>NC_088378.1:58499545-59102272 GCF_037993035.2 Macaca fascicularis
GTGCAAGTTAAGTGTGTGTGAGTTGATACTGTGTGCAAGTTGATAAGTGTGTGTGAGTTGATAGTGTGCAAGTTGATAGTGTGTGAGTTGATAGTGTGCAAGTTGATAGTGTGTGAGTTGATTGTGTGAGTTGATAGTGTGTGTGAGTTGATAGTGTGTGTGAGTTGATAGTGTGTGAGTTGATAGTGTGTACCAGTTGATAGTGCGTGCAAGTTGAAAGTGCGTGTGTAAGGAGCTGATAGCGTGTGCAAGCTGATTGTGAGAGTCGGTAGTGTGTAATGAGCTGACAGTGTGTGCGAGTTGTTAGTGTGTGCGAATTGATAGTGTGTGTGTGAGTTGGTGTGTGTGAGTTGATAGGGTGTGTGAATTGATAGTGTATGAGTTGATGGTGTGTGAGTTGATAGTGTGCGCGAGTTGGTAGTGTATGAGTTGATGGTGTGTGTGTGTGAGTTGATAGGGTGTGCGAGTTGATGGTGTGTGTGTGAGTTGATAGTGTGCATGAGTCAGGCTACTCTGATTAAGGCTTTGCCTCCACTGCCTGTTGAGGTGGCCATGCCCACCTTGCCTTTTGTGATTGAGTGCTGCCATTTGGCTTCTGCCAACCCGATATCCAATTACTCTCATTGCCTTGAGGTCTTCAAATTGCGTGGCTGTGTTCTCACTGTAAGTTCTGGTCTATAGAGAAGAGCAGTCCCAGCACTCTTCAGGGACACTCCAAGGACTGTCGTTACCGGTTTATTTTTCAAAGCATTTGCCACAGGTATGTCTTCTAGATCCTCCCAGTGGAGGTGAGCAGGTCTTTAATGGCAAATTCACTCTGACATTCCAATCTTCCTAAACCCTCAAATCCCTTCCCCTACCTGAAATCAAGGGAGATGGGGCATTTTCAGTTTGCTCGTGGTGGGCCATTTTGTGACCCACATTTCAGTCAATCAACCAAGCAAACTGTTAGAGCCCTTTCTCTCTCCCTGTGTGCAACACTGCACGCAGACCCTGCTTAGTGGACCCACATGAATACAGTTGGCCTGATCCAACTTTATGTTCCTTCCACGATTATCCCACACCCTTGATATCCCTCCCTGTACACACTCCCTGGGTTTCTGTCCATATAAATTGGAAACATAAAGTAGTTCTTTGGAGTGTAGTGCACTCCTCACAGGCCGCACTTCGACCCTCACCTTTAGTGACCTGCTGGAACTTGAGTCTGGTCATAAGTCTAGAAGAGAACAGGGGTGATGGGGGCGGGTTCTGAGGAGAATCAGCAGTGTCTTGCATGGCAACTGCCTCAGGGGAGGCCATTCCTGTTTCCTCCAGCCGTGCAGGGTGAAACCCCTCACAGGGATACAGAAAGGCTGGTATCACTACTGGGTAGGGAGGCCACATCTCCGGGTTTGGGGACAGAGCCTTTCTGGGGCTTGCAGAGGCCACTTTTGGTGATGATTGGGAGGTCTCTTTCACTGGCAGAAAAGACTCATCAGAATTTAGGGGCTCAGTGTCCCCAGTTTCATCAGGGTCTTCCCACACATCCCTGTCCCAAAGGACAGGATTCTATTGTCTTAATCAATGTCCTCACTTTACCAGTCACAGTAATTTAGCCAGTCTCAGTCTATGGCCTTCTTGTATTTATTATGGTGAACTTTTTTTCTGTGTGTCTGGTTGTAAGGGGATTTTCACCTTGCAACCTTGCAAGCCAAAGGGGCACAGCACAGTCTCTGTCCTTGAGCTGCACCCACTTAACCAAAGTCCCGCCAGGCAGGCCTCTACTCCAGGTCTACTGACTGCCACGTTCATATTGTTTTCATTATTCTTGGCGGCCAGGGATCCCACAGCCAAGGCCTGGGGGAGCACCTGGCTAGTCAGTCTGGAAAGACACAGCCCCAAAGAGAAGAACCTAGGAGAAAAATCAGAGGGGAAAGGTGTGATCACGTCAGGATTTGATGGCTACACTGGGGTTCCTCTTGGTGACCAAGACCTCAATTCTACAAGCATTTGCCAAGCACCTTTTAGGGCAGGTAGGTTCCATTCCTATAGTGCCATCAATCCATCAGGAATACAAGGATGAGAAGAGATAGTCCTGCCCCAGGGATTTCCTATCTGGCAGGGAAGGTAGGTGCACAAATAACCATACTTCTACGGTTCATGTTAATTTTCCTTTATGCAAACCTTCAGAATACAGTGTGGTTGTTTAGATAGAATCTAATAGGACCATGTAGGATCTATTGTCTAATAGGGAATTGTGTCATGGAAAAATGTATTACTTCAACATTTCATGGAAACTTTGCAGCAGCTTCAATTTGGTCCTGTTTGTACCTCTCACCCCACCTTGTGGTCATTTATCTGAGTTGCAAGGTCAGTTCTTGGGTGAATCCTCTTGGAAAATGAATTTGCAAATCTAAATGTATCTTGAAATGTTACTAAATGTCTCAGAGAATGACAGCCTCATTGTTGAATGGGACATCTTTCGTACTTTGGAACCCTGGAAACTTCTCAGTACATTTTTGTATGGCTGTTTTTTGAAACTGAAAAATATTACCTTTTGGCTTAGGTGGTTTTCATGAGTTGATTTCTAAAGAGGAAAGGATCTTTTAAATGTTTTTTCCAGCCATGTTTTGTTAGACTAAGCCAACCAGAGAGAGAGAGAGAGAGAGAGAGAGAGAGAGAGAGATAAAGAGAGGAAGAGAGCGAGGAAGGGTGAGGAGAGGAGCGGGCAAGAAAGAGAAAAATTAATAGAATACAAACAATAAAACAACAACAACAAACACAAAACCAACTATTTTTGAAAGCACTAAATCTTAAATAGCACAAAAGTAAGATATTTTGTTCCAAATGTATGAAGGCATTCTATATGGCTATCCCATCTATTAAGTACTGTATATTCTCATGATCAAGATGTATTTATTAAGTAGCCTTTTTTCCTGGTACTAGGCATGGTGCAAAGGGAGTTAAGCAGATTGTTTTAATTCCAAAGGCTTAAAGTAGCAACACCATTATTAAAAGTCACTATTATTCCAGGAGGAAAAATAAAATAGGAAAAATTAGCAGTTTGTTTTTAGGTGTAAATAGTGACAACAAGAACTCAAATACCAGTGGGTGTCAAGAGGTCAGGAATGGGAACCTTCAGCTTTCAGCCATGATCTTCATCAATTGGTTTTCTCATTATATAAGGTTACATTTTGACATTTTCCACTCCAAAGCAACTTTAAGCCCTGTCTTCCAACCAACTGCTGCTCCTCTTTCCTATGGAAATTTTGGAGCCACCATCTCTAAACATCCTGCCTAACAGGACTTCTAGAAGTTAGCCAAAGGTCTCCTCAACCCCAGTTCAGTGATGTAATTTTGGTTTCTGAAGAGTGTTGACATTTATAGATCACCTGGTTGGAGGACTGAAGAAATTTCTAGCAAGTGGATACCACGTTGACAAGGTGCTCACAACTGGGTGAGTGAGCCAGTTAATTACTCTAGTGTGACTCACAAGCCTGCCAGTCATTAAACAAAGCAGGCCATTCATTGTGTTTAACTACGAGATCTGCCAGACTCAACTCAAAAGTTGGTTTCCTTTAGTTGCAAACTGTATGCAAATCAGATCTCTCATTCTCATGACCACAAGACCGCAGGCTAACATGAGGTCAAAAAGTATTAAAAATATCTGGTGGAAATACCTGGTTCATATTTAAAATAAAGGTTTAGCAAAAAGAAAAGATGAAAATGATTTGAAAGGGACTAATTACAATAACCACAAATGAACCAAATAGTAAGTCAAAACTTTAGCAAAAAGTCCCTGAGTAGCTTTGTCCCTGAGTGGCTAAGATGGGAGGTTTAATGAGATATAACGTGGAAGGTTATTTTAATGCCCAGGAGAAAACATATATCTCGTTGATAGATGATAGATATAAAATATAAATCAGATGGGTTCACAGAGAGAAGAACAGGGAGCTGAGGAGAAAGGAGGCAGTGGAGCACATTCATTCATTCAGCATTTATTTATTGAGTGCCTAAGTCTATTCATTTATTCAGCTCAGCATTCATTTGAGTGCAGGTACTCCGCTAGGCAAGAATGATACCAAAGTCAGAGAGTCTGTGTTAATGAAGCTTCAACCTAGATGGAGAGGCAAGCACATGAATAGTGTCAGCTAGGACCATGGCTACTAGGAGGGGTAGCTGGGTCATATAATATTTTTAAAAGGAACAAATAGGCCCAGAAAGGCTCCTGAGAAAGTGACACTTGGGTTGAAAGGGGTTAATTCCTAGACAAGAGGAGAAGAGTCTTGCAGATGGTGGGAACAGCATGAGCAAAGGCTCATGAGAACAAAGTGACACGAGGAGCCTTGTGAGTATAAGGGCCTGTGGAAGAGCAGTGTGGCTGTGGCGCTGAGGGCCGTGTTGGGAGTGAATGGGTAACATGCTCTGTTCCCCTGCTCCTCTCAGAAAGGGAGTAGATCTGCTTAGAGGAATGTGATAAGGCAGAAAAGAACCGCAAGGCTCCCCGGGCTTTGGTTTTCAGGAAAAAAATGTTAGGGGGTGCCTAGTGTAGTGGCTCACGCCAGTAATCCCAGCACTTTGGGAGGCCGAGGTGGGCATATCGCTTGAGTCCAGGAGTTTGGGACCAGCCTGGCCAATATGGTGAAACCGTGTCTCCCAAAAAATACAAAAAAAAAAAAAAAAAAGGCCAGGCATTGCAGCTCATGCCAGTAGTTCCAGCTACTCCATAGGCTCAGGTGGGAGGATCACATGAGCCCAGAAGCTGGAGGTTGCAGTGAGCCGAGATCATACCACTGCACTCCAGCCTGGGTGACAGAGTGAGACCTTGTCTCTAAAATAAAATAAAATAAAATAAAATAAAACAAGTGTTAGGGGCATGCAAGGGACTCCCAATTCAGGAAAAATGTTTAGAAGGTCTCCTTCCATCAAACTCAAAAGAGTTCCTTGGGGGCTGAGGAAGGAAGAGGAAGGTGAGGAAAGGGGCAGATGTGGGTGCTGAGGATCCCAGCGAGAGGGTTCCTGCTCTCCACTCTTCCTAGAGAACCCAGGGTGAGTAGGGGGCTGAGGTGGGAGTGAGGAAGGCCCACGGGAAGGTCAGGCAGCTGGGGCCTTGGGCAGCCTCACAGCATAGCTAAGGGACAGCAGAAAGAGCCATTGAGCCTGGCAGACCACGTGGTCCCATTGGGGCAAGATGAGGGACGTTTCAGCAGTGACCCGGGAGGACCCATGACAATCTGGGCCTCTGTCTTGACCCCTCCCCACCCACACCATGGGAGACCCCTAGACTCTAGATCCAGTCCCAGGGAAGGCAGAATGGGCTGTGTGGAATTTGCAGATTAACTGGGATGTCGTTCCTGCAAATGCAACCACACTGAGATAATAGAGAGGAAAGGAGGTGGGGGAAGAGGGACCTTTTGTTTATGCACTTCTATAAGCATAGACTACCCCTGGAAAGGCAGGCAAACATCATTGGCTGTGGTTGTCTTTGGGGAGGGGATACATGACAAGGGAGATAAACGTTGGCTCTTTGTCCTTTTGAGTTTTGTGACACACGTACCACTTACCTATTTTCAAAAATGTGATCAATGTTGGAAACTAATTAACCCACTTGCTCCGGTCTGAACTCAGATCACGTAGGACTTTAATCGTTGAACAAACGAACCCTTGATAGCTGCTGCACCATTAGGATGTCCTGATCCAACATCGAGGTCGTAAGCTCTATTGTCGATATGGACTCTAGAATAGAATTGCGCTGTTATCCCTAGGGTAACTTGTTCCGTTGATCAAATTATTGGATCAATTATGAGTGTTAGTTCGCTTTGACTTGTGTGGTCTTAGCATGTGTTATTCGGAGGTTTTGTTGTGCTCCGAGGTCGCCCCAACCAAAATTTTTAATGCAGGTGTTAGTAGTTTAAAGGTCCGTGGGTTTGTGTGATTTTTGGTTGCATTAATAGATTAAAGCTCCATAGGGTCTTCTCGTCTTATTGTCTTATGCCCGCCTCTTCGCGGGCAGGTCAATTTCACTGGTTAAAGGTAAGAGACAGTTAAACCCTCGTGGTGCCTTTCATGCGAGTCCCTATTTAAAGAACAAGTGATTATGCTACCTTTGCACGGTCAGGGTACCGCGGCCGTTAAACGTGTGTCACTGGGCAGGCAGTGCCTCTAATACTAGTAATGCTAGAGGTGATGTTTTTGGTAAACAGGCGGGGTTTGGGTTTGCCGAGTTCCTTTTACTTTTTTTAACCTTTCCTTGGGGCATGCCTGTGTTGGGTTAACAGTGAAGGTGGCACGGGCTTGTTTGTGCTTGTTATGCCTGGCTGTTAAATATCGGTGAGGCTTTCGGTCCGATTTAGGCTTATGCAGCGGAGAAAATATTCATGTTACTTATACTAGCATTATTGCTTCTATATGGTGATAGATTAATCCAATGTGGTGTGAGGAGTTCAGTTATGTGTTTGGTATTTTTGTGGTGGTTAGTGTTGAGCTTGAACGCTTTCTTAATTGATGGCTGCTTTTAAGCCAACTATGGTGATTGAGGGTTTTACTCTCTCCGTAAGGTTTTTTCCTAGTGTCTAAAGAGCTGTCCCTCTTTAGACTAGCAGTTAAGCTTACAGGGGGATTAGGTAGTTCTATAGGTAAGCTTAAGGTTGAACTAAGATTCTGTCTTGGATAACCAGCTATCACCAGGCTCGGTAGGCTTGTCACCTCTACCCAGAAATCTTCCCACTATTTTGCTACATAGGCGGGTGCGCTCTTTTAGCTGTTTTTGGGTAGCTCGTCTGGTTTCGGGGGATTTGGCTTGTAGTCCTCTTCGTGAAATTGTTTCTAGCTAATTCATTATGCGAAAGGTACAGGAGTTAGTCCTTGCTGTTTTGTGCTTGGGTGGTTTTCTACCTTTCCCTTACGGTACTATGTCTATAGCGCCAGATTAAAATTTCTATCGCCCATACTTTGTGTAGGTGAATGGTTTAGTGTGTGTTGGTTTGGTATTAGTGTTGGTTATGCTTAGGGCTAGTATTGGCTCAAGGTAATCAAGTGGCATTGAGATTCTCTGGGTGTAAGCCAGGTGCTTTATATTAAGCTATACCTTGATTTATCCAAGCGCACCTTCCAGTACGCTTACCATGTTACGACTTATCCTCTCTATATAAATATTAGGGCGTTTAGTTAGGATATTCCTTAAATATATTTGAGAGGAGTGACGGGCGGTGTGTGCGCGCTTTATGGCCTGGTTCAATTAAGCACTCTATTCTTAATTTACTGCTAAATCCTCCTTGGACCCTTAAGTTTCATAAGGGTTTTCGTGGGGTTTTCTGAAACAGAAAATGTAGCCCATTTTTTACCGTCTCATGGGCTACACCTTGACCTAACGTATTCGCGGCAGCGGCGTTTGCGCTCACTTTGTAGCCTTCATTAGGGTTTGCTGAAGATGGCGGTATATAGGCTGAGCAAGAGAGGGTGGGGTGGATCGGGGTTTATCGATTACGGAACAGGCTCCTCTAGGGGGATGTAAAGCACCGTCAAGTCCTTTGAGTTTTAAGCTGTTGCTTGTAGTATTCTGGCGAGTAGTTTTGTTATCTAACTACTGAGGTTTAGGGCCAAGCATAGTGGGGTGTCTAATCCCAGTTTGGGTCTTGGCTATTGTGTGTTCAGAAGCTTTAAAGCCACTTTCGTAGTTTATTTTACATTGGCTAGGGTTTTACAGTTTAGGTGGAGTTTAGCTTTATTATGTTAGATCTTAAACACCCTCTACGCCGATCTCTATTAGCTGGGGTTAATCGTGTAACCGCGGTGGCTGGCACGAAATTGACCAACCCTAAATATAGCATGGCTTAGTTGAACTTTCGTTTATTGCTAAATATTTGTCACTGCTGTCTCCCGTGGGGGTGTGGCTAGGCAAAGCGTTTTGAGCTGCGTGTGCGTGCTTGATGCTTGCTCCTCTTGGTCATGATGATTTATAGGGCGTCTTCACTGGAGCGGGGATGCTTGCATGTGTAATCCTGCTAAGAGCTAATAGAAAGGCCAGGACCAAGCTTATTTGTTTATGGGGTGTGTAAGTCCATCTAGGCATTTTCAGTGTCTTGCTTTGGGTGGGTTTAAGCTACATAAACAGGGGTGTTAGTGTAGTTGTGAGGTAGCTTCTTTCGGGTTGTGTGAGAAGGGTCTATTATGGGTTGGTGTAAGGGGCGTTTAGTGAGGTAAATGTTTGTTAGTTGAGAGAATGGCAGTTGGAGTTGTGTACACCTAAAAGATAAAAACGCGAGCTCTGATCGGATATGTTAAGACTTTTGTTTTTGGGGTTTGGCAAGAGTGGGTTTTGGATGAAGGTCAGAGATGGGGGGCGGGGGGGTTTGATGAGGTATGGTTGTGGTTTATTGGCGTGGTGGGAATGGTACTTGGTTAAGACGATTATTGATATGCCCAGGGCCGGGCGCGGTGGCTCAAGCCTGTAATCCTAGCACTTTGGGAGGCCGAGATGGGTGGATCACGAGGTCAGGAGATCGAGACCATGCTGGCTAACACAGTGAAACCCCGTCTCTACTAAAAATACAAAAAACTAGCCGGGCCAGGTGGCGGGCGCCTGTAGTCCCAGCTACTCGGGAGGCTGAGGCAGGAGAATGGCGTAAACCCAGGAGGCGGAGCTTGCAGTGAGCTGAAATCCGGCCACTGCACTCCAGCCCGGGCGACACAGCGAGACTCCATATCAAAAAAAAAAAAAAAAAAGGAAAACCCTAACGCTAGATAGAGATGAATTTGTATATTTTTCGCGGGGTTTTCAATTTGCTTTAGCAGACAAGAAAACTTAAAATCTAGTGCTTTTACCAAGGGGCTCCAACTCGCCTCAGTCTGGGGACTGCAAGTACATATGACTTTAGGAAAAATTTGTGCCACCTGCCTTGTGTAATATATTATTGTGTCTTTGTACTTATGTAGATCAGTAAGCTATTTCCGATTCTTTCAGGAGAGCATGTGGGATGAAACTTAAATAAGAATAGGCCGCATTTGGTGACTCATGCCTGTAATCTCAGCATGGGAGGCCGAGATGGGCAGATCACTTGAGGTCAAGAGTTCAAGACCAGTCTGGCCAACATAGTGAAACCCCATCTTTACTAAAAATGCAAAAAAATTAGCTCAGCCTGGTGGCACAGGCCTGTAATCTCAGCCCCTTGGGAGGCTGAGGCATGAGAATTGCTTGAACCCGGGAGGTGGAAGTTGCGGTGAGCCAAGATTGTGTCACTGCACTCAAGCCTAGGTGACAGAGTGAGACTCTGTCTCAAATAAAATAAAATAAAATAAAAGAATAGTACTTAAACTTATTTTTTAAAAGTTTAATAAGAAAAAGTTCCTGAGTCATTCCAGATAAGTAAATGCAGTTATATTCCCAGTAATAGCAAAGGATGTTGGGAGATTTTATTGGCTTGCATTTTACTCCTACTCCAGTTATGATGGTATTTTCTCATTCTATTTCCAACTCTGCTTTAAATTTTTAGAAAGAGGTAGAGGATTCTCATTTATATTTATTCTTTCTCATTTCTAAGTTGACACCTCTATATCAATGGTACAGATTGTATGTTTCATTTGCAACAATTATTTAATTATAGTTTTCAAATTTTTCAGTTAAAATAGAGTACAAGAAAGCAGACGTGAATAGAAAATGCTGACAAACATCTGTGGCATCTGGAGTAGAATTCCATGACGCCAGCCTTTAAGGAAGGTGTCAGAACTGTGCATCCATAATCTGGGAAGGACACATTTCTTGCTCTGCAGTTAGCAACAGCGATGTTGCAGTGACTCAACATACAGTTGCTGACTGATCAGTGGCATCTTCTGAAGAGATTAGTTGAATTGATTTCTTATTAATGGGGTCCCAGATGATTTTCCTTTTCTTTTCTTTTTTTAATACAATGAACCTTTATCTCAGATGTATCCTCCAGAGTTTAAATTTATTTGCAAGTGATCTGAAAAGTCCAAGGTGTGTAGCAACATAGATAGACTGGCTTGTGGCTAGGCATTGGGTGTGCTTTAATGCTGGTGTGCAGGAACAATCTTGTGGCTAGTGAATGAGCCTAGCTGGCTGCTAGCGTGTCCATTGCTACTGGAGTGATCTGTTCTCTATTTATTGCTTCATTTACAATAATCACCCATAATGGTCCAAAGAGATCACTTTGCCTTTTTTCCATTAGACTTACCATATTTTATGAAGAAAATCATACTCTATAAGTGGTACTTGCTATTTAGAATTCCTCAAAGTGTCAAGGATCCACTGGCAAGCCTTTGAATGAGACACAGAGGAGGGGACCTTATGTTCCTTTCTCTTATATATTAAGTATACTTATCTCTGAATGCCTCCTCATTCATATGTTGAATAAATGTAGCTGTATTTGGGCTGGGCATGGTGGCTCACACCTGTAATTCCAGCACTTGGGAGGCCAAGGAGGAAGGATTGCTAGAGATCAGGAATTCAAGACTAGCCTGGACAACTTAGTGAGACCTCGTTGGTTGGTTAACTAAGGTTAGTGAGACCTTAATTTTAAGAAAATATAAAAAACATTAGCCCAGCATGGTGGCTTGTGTCTGGAGTCCCAGCTACTTGGGAGACTGAAGTAGGAGGATTGCTTCGGTCCAGGAATTTGAGGTGGCAGTGAGCTATGATCATGCCTTTGCTTTTAATCCCATCAATTTCAACTTAATTCATTTAATATATTTTCTTTCCCGTTTTCCTTTCCCTTTCCCTTTCCCTTTCCCTTCCCTTCCCTTCCCTTCCCTTTCTTTCTTTCAGAGGCAGGGTCTCACTCTGTCACCCAGGCTAGAGTACAGTGGCATGATTATAGCTCACTGTAGCCTCAAACTCCTGGGTTCCAGTGGTCTTCCTGCCTCAGACTCCTAAGCAGCTAGGACTACAGGTAAGTGCCACCATGCTAAGTTTTTAAATTTTTTGTAGAGATGGGATCTTGCTATATTTCCCTGGCCTCAAGTGATCCTCCCACCCCAGCTCCCAAAGCACTGGCATTGTAGGCACGAGCCACCATGCCCTGCCCATTTTTCAACTATTCAAAGATTTCCACCCTGCTGATTCCCATGGCCTCTCTTTTCTTTTTCCTCTTAGGTTCACCCCATTAATGTTTTCTTCATTTGTCTTTCTTTAATTTGATAAGGCTTCTTGAACTATTGCTCAATTCTGCAGGATTATTCCTGCAGAACGTCACATGGAGTGACCATGTAGAAGGGGCCCTCTTAACCACAGTGCTTACCATGACCTGGATAATGGGCATAGCCATTGGATTAATATTCCTGTCATCGTAAAGCCAGTCCCATATGGCTTGCGTAGAGCAAAGCATATCAGCTGCTTATCTGGAGTGCTGTAATTGGTACTTATAAGGGGAATTAAGCAATCTCCCCTCTCAGTGTAAAGAAGCCTTACAGTGACTTTTATCCAGTACACCAGACTTGTTGTTACCTCAGTGATAACCTGTGTGTCTGGATCACATCCAACTCCGTCTGTGATTGTTCAGTAACGAACTGTGGGTTCTGCATGAACCCAAATATGTTCTTCCACTCTGCAGCACTTAAAACCAGAGTTATTGCTCCTAAATTAGTTACTCTCATAATCCATTTTAAAGTTTCCTCAGGAAGCTGATGACACTAATCTACAAAGTAGAACAATTTCTTCACATTATGCCCTCTGGTTTTCATAGTTACTTGGTTTTGTCCTTCTTTCACATTAACCACCTTCTTGGTAACTATGGGTCTCAGAAGTACCTTCTATTACCCTGGCATGACTTTTCCATTTGTGGATGGCTTTGAGGTACTTTCTGTTGCCCTGGCATAATCTTACCCTTGTGTATGGGTGGCTTTGAGGCTAGTGGCCTGAGCTCAGATAGACTGAAATCTGAGCTTGGTCCAGCCTCGAGGTTAAGGCCTGACCCAGCACTCTCTTTCGCTTTCACATTAGCCATTACAGTTAGCAATAAGCGAATGATCATGTATTGAGAGACAGGACTAGCTGGATTTCCTAGGCTAAGAATCCCTAAGCCTAGTTGGGAAAGTGACTGCTTCCACCTTTAAACACGGGGCTTGCAACTTAGCTCACATCCGACCAAACAGATAGTAAAGAGAGCTCACTAAAATGCTAATTAGGCAAAAAGAGGAGGTAAAGAAATAGTCAATCATCTATTGCCTGAGAGCACAGCAGGAGGGACAGTGATCGGGGGATATAAACCCAGGCATTCCAGCAGCAATGGCTACCCTCTTTGGGTCCTCTCCCTTTGTGTGGGAGCTCTGACTTCACTCTGTTAAATCTTGCAACTGCACTCTCTTTTGGTCTGTGTTTGTAACGGCTTGAGCTGAGCTTTCGCTCGCCGTCCACCACTGCTGTTTGCCGCTGTCACAGAACCGCTGCTGACTTCCATCCCTCCGGATCCAGCAGGGTGTCTGCTGTGCTCCTGATCCAGCGAGCTGCCCATTACCGCTCCCAATCTGGCTAAAAGCTTACCATTGTTCCTGCACAGTTAAGTGCCCAGATTCGTCCTAATCGAGCTGAACACTAGTCCCTGGGTTCCATGGTTCTCTTCTGTGACCCATGGCTTCTAATAGAGCTATAACACTCACGACATGGCCCAAGATTCCATTCCTTGGATTCTGTGAGGCCCAGAACCCCAGGTCAGAGAACAGGAGGCTTGCCACCATCTGGGAAGCAGCCCGCGGACATCTTGGGAGCTCTAGGAGCAAGGACCCCCGGTAACAGTATTTAGTGCACTTCTTATTAGCTTGCATTTCCTCATGCATCCAGTGAACCAACTCCCTGGGAGCTCCCTTTTATCCTTTCTCTTTTTATCCATTTAGCTTTATTTGTATCTTTTTTTAACCTTCATTTTGGAAAAAAAAAATCTTTAAATGATCTCTAAACTAGACAAAATTACATCTCCTTTAGCAAAAACCACATCATTTTTTTATAACTTCAGCCAAACACATCTTTCTTTATACAGTCTGTATATAGAACTGTTTCTCTTGTATCTAGTAGTTTTAATTACATACATTAATTACAATATTAACTCTTATTAACTCTTGTTTTTATTGAAAAACCTAGGAAGTAAGCAATCATAATTGTATACCAGATATAGAGGCCGTGAACAGAGATGTGGAGATAATGCCTGACCTTTTGCAGCATAGCCAGGAGGCACAGCTGGGTCAGGGAGCACTCTGCATATGTTCCCAGGCCTTACCATGGCCATTTGTTTAGAGCCTGGAATCTAATGGTTCTAAGACATAAGTTCACAGACAAGTCGAACAATTACCGAAAATATCGCCTAGTCAAGTTTATGATCGTAAAATGTCTAGGAGAGCTAGCTTAAACCTGTTTGGCCAGCAGACCCAGGCAAAAATGTCTAAGTTATATTTACTTCTGACAATTCTGAAGACATTCCTATTTATTTTACCAACAATTTTAAAACTAGTTTTATTTACCAAAGATTCCTAAAGTCATGTGAGCTAAAAACCGTTGGAGTTAGTTGCCCTTTTCCCCAAAAAAAATGATTTAAGTGCTTACTTTCTCATTAAGTCAGTTTACTGGAGCTATTTCATATATTTTGGTAGTAAAATATCACATCCGTGTGACACATATCAACATAGAGACACAGAGACACACAGACAGAAGCAGGTCTTAAAGATTTATAAGACTCTGTTGGCCAGTTTTCAAGTAGCTTCTCTCTTTCCTTTAGATTAGCAATCATTTTCAAAGACATAGTTCTTAGGTAAAATAAGGTAGAACATTTACATCTCAAAGGCACAGAACTTATGTCTAAATACAATTTCTTACTGAGACAAAGGGCACAGGTAAAAGCCCAGTTAAAACAATATTGCCAGAAAAAGTATCTCAAACATGGTAAAGTTTTTAATGTAAACGTTAAGACTTTGTCTTCTTACCGTAAAGGTTTCTAGTGGTTTGGCTACAGAGAATGAGACACTTTTATAGATAGTGATCTCTTTACAGATGTAAATTTCTTTTACAAAGACTATCAAAATAGCCAGCTAAATGTAGACTGATTTAGTTTGATAGGTGGACTTTTCAACTTGGTTTGCTTCTTGATTAGATGACTGGCATGAAAGTCGAGCTCTTTGATGACAGGGCAAAGGAAATCAGGCCTAGTTGGAAGGTAGAACACTTAGATCTCTCAAAATCAGAGATCCCATTTTTACGCTGAGTTATGGGTCCCTAAAAGAGGAAAGGGCCACTGGGCTGGACACTGCAATGCTTCCATAGTCACCGTACTGTGATGACGTTCCCCCAAGGCTGGTGGGCAACTCAGCATCAATCAGTTCACTCCATGATCTGATTGATCCCATCCCCCATGGGAGTCTCATCCCTCACTGAGGGGTGTTTCCATAGCTTCTAGGTGCCCAAATTGTGCTTTTCATATCAAAATGCCCAAAGAAACAGGTATCCCTCTGTAGTAATAACCATCTACTGTCAACAACTGCGGTTAGCCATCTCTAACACTGTAGCTCTTGCCTGTGACTCACCGGCCATCACACGCTAATGTCGAGTTCTCTAACAGTACAAAGTAACCTCTGGCAGACCCCAAAAGCCAAAGAGATTGGGTTATGCAGTACAAAAGAGAGCAGAGTTTTATATCTGAGAGGAATCTGTTTCTTTACAACTCTTGAGGTTTCATTAAAAAATAACAAGGAAAAAACAGAAGTCCCCCGCACCCCCCAAAAGAGGAGACTTCGGCGTCTCTTCTGTTTTCCTTAAGGGATCTCAGGCTGTTAGAAAATCTCTTTTTTGTTCTGTTTTGTCTTTTTGTCCCCTCTTGTGGTATTGAGGGTGGCAAGGGGGAGGAAAAATAGACAGAAGTAAATGGAAAAACAGAATTCAGTTGACTCATTTTTGCCTTTGGCTAAATAAAATAGCCTATGGCTACTACTGATTGGATGGTTTAGTGAGGCCCTTGGCTGGGCCCCAGGTTGGCCCACAGTCCTGGTAGAGCACTGAGAAGACGCTGGAATTTGATTGTAGAGGAAGTAAAAGTCATAACAAGGCCTGTAATCCCAGCACTTTGGGAGGCTGTGGCGGGCGGATCATGAGGTCAGGAGATTGAGACTATGCTTGCTAACACAGTGAAACCCTATCTCAACTAAAAATACAAAAAATTAGCCGGGGGTGCTGGTGTGAACTTGTAGTCCCAGCTACTTGGGAGACTGAGGCAGGAGAATGGCCTGAACCTGGGAAATGGAGGTTGCAGTGAGCTGAGATCACGCCACTTGCACTCCAGTCTGGGTGACAGAGCCAGACTCCATCTCAAAAAAAATTGTAACAAGGTAAAAACCACCACAAAGGAGGACATGCAGACCTGTGTTGGTCGCTTGGTGCCGAAAAAAGCCAACTATTGACTATAGAGTTCTCATAAAAGAATATTTTCCATTCTATTGCAGCAGCTGCTAGCTGCCTTTCCTTACCCCAGTGAGATAGATGGCTCTCAGTTAACTATCACATGAAACCTGCCAGCATTTTTTGGAATGTCCCTGTACTCATGTGGTGGTCCATAAGCATCTACATGAGGAACCACCCCACTCCACATAGAAGTGGCTGTCACCCATGGATTTTCCCCCATGGATACTTCATTCCCTTCACTCATTTCTTGGTTTCTCAGCTCCTGGTTAGCTCACCAAATATTCTGCGGTGGCAGATCTCTGCAAAACTAGCACTTAAGACTGAGGAAGGCCGAGCGCAGTGGCTTATGCCTGTAATCCCAGCACTTTGGGAGGCCAAGGCGGGCGGATCAGCTGAGGCCAGGAGTTCAGGACCAGCCTGGCCAACATGGCGAAATCCCATTTCTGCTAAAAATACAAAAATTAGCCAGGCATGGTGGTGCACGCCTGTAGTCTCAGGTACTCCCGAGAGGCTGAGGCAGGAGAATCACTTGAACCCAGGAAGTGGAGGCTGCAGTGAGCCGAGATTGCGCCATTGCTCGCCAGCCTGGGCAACAAGAGTGAAACTCCATCTCAAAAAATAATCATAATAATACAAAATCTCAGGAAGCCAAGAGGCTGAAGAAAGAGGCTGACAAATCCAGTTTCACAGAAAAAAAACACTTAATAGGGACTTATGATCAGAAGCCATGTCTTAGGCAGCCACAAGATGAGGTGTCCCTGGACCATCAACCTCCAGGCGCAGGGCTCATATACCATAGGGAATTGGCCTAATGGAAGGACTTCTGATAAATGTGGGTTTCTGGTAACCATCGAGATTGTTTTGACTTAAGGACAGGATTTACAGTAATCACATGGAAATAGAAATCTTAGAGGCATTCCCGGAACTTGGGTTAATCAGAAAATGGTGGCTTAGCATTCAAGATGGGGTTGCTTTAGCCTTCACATAGAGTAACTGTTCTTCCTCTTACATTTTAGGTTAAGATGCAAGATTGGCTAGAAGGATAAGCAGTGGGAACAACGGCACAGGAGATGTCCTTATATATCCCCTACACTTTCTCTTTTGCCCTTTGGCAGGTACTAGTGACAGGTGAGACCTGACCAGAAGTGGGGAAAGGGAAGTGGCATCTTTTTCTTTTTCCTTTCTGGAGATTTGATTGCAAACCTGATGGAACCAATTCTGACACATCTACTGTCCCAGGCTGACATTCCTAACCCATGCCAAACCCTGCACACAAGGGTATTTAAAAAAAAAAAAAAAAACCCAAAGTTTGTGTATTTTTGTTATTTTCCTGTCAGGCACTCAGGAGCCTTGGGGTCTGCCATCTTGTCATTCATCATTAGTGAAGGGAAGTCCCACACTTCCCTTCAGAGGAGAATTCCTAATAATATCTTCCCTTTGTAAACATTTCTGCCAGTTTCTAAGGACTTTACTCATCTATCCTGAGCTTTGTAACCACTCTGTGAGGCAGGAAGAAAGAAAAGGTTTTGTCATCTTCACTTTATGAGTAAGAAAAATACGATTGGAGAGGTTAAGTGACTTGCCCAAGGTCAAACAGTTTGTAGGTGGTTGAGAAGAAATTTAATCCCGGGTCATCTGACTCCAGGGCTCAGCGGGGAGAACACTGACTTGGGAATCTGGGGATCTGGTTAATGTTTCAGATCTGCAGGTAACTCTCCTGCAACCCATGGTAACCACTTGTCAACAGGAAAGTAGGAAGTTGGGGTCACCTGGGGGATCTCTAGGTTCTTTGATTCTCTCTGCTGATGGGAAGTGTGGCTATCCATTTTTCCTTCCCAATGCTCCCCAGTATTACTCAAGCTATGGAAATTAGAAATAGACGTTAATACATTCCAGAGAGAATTTATTTCTTTCCTGTAAGTCAGATATGGTGAAAAATCACTGAGGAATTAGCAAAATCCCTCAATAGCCCCAAACCTCCTTAAGTAACTTGTGCTGCCTGAATCTGAAGTTAAGCTCTGGCTTTGTCCTAAGCTGCTGGCAAGCTGTCCGTCTAATTACAACATGGCAGGAATCTCCGTTATGGCTTGTAGAGCAACAATGTGCTTTACCTGAAATTCACTTATGAAAACTGTCCTTTTAGAGTGTGAGCAAGGAAGGCTGTTACAGAGTCTGAATTTGGGGTGTTGTGGTTACTTTTTTTTTTTTTTTCCCCGAGACGGAGTTTCATTCTTGTTGCCCAGGCTGGAGTGCAGTGGTGCGATCTTGGCTCACTGCAACCTCTGCCTCCCAGGTTCAAGTGATTCTCCTGCCTCAGCCTCCCGAGTAGCTGGAATTATAGGCACGTGCTACCATGCCCGGCTCATTTTGTATTTTTAGTAGAGATGGGGTTTCTCCATGTTGGTCAGGCTGGTCTTGAACTCCTGACCTCAGGTGATCCGCCTGCCTTGGCCTCCCAAAGTGCTGGGATTACAGGCTTAAGCTACCATGCCCGGCCCTGTTGTGGTTACTTTGAACTTGATATCTCCCACTGAAGCCACCTCTGCATTTCCTTCAATAGCCTTCCGCCAGTGTTCCTAACTCTACAAACTGACTTTTTTTTCGTTGGCAATGACATTTCAGTCTTCTGAATGCTGAATATTGCTTTGATTTCTGTGGTAACACCCCAGAAGGGAGATCAAACAAATAGGTTCACATCATATCACATAAGCTCCATGTCAAATCCATGAGAGAAAGTGGGTTTGGGCAAGACCAGCACCATCATCAACTTCCTGGCATCCCTGGAAATCCACCTCTCCTCAGCAATGCCCTCGTCCTCTCCTGGGACCACTTCGCTTTACACATCGCTCTGCTCTTCCTTGTTTTACAGGAAAGTGGTGGTAATTGATGTGAATGTTCTATTAAACAGACAGAAGGGTGAGCCAAAGGCCTCTTAGTTAATAGACAGTTCAGTTCTATCAAACTTGTTGAAATACTTTGCATTCTGATATACTTTTTAAATCTTTATTTTATTTATTTTTGAGACAGGATCTCAGCTCCATCACTCAGGCTGGAGTGCAGGGGTGTGATTTCCACTCACTGCAGTCTCTACCTTCCAGGCTCAAGCAATCCTTCCACCTCAGCCTCCCGTGTGGCTGGGACCACAGGCATGTGTCACCATGCCTGACTAATTTTTTTTTGTATTTTTCATAGACTTGGGGCTTTGCCATGTTGAGCAGGCTGGTCTCGACCTCCTGGATTCAAGCAATCCTTCCACCTTGGCCTCCCAAAGTGCTGGGATTACAGGCATGAGCCACCTCACCACTGGCTGGACTCCTCCGATTGACTTATTCACCAGAATGATGATGGCTCTGGTTCTCACCCTGTTGTCGTGTGCATGGGAATATTCCCTAGAAAAGAGATAAGACCTCTCTCCTGCCCTTCTTCCACCCAGATTAAGACTGTGAGATGAAGACACAAATGGCATCCACTGAGGCACCTTCTCTTGTGAGTTCTCTGCTGCCAACAGACCTGGGGTGGGCACAGCCTGGCAGGCAGGTGACAAGGGGAAGTGAAAGCATCATTACTGCTGAGTGGCCTTAAAATGGTACAGAAGCCTGGCCTGGCACTGTGAATCCCAACCTCTGGTTTTACAGGGTTTCTCTGAAATCTGGTCTGAGAGTTTAACCTCTTCCTTTCTGGTTGGACCCTTGACGGTAGCATGATATAAGTAGCACACCAAAGTGTCAAGATTGGGATGAAAACACATTTTCTAAGGAAGTGAAACACATTTTCACTTTCCTAAGCACTATTTTAGGTCACTGTGTCTTAAACAATGGGCTTCTTAGACTTTCGGACGCTACATGTAAGTTGTGACTCTTGAGGGTGTATTTGTTTCCTGGGGCTGCCACGACGAAGCACTGCAAAGCCGGTGGCTTAAAGAACAGGTATCCTCTCCAAACTCCAGAGGCCAGAAACCTGACATCAGCTATGCTCCCTCTGAACTTCGTGGAGAGAATCTTCCCTTGCCTCTTCTTAGCTGATGGTGTCAGCCGACAATCCTTGGGTGTTCCTTGGCTTGTAGACACATCACTCCAATCTCTGCCTCCACCATCACAGAGCTGTTTCCCTGTGTCTTATACGAACACCAGACCCATTTCCCTGGGTCTCTTATACACATACCAGTCCTGTTGGATTTGGGGCCCAGCCTACTCCAGTATGACTTTATCCTAATTTACCTAATTAGTTTGTGTTTCGTTTTGTTTGTTTTGAGACAAGGTCTTGCTCTGTTGCCCAGGATGGAGTACAGTGGCGTGATCATGGCTCACTGCAGCCTCAACCTCACAGGCTCAAGTGATCCTCCTGACTCAGCCTCCCAAGTAGCTGAGACTACAGGTGCATGCCATGATGCCCGGCTAATTTTAGTACTTTTTTTTGGTAGAGATGAGGTCTCCCTATGTTGCTCAAGCTGATCTCCAACTCCTGGGCTCAAATGATCCGCCCAACTTGGCCTCCCAAAGTGCCAGGCTTAAAGGCGTGAGCTACCCCACCCAGCCTAATTTACCTAGTTACATCTGTAATGACACTATTTCAAAATAAGTTCACATTCTGAGGTACTGGGTATTAAGACTGCAGCATATTTTTTAGGGGAACAATTTAACACATAACAAGAAAGAATACAGAATCCAAGATTTCCTAGACATATGTGTCCAGAGAACTTTTTTTTAAGTTGGGGGTCTCCCTCTGTTGCCCCAGCTAGAGTGCAGTGGTCCCATCATGGCTCACTGCAGCATCAACCTCCTGGGCTCAAGCAATCCTCCCACCTCAGCCTCCCAAGTAGTTGCAACTACAGGCTCACACCACCATGCCTGGCTAATTTTTTTAAATTTTTTTTATTTTTTGGAGAAACAGAGTCTGGCTATGTTGTCCAGGCTAGTCTCAAACTCCTGGGCTCCTCCTTTTTCAGCCTCCTAAGGCACTGGGATTACAGGCATGAGCACGGCACCAGGCCCAGAGATCAAAGATCAAAAAGATCAAAGAGAAGGCTGTGGAACTACAGACCTGTGGAAGCTGTTGGTAGAAGGATGCCCTTGGCTCTCTGAAATGCTTCCTCATAGACTTCTCCAGCTCACCTTAAATATTACTGTCAACATCACTGCCTTGTCTTTCAGGCTGTGATACCATTATTCTTCCATTTCAATTTCCTAGAGGGCCATGGAGCTTGCCACCCACAAGAGGAACTCCTGCCTTTTGGGTGAGGTTGCACAACTGGCCTGTTCCTGCCAAGTTCATGAACTTGCTCTCTCAAATGGAAATTGGGAACTTCTCTGAGTGTGTGCCTGCCAGCTTGTGGTGGGGTCTGTTTTTTTGAAACAAGAGAGAGTATTTTGCCTCTGCCAAGATTGACACTGCTTCAAAGTGCAAGCTTCACTGCTTCAAAGCCAAGCCAAGCCTGGCTAATTTTTGTAGTTTTAGTAGAGATGAGGTTTCGCCATGTTGGCCAGGCTGCTCTCAAACTCCTGACCTCAGGTGATCCATCCGCCTCAGCCTCCCAAAGTGCTGGGATTATAGGCGTGAGTCACTGCGCCTGGCCAAGAAGTTTGCTTTTAATCCTGAACCAATGCACATATCCAAAAATATTTTTCACTACATTAAGCATCATGAAATAGTTTTTACCATTACTGAATGCCATGCACTCAATTTTCTTTTATATTCTAGTCCAGCCTATGCTAGTTCATTAATAAATGTTTAAGGTCATAAACCATTGAATTTGATTTCACTACCCATGACTGGGCTTCAACTTGCCTTCTGAGAAACAGTGACCTAGATATAGGCAAGACTTTCTTGAATAATCTTCCTGCCTCTACTTTTCTCTCTAATTTATTTGTCCCGGTAGCAAGAGGGATCTTTTGCAAACCTAAATTAGATCAGGTCTCTCCAGTACTTAAACCCTCCAGAGTCTTTCGTTCACTTGGCATAAAACCCAAACTCCTTATCATAGCACACAAGCTCCTATCTAGAGAGACCCTTTTCCAACTTTGGTTTCTACTGCACTCAACCTGAACCACCCCACTCCAGCCTCAGCAGCCTTCTCTGTTCTGCCAGTGCCTGCTCATCTTGACCATTGACTCTGATGCTTTTTGCCATTCAGTTCTCAGTCCCAAAGTTGTCTCCTCAGAGAGGCCTTCTCTGATCACCCTAGCCATGTCATATCACTGTTTATCAATTTACCCTTTTTCTGTTCCTCTTAGTACTTACTAGCTCCTGAAAGTATTGATTGATTGGCTTGCTTGTTTGCTTTCCAGCCATCCCACTAGGATATAAGCGCCACAGGAGGGGACTGTCCTAGATTCTGAGGGGAAGATTATCAACTGCACAGGACTTTATCAGGGAGAATTCTTGGGGTCAACACAGCAGGAGGGGGATGGAGAAGCAGGACGGGGCAGAGGGAGACATTGGGCTGTGATGTCACCACCACAGATGCCACAGCTCAGCCTACAGGGAGTTCTGAAGATGGGATCAACCTTCAGAACTGTCTAGATTTAGCTAGAGAGCCAAGCCTTTGGATCTCTTGGTGACCAATAATTGGATGTAGAAAGAGGGAGTGATGCTGAGCAAGACCCAGTGTGTCTTCAACTAAGTAAGACCTAGTGGGGATGACAGCTGGATTAGTGAGTGGTGGCAGCATTCCCTGGCTGGAGATGGAGACCCCATCACACCATTTGCCATGCGTTCCAAACCAGCCTTTTCACAACCATCACTCCAGCATGGTGGACAGTACCAGTGCTCAGTAGTTGCCTCTGTTTTGGTGGCTGTTGTTCTCCTGAAACTACCTTTGCAAAGATTATGACAGTGAGATAATCTAGCATGGCTGAGTCCACCTTAATTCTAGCCTCACAGGCTGGCTGTCCTCATTCATTCCTGGGTGTGGGCCAAGCTAACCTTGGGAAGCATTTAGTTTATAGTTTAACTTTGAAGCAAGGATGATAATAGTCCCTCCCTAAAACTGACCCCTTCCTTCTTCCAGGGCTGAAACCCTGATTAATGAAAGGCTACAAGAGTAGGATTATGAGAGGGGCCTGCAATCTGCTAAAATGTAGGCATAGTTTCTATAATCTCTTACTGCTTAGGAGTCATGTGGCCAGAGGTCACAGAATTTGTGACTTCCTCAATTGATCTTAGAGATAATATCACTATTGTAGAACCTAAGATTGAGCTTTTGAGATGTTTTTAAAATGTTTGCATTCTGGCAACTCACCAACCCCATCCAGACTCCTGACTCATGTCTCAGACAGTCCCTTGGCCCCATCAAGAGGCAGACTCAGCATGTGAGGACCATTTCCCACATTCATATGATTTTACCCCCAACCAATCAGCAGCACCCATTTCCTAGTCCCCTGCCTGCCTGCCAAATTGTTCATAAAAACCCTAGCTTCTGAGTTCTTGGGAAGGCTGTTGTGGGTAATAAACTCTATCTGCTGCATGGCTAACCTCATGTTAATTTAACTCTTTCTTTACTGCAATACTGCCATTTCAGTGAATTGGTTTTCTTGGTGCAGTGGGCAGGAAGAACATGTTGGGCAATTACACTCTGACCTCCCCTCTCCCTTCAGTTTCCTACTTAAGTTCCCATTACCAACCTCAAAGTCAATCTGCTCTTATAATCAGTCAATCTCTCCTGATGCCCACATCTTCCCTTGAATGGGATCCCACTCCCCTACTGCTCGCCAACTTCTAAAATCAAGATCAGACTCTCCCACGACTTTCTTTGGGCCACATTCTAGGATTCCTTGCCCCTTACCCAAAAGCCAATAGCTCTTCATTCTCAGCAGCCACAGGAGGCCCTCGATCACCCAGTTCCTTGTGCTGCCAGAGGTGGTGTTGTTGCTCTAAGGGCAAAAGTTGTGCAGAGCATTTTGATAAAAATCCAAGTGGCTACTTGAGATTTGCTTTCATTAACATCTCATTGCCTATGTGTTCAATCATGATATTGTGCTTTGGTAATATGACAATGACGAATTTGACGATAGAGCCATATTTTCACAGTCTATCCATGCAGGTCCCTTCTGACATTTGTAATACTTAAGCAAAATGAATAACAGGAATGGGCAAGAAGGGGCTGGCATCTTGTTTTATAGGCAAGGAACATTACTATTGGCTCAGCACTATTTTTGGGTTTTTTAGGGGGAAGGTAGTGGTAAAGATATAAAAGAACTAAGAGAAATGGGCCTTGTTTTTAAGAAGTGTGCAATCTGGTTGAGAACTCTTTCTTTTTATATATAATAATAACATTACATTCACAAAACTTGTTCTATGCACTTTACATATATTAACTCAGTTACTCCTCACTACAACCTTATGGGCTGGGTACTGTTATTGTTCCATTTTACAGAGGAGAAAACTGAGGCACAAAAGAGTTAAGTAATTTGCTTAAGTTCACACCACTGGCAAGTGGCAAATTCAGGACTGAAACACAAGCAGCTTGACCCAGAGCATGCACTACATTACACGATATTGTGTTTCTTCACTAATGATTTCAGACCCTTGAACACCAGTAAGGGAGTTTTAATGTATTAAATAATATATACTTTAACCTTTAAAATTTATAGAAATATTATATATTGATTGTTGAAAATGTGAAAAATGTTGAACAATATAAATAGGAAAACTGAAAATCAAGTATGACTCAGAGATCACCAGTATTAATATTTTGATACATGCTCTAAGTTGTTTTATGCACATTTCTAATACTCATATAGTCCTTTAAAATTTAATATTGTGTTATAGGTTTTATATAAAATTTTGAATGTAAAGTTTTGTAGCTAATGTTATTTTCAATTTACTTATATAATTTCCAATTTATTTCTTCATATTATTGAATATTTCAGAAAACAGAATTTTGCTTTTTAGTAGTCCATCACAATTTATTTAATCATCTTTCTGGCATTGCTGTTTATTGTTGTTTTCAATGTTGTGCTATTATAAGTAGTGCTGAAATGAGCATTTTTATGCAAAAAGCTTCTTTTCATTTCAGACTCTTTCTTTGAGGTTTATTTCTAAATTTTTCTTTGTTTAAAATTACCTTTCAAATGATACTTAATGAATATTGGCAATTTTCTTTTCACAAAAGCTGTATCAATTTACATACTCCAGATGCGTATGAAACAAGAAAGACTACTTTATCTCACTCTTGCCAAACTTGACTATTATGTTTTAATATAATTCCATGAGTCTGGCTGAGTTGGTGTACTGATTAGAGTAATTCAACATGGTATTCTGTTATTAATTTACATTTCTATACTGTTGAGTTTGAACATTTTTTTTCATTAAAAAATTTTGTTTAAGTTTTTTAAGAATAGTAGAGACATGGTCTCACTGTGTTACCCAGGCTGGTCTCAAATGCCTGGGCTCCAGCAATCCTCCTACCTCAGCCTCTCTGAGACCTGAGATGTGCTATAGCTACACCGCTTTTAACAAAGATTCTTATTGACAAAGACTCTCTCTTTGACCACACTCGAGTCAGCTCCTCGGGACCCCCCTTTCAACTAAGTCCTGATCTTAGACTCTGCCCTTGGCCTGCTTAGTCCAGTTTTAGCAAGAATCCTGCTGGGTCAGCTTATCTAAGATTCGCCTCTCCATTGAGAGGTTTTTGTCAATATCTGACCAAATTCCTCAAACTTCATTTTTGGTTTCTGACCATCTTTGATATCTGATCAAATTCCTCTTCCCCACCCTTGATGTCTTGTCATCCTGGCCCGCTTTCCACAAGAATGCCCCTAGCCTTGATGTATCCTCTTAGTAATTTTCTATCTACTGACCCTCCACCCTACTTCGCCTTACTCCAAGGACAAGTATAAATCTCCACTTGTCCTTGTTGTATTTGGAGTTGAGCCCAATCTCTCTCCCCTACAGCAAAACCCTCATGTAATAGTCCCTTGTGTGAGACAAAGTAGCAAACATAAGAAACCATGTTTGCTCATCTCTGCTTGCCCACATAATTTCACAAAACCCCTGCCTCTGCGATAATGTGCAGCTTTGAAGACAAAACAAGATAGAGCACACGGCCTCCCACATCTCTTCCTTGAGTCACTGTATTCCTTAAAAGATAAATAACCCTAATCCTTGCCTCTTCCTACATAGGAGATAAAATCTGACAGCGTTAGCGATTGTGCTTCTGTAATCTGTAACCAGATGTGCTCTTACACCCAGACTTTGATGTAGTTCTGTGATAATGTGACTTCTGAGCAAGTCTGATGTGCTTTTGCACACTCTGACATCCTGCCACCTCTATATAAGCAGTGGGTTGAAACACTGTTCTGGGAAGTCTAACAGGAATGCTCCTGGGCTATCATCCTCAGTCTCTGTCCTCAAGACTTCTGAATAAAACTAATTTTAATTCTTTAAAACGTTGATTTTGTTTGCTTGTTTAGTTGACACTCGAATAGTCTTCCTTACCATCCAACAAATGTCAGGATGAATTTTTCTGCAACATTGTAGACCACTGCAGGAGGACTGCAGGTTGATGAACACTTCGGAAGCCTGCTTGGTATTACTTTGTAAAGATGAGTATTTGCCTACCCTATGACCACACTTCCCTGCCTAGGACACTCTTCCCAAGGGGTACCAGGACCACTGCAACCACTGTGTGGGGCAAGAAGTTGTGTACTGTGCATTTGGTGCCTTTTACATCACAGATGTCTGGCAGGTATGAACATGGTGGTGATGCAGGATTTTTCTTGACCCCTTTGCTGGATTCACAGAAGGGGTGCCCCATCTACTCAGCCCACTATGCTCAGCTCCTTGTGGGAGGGAGCATGTGAGCTAGTGAGTGCAGGATCCAGCCCATGGCTCTGGGCACTGACACAGGAGCAAACTCCGTGCAGGGCTCGTGGCCAGACCAGCTATGTCGCCTTGAGGGGAATGCAGCAGTGCCCAGGTGAGGGTGCCTGCAACCCTGAGGCCCAAGAGGGGGCGTTACAGTGCTCTTTTAATTATGCCATCCACAGATAGCAGCATGTTAGTAGATCAATTGGCCCCTTGTATCATTGTGTGGGGCAGCTGTCCTCCACCAGTGAGGGCAAAGGGCAGTGTGACAGCCTTTCTGGGTGCTCGCATTTGGTGCATCCTGAGCTCTTGTCCAGCATCCAAGAAGAATGTGGTCACACAGATAATTGAAGGATGGTGAAGGCAGAGAATTTTACTGAGCGACGAAGACGGCTCTCAATGGAGAGGGGAACTAGAGAGGGGACAGGAAGGGTAGATCATCTTCCCCAAAGTCAGGTTGTCTCTTCCCTGAAGTCAGGTCGTCTCCTCCTCTACTGACTGAGTCTGGGGTCTTTATAGCCACAGGATGGGGAGTGTGTGCTGATTGGTTTGTGAGTATGCAAAAAAGGTTAAAGCAAAGACACCACTCAAAGGTGCACACAACAGCATAGGAAACAATTAGGAAATGGTAGGTATATGCAAAATAGGTGAAGCATGGGGATCAATCAGAGGAAAGCATGCCAAACAGGAAGACAAGTTCTCAATCTTGTCCGAGGATTTAACTTGTAGTTTGGCTTTCAGGCTTTAGATTGTCTTTGTTTGGAGCCAGGGTTTCACCAGGGACCCGCCCCCATCTGCCTAGGCATTTGGCTGCCTCCTGTCTTTCTCAGTGGCCTGTCTTGGAGACATACCAAGACTGTCCATGTATGTTGCTTAACCCCTCTGATATGGTTTGGATGTCTGTCCCCTCCATATCTCATGTTGAAATGCGATCCCTAGTGTTTCAGGTGGGGCTTAGGGGGAGGTATTGGATCATGGGGATGGATCCCTCATGAATGGCTTATCACCATTGCATTGGTGATGAGTGAGTTCTTTCTCAGTTATTTCACATGAGATCTGGCTGTTTATGAGTCTGGGACCTCCTCTTTCTTTCTCTTGCTCCTGCTCTCACCACATGACACAGTGGCTCCCCATCGCCTTCTGCCATGACTGTAAGCTTCCTGAGGCCCTTACCAGAAGCTAAGCAGATGTTGGTGCCATGCTTCTCATGCAGCCTGCAGAACTGTGAGACAATTAAACCTCTTTTATAAATTACCTAGTCTCAGATATTTCTTTATAGCAACACAAGAACAGCCTAATACACTCTTCAGGCCTCAATTTCTTTAATAAAATAGAGACAGTAAGAGTCCCCGCTGTGGGGCTTGAGTGGGATTGTCACCACCTTTCCCTCTGCTCCTCAGAGTTCAGATGTAGACCCAGAAGTTAGATGGATCAACCCAAATTACTAGTTTCATTACTGGGAAAAGTCAATTGAAGAATGCAGGTGGATTTGGGGGTAGAATCGGGCTTCCCACTTCTTCCTCCTCACAACTACCACTGTCTTATTCCATCTGTCTCATCCCCCAACTCAACCAATTCTGCTCCAGTAGGCTTACTCCTGGGAGGAACAAATGATTCGTGCATCTGGACAGGCCTCGAGGAAATAGAGATTGCAGAGGGACGAGAGTCCTGCAGGAGTCTTCTGCGAAGCAGTGAGCAAGGGGAGGTTGAGAGAAAGGACTGGGAGCCAGTGGACATCTCTTTCTAGGTGGGAATGTAAGGAGTAAGGAAGGAAAATGCTTCTTGACATCTACCTTGTAGATCTGAAGTGAGTATTAAATGGTGTCAAGTGAGTATCACAGTGCCTGACAGAGGAAATGCTTATGAAAACATGAGTTATGATTTTATAATTATCATTACAGTAGGCTAAGCAAAGCCAGCCAGTGTCTCCCTCAGTTGACTTTGCAAATCTCTGTTCTAATCCACTCCAAAATGATTTAAAATTAAGATACAGGCCATCTGATTTTTAAAAATTTTCAGTTCTTATAGTGCATTTCATTATAATAGTGGGTCTATTATATACTTAATTCTTAATTTTTGACCAGAATTTCAAGAACAAGAACACAAGAGTGAGTTTTTCCCCCTTCTTTCTTTCCTTTCTTCTTTCTTTCTTTTGTATGTTGATTTCTGATTTTAATAAAATTGCTTATTGTGTTTTATCAGAAACAATGTTGATTGAATTTAAGATAGATTTTTAAAATTACTGGCTGCTAAAGAAGTTTCTAAAAATCAGAGTGGGTGTTAAATATCAGATAACTTCTGGAAATCTTTGGACATTGTTATATAATTTAAAAATTTGACCAACAGTTGTAATATATTACAGGTTGAACATCTCTATCTGAAATGCCTCTTACCAGAAATGTTCTGGAATTTTTATTTTTGGTGGGTTTGAAAGTTTTTTGTTATAGATGAGCACCCTAATTTGAAAGTCTAAACTCTGAAATTCTCCAGTGAGCATTCTCTTTGAGTGTCATGTTGGTTCTCAAAAAGTTTCAGATTTTGGAGTGTTTTCAATTTTCGATTTTCAAATTAGGGATTCTCAACCTGTAACAGGTTTCTTCTTATTTAATTATCCTGTATCCTTTGGGTAAATCTTATTTGACTATAGAAGATATATTTTAAACACACTAATAAATGAAATGGCCAATTCTTTTTGTAAAATTTATGAGTAGGATTCATAAATGAGACTAATTTTTATTTTCTGGTCTGCTATCTTTGTTAACATTTTAAAATAAGATTATACTATTTTGCTCAATAAATTGGGAAGCTTTTCATGGTTCTGAAACTTTATATTTAGCCTGAGTAATACCTGTTCTTTGAATCTTTGAAAAGTTCACCATCTGAGCTGGGATACTTTTATTCACATAAAATGATTTGATGTTTGTAATTTTTTTAACCATAGTCAATGATTCTTTTTTTTTTTTTTTGAGATGGAGCCTCGCTCTGTTGCCCAGGCTGGAGTGCAGTGGCACGATCTCGGCTCACTGCAAGCTCTGCCTCCTGGGTTCACGTCATTCTCCTGCCTCAGCATCCCGAGTAACTGGGACTACAGGTGCCCACCACCACGCCCGGCTAATTTTTTTTTTTGTATTTTTAGTAGAGACAGGGTTTCACTGTGTTAGCCAGGATGGTCTTGATCTCCTGACCTCGTGATCCACGTGCCTCGGCCTCCCAAAGTGCTGGGATTACAGATGTGAGCCACTGCGCCTGGCCAGTCACTGATTTTTTGTTAGTTTTGGAACTTTGTTTGTTTTAGGGAAATTATTCCAGATTATCTGGGTGGTCCCAGTTTAATCAGGAGAGACCCCTGCCTCTTAGTTGACACCTTGATTTTGGTCTTTCAGCCTCCAGAACTGTAAGAGAATAATACATTTCTGTGTTTTAAACTATCTAGACTCTAATACTATGTTACAGCAGCCCTGGGAAACTAACGTAATCAGGCATCTCCTTAAATGCCAAGCAACAAATGCCTTTATTGAGAGACACCTTGTAGTCTCAGATACTTGGGAGGCTGAAGTGGGAGGATTGCTTGAGCCCAAGAGTTTGTGGCTGCAGTGAGCTATGCTTGCACCACTGTACTCCAGCCTGGGTGACAGAATGAGACCCTATCTCTCTCTTAAAGAAAACTATCTTGTTTCATAAAAATTAAGTCTCCATAAGAAGCAAATATACTATCGATAACTCTTACATAATACTGCTCTGGAATATGACATTTTCCTATCAAAAACATTTGTGACTAATACCACTACAGAGTTTCTATCCTCTTTTCTTGAATGCGTGTCATGTTGTTTGTGGTTAAGCTTTTTTATATAAAGGCATTGATTTCAAAAGATCATATAATATGGTGGTTGGAGAACTTCTATAATTTTTATTTTTTAGGCCCCTACCCAAGACCAAAGCAGCATTGTTCAGATATTTTTTGGGTAAGGAAAAGAAACACTTAGAAAATCCCTCAACCTCAAAATTAATGCTTTGATTGGCACAGAGGTACAGACTCACTTGAATTACATTCCAGAACCAACTTCAACTTTCTGAGACCCGTATTTTCTTTTGAGCTTTTTTTCCTGAGAGCTCTTTCTATGAAGAGCCTCTCCCCAAACCCATCACGGCTCCACTTAAATGCTCATCTTGTTAAATAGTACATACAGCCGGGGAAATTCAAAACCCTTTCCCCAAGGAAAGTAAGAAGTAAGGCAAAGTAAGGACGGGAATACGTGATTTGCTTGGAGAAGGTGGGATATAACCTTTAATTCCCACTCCATAGTCCTCCGTATTGGGACCATGTCACTTCCACCACCACCAATTTTTTTTTTTTTTAATTTTACTTTAAGTTCTGGGACACATGTGCAGAACGTGCAGGTTTGTTACATAGGTATACATGTGCCCTGGTGGTTTGCTGCACCCATCAACCCATCATCTAGGTTTTAAGCCTCGCAGGCATTAGGTATTTGTCTTAATGCTCTCCCTCTCCTTGCCCCCCACCCGCTGACCAGCCCCAGGGTGTGGTGTTCTCCTCCCTGTGTCCATGTGTTCTCACTGGTCACCTCCCACTTATAGTGGAAACATGCGGTATTTGGTTTTCTGTTCCTGTGTTAGTTTGCTGAGAATGACGGTTTCCAGCTTCATCCATGTCCCTGCAAAAGACACGAACTCATTCTTTTTTATGGCCACATAGTATTCCATGGCACCACTGCCAAATTTTATGCAAACAGTTCCTCTTCCCCAGTTTTCTTTCCAAATAAGACCTTCCTCTTCCACAGTTTTCTTTCCAAATAAGACCCCCGTTAGCTTTCATTTGAACTGCTGCAATGGTTCTTTGACTCACCTTCCTGCCACAGCTTTTATTGGCCCCTGATTTTGTGACCAGATTATTTTACCTTAGAATAGTTTTAAAAACATCACTTCCATTCTTTATTGAAGCTTTGAATATCCATTTACTGGGAGTTTATTATGTGCAAGACACTGTACACATTTCTGTTGTTTTAAACCATAGAGTTTACAATACTCTGTCCCAGCAGCTCCAGCAAACTAATGCAATCAGGTATCTTCTTAAATGCTAAGCAGCCAATGCCTTTGTCAAGAGCCGTCTTGTTTTCCAAAAATGATGTCCCAATAAATTATTCTTAGAGGAAAAATAAGAGTGATAAATAATTACTAGCTCTGATGATTTTTTTTATTTGCAGAAAAGCAAAATGGTGCTTTATTAAGACACCATGTAAGAACAATTTTCAATAATTGTTTTATCTTTAGAATAATTTGCTCTTCTGGGTGATGTAGGGGCTTGGGTTTGGAGAATCTGAATTTGGGATAAAGTAGGGCATGTGAGAAAGAGCCTTTCCTGTAGCTCAGTGGCTCTCAAATTTTAGCCAGCATCAGAGTCACTTTAGGGCGGTTGAAATACAGATTGCAGGGTTATGGTCCTACAGTTTCTGATTCAGGAAGCCTGGAGTGAGGCCTGGGAATCTGCATTTTATCAAGTTCCCAGGTGCTGCCAATGCTCTGATCCAGGACCACACTCTGAGGACTCCGGCTCTGACTCACTCACTGTGCCTGGGCCACGGTAGGTAGTTCTTCATTTGCTTTTCTTTTCAGAGCAGTGGAGTTTCTTATAAGATGCCTCATCCTGAGAATTCATTGGGCTAATGTAGATAAAGGGTTAATATAGTGCTGGCACACAGTAGGTAATACATGATAAATGTCAGCATCGTAAACCCTCTGAGCAATTAGCTGTATGATAAATACCCTTGGTGGGTTGATATAGTGAGCATAAGGCCAATTAAGTTTTAAAGCATTTGTGAATTCCTTAGGTTTTCCCAGCTTCACATTGGAACAGAGATAAGATCATGGAGTACAACACAGACACATCCTAGTTCAAGTCTTCAACTTGAACTTGCTAAATGAGCAGTTGATTTAAATGTTTGACACCAGTTAGCTTGTGTGAATGGATAGAACAGTTACCTCAAGAATTCTCTTTTGTGCAAAGTTTTTCAAACACATTTGGCTTCTTTGGTGAATACATATTCAAAAAGCAAAAAGGAAAATTTACACAGGGATCATTAGATTTAATGTCAGCATTGAGAGTTAAAAATAACCTGTGTGTCTTGGGGAGTTGTGTCTTCTAGAATAGTACTATTCAAAATGTGGTCTGCAGATGGGGCTTCTGAACATGACTCTTGGTTACCAGTCCCCAAATGAGGTAAGAAACATGTACTACAATGTAAATTCAGGGACACCAACCACATCACTATACACACTGTTTAGTTCCACTGGCCTTTATAAGGGAGGGGGACAAGACTTTCCTGAGGAAGGAAGCTGCATTGATTACATCCTGGCACAAGCTCCTTTCCGGACTGGCACCTAGAGCAGCACTGTCCCAGAAGACAATGAGTTCAAGACTACATAAAAGCTTCAAATCCTCTGTGGGCCCTGTCCCCTCTTAGCCTAAATCAGGGACTCCGTGTGTGTGCGTTTCTATTGTCAGCCCAGAGTTTAACAAAAAAAGAGGCTCTCTTAAAAAAAAAAGGTTAACTTAGGGATTAGGAAATTGCAAGGTAATACGCATGCCATAATAAGCTATGTTCATATTTGGGGAGGTAAGGGAAAATCATTTCTTTCTTTTATTATTAGTATCTTTTAATTTTTAATTTTTAACGTTATTCATTTATTATTATTTTCCCTTACCTCCCCAAATATGAACATAGCTTATTGTGGCATGCATATTTTATTTTGAAATAAAATAACTATGTCGAAATTTTGAGATAATTATCCTTGGCGACAAGGACCAATAATAAGAATGACGCCAGTTCATGATTGGGCAGGCAGTTGCTAGGCAGATGTCCTCCCAGAAGTGTTAGGTTGTGATGACCTTTGTGTGAGGTTAGGGTTTTTGCGATCTTTTGGGAGAGTTCTGACGCCTGCTACAACATGGATGAACCTCGAGGCCATTATGCTAAGTGAAATAAGCTGGTGACAAAAGGACCGATGCTGTGTAGTTTCACATGATACGAAGTGCCCAGAGTCATCAAATTCACAGAGACAGAAAGCAGTCTGGAGGTTACCTGGGGCTGGTGGAGAGTGAATGGGGTTATTTATTTAATAGGTCTCGAGTTTCTATTGCATAGTGAAGAAGGTTTGGAAATACTGGTGATGGTTGCACAACATTGTGAATGTAACTGGAATGCCACCAACTGTACCCTTACAAGTGGTTAAGATGATCAATTTTATGTTATATATAGTTTACCACAATAAAAAATACAAAAGTGCATGTTGATAAATGCATCTACTATGTACCCCCCAAATTTTCAAAATATGTATTTTTAAAAATTTAAATGCATGCTAGTTGAAAAAAATCAAATTATATAAGTGAGAGAGGCCTGAGATAGGCAACAACCCTCCTCCCCTTCCCCTAGTCTCCAAAAACGCAAGGGAATAAATATCCCAAGAGACTTGGAAACTACTCCCAAGGGGCATGGAGATTGGTTGATGATGGACCAGCCAGAAGGGCCCTGTGGTCTGGGTTTGGAGGATGCAGAGGTGGTGGGAGGCAGAGTATATCTGGGTGTAGGTGCCGCCTGCACACTGCCTGTTGCCTAAGACCACTGGGACTAGACCCTTCCATGGGACCCGCCAAGATGGGGCCACACCAAGACCTGCCTCTCTCTCCCCCAGTACCAGGACAATCTGTGGGCACCCAGGGAAATGGAAGGGCAAGAGAGAGAAAATGCTATTTGTCTCTGTATCAAAACAGAGGGATAAAATTGCCATTTATTTATTCATTTATTTATTTATTTCTTATTTGAGGCAGTGTCTTAGTTTGTTCTCACACTGCTATAAAGATACTACCTGAGACTGGGTAATTTTATGGGGTGGGGGGCGGGGAAGTGCAACACTTTTAAACCATCAGATCTCACGAGAGCTCATTTACTGTGATGAGAACAGCCTGCGGAAACCGACCCCATGATCCAGTCACCTCCCCCCAGGTCCCTCCCTGACACATGGGGATTACAAGTCGAGATAAGATTTGGGTGAGTGCACAGAGCCAAACCATATCAGACACATCAGACAGGATCTTGCTCTGTCACTCAGGCTGGAGTGCAGTGGTGCCATCATAGCTCACTGAAACCTCAAACACTTAAGCTCAAGTGATCCTCCCATTTAGCCTCCCGAGTAGCTATGGGCCACCATGCATGGTTAATTTGTTAATTTTTTATTTTTTGGTAGCAATGAGGTCTTGCTATGTTGACAGGCTGGTCTCAAACTCCTGGCCTCAAGTGATCCTCCTCTCTCGGCCTCCCAAATCACTGGGATTACAGGCATGAGCCCCCATGCCTAGCCAAAATTGTCTTGATAGCAAAATTAAATTTTCTGTCATCAGTGGAAATGAAATGATTAAACCAGACAACGAATCTGAAGTGAGTAATGAAACACAACCGGTGTGAAAGTGTCTCATACCATCTTCCAACGCACCCATCCTCAGCACTCCTCCCTTTTCCTCACTTGATGAGGAAAATGTGTTGCGGAAACAAGCTGACCAGGGTGCTTTAGAGCTACTCAGAGTAGAGAGATAGTTGGGCCTTCCCCAAGTCCACAGTGTGGCATGACACTATGCCGCCAACCACAGCTCTGCTTCTAAAATAAAACCAAATGGAAACTTTGATATTAGCAGAGGCCTTTACCATCAAGGTTGGTGGGGAACACAAGGCATTTGCTACCTTGACTTGACCATGAAAGAGAGGCCTGGCCATGGAGATGGGGTTGGATATGGAGAACTGGGGGTCTAGCTCAGGTGAGCATTGTGGGAATCCACATCAAGAAGGAGGCAGGGATAGTATCGCGGAAATCCAAGAGTGAGAGTGCTGGGAAGGATGCACTTCACTGGCCCTGCAGGTGCTTTGGAATATAAAGCAGTGTGGGCACCAGAGCTCCAGGGCTGTGTGCCTCCCCTCCTGGCGTCACCATGACCTGCCCTGCCCCTCTCCACTACCTGTTCCTGCCACCCTTTGCCCCCTGGTAGCAGCTGCCAATTCTTTTCCTCTATGCTATATGCATTTTTAAACATCTTTTCTGTATTTCTCCTAAGCTAAGCTGGAGCCACACAATGCCAACCTGTACCTCCTACATCAGTGCAAGAAACCTGCACCTCCCACTTTCCATTCCCCAACCAGGCTGGTGTGGCACCAATGGGCTCTGGCCAAGGACTCTGGCCTGCTATGAAGAAGTGAACAACAGGGGAGCCATTCCAAGGGGATACATACAGGGCCTATTTCTGCCCATTTATCTGACACTGACCCTCGGCCTATTTGTACTTCATTTTCTTCATTTGAAAAATGAAGATACTAATGGGATCTATTGCACAGGGTTGTTGTGAGGTACATATGAGTAAATATGCATAAGTGCTAAGAAGGGAACCTGGTACCACGTGGTGTGTGCTTGATGTGTCCCCAGTTCTCAACCTGTCACTGTTTCCTCCCCACATTCCATTTAGGGTGAAGAAAACATTTACCAGCATGACCTACAGAGACCTGCCTCATCTGGCACTTTCCTACCTCTCTGGCTCCCTGCATCCCCTGTTTACGCCCTCCTGAAATCCTCAGCTCCTGTTAATCCTCTCTACAGGTACCTGTTCCTTCCAAGGCATAGGTCTTTGCCCACACCTGGAACAGGAATTAAAAGAAATTTTAAAATATGTAAGCAAAAGCTCAGTTGTATGTAAGAAAAACCAATTCCCCCTGAGGAAGAGAAAGAGCTGAAGTCCTTTAAAAATTGACTGCCTGTTTTTCTGAGGCTAGTGAGTCTTATCTCTCCCTTTCTTGGGCATTGTGAAGACCGTTTCTCTAGCTGTGCAGCTGCAAGGTCACTAGACAGATAAACTCAAGTCATAAAACGTGTTGTTCCTTGAAAAGTAAGAAATAATGTAATGCATGTCTTAATTGAATAACTCTTTTTGTTTCTCACTTCTGTAATACGCTTCCCCCTGCACAAATCTTCCCCCACCCCACAAAATGCTTAAAAGGTAGCTTGACTCTTTGTTCGGGGCTCAGTCCTTTGGATGTTAATCCGACTTGTTTGGTGCACCTAAGTAATTAAGTAATTCCTCCTCAACCCCTTGGTCTCTCTGATTCCTCAATTATCCTGCTGTACACCGTGACCTCTGCCTGGAAGGCTCTCTCCTTCCCCATGACTGATTCCCACTCACAGCTCCAACCTCAACTCAGCCATTCCTTCCTCTGGGAAGCCTCTGATTTCACCAACTCAGCCCAGTCATGCTCCAGTCAGCTCCCTAGCAGCTCATCGGGAAGTTGGAATGTGGCCTTAGTATGTGAGATTCGATCTGCTTGTCTCTCTGTGGCTCCGGGCTCCATGAGGCATGTGCAGCCCCTACTGCCCTCTGGTCTATGTCTGGCCCCAAATGCAATGCCTTTTGCATGGATCCCCAAAAAATTTATGTTGAATGAATGAGTGAATGAATGAATGAAGGAATGCATGGTCACTTTGCTTTTCTTCTTTGTCTTGAACCAAGCAATTGAGAGCAAGAATCTTTTCTTTCCCATTACAAGTTGCCAAACATGATGGAAATCCGCCCTCGGGCATGGTTGTCCTTATGTTTCTGCTCCTCTGAGGCTCTCAATGGCTTCAGAATCCCCTGCAGACTCATTCTGCTGGGCACGTGGTCTGAAACCCAAGAGACTCAGGCAATACTCTAATTAGCCGGCCAGCTGCTGCATGCCATAGCTGTTGGTATTCCCTTCTGAGACGGAGGTGCCTCCCAGACTTCACCCACCAGTGTACTGTAACCAATTTCCACCACCCCATTTTTCCTGGGCTTAATCCCGTTCCTGACACTGATATGAATTGTGCTTTTGTAGTTACAGGCACAGAGGATCTTTCTGATTCTTCAAAGGTAAGGAGACACATGGGCTGAAACCGAGCCAGGCCTGGGACCTCCTAGGAGCAGACACAGTTGCCACCTGTGGCCCCTCACCTTGTCTTTCCCCTGGGCTGTGAGGTGTTGCTGCCTCACAGGCCTTGCTTCTCTCTGCACATTTGTTCTGCTCTTCTCTTGCTATGGAGTGGTTCCTTTATTCTGTGTTTTTAGTGGGATGTAAAGAGAAGCTGGGCCCCAACACAGGCTCTGCCATTTTCAGCTGCCTGTGTGGGGTTGGATCACATGGACTGACCATGTCCCCTCTGACACCCTTTCAGCAGGCACAGGGGAGGGCACTTTCCTGTACAGAAGCTGTTGGCATGGCAGGCAGCACCACCAAATTCAGTGGTCTGTGGAGGCCAGTGCTTCCATAGTAAACTTTACTTATTATCTTTTACAGAGTTCTCTGGAGTTAGAGAACCAGGATGACATACATTTTAAAAAACAGCTGTCTATCACAAAAAGGAGTATTATAATATATGATACAATAAAACCATCAAAATGACTATTCAAATAAATAACACATATTCAATTTATTAAATAGATAATATATTTACAACAGCTCAAAATTCTGAAATTATGGAATAGTATTCAGTAGAAATTCTCTCACCCTTGTCCCCCATCTATCCAGTTTCCACACTCCCTCCAAAACAAGTAACCACTGTTTTTTTTAACTCCTTATTTTGAAATAATATAGACTCCCAAGAAATTGCAAAATTAATAAGGAGAATTCCTGATATAACCACTCTTTAAAGTTTAGAGTATACTCTTCCAGGAAATACATATATAAGCTTGTATAAATGTATCATATTTTCCACTCTGTTTTATCCAAATGGCATCATGTTATACATACTTTTGCGCCTTGATGCTAAAGACTGAATATGTCTTGCAAAATTCATATGTTGGAGCCTTAACTCCCAATACAATGGTATTTGGAGGTTGAGGCTTTGGGAGGTGAACAGGTGATGAGGGTGGAGCCCTCATTAATGAGATTAGTGGTCTTATAAGAAAAAAGATGAGAGAGATGGTCTATTTCCACCATCCACCATGTGAGGTTACAGCAAGAAGGTACCTGTTGGCAAACCAGGAGGGGAGCCCTCACTAGGAGCTGACTTGCCAGCACCTCAATTTTGGAATTCTCAACCTCCAGAACTATGATAAATAATTTCTTTCTTTCTTTCTTTCTTTTTTTTTTTTTTTTTGTGAGGGAGTTTCAGTCTTGTCGCCCAGGCTGGAGTGCAATGGCACAATCTCGGCTCACTGCAACCTCCGCCTCCTGGTTCAATCTATTTTCCTGCCTCAGCCTCCTGAGTAGCTGAGATTGCAGGCATGTGCCACCATGCCCAGCTAATTTTTGTATTTTTAGTAGAGATAGGGTTTCATCATATTGGCCAGGCTGGTCTCGAACTCCTGACCTCAAGTGATCCACCCCCCTCAGTCTCCCAAAGTGCTGGGATTATAGGCATGAGCCACCACACCTGGCCGAGAAATAAACTTCTAATGTTTAAGCCACCCGGTCCATAGTATTTTTGTTATTTCAACCATAACTGACTAAGGCACTTGCTAAAAGAGACAGACAAACAAATGAAAAGCCCTACTGAATTTATCACATAAATAATCAAGTTGTCACTTTAATTTTTTGTGTCACTTTTCCTGGATCAAAGTCTTTCTCTGATGCAAAACATGATATTCTCTTTACTCTATATATTGACTCGGGTATCATTAAAAAAAAAATTCAAAACAAACATGCCATTTAAAACGCATGCCATTTAAAACGCATGGTGCCAAACCTCTTTCCTGAACATTTTCTTCCAGCAGATCTGAGTTGGTGTGCAGAAATCTATTTAAAAAAAAAAAAAAAGTTCTTCAGGTAATCTAGCTAGATCTAGCACATGAAAGTTCTTATTCAGATTCTGGCAATTGTTTTCTAAGAATATATTGATAGAGTACATACTTTTAAAAAGTGAATGCACTGGTGCATGACCAAAGCCACAACAACACCCCACACATGTGACTGTGATCTTTGCTCCTTTGCAAAGTCCTCATAGAGCTGAAGAGTTCTGCACTTTGTTCCTTCCCTGGCACACCTCTCTCTGCATTCCTTCCATCTCCTGACATTCTCCACTCCTGTCTCTGTGTTTTAAAACCGGTGTAGGAAGTGTGCATGCTTGTGGCATCAGACTCCGGGCCATGTTTTTCGTGACTCCCATCTTGGTAGCCATTCTCTGCATTTTGGTTGTGTGGATCTTTAAAAATGCTGATAGACACATGGAGAAAAAGAAGGGGGAGCCTAGAGCCATAGCCGAGGCTCGCCCCTGGGTGGATGAAGACTTAAAAGACAGCAGTGACCTGTACCAAGCAGAAGAAGGTAAATATACCAGCTATGCTGCTTAGCTTCGCTGTCGTATGTGTTGATGATGAGTGTGAGTCAATGGCAGGGCTTATGGAGAGGAATAAACACACATAGGCCAGCTTTAGCATCAACCTCTATTCTGCTAATGAATCAGTGCCTGGCACAGACAGATCATCTATCTCCAGTGATGAGCTTGTCACCTGCTGGGACCAACCCTTTTTTATTTTGGATACTCAGTGAAAACACTGTTGAGAGGCTAAAGTTTTCCCTGGCTCCAATTCCATTCTGGTTGTTAAAATCTTTCTGCAGGGATTCATCCCAGGCTGGCAGTGGGCAGGGTCTAAGTGGCCAGGTTTTGATTAGGAACTTTGAAATCTACCAAGTGTCATCACCTAGGAGGCTGCCACCTTTCCCTGTGCCAGGCCCTGGAAATGAAGGACTGGGGTGGCCTTTGTCCTCAACACACTGAATGTCCAATTCAGCTGCCAAGGTGATACACGAGAATCAGAGAGAGTAACAAAGAGACAGACCCAGTGGAACTGATTCTAAGGTGTTTAGAGCAGGCCTGGGAGTTTGACAGTGCAGTCAGGGAAAGGACAAACTGGGTTGGGAGGATGAATAGGGTACAAATAGCAAGTGCTGGGAGGCCTGTCAGGCAACAAGGGGCAGAAGAAGCAGGAGCACCGGGAGGCCTGGGGTGGGGGTAAGAGAGGAAGTGGAGAATCGAGGGCGGAGGGAAGGGGTAAGAATGGCAGTAGAGAATTGAGGGTGGGAGGGTTACGGCCACCTTGAGAAGAAGAGGTGATGAAGGAGGCAGGTATGAAGAGAGAGACTGTGGAAGAGGCTTGAGCCATCAGTGTTTGAGAAGCTTTGTCTGGGATGGGTTTGATTTGGAAGAGGCTCTGTGATCTTCAGCTGGGCTAATGATGCCCCTATCCCCAAACAGAGTCTATCTGGACATGTGAGTGTGTGTGAGTGTGTGTGTGTTCATGAATGTGCATGTATGTGTGCATGTAGTGTGTGTGTGTGTGCATAAGAGTGTATGTGTGTGCGCGTGTGTGTGTGTGTGAGTGTGCATGTGAGTGTTCATTAATGTGCATGTGTGAGTGTGTGTACATGAGAGTGTGGATGAGTGTGAGTGTGCGTGTGCATGTATATGTGTGCCTGCATTAATGTGTGTGAGCATGCATGAGTGTGTGTGTGTATGCGTGTGTTTGTGAGAGTATGTGTGCATGAGTGTGTGTCCTAATCTCAGTTTTGGGGCACAGGGTGTCCAGCTGGCCCTCAGTGCTAGGAGCCTGAATGCACTGCACAGGAGTCTAGCCCCTCAGCAGGGCTGCCTCTTGCTCTCCTACATTGAAAGCTCTTCCACTCAGAACATCAGTTCTACCCAGCAGAGAAGCACTTTTAATCCAGGGGACATCTGCTGTGAAGCTGGGTAATGGTTTGTGCTGGTAAGGATGGCCCGGATGGTGGGGGCAGTGGGAATGCAGTGGAAGGGGTGGATCAGAGTGAAGTTAATGGAAGAGCAACAGGGTTTGCTAATAAACTGGGTATTGGGAAAAGGTAGAGAGAGGGAGACTTGGAAGCTGGAAGCTATTATAAGTGGGTGAGGGAATGAGGATCCAGCTTAAAGGGGAAGATGTTGAGTTCCATCAAGGACATGTTTTATTTCAGATGACAGTGACACACCTGAGCAGAAAAGGGAGAGAGAGAGCGGTCTAGGTTAGGGGCCCAGGCCACAGATACTGACTGGAGAGTCACCAGTATGGGGAAGATACTTGGAACCTGGGCAACTAATGAATCCACAAAGAGAGCATTGCTAGAGAGAAGGGTGAAGATAGAACTTGGGGGACACGTGCAGTTAAGAGGAACTATGGAAGAGAAATGTACTAGAGAAAGGGAGAAGCTGTGGGAAAGGGAGCTCTGGGATCATAACAGTAACAAGCCCTTATATATTAATAGCACTTACTGTATGCAATCAGAGTCACATTTTATGTGTAGTAAATCGTTTCATCTTCATGACAGTACAACGATTCTAATAGGTAGGCGCTATTAGAATCCCCATATTATAGATAAGGAAACTGAGGCTCCAATAGGGTAAGCCCAGGAAGGTGATTGCAGAGACAGGACCCAAGCAGTCTGGCTGTAGGGTGCAGACATATAGCTGTTTGATGGGCTGCCTCTCCCCTGGGAGAAAGACCTAGAATGGAGGAGGCAGGAGATAACCAGCAGGGGCAAACATTAAATGAGAGACCAGAAAGAGTGTGCATTGAGGAAAGGCCACTGGATTTGAAGACCCAAGAGGTCTGAGGACACAAGAGAGCTTAGGCAGGCTGTTGAGGGTCAGGTCCTGGGGCTGGGCCTGGAGGCTGGGAACATTGAGCAGAACTGGAGGGCCATTCTCTGGCTCTCTGCCTGATCACTTACTTTTGCAAAGTGCTTTGTCTCTTCATTCTCTGTTCCCTTACATCCTCATCCTTCTCTTATCTTTATGCAGAGGAATGAAAGGGACAGCCTTAGTGTCCTCCTTAGCAGCTGGGGCAAAGAATGCCCTGAGTGTGGCATCCACAGATCTTTTGTATGGGGATTCTAATAGTGCCTACTTCATTGTATTGTCATGAAGATGAAATGATTTACTCCTCATCTCTTATGTTGTTTACATAAGTGGTGCATGCTAAGGTCACACAGGTGGCCTGTGAGAACCAATGCTTAAACCCAGGCTTCTCAGCCCCCAAGTCCCTGCTCTCAGTCACAGGGTGGTGGACATTATCTACGTGGGGATCTTACTCTAGGTCCAGAAGGGATTGAGAAGGAGCTAACTGGAGAAGAGAACGGACTCCTTTACTTAAGAAACATGGAGATGGTGTTGTTGACTGGAAATAGATACTAGATTCAACCCATTTTTAATATTAACAAGACACTAAATGGTAAAATAAGTATTGTAGGACATTTTAGCATGAGTTAAGGAAAATATGGGTACCAATCTAACCTCCTGCAGCTCTGATTCACAAATAATTCCTACTCCATGTTCACAGGTCAGGGAATTGGCACCTGTGTGTAGGGGTGGGGTGGGGGGATGGAGATGGAACATTGTGTGTCCATCCTTATTAGACATATGTATGTGTGTGTGGGGGGTGGGGAGTGGTGAAGGAACATGGTGTGTCCATACTTATTAGACGTTGTATGTGGGTGGGTTGGGTGAGTGGTGAGGGAACACTGTGTGTCCATGCTTATTAGACATTGTGTGTGGGTGGGTTGGGGGGTGGTGAGGGAACATTGTATGTCCATGCTTATTAGACATGTGTGTGGGTGGGTGGGTTGGGGGGTGGTGAGGGAACATTGTGTGTCCATGCTTATTAGATGTAAAGTATAGTCTTCCTCTGCAAACGAGCCAAGCTTGGTGTCCTGTTAATACCTTGTTTGTCTACAGTTAGGATCCAAGAAAGAAGAGTTGCTGAAGTTTATCTCAAAGAAATAAATCTCAGATTGTCCCAATAAAATGAATTGAAAATCCTACCCACAAATCCTCTAGTTAGGCCCAGAATCATAGAAGTTCATAGAAATGGGAAAAGAAGAAAAAAGAAACACATCTCATCAAGATGAATCTGTTTTAATGTTAGTGAGGGATTCTTCTGTACTTAGCTTCATTGGCCATCCAAAAGCTATTATTCTAATTGAAGTCACTAACTGAATAATAAGTGACCCATCTTGTCCAGTCTTTTCTAAGAAAGGCCTGAGTTAATTTTTTTATCCAGTGTGGGTAACACTTGAGAACAAAAATGTTCCTACAAACTTGAGAAACAGATTGTTATGTGCCCATAATAACAAGTAGCTTTCAGAACTGGTTCCAAGCCTGAGCAGTGGATCAATGACAACTCATTTCAGAATAAACTTGGTAAGCTAACCAATCAGTGTCAGCCTCATGCTTCTGAAAGTCAGCCAACCAGGGGTGGACTCATTCCCAGGGCCAGCTCCTCTGAGTGTCTAGAGTCTCAACCAAAAGACACTGATCCTACAAATGATGTGTCACTCGCACCCCTGAAAGTCCACCAGTTCCTGAACTTCATGCTTCCCAATCAAGTAGCATACTAGGGCTAGTCTCTGGGGATTAGCAAGGACCAATTGTTAAATATTTAGGAGTTTTTTTGTTAAATCATTAGTGGCTTGAAGTCAGGCCATGGTGTGATTATTTACATCGTGGATACTGGCAAGTGCTATAAATCAGTGCTTTCTCTCTTCCACCCTGCAAAAAGTTGGCTTACCAGCACACCACTGCCAAAAATTCTATACTAAGTCAGCATTCTACTCTGCTCAGAGAGTCGTGCTTGATCAGCATAGTTGTCTTTTACTATGGGAAGCAACACAATCAGCTTTGTCTTGGACACACCCAGACATTAATACTTTGACATGACTAATTTAAGAGGTTGGTTTGCTAGACTCCTGTAAGACCTTAAGCTTTTAGAACAAGAGACAGTCAGGTTTAGGTAAGAGAAGAGTAGGAAAGGAAAAGGACTTGAATGAAGATATTGTTCTTGAGATCAAGTCTGGGTGGGTTCCTACTAGGGGAAAGTTAAGGTCAGCAAAGGACATTGGGGTACCGAAAGAGATAAAGGGACTCAGAAGAACAAATCCTGTCAACTTCACTCCATTGCTTTGGAGACAAGGATAAAAATACCTTTTTCTCTACCCAATCTAGGTTCATGGCTGAGGCCCTTGTAACAAAAGACAGATTAACAGAAAGTGTAAATGTTTATTTAGCATAAGTTTCATGTGATACAGGAGGCTTCATAGGGAAATGAAGACCCAAAGGAACAGTTAAACCTGTGTGTTTTCATGCTAGCTTTGGTGAAAAGTGAACAGTCGTGGAGATACACAAGTGAACAGGGGCTATGGTCTAATGTGATCTAATGGCAATAAACTAGGGAAACTTAGTGTATTAGTCTGTTTTCAGACTGCTGATAAAGACATACCTGAGACTCAGTAATTTATAAAGAAAAAGATTTAATGGACTCACAGTTCTATGTGGCTAGAGATGCCTCACAATCATGGTAGAAGGTGAAAAGCTTGGCTTACATGGTGGCAGGCAAAGAGGGAATGAGAATCAAGCAAAAGGGGCTTCCCCTTATAAAACCATCAGATCTCCTGAGACTTATTCACTACCACAAGAACAGTATGGGGGAAACTGCCCCCATGATTCAATTCTCTCCCACTAGGTCCCTCCCACAACACATGGGAATTATGGGAGCTACAATTCAAGATGAGATTTGGGTAGGGACACAGCCAAAACATATCACTTTGCAGTATCTATACGTTCAGATTTTTCTCTGTGTCCCTAATGTCTTCAGAGATGAGGATGCTCTTTCCTCTGGATGGGCACCTCTTACATGGGGGACATATGACCTGCCTCAGGGGAGGATCAGAAAATTTCTTCCTAGGTTTTATGACCTACTTGAGGAAAGAAAGCTCTTCTTCCTCTGAAGTTGGCATGCTTTGGGGTAATATTTTCTGAACCCCATTGACTTTAGGATAGCATTGCCCTATTCAAGGTTTCTCTGTCTGGGCACCCTTCAGCTTTCTCAATCCCCACCCACCTCAGTGCTACTAATGAAATAATCCATCTATACAGCAGCCAGGTGTCACCTTAATAGTTCTGTTGCTCAATGCACACAGCAAGTCAATACATTGAGACACCAGGTTGCAACAGAGAAAGAGGTTTAATCATAAGGCTACTGAATGAGGAGGCAGGAGGAAACCTTAAATCCATTTCCCTGAGGAATTTGGAGCTAGGATTTTTTAGGATTTTGGAGTGGGTCAAAGTGTGGCGGTCATTGATTGGTCAGAGTGCAGGGTGAAGTCATGGGACGGGGAGATGAAGGATCTGTATTCTCATGCTGATTCCACTTCATCATGGGAGTCTTCAAACTGGTTGGCATCAGCTATTACTGGAATTCATGATTTGAAAAACATTTTAAGTAATTTTAAAACAAAAGCCTTATGATCCTGATAGAGAGATCTTATCTATCTCAAACAAAAGCCTTGTGATTCTAATGTCAGAAATTCTATGTATAGGAACAGTGGGGATGCAAAAGGTCAGTATCTACTAGTGCTATGAGACTTTCAGAACAAGGAAGTGGGTCAAAGCAGCCTGATGAATGTTGATTATAACTGTACTTCTGTCTACAATTCTTGTTAGCCCTATGAGGATGGCCTCACAGGAAGCGGGATGACTGAGAAGCCCAGGTAGAGAGCAGAGCAATGATGAAGCAGCTGGGAAAGAGGCATTGTTGGGGCAGGTGCTGAGCCCTGAAGTGACTCCCATCCTCACCTTCAAAATCTACATCACCCTCTTCCTTAGTAACATTACTCCTCAAGTCTCCCAAAATTGCAAGAAGGGAACAAGGATGATGTGACACAAATTGTCCTTGGTTTCTTAATTAGAAAATAGTGGCCCATTTGCAAAGACTGTGTAGTAGAACTGTAAAAACACTAAAGCAATGCATTTGGAGACACAACCAGAAAAACACCTCCATGTTAAATGTGAAAAGATAGAAGTGACCTAGAATTACTTGGCTGGCTAAACCTAATGATGGCACAATTAAAGGATTCCTTGGCATTAAAGTGATTGTAGGGACCAAGGGGTTGATTGCTAGAAAGCTGATCGTGTGTATTAGCACTCCCTCTTCATATCTGCTTCCTTCTAACTAAAAGTATACAGTTTTGGCCAAAACTGTTCCTGCTAGTGAAATATGAAAAGAAATTTCTCCTCTGCCCTCTGAAGGTTCACTGAAAATGAACTGACAAGAGACAGATTAATAGAAGAAAAGACATACAAATTTGTTTAACATGTATAAGCACTGGGAAATCCCAGGAGAATGGTTACCCAATAACCCAGTGGGGTCCAGATGCTTATATATCCTTCTCCATAGGGGATGAGGGGATGGTGGGGGTGCATAGGAGTAAATGATTTTCAGGGGAAATGAATGGGTCCAAAGAACAATACTTTGGGATGAAGTTCCTCAAGCTTATGAGAAGTAGTGGGAAGGCGAGGGTGGAACTTCACTGTGAACAAAAGTCTTCTCATTATGCAGGTAAAGTCCCCCAGGTTATCTCTGTCTGCCTGGATTCCTAGGCAGGGGGTCTTAAGACAATTACATTTCTTCATCTTCTTTGTTCCTTTTCTTAATACGTGCCGTATTGCTTTGTTACCCAGGCTGGAGTGCAGTGGCATGATCATAGCTTACTGAAGCCTCAAACTCCTGGTCTCAAGGTATCCTCCCACCTTAGCCTCTTGAGTAGCTAGGACTATGGGCACACACCATCATGCCTAATTTTTAGACTTTTTGTAAAGACGAGCTCTCTCTATGTTGCCCAGGCTGGTCTCGAACTCCTGGGCTCAAGTAATCCTCCTACTTCAGCCTCCCAAAGTGCTGGGATTATAGGCATGAGCCACTGGGCCCATCCCAATTATATTTCTTTTGGAAAGAAATGTCCTTAGTCAGACTGGGAAATTCCAGAAAGAGTCTCTCTCAGTGCTTCAGGAAAAAGGATCAGAGAGACCAGAGACCAGGCAGGTCAGAGGGAGACCTGGAGGTGCTTCTTTAGTTCACCAGATCAAATGCCAAGTGTCAGTATTTAGGGAATTGTTTGCAGACCCCCAGTGAAATGACACAAGGCAAGTTACTGTTGGTATCAATAGCAAGCCCCAAGTGTGGCAGCACAAGATTTACATTCAAAAAGCAGGCCATAATAGTACACATTTGCTTTGCACTATGTGGACCTTAGAGCTTGAATCCCTGGTGGCTTGACTGCTCTAGAGTGAAGGCAGGGAAGAAAAGGAGTTTACACATCCTGCTCTCTTGCCTCTGGGTGAGGGCCACGTTCCTCAGGAGCAGTCAGGAGTTCAAGGGAAGGGGAGAAGTGGAAGCTCACTGAGCTCCTAGCCTGGCCCTGCTGGTCTCATTCGCCAGCCATAGTATAGACCTTCTGCCCTGTGAAAGGCTCCAGGAATGGCAGCCCGGCTGTACACTTTTCCAGGAGTGCACTCAGGACAATCCCATCAGGAGGTGATGAGGACCATTTGTTTGACCATTCCCTGATCAAATGGCTGGCACCGATAATGAGGCAACAGTTTGCTTCCTTTTTCTAATTAAGAGAGTCTGCCTTGGACTCTAGAAGCTGCAGAAACTGCCAAGTCATGCATTTAGACCACTTTTAGTTTTTACAAGTGCTGAATGGGTCTTAAGAGTTAGTAACTTACCTTTCAAACAGTTAAGGAAGCATTTAATGCATTTGCTTATATGCCACTTATTAACTACAGAGGCTGCCAGACTTCATCTTAAACGGTGTCGAAAGTATCATTGGTGTTGAAAGTCTTTATTCACACCTTGATAAAGTTCAGGCTTGTCACTGTGACATTGATGACATTGGCATTTCATTAGGACTGATTGTTAAAAAGCTGATAGATGTTTATTACCACTCCCCCATCACACCTACTTTGTTCTAAACAGGCCCGAACTGTCCCTGCTAGAGAAATATAAAAAGGAGCTTCCTCCCTAAGTTTCCCAGACAAACTTTGTCATAAACCATTGTTTGTTCTCAGGTCCCATTCAATTCCCAAAGGGAATTATTGACTATACATCATCTGATCATCGGGTCCATTCATTCCCCCTGAAATGCATTACTCCTACACCTCCCATCTCCTCTTCCTCTATAAAGAAGGGTGTATAAGCATTTGGACCCCACTAGGTTATTGAGTGATCATTCTCTTGCTATTGTCCCATGCTATGCATGTTAGCATAATTTTGTATGGCTTTTTCTCCTATTAATCTGTCTTTTGTCAATTTGTTTTCAGTGAACCTTCAGAGAGTGAAGGGGGAGCTTTCCCTCTTCACCCCTATGGTATAAAAGTCACATCTATCTTGTTCACTAATATATATCAAAGTCTCAATAAAAACCTTGTTGAATGAATTGTATATTTCCATCTTCCAGGAAGATTTTGAGAGCTTTACTAAATGTAATTTGCATTATACATAGTATGTTTTGCAAATGTATAATTATAACCTGAAAACTTGTTTTTCCCAACTAATCATATGCACCAGAGACTTTTATTCCACTGCACCACCCTTCTCTCCCTAAAACACCACAACTACCACTACCACTACCACAACAACAACCATTGCAAAATCATTGCTATTGGCATTTCCTGAGCAGATGTCTAAAAAAAGAAAGTTGTTTAGTTCCACTAATTTAAAACAGATCAACTTTAGGACTTGCATTGCTTTTTCATGCTTTGTTCTTTTAGCTAATGTATAATACTTACATAACCTAGGGGTCAGCTGAGCTCATCCTATTTAGAAAAAATAAATAAACTAAAAATAAGATTTAAAAAAGGCTGAATCCTCAATCCTATGTGCTTTGAGGAGGCCAATTCCCTCTCAAGGATTTGAGAGTCCCCACAGAACCTGGGTTCATGGAGTCACCTCTGGCTCTGAGGTTCATGCCCCATGGACTCCTGATTTCCTCTATGTGTTTTCTTCTTCTACCTCACACCAATTTATCTGTGGAAATCAACCTTTGTTTCTCTTTGTTTCTTTGGTCCCTCACTTCCCAACTTCTCACACAGCATGTTAGCATGTGAGGGAGCCCTTCTTTCTTCTAAAGGTCTTTTGAACCACTGTTGTAGGTCTCCCTTTGGGCTCCACTCCCTGAACTCTGTTCCCCTCACTTGGTCATGCTCAGCTCCTCTCCCTCTAAGACTCATGCCTGTGCTCTGAAAAAGCATGGTCGATGGAATCCAGGGATGTGGCAGTACAGGAAAATCATCAGAGGTTTACAATTTTACACTATCTTCTTTCCTCATCAGCTTGGCTAGGGGAACTGAGCAATTTATTTTCCACAAATGATGCTACTTTGCTCAGAAGGCAAAAGTACCTATGGCCAGTTTTGTTTACACTTTTAAGTTCTTACTCATTGTTTTAAACTCTAAATCTTTCTTAAAAGCATTGACATTTTCAATATGAAACAGGAATTTAAAAATATTGGTTTTGCTATTATACTTAGAAAAATGGTAACATGGCAAGAAATTCATCTCTAAGGATCTAAGTTTCCACTGTATCTAGACTTTACCTACTTTTGCTGAACTTGAACTTTTGCTGCATTGATAAAATGTAAGCATCTTTTGTCCTTTTATAGAAGTTTTGTTTAAAAGTTCTGGACAGTTGACCTATTCTTGATTCCTCTGGTAATTAATCTCTACGGCCTTCTTCTCATTGAAAAAACTCTTAATTGTGAAATGTACTTACTGAAGAAGTGTATAAAACACAGATGAACAGCTTAACAAATAGTTATTAAGCAAAACCTTACACAATTATCACTTAGGATAAGAAATATACACATCCAACATTTCATAAACACCCATATGTCATTCCCTAGTCACAACCTTTTCTCTCCCCAGCAGAAGTAACTACTATTTTGAATGTTATGGAAATTATTTATTTGCTTTTCTTCTTAGTTGCATCACTCTTAGACAACTAAACATTCCTGCAGCCATAAAAAAGGATGAGTTTGTGTCCTTTGTAGGGACATGGATGCAGCTGGAAACCATCATTCTTAGCAAACTATCACAAGAACAGAAAACCAAACACCGCATGTTCTCACTCATAGGTGGGAACTGAACAATGAGATCACTTGGACTCGGGAAGGGGGACATCACACACCGGGGCCTATTATGGGGAGGGGGAGGGGGGAGGGATTGCATTGGGAGTTATACCTGATGTAAATGACGAGTTGTTGGGTGCTGACGAGTTGATGGGTGCAGCACAGCAACATGGCACAAGTATACATATGTAACAAACCTGCACGTTATGCACATGTACCCTAGAACTTAAAGTATAATAATAATAATAATAATAAAAGAAATATTTGCTAACCTCAAGATTATAAAGATTTGTTTATGTTTTTAATAAACTCTATGATTTCAGCTTTTATGTTTAAAAAAAAAGACAACTGAACATTCCTAAACATTAAAATTATACTGTTTATATTATTTTGACTTGCTGTTTTATATTTGTAAGAGTCAAATATAATGCTAAGCAGGTTGGACATGTAACTGAGGCTCATTTATTTTCACTATTGTATAGTATTCTATTATATGACTATATCACAATTTATTCTACTGTTGATGAACATTTGGTCTATTTCTAGTTTAGGACTATTATAAACTATTTCTGTAAACATTTTAATACTAGTTTTGTACATATGCACATGGATTTTTCTGGTGCATGCATGGAATTGCAGAGTCATGGTGTGAAGGGCCTGATGATGTACCACACAGATACCCCCTTGAGGAAGGATTTGCTGCCTCTACTGCTGGGGGTACTGTTGGCCTCTTCCAGGGATGGCCTCTGCTGTAGACAGCTATCTCTCCTGAGATCCCATCTCTCCGAGGATGGCCCACATCTGATGATTGATTGCAGTGGTTGTATAAAGACCCAGCCATTATGGCCTAATCTGAGACAACTCTGATGGGTACTTTTAGTTTCAAAATAGCCCTTGCTGTGGTTGAGGCCATCTCTCAACTTGCATTGCAGCTTGGCTTCTTCTGCCCAATCTGTTTCTTTCCTCTCCCTTCCATAGGTTTTAATCCCAGATACTTCCTATAAACGTTCCACACACTAGACTCAGTCTCAGAGTCAACTTCTTGGAGAACCTAAGTAGAGACATGTAGGGTACCCCTCTATCCAATTTTACTAGACAATACTGAGTTCTAAAATCTCGGATTTGTATTTTTCAACAATTTTGGAAAAATTTCGGCCATTGCCTTTTCAGATATTGCCTCTGGCTCATTCCCTCTCTCTCTTCTCCTTTCAGGACTCCAGTTAAATGGTTAGACCTTCTCACTGTATCCTCTGATGTCTTTTACATTCTCACCTATGTTTTCAATCTTTCTCTTTCCATGCTACATTTTGGATAGGTAAGAAGAAACTATCTTTTTATTGATTCATTTCCTCTTCAGCTATGCCTACTTTGATGTTAAACCTATTAATTAAATGTTTAATTTAGTTTGTTTTCATTTTTGTTTCTAGAGGATCTTTTTAGTTCTTTTTTTCAAATTTGCTGTCCCCTTTTTTCTACCAAAGTCATGTGTCTTGTACTTCTTTGGACATAGTGAGCATAGTTGTTTCATGACCTGTGGCTGATAACTCCAGTATCATAAGTCATTGTTGGTCTGTTTCTGATGCCCATAGTTTTTTAATGGTTCTTATTCATGACTTTGTGTTTTCTTAAATACACTGTTATTTTTCATTGTTTGCTAGTCATTCTTTTGGAAAATTACTTATAAAAACTTTGTGAGGTCTAGGATATTGGTACTTATTTCCAGGGAAAATTCACTTTTGTGCTTACATGGTGTGACACTAATACTCTGGGATGACTTTAACCTAAGGTGAAAGCCTGTGGTTCCCTGGATCACTCAGATGATGTTGTCTTAGGCTGCAAGCACATATCAGCGCTGGTTTATTTTAAATTCCCCCTTACTGTGAGACTGCAGGCCTTCAGGGTCCCAGCTTAAAGTGTAGGGGCTGTCAAACTCCCAGCCGTGGGTGGACCTGGGATTTTGACTTTTGTCATCATCCTTTATCTCAGATCAACCTCACAGCTGTTTCTTGGTAATTGGAAAATATATAATACTCTGGGCGTTTGAACACGGGTCTACCTCTGTGGTACTAACCTTCAGCTAGACTTTGACTGTCATTTCCTACGGTAACAGATGAGCATTCCAATGCGTATGAGAAAATGTTTTAAAATATATTTTACAAAGCATTTCAGTTTGTTTTAGTTTTTCTAGCTTACAGCATCCATCAAAATTCTCTAATTAACCACTACTAAAAGTGGAAATCCTTTAATAGATGCCACAACCACAATTGCAACAACTATAACCACAGCTGCATCAGCTAATCAATGAGATCAAAATGGATTTATGGTTGGGTGCAGTGGCTCATGCCTGTAATCCCAGCACTTTGGGAGGCTGAGGTGTGAGGATTGCTTGAGTCCAGCAGTTTAAGGCCCGCACAACATAATGAGACCATGTCTCTAAAATAATAATAATAATATTTTATAAAACCCTCCCCCCAAAAAAACCCTCAAAGTGTATTTGTATCTACTAAAAGAAAAAAGTAACAAGTTATTGTCTTCCATCACACAGCTCAAGGCATCGGATACACATCATATCAAGCACATATAATTGGGTTTTCGGGAGGTTGTCAATGAGGAAGATGTATAACAACATTATATTCAGTTTCCTAAAGACACAGTTTAGGTAGTACAATAATGATTCAGGTAGAACACAAACACATGCACATACATACATTTTAATGGTTTAAAAGCCCTTAAATTTGTTACTTTAGGAAAGTGAGTGCTTATCATTTTCAGCAATATGATGGCAGACTGATGGTCTGTTCTTATCTGAGTAGGAGTTGCTTTCTGTGGTGATATTGCTTCTCTGCATCCATTCCCATCAGGCTGACAAATACTAGGGCAGGCTTATTAAAGACTGAATTATTACGTAAAAGAACCATCTACTCATTAGATCCCAACATTTCAGTGTTTGCTCTGTGGGTAGCCTTCTCAGTGAAGCTTTCTTTATGTGATTCAAATTTCACTGAAAAAATTCCAACTCACAGCAATTCATTCTGATGTGAAATACTGAGGTTTACTTTCTGTACTGGCCTCATTTTGGTATATTTTGCCTCCTAGGTTCTAGGAATTGATATAACTCAACAACAACTGGAAGCCCAAGACCAGCCTAAGATAAGCAAGGAATATCTATTTTTTTTTTTTTTTGCCATCCAAACATTTTCCCCTCAATAATTTTAAGTGTTTGAAGACAGCATCTTAGAATTTTTTTTCTGTTGAAATCTTTGTAGTTCAGAAGTATGTCTTTTCATGAGCTTAAGTGAAATGAAGAAACAATATTCAGAAGAGCTGTGAAATTTTGGATATATAACAAACAATTTTGAGAATATTGAAATGTAGTATCTGGGAATTTGACAATACAGTCTTCAGAACCCTTGTTTGTAGAAACTATCTTGAATTTCACAATGTTATTTATTGGAAAATCTTCTTCTAAAATAAGATAAGTGGGTCTGCCCTTGGTGAAGAAGCTTTTAGTGCACTAGACACATCATCCTTCTTATCTTCTGTGGGCTATTTTGTTTCTCCTAAGTTTTATCATTTTTAGCTTCAGTGATTGACCCTTCTGTTGCACTTTTATCTTCTCTAAGATCTTGAACTACTGATAATGAGCTTGCAGAACTCTCTGAACAGGAGGGTAATGGAGAAAACAGAAGAAGTGGCAGAAGCAGGCAGATGTAATGAGAAATTTTATGTAGTTAAATGTAACAGTTCTTTTCTTAGGTTTAATCTTTTTGTGTCTTGTTTAAGAAATCCTTCTCCACTCCAAGGTCGTGAAGACATTCTCTTATATTCTCTTCTAAAAGCTTTAAAAATTAATCTTTCATATTTAGAATTGTGGTGAGAACATTCAACATCCTATTGTTCTCAATCTCTGATGGAAGGGTTTCAAAGATTCATCATTACCATAGCTGGATGTGGTGGGGATTTTCCCCTCATAGTTAGACAATTCATCATTACCATAGTTGGATGTGGTGGGGATTTCCCCCCCATAATTAGACTATGAGATTAAGAAAGTTCCTTTCTCCAAATTTACTAAGAGATAAATGTCAAGTTTTATCAAACATCTTTTCTGCATTGTAATGATTTTTGTGGTTTATGTTCTTCAGCTTTTTAATGTGGCCAAAAAAAAAAAAAAGATTGTTTTTCTAATGTTAAATTAACCTCTTATTCTTGGGATAACTCCAACTTGCTTAAGATGTATTTTTTCAATACATAGCTGAATTCTGTTATTCATATTTTGTTTAGGATTTTTGTACCGTGTTTGTGAGGAAATTGAGCCTGTAGTTTTTTGTTCTCTTAATGCCCTACTTAGGTTTGGTATCAAGGTTGTGGTCATTCCATAAAATGAGTTGGAGGGTGTTTACTCTTTTTCTAATGTTGGGAAGGGTTTGAGAATTTAGCAGTGTTATCTCTGTGAAAGTTTGGTAGAACTCCTTCATGAAGCTATCTGAATGTAAAGTTGCTTTCTCTTTTAGGGAAATCTTTGCTTACTAATTCAGCTTATTTAATAGTCAACAGACTTTTCAGTTTTTCTATTTTGAAGTTAGTTTTGGCAGGTTATATTTTGAAGAAATTGGTCTATTTTATATAAATTTTCTAAAATATATTGGTATAATAAATATTCTTATACTGTTTGTTAAATGACAGTAACATCTATAGTGATGCCTCCTTTTTCATTCCTGAAATTTGTTATTTATGCTTTCCCTTTTTCTTGATCAATCTTGCCAGAGGATTGCCAATTTAATCAGTTTCTACAGAGAACCAGCTTCGGTTTTGATGTTTCTCCCTATTGGATGTTTGCTGTTGTTTTCCTTAATATGTCATATTTAATATTTGCTTCTTTCTACATCTTTGGTTTTATTTGGGTATTTTTTCTAACTTCTTGAAATTGATCTTTAATTCATTAATTTTTAGGGTTTGTTCCTATCTAATGTATGTATGTGAGGCTTGGAATCTCCCTCTAAATATAATATTTTAATGTTATTGCATAGATTTTTCAATACATAATAATGTCATATTTTAATTTTGAAATATTTTCTAATTTTCATTAAGGTATTTTGTTTGTTTTTTTAACTTATCCTTTTGTTACTAGTTTAGTTGCATTACAGTTAGAGATCATTATCTATTGGGCCATTAAAATACGTTGAGAGTTATTTTCTGGTCCAATAAGTCTGCTTAAAAAGAATGTGTGTTCTGTAGTTGTTTGGTGCAGTGTCCTGTATAAGTCTCTTTGGTCATCTTTGTCAATTACCTTGTTAAAATTTTCTGTATCCTTACTGATTTTTTTCTTCTGCTTATTCTATCATTACTGAGAGATGTGTTAAGATCTTTCACTGAGTTGTGGATTTTTACAGTTCTTCTTAAAAGTCTGTCTTGAGGTCGTGTAATGTAATTGCATACATATTTAAAATTATGTTTTCCCAGCAAATTAAATTGTGTTATTATAAACTGACCCTTTTTATTATCAGCAATGCTTTTTGCCTTAATTTTTTTCAACTAATATAGTTATGTGATGCATGGTACGACTTTCAACCTTTCTATATGCTTATGTTTTAGGTGTGTCACTTGTAAACAACATACTTGGACTTAAAATAATCATTGGCCTTTATCAGGAACATTTAGTTCATTTCTATTCAATGTAGCTATTCTTGCCTTGGTTAAAAATTCAGTTATTTCTGTGTTCTTCCCGAGGTAACTTTTTTTTTCTTCTGGTTACTTTCAATATCTTTATATTTTATTGTAAAATGTATAGTTTTTTAAAAATAACTCTTTGAATTTACTAGGCCTCAGAGTAAAAGTATGCCATTTACATAGCTTACCCGTAGGCAAGAAGCCTGAAATAACTTGTAGTTTTGCATCTAATGTAGCCCCTGATTTACTTTCGTTGTTGTCAGGATCAATTATGAAACTGAAGTTTGGTGCCTTCTTTTTAATCACATTTCCCCCCTTGTAGCAGCTGTGTTTAATGTCATTAAAAATAGTAAGGTGCAATAGTGCACACCTGTACTCCCAGCTACTCAGGAGGCTGAGGCTGGAGGATCCCTTGAGGCCAGGAGTTTGAGTCCAGCCTGGCAACATAGCAAAACCCCACTTCTAATTTTGAAAGAAGAGAAAGAAAAACGTTCTTGTAAAAAAAAAAAAAAAAAAAAAAAAAAAGAACTTACCAGCCCCAGCCCTCTTGAATCTGTAGATCTGGTATTTTTTCATGAGTTCTGTGAAAATCTCAGATGCTATCTTTTCAAATATTGCCTCCACCACATTCTCTTTGAATAAAATGATCATACGTATATTGGACATTCTCACTCTTCACTCTGCTCTATTTTTTCTTGCCCTTTCTTCTATATTTTCTATCTTTTTGCCTCTCCTTGCCCCATTCTAAGTGTTTTCTTCTGACTTATCTCTCAGTTCATTAATTTTTCTGTAGCTAGTCTAACCTGCTAGTTAACCATCCATTTAAGTTCTTAATTCTATTATTTTCCAATTCCAGAAGTTCTCTATTTTTTCAGATTATTTATATTAACTTTTATTCCTTATTTTTGCTGTTGTTTTTGTTTTTTCTTCTTTCTAATTTTTTCTTTTATTCTTTCGTGTACCCTACATACAGATTTATATAAGTTTGTCTTTTTTCTCTAAATATAGTAATCATAGTTGTTTTATCTTCTGGGTCTGATAATTCCAGTATTTGGAGTCTTTGGGCATCTGACTTTATTTTTTTAAAAAATGGATTCTGCTGTTTCTTGTCCAACATGTTTTCTTCTTTATGTGCTTGATTGCATTTGGTGGGTTGCTGATGATTATACTTAAAATTATTTGTATGTTGGCATTTGCTTCTGCTAGACAACCGGGGTACTTTCAGACAGGACAAGTTTATTCCAAGTTCAAGTTTGAAGCAAGACTCATCAAACTGATATAAACCCTTGAGGAATAATTTATTTATGATTCATACTTCCCCTATGGATGTAGTTTTGGGGTCCTAGCTTATTAGACGTCACATTCTGTGCGGGCCTGGGCTTTGATATCTGTCACCCTTGATCCCTGCAGATATAAAAATGGAATTCAAATGTGTGGGGATTGGCAAATACAGTAGGGAAAAAAAATATACCTTCTGCGCTTATTTACCTGTATGAGTTCAAATTTTCTCTTCACTTTGGCCTGCAAATTTCTTGCTATGTTGTAGGCTCAATTATTTCAAAAAAGACTTATTTTCCTAAATAAAGAAAAATACTTTATTTAGAGATCTGAGTGGTTTTCAGCTGATGGGAGATTGTTTCAAATAATCTAGTCCATCATTAACAGAAATTTGAATTCCTCATCTTTTTGTAGGTAAAATTTTTCTTTTCTTGATTTATAATTAGTCTGGAGTTTTTGCTTCTTTTTTCTTTCTCTTTTTTTTCTTTTTCTTTTTTTTTTTTTTTTTTTTTTTGAGATGGAGTCTCACTCTGTTACCCAGGCTGGAGTGCAGTGGTGCAATCTCGGCTCACTGCAACCTCCACCTCCTGGGTCCAAGCGATTCTCGTGCCTCAGCCTCCCAAGTAGCTTGGATTACAGGTGTGCACCACAACACCTGGCTAAGTTTTGTATTTTTAGTAGAGACGGGGTTTCACCATGTTGACCAGGTTGGTCTCGAAAGCCCAACCTCAAGTGATCCGCCCACCTTGGCCTCCCATAATGCTGGGATTACAGGCATAAGCCACCACGCCCAGACTTTTCTTTTTCTTTCTTTGTTTTCTTTTCTTTTTTTTTCTTAAAGAGACTGGGTGTCTTTCCATTGCCCAGGTTAGAGTGCAGTGGTGTGATGATAGCTCACTGCAGCCTTGAACTCCTGGGCTCAAGCAACCCTCTCACCTCAGTCTCCAGAGCAGCTGGGAATACATGTGTGAGCCATTGCACCCAGCTGGAGTTTTAAGGATAGCCAAGATCAGTGGTAAGGATTCTGTAAATCTATTCTTTTTTATTTTATTGTATTTTTTTGTACATAATACATAATGTGTATTGTATACACAATATGAAAATGTGTATTGTATACACATTATGAAAATGTGTATTTTCATAATCTTACACATTTGAGAACTTTATCTTCTTCTCCCCAGTGGTCACCTTATGACCAAGAGATCATTTAGTTTGTTACCTTTCTTGTTCTTATTTGCAGATGCTGATGAATGGCAAGAACCAGAAGAAAGTGTTGAACACATCCCCTTCTCTCATACACACTATCCTGAGAGGGAAATGGTTAAGAGGTCTCAGGAATTTTATGAACTTCTCAACAAGAGACGGTCAGTCAGGTTCATAAGTAATGAGCAAGTTCCAATGGAAGTCATTGATAATGTCATCAGAACGGCAGGTCTGTACTTGCAGATGGGGTCTTTGGAAATGTTAGCTACTTTACTGGTGTGACTCCAACAATGGAAAAATGTCAAAGTTTAAACATAGTGAATAAAGCCTAGAGTGATATGTGTATCTATAAAGTCTTACCCAAGTGCTGAGTGACTGCCAGAAACACAATGACTTCTACTTGCCACATTTTGACTATTACAAGCTTCTTGGAAGCAGATATGACAATAATTCAAAACTTCTGCAATTATTCAGTTCATGATCTTTTAATTAAAAACCAAGATTTCTGATCACATCATTAGATTAATATATTGGAGGAGATACAGCTTCTTTCTTTCCCTCCCCTTAAAACACACCAGACACACACACACTCACATACTCAGTTATATTTGTTTTCTTTGGAAGCAAATTTCTTATATTACACACTGTGATGCTATAGTCCAGTATTCTCACTAACTAGCAAAATTTACTTATGTAAATTTGCAAAGTAAATCAAAGAAAGAAAAGACCCATTTTAATGTAAATTAATATTTCCACTGAGGAAAAAAAAATAAGAGCTACAGAAAATGGGGAGGAGAAATAAGAGAAATCTCACTACTTGAGAATCTCCTGTGATTGGAGTCTTATTCTTACATAAACCACATTTAAGTTTATTTGCAAAAATGTTCACGTGCTCATTGTTAATCTATTGTCCAACGTGAAAGGAAGCAAGAATGAAATACTTTACTTCCGTTAGGAATACAAATACATTAGATTGTTGAGTCCTTAGTCTAACTAACAGCAGTTACTAAATTTCACCTTTACCTGTATCTGTATTTGTATATGTGTATGTACACATATGCTGCGAAGGTGAATTTGACACAACTAAAAACATTAGGGAAAACTTTATTTCTTATGTTTAGAGATACAAATATTTAGTAAACAAATAAAATGGGTACAAAGTTAACTGGAATCACTCTGTGCAGAAATTGGGGCCTCATGTTTAGCTTTTGACTTGCATTTCCCAAGCCAGTTGTGACTTCTAGTGTTGGGAGTGGTGTGTGGCAAGCAAGAACCCCACCAAGAGCCTGCAGCCCTTCCTCCCTCCATCGGTGGATTAAACTATCCATTGGGAAGGAAGGAAGAGTTGCTTCTGAAATATCTCACCTGTGAGTCACTGTGGTCTCCCCCAGGGAACAGTGGGCCATCTCTAGGGCCGAGGGACAACACCCAGATCAGAAGCTGGCCCCTACTCTCACCAGAATCCCACAGGGAACTGAGGCTCCTTGGACAAAGGTGATGCACTGTGAAGCTTTGCCCTGGGACACTGGAACTGATCAAGGTGTGGGCTGAGAGTTCCTGAAGTCTCCCTGGGAGTAGAATGACACATGGCTGTGCATATTGAGTACCCATGTCTAAGAGTTCTCCAACTGGGCCGGGCCTGGTGGCTCACGCCTGTAATCCCAGCACTTTGGGAGGCCGAGGCAGGCAGATCATGAGGTCAAGAGATCAAAACCATCCTGGCCAAAATGGTGAAACCCCATCTCTACTAAAAATACAAAAATTAGCTGCATGTGGTGGCGGGCACCTATAGTCCCAGCTACTCGGGAGGCTGAGGGAGGAGAATCGCTTGAACCCGGGAGGCGGAAGCTGCACTGAGCCGAGATAAGTGGCACTGCACTCCAGCCTGGTGATAGACTGAGACTCCATCAAAAAAAAAAAAAAAAAAAAGAATTTCCCCAACTGTCGTGTGTCCCCAAGGATAAACCTCACAGTGCCACACTAATAGCTTTGATATAGGGACCAAACACTGTATAACTAAGTTGCCTTTTGAGGAGTGTTTTAAAAACCATCTTACCGTATACATTTTGCCTTCTTCAATAACCTTCACAACTTTATTTTTTTTTTTATCAAGAATATCAAAAGAAACAACAGTCTGGAGAACTCTGGCTGTCAAAATTTCCCCTCTGAGTTTCTTTCCTTAGTGTCATGGTGCAGTTACTTGGGGACATTTTCTCCCACATAATTAGAGAAGCAGAGGTGGAGTTCCCACAACCCTGGAACTGCAGAGCTTGATCACTGATCAGCTGGCCTGATGCTGAACAAAACGAACTTGGCAGCAGCATGACAGGGTTCCCTGCCAGGCATTTGTTTTCCAGATTATCTAACTTCATTTTGAGCAAATATGAATTATTTTTATTTTTATTTTTTTTGAGACAGAGTTTCACTCTTGTTGCCCAGGCTGGAGTACAATGGGATGATCTTAGCTCACGGCAACCTCTGCCTCCCAGGTTCAAACAATTCTCCTGTCTCAGCCTCCCAAGTAGATGGGATTACAGGTGCCCACCACCACACCCGACTAATTTTTCTATTTTTACTAGAGACGGGGTTTCACCATGTTGGCCAGGCTGGTTTTGAACTCCTGACCTCAGGTGATCCACCCACCTCGGCCTCCCAAAGTGCTGGGATTACAGGCATGAGCCACTGCGCCCGGCCAAGTATGAATTATTATGTTTATCCTTAGAAAAAAATTTTTTTAAGAGATAGGATGTCACTCTGTTGCCAGGCTAGGGTGCAGTGGTGCAATCATGACTCACTGCCTCCTGAGCTCAAGCAATCCTCCCACCTCTGCCTCCCAAGCAGTTGGGACTACAGGCACACACCAGCACACCCTGCTAGTTAAAAAAAAAAAAAAAAAGAAAAAAAAACTGCAAAAATGTTTTAATTCTCCAGCTCCAGCCTCCCAAAGTGCTTGGACTACAGGGATGAGCCTCTCCTTAATTAGCAGCCTCACACTTTCCTGCAGTTTTAATTTCTGATTTTAATGGAATGGGTGACAGGAACAGCCCCGAGTGGGGCCCATACAGAGCCCTGGACCTTCGTGGTTGTGAAGGATCCAGATGTGAAGCACAAGATTCGAAAGATCATTGAGGAGGAAGAGGAGATCAACTATATGAAAAGGATGGGACATCGCTGGGTCACAGATCTCAAGAAACTGAGGTACAAACAGTGGTGGAATTGGGGATGTTCGCCTTGGCTTCTTAAAATAAAATCACCACCACCACCATGTCTTGGCTTTGTTGTAAGTGTAGATAAGCTTGATTCTGCCTCTGGGAGGAATTATGGAAGTTAAGACAGAGTTCACTCCTGTATCGCCATGTGAGCGTTTGGTAAATAGGCTCTGACTCAATTATTTGCTTAGTAAATAATTGAGGAATTACTTCACTTTTCACCCATCTGGAACATAAAATGGCAAAATTCTTTTCAAGATCTTGCATGAAGCAAATTACATTTTGCTAAAGTGATCAGGTCTTCCCAATCATTTTACTAAGCAGGTTTTAGTTTTAGGACAAGTTTAACACAAGTGTAGTTATCTGTGAGGCCTTAGTAACTTTTTGGCTTCCTCAACTCCAGGAAAAAAGTGGAGGGGAATTCAGTGTAAGTAGTTTCACTGTGGTCCCTCAACAAATGCAGCCCTCGGGGTCTGCTCCGGGCACAGTCCACGTGCTCTATGGAGGGAATGGAGAGTGTTGGTTCATCGAGTGAGTCAGGAAAGTGGATTACAAGTGGCTCCACTGTGTTGATATTTCCATGATTTAAAATTCCATGATTTAAAATTCTTTATTAAAAACCACTTTATGTATTTTAACTATTTTCACCCTTGCCTTAACCATAGGGATTGGGTACACAAGAGTACATTTTACAGAGGAGGTAACAGTTCCATGGGAGGCCAAGTAGCTTGCCCAGTGGCCAAGACAGTCCAGCTTCAGTGCAGATCTTCTAAAGCATTCCCATTTTCCCTCTTTGTAGGGAGAAAAGAAATGACAATAGTCAAATGTAACTAAGCTGGTTGAAGTACAGTTAAGTAACTTTGAAAGTGTAACATACAGATGTTCATAGTATAAGAGGAACCATGGAGAAATACACAAATGAGTTTCGTGTGCTTTGGAACAAGGAAGCATGACCAGGCTAGAAATGAAATGAATGGTGATTGTCTCTTGCTAATGAATGACATAAGATATCCTAAGGTAAAATCCCAACATATAGGATTATATGACTCTCTGTCTTTTTTGACTATCTGTGCTAGAATAAAACTTCTGCCAAAATGTGTGGGCCAGGGTAATGAAATCAAGAAAGAGATATTCTGAGCTGGAAAACAAAAATTTAGCTCTGCATTTATACCTCACATGAATGATCTCCCTCTCCCACAGAAGTTCCCTTCCTTTTTTCTATAACTGGGTGAACAGCATTGCCATCTGCCCACCTGTGATTTTGTGATTTTGGCTAAACCTCACTGCCATCCTTGCCCTCTCCCTGGCTGCATTTTGACCCAGTGCATGCTGGGTAATAGGACCTGCCCTTGTATTTTTCAGCATTTCATATGTCTTGCCATACTAGGCACTAACTAAGGCATGTTTATGAAATTGAATGATCCTGGTCAGAAAACGAGGAATGAGACAAAAATAAAAATTCTGCAGCTGTTCAATTTAAATATAAAAGATGAGTAAATTGGTTTTTATTTTTATCATAAAGAAGCTAAGGTAGTAAAAGAGAACAAAAAATATGGGCAAATATTCTCCTGAATCTCTTTTCTCTTCACAGAACCAACTGGATTAAAGAGTACTTGGATACTGCCCCTATTTTGATTCTCATTTTCAAACAAGTACATGGGTTTGCTGCAAATGGCAAGAAAAAAGTCCACTACTACAATGAGATCAGCGTTTCCATTGCTTGTGGCATCCTGCTAGCTGCCTTGCAAGTATGTTGGGACATCAAGGGTTAAAGGGTGGCCTTATTAGAACATTTCAGCTGAGTTTTCAATTCAGGGACATTTGGAAATTGTTTTTTAATCTAAAGTAGAATTCCTAAGTGAGGTAACTCTGATGTGAAAACTGACTCTGGAAACCTGGATTGGTGAGTATGATGGTTCAACAAGTTGGGAATTCACTTATCACATCATTTCAAGGTTAGAAAAATTGGTGGTGTGTTTGCCGTCATCTGTAACAACATGAAGTTTCAAGGGTTTTGGCAGACACACATGAAGAACTTTGGAGCCTAAAAGTCACAGAGGCTAACTCCCTGGATACGTTTACTGTTGCTCTTAGAGAAGATGGAATGACTAAAAAGCCATAAGAAGGGCTCTTCATAGAGCCCCCTTTCTAAGAAGTTTGCATTGCACGGCATTAGGAAGATGGTCACGTGCTTTTCAAAAATTCCATCTGCATAGGAACGAGAGCAGTGCTAACATGAAATGGAGCAGGATTGCTGTACAGTTTTCAAACGATTCATGCACTCACTCAACAATGCATTCACTCAACAAATATTTTCTGAGCTCCTTTTTGTTTTGTTCTGAGACAGGGTCTCATTCTGTCACTCAGGCTGGAGTGCAGTGGCGCCATCACAGCTCACTGTAGCCTTAACCTCCTGGGCTCAAGTGATCCTCCCACCTCAGTCTCCTGAATAGTTGGGACTACAGGCATTCACCACCATGCCCGGCTGATTTTTACATTTTTTGTATAGATGGGGTTTTACCATATTGCCTAGGCTAGTCTCTACTCCTGAGCTCCAGAGATTCACTCTTCTCAGGCTCCCGAAGTACTGGGATTACAGGCGTGAGCCACCATGCCGGCCTCTGAGCTCCTTCTGTGTGGCAGTTCCTGGGAGCCACCGGGGATAGTTTGTCTGATGAACTGTATATTCTAGCAGACACTGGGGGCTGGGTAGGGGATAGAGAGAGATGGTAAACCCATAAAATAAACGTAGAAAACGAGATTATAAGAGCAAGAGCAAGTAATCATACTTTTAAGAGACAATGGATTCCAAAAAAAAAAGAGCTTCTTCACTATCTCAAAGAAAAGCATGTATGTTGAATAACACCTCCCAAAATGTAGTCATTGAAATGTGTTTTAGGTTATTGGAAAAATTATCCTGAAGGAGCTGGCATTGATTTCTTTCCTGAATCTGTAAGCAGGTAAATAATGGAATCACCACGCGGCGTCAGACTGCAGGGCACCGCTACCCGATCGAGGGTCCTGGAAGAAGCAGCGAAGCCTGCAGTAAGCTCAGCTCACAAGGCTGCCCGGGTGCCTCTGCAGTGGGCAGTCTTTTTCACTTTGCCATTGAGTTTGCTGCCCCCTAGCTTTCATAAGGCATAATCCCGAGAGTAGGTTACGATTAGTGATGGAGGAAAAAAGTCTCCATGAAGCCCCCGTCTCCAGTACGGTGACTGGGTCCTATAAGCGCGCCATGCATGTCTTATAGAGGCAGCTTCCAGAACTTCCTGGTCAGGTTTAGAGGTGGTGATCTGATTGGAAAAGCTGGAAAGGGGCAGTGAGGGGGAAGTGTCTGGAAGCTCCTCATTGCTTTTACTTAGATGTTTGTTATTTGGAGGCTTGGAAAGAGGTCGATGGGGTACCCCTTGGCCACTGAGTCCCCCATCAACAGGCATCAGCATTTCACTGGGTGGGGAAGCTCTGCTTCCATGGTTGGCTCTGTAGTTATAGGAACTTGCCGTGGTGGTTGTCGTTTAGAATAAAATATACAAGCCTTTATTAATATATTAAATACCAAGAGCTAGTAGTAGCTCTATAATTTTAAAGTAGTGATGAATGTAATGATATTTTAAAATATCTATAACAACTGTAAAATGATATGAAAATAACTGGATTTCATTGGTGATAAAGTCATAGATATTGCTAACACTACTGTGGTTTGCTGCCTACATTTACAAAGGAAGAAACTGCTAAATTTCAGTTAGATGTTAGTGAATATAAAGACTTTGTTTTTCAAATTCAAGTTCATGGACCTGCCAAATTCAATCTTTGGCCCTTTGGGGGTCTGAGGATTCCAGTTTTAAAAATCCTGACCTATAATAAGACCAAAGTACTCACATCGAGAGAGTGAAAGATAAAATAATAATAAAAGTCAACTTAACATTAATAATATTAGTAAAAGGAATTGTTTAATATGGTCTGTGTATCTGCAGGTTTCTACTGCTAGAGACATACAAAATTAAGTATGGAGTAAAAGCTATGACTTGAAAAGGACCCAAATATAAAATGACACCAAATTAAGGTGTAATTATTTTCTCAAAAAAGTTTAAGATTTATCCATTCCAAGTTCAAATACTATGTGAAGATATGATCAAGGAGAAGAAACACCATGATAAAGTAGAGCTAATGACAGAAAGAAGAAATCAGTTAGGTTTTCTGATGCATGTATTCTTGAGAACAGTCTCTCAGGTATTGTGAAATCTTTGTTAATCAAGGTATATAATGATCTTGTATAAAAGACCTTCAGCAAGAAACTATATCAAGTCACTCTAGATTCATATATGTGCATATGTGCATGTGTAGATAGATATATATACACACACATATGGGTTCATGTATATATGGGTTCATATATATATATGGTTCAAATGCCAATATTAGAGTTATTGATAATAAATCATAGATTCCAGGCGGATCACTGGAGTTCAGGAAATAATATTTAGCAGGAAAATTGGCCAGGTATTGTGGTTCACACTTGTAATCCCAGCACTTTGGGAGGCCGAGACAGGCAGATCACTTAAACTCAGGTGTTTCAGACAAACCTGGGCAATATGGCAAAACCCCATCTCTACAAATAAATACAAAATATAGCCGGGCATGGTGGTGCATGCCTGTAGTCCCAGCTACTCAGGAGGCTGAGGTGGGAGAATAGCTTGAGCCTGGGAGGCAGAAGTTACAGTGAGCTGAGATCATGCCACTGCACTCCAGCCTGAGCGATAGAGCCACACCTTGTCTCAAAAAAAAAAAAAAAGAATATTTAGTAGGAAAATTATGTCGCATTTGGGCTAGTACACTGCTTTGGTGGACTGCTCTTATCATTTGGTTCTTGTACCAGGACACAGACCAATCACTTAGCTAAAAGGAACTCCCTGTGGTTTTTGCCTTTCCTTTACTACAGTTGTATTCCTACAGTATTTTTCTGTAAAATAACCATTCCTATTTCTTAAGCATCAATGAAAAATAATAGTATTTTTCTTCTTCCAGAAGCTTCCCACTGCTTGGTTAAAAGAAGGGAGGGGATGGGGAGATTGATGGGGGCAGGGAGATTCACGATACCATTACCTGAGCTGGCAGCCTCTTTGCTGCCCAACTTCAGGGAAATTATAGGAAGAGCAGGTACAAACGGGACAAGAAGGTCCCCAGGTTAGAAGGGAGAGCAGTCATTCTGCCTGCTGACTTTAAAATGCTTTCTTGTCCTCTTATTTTAGAATGCAGGTCTGGTGACTGTCACTACCACTCCTCTCAACTGCGGCCCTCGACTGAGGGTGCTCCTGGGCCGCCCTGCACATGAAAAGCTGCTGATGCTGCTCCCCGTGGGGTACCCCAGCAAGGAGGCCACAGTGCCTGACCTCAAGCGCAAACCTCTGGACCAGATCATGGTGACGGTGTAGGCAGGGCCACCCAAGGGAGTGGCAGGGAGATGGCGCCCCTGCTTCTCCCTGTGCCTCTCGCCTGCTCCTCTCGGGTCTCTTGGCTGCTCTTTCTCCGGGTGTCAGGTTCCCTCATTGCTCTTCTCTGGTGGCCACACTGTGTCAAGAAGCCTCTCCACACTCTGTGGGCTTCCAGTCCCATAAGTCCCGTTTCTTATCCACTTTGGAAATGCATGAACACTTCACAAAGAACATGCCCTGGTTTTTAAACTTTAAAAGTTACTCTAGAAAATCACTGTTGGCTTTTTTCTTGTATTTTTAAAAAACTCACGTAGAGGAGACAATCAGAAATTTGCCATAGTCCCAATAATTCAGCTACACGATGACTCGAATTTAAATTTAGATTAATCAAATGGTCTCCTGCTCTCTGACTTCCGGTGCCTTTTAGACAAAGGATATGCTTTTGAGAACTACTTTTTCTTAACTGAACTTCAGGGACACTCTGCTAGTTTTGAATAAGTAACCATCAAAGTTACTGAAACATGGCCAGGTGCAGTGACTCATGCCTGTAATCCTAGCACTTTGGGAGGCTGAGGTGGGCAGATTGCCTGAGCTCAAGAGTTCGAGACCAGCCCGGCCAACATGGTGAAACTCCATCTCTACCAAAAATACAAAAAATTAGCTGGGCATGCACTTGTAATCCCAGCTACTCAGGAGGCTGAGCAAGAGAATTGCTTGAACCTGGGAGGTAGAGATTGTAGTGAGCCAAGATGCTGAGATGCCATCACTGCACTCCAGCCTGAGCAACAGAGTGAGGCCCTGTCTCAAAAAAACAAAAACAAAGTTACTAAAATGTCACCTTCACAGAACAGGACAGGGTATGCTTGGGTCGCACGGGCCTGGCTGGCATGTAAACGGTCAGTTGCACTGCCTAGTGGTGTGGTAGATCTGACTTGTAGCATTCATAGAAGCTGCTAAATACTCAAGAATCTTGCAAGACAGTTATTAAACATTCATAGCTTGAAATTGCCCATGGTAGGAGAATTTACATCACAACCACTACAAATCAGGGCTTGCTTTCTTTTTCTTCAAGAGTGCTACTTACCATACACAGCATCCACAGTCTCCCTTCTCTTTTACCCCACCCCATGAAACATACTGACCCATTTTCTCCAGATGATAGCACAGCCTGATAGGGTCACAGGTGCCAGGTTGGGAATGCCAGATGTAGTCTTCACCCATCACCTTCTGTCATCCTCCCAGGGGTGTAGTATACAGAGGCAAACTCTTACAGCTTGGATGATTTCTCATCAAGCAACTCTACTCACCTCTTTATCCCCTTCCACTGTGCTTTTCTTCTTGTTGTCCTCATTTTCCTTGAGAAAACTCTCTCTATAAAAAATTTCCATAGAGTATGTGGATTATAAACAACAGAAATTCATTTCTCACAGTTCTGGAGGCTGGAAGTCCAAGGTCAGAGTGCCTGCATGGTCAGGTGCTGGTGAGGACCCCGATCTGGGTTGTAGGCTGCTGACTTCTCATTGTGTCCTCATGTGGTAGAAAGAGGGTTGGAGCCTCTGGCATGCCTTTTATAAGGGCACTAATCCCATCATGAGGCCCCACCCTCATGACCTCATCACCTCCCAAAGGCCCCCCTCCTAATACCGTCACATTGGGGGTTAGGGTTTCAACATATGAATTGCGGGGACACAAACATTCCGTCCATGGCACCTACTTTATAGTGTTTGGCATGCTGCTTGGTACATGGTTAACATTCGTAAATGGTGGGTGCCCTTACTGTGGTAGACACCATTGTCATTGCAAGGCAGCCCTGCTTGGGATTCAGGTGAGCAAAGGTAACATGGGTGAGTGAGGGACTCCCTCCTCTTCAGAGAAGCCCTCCTGTGGCTCAGGGGCAGCTGCAAGGCCAGATGGAGTTGGCCTGCAGGGAGTCGGCCTTACCCCACCAGAGACCAACTTGAAGGATGTTTTTCTCTGTGTAGTTATCAATCTGATATGCAGCCAGGTTACTTACTTCCGAAGCATCGGAGTTGTTGATTGCCACTGCCCCGTGGTTCTCACTCTTTGCAGGAACTCTTTAAATTTTTATTTTAAAAATTACAATGGAAACGTCTGGTTATCATCTTAATCAAGTGACAAAGTCCTAGCACACCATTAATGGTAGGATAACTGACATTAGGTGTTCCTGTTGGGATGCATTATGAAGCATTCCTTCCAAAGATGTCGATGGAAACTAATCAAGTCTTACATCTAACTTTCAGTTTACAGTAAATACAGAGGATAAAGAAGTTAATGGCATGGTGGAATAACCAAAATGTGCGTCATTTTACAAGAAATAGGCCTGGACTCTTTAAGGAGTGAGTGTCACTGTGGGAAGAATAAGAGGGGCACTGTCCTGTCCTTGCTACTCAAAGGGTGGGCCTGGGCCCATAGCATCATTGGGACCACCTGGGCGCTTGTTAGAATCAAAGATTCTCAGGCCTCACTTAGACATCCAAAATCAAAATCTGCATTTTAACAAGATCCCCAGGTGATCTGCATGTCTGCTAAAGTCTGAGCTCTGTTTCAGATAACCAGAGACCCAACAACCAAAGGCAAAACATAAGCCTTAATTGGATTTTGTTTTAGGAAAAAATCTCATAGGTAAAAAAGACAACTGGGAATGTTGAATGTGGATCTAGTGGTAGGTGATATTGTTAGTGATGTGAGTGATGCATGCTGAAGTACTGAGAGATGAAGCATAATATTGACAACTTACTCCAGGAAAAAAGAAGGTGTCTGTATATGTGTGTGTTCGGAGAGTGTGAGCGAGAACTAACATGGTAAAATGTTAGATGGAGCAGATAGTGTTCTCATTATACTCTTATTTAAATTTATGTTTGAACACAGTCAAATCTGAATGGAAATACATGTAAATAAGCATTTCTTTCAGTCATATAAATAATTTGCCTAAAAATGCCCTCTAAGTCCATCATTAGGTTAAACAATTTACTGAAGGTGCAGATATTATGCTTATTTCATTGGGTTGTTTTGGAATGTCCCCTAGTTGGATAGTTTGAGGCATGAAAATGAGAATCAGAGGAGAAATAAGGCCAGAAGCTCACATTGCTTGCAGGGAACCGACTGAGTAATCAAGAAGAGGAAGGAAGCCCTGGGAAGGAACGTAAAATCCATTTCAGCCTGCCTGCCCCTTGGCATGGGGGTCTTCTAGGGACCGGAAACACCAGACACTTCTTCTGCCCCAAGCACACCCCACAGTAATTTCTGCTGCAGCATCACGATCAGGGCAAATCAGTACAGCCCCCCAGCCATCAGTGGTGTCTAGAAAAGTAAAGATAATTTTCTTCCTTCTCTCTGCAGCCTCAAGCTCTTACTAACCTTCTTTTATGTGTTCATAAATGTAGTCATGTGACAACTGTGCTCAAAGTTAGAAATAGTGGTCTGGCAGGCTTATAGATCCTCTTGCTGTTTTGAGGCCTTAAAACAGAAAAAAATAATGGAATGATTGCATCACTGCGAGGAAGTATATTTGCTTAAGAAACTTGAAAATGGTTTGTGTTTTACCGATAGGACTCACCTGAAGACTCCACTTTGCCGAGAGGGAATTTTTAACTGAAAGCTGTGTTAGCCAGCACAGGGTAGAGCCATGGTCCTCATATTTGCTGGCATCACTCATGTAGGGGTCTGTTAAAGCGCAGATTGCTGGGCTGCACCCTCAGGGTGTGTGACTCAGCAGGAATGGGTGGTGCCCAAATGCTCCGTTTCTAATGTATTCCCAGGTGTTGCTGATGCTGGTGATTGGGTACCACATTTTGAGAACCATGGGGCATTGGCAATCAACAAATGCAATGCTTGTGACTTGACATGATAAAAATTCATTTGTTGGGCAGGCAAAGTCCCCTGTGGGCCTGGAAACCCTCCGAGACAATTACTTGCATGGGGTAACCCAATAATCCGGGGGGATGCACCTTCCAGGGCATGGCTGCCTCCTTCCTAGAGGCAGCAGGGGGAGGAAACACTGGAAGAGCTCACCCCGACAATTCCTTCCTACGCTGGCCCAGGAGTGACCTCCTCACTCTCATAGCCCTTTGGCTAGAATTAGTCATGTGACCTCACAGGAGGTGGAGCAATGTCATCAGTGTTATCCCCCTGCACCTGCAAGGAAGGGGGCCCAGAAGTGTGTAGGTGCTGGATGTCTCTTCCCCAAAACACCTAACTCTGAATTTAGAAAATAAAACTGGATATAACAAACAAAAAAAGGAGGGGAGAAGGAAAGTTGAAGAAATTGGTGAAATCAGAACAGGACAGTGAAAAGCATAAAGATTTTCTTCTGAAACACTAAGATCGGTTGGTATTTGTCTAATACAGCTTTAAATAGAGTATCACTTTGGGCCAAAGAAAATCGATACAAACATACATAAAGTGGAACTAAGATTGACTTCTTCCTAGACATCCCTGCCTCTGCCCACAAAATGGAAACTTCTGGAAGTACTGGAGGACACTTCTTTTTATTTTCTTCTCCCTATGAAAGGAAGAGTGACTTCTCTGATGCGTGAAATTGGGGGTAGTTATTGCACATGTTCAAACCCCAACAAAGTAGGGTTTTAAGCAAAATTTACAAACTGGGGGTGATTCACCTTACAAAGATGATCCACCAATTGGTTTTTCTATTTACTTTATTCTTGCTCTGTCACCCACGCTAGAATTCAGTGATGTGATTATAGCTCACTGCAGCCTCCAACTTCTGGACTCAGGTGATCCTCCCACCTTAGCCTCCCAGGTAGCTGGGAGTACAGGTGCACACCACCACACCCAGGCTAGTTTTTCTAAATATTGGAGTTCCCAAAGAGTATTCAAACTGATGTGATATTTGAAAAGACATTTTGTAAGCATCTTTTAGGAATATCGATAAGTGGAAGAAAAACACAGAGTTATCAGTGGATATTTTGCCTGAGAGGAGTGAGAAATATAATTGTTGTTTTGCTAGGTATCAGCAGAGTGCTCTCTTATAATTTGTGTGAAGTGGAAACAACGGTAACATCATGTTTTCAATTCACACATATATACAAGTAATGAGAGGTCCAGAAGGAATGTTGCTCTAGCTCTGCTGCCACTGTGCCTCCTTTCTCCTGCCCCACTCACCCCACAAAAAAGGCTGGACACTCAAAAAAAGCTGCGTTTATCTAACTTTTAGAGAGGGTGAATAGCAGAGAACTGGAGGTGGGAATGATAAGGAACTTCCAGCAGGAGATTGCAGGGAATGGGCTGACGCATCTAAGGCGGATGCCAGGTCCGCTCCCTACCTGGGTGGCCTCAGCAAATGACGTCCAGGACATCCAGGGGCAGGCTTGAGGGAGAACAGTCCCTGAAGCCAAAAACCTGCCAAGCTAAATACAGTAGTTCTAATGAAATGTGAGAGGCTATAATCCCATTTGGGAAATTCCTAAAAAGTCATGAGGCAGGGGAATGGTTTATGTTATTATCATGACCTGAGAGTCATGGCTCAGAGCCAAATGTTCAGGATTAAATTCAACAGCATTTAAATTTCGTTAGAGTGAGATGGAAATATGTTAGCAATGCCTGCAGAGTGCCAAGTAAACGCAAAAACCAATGAGATCATAAAGGAAGTTGTTAGCTAACCTAGGTGGAGTCGCCAACTTCCTTCTACTCTAATAATTAAAAATAAAAATAATACTTAGGAGGTAATTTGAATAGAGATTCAAAAATCAAACCCCTCTGAAGGATGAAAACTGGGAGCCTCCTCTTGCCATAGTAACCATAGCACTCAGGGCACTGTCTTCCAGCACTGGAGTACTGTCTTCTGACCTGAGATCCTAAGCAACCTCTGCTCATCTGAGATGTCCACCATATTGCGGGCATGAGTCCTTGACAACAGTAAATAGTACATCTGTTCCCTTGTTAGGTAAATGATTTTCCAAGTCTGAGAATGTGTGGAACTCATTATGGAAATAATGCAATAATTCAAATCCATAATATTGATACTTTCATGTTAAGTTTAGGAATAATCTTGTGTATGCTCCTTAAGTGATTTGAATATTTAAAAAGCTTATGATTCCAATTTGAAATATGAAATTGATTTTAAGTTAGTGATTTGAAGTTGAAAGGTATAAGAATATTTAACTTAGCTCATTACAGTATTAGACTAGATTTACTATGTCTATAGGTGTAATGTATTAGATTTACAAGAGATGCTTAAATATATGAGAATATTTTGTCTTAATTGGCTATAATCTTGTCATATCAATGATTTGAAGTGCTAAAATAGAAAATCAAATATGATAAATTATACAAGAAGTTTAGAATGTTTAAGAGATTTTAATAAACAGAGCCTGTAACTGAGACTGATGGTTTAAGGGAGTTTGGCTTATTCAGCTTGAGTTAATCAAACATGAATTAAAGGCTCCCTTCCCCAAAGAGATTTGTTTTATTTTATTTGTTTACTAGTTTTATATGTAGAATAATAAAATGTGTATATCAGGTCAGAATGCTTTTGACAGAAACTAATACAAGCAAAAAAACCTCACTATAACCTAAACAAATAAGGGATTATTTTTCCTTCCTAGTGAGAAGTCTGGAGGTAGATATTAGATGCTGGTCTATTGGTTCAATGAAGTCAGTGCCAAAGTCTAAGTGGTTCTCTTGGCCTTTCTTCATAACCACAGGATGCTGTTAAAGCTTCACCAGTCACAACAAGCACAGTGCTTGAAACATAATAGGTGCTCAATAAACACTCAGTACATATTGAATGTGTGCAGAAAGATATCTCTATCTAGTCATAAAATTTTAGAATGCAAGATCTGAAAAGGACATGGAAACCTGTGTTTTTAACGTGTGTTCCAGGTGATTCTGCTGACCAGGCGAGTATGGTAAACGTGGCAAGTGTTCTCAAGTGAGCTCATCAGTCCCAGGGCTGTTAGCACCTTCCATCTGCCAGGGCCTCCCTGGTCTAGACCTCCAGCCTTGACCTTGCCCTGAAGCTCCAAACTCTTAGGCCCAGCTGCTTTCTCTGTCCCTCCACTTAGATGTCAGTAGGCACCACAACCTTTTCATACTCAGAGTACTACTTTTGAGTCCTTTCCACCCCTTACTTGGCCCCTCAATTCATACTTTTTGACGTAGAGCCTCAAATCTAGAAATCATCTGTATTAGTCCATTCTCACACTGCTAATAAAGAATACCTGAGACTGGGTAATTTATAAAGGAAAGAGGTTTAATTGATTCACAGTTCAGCATGGCTGGGGAGGCCTCAGAAAACTTACAATCATGGCAGAAAGAAAAGCAAACATGTCCTTCTTTACATGGCAACAGGAAGCAGAAGAATGACAGCTGAGTGAATGGGGAAACCCCTTATAAAGCCATCAGATTGCATGAGAACTCACTCACTCTCATGAGAATAACATGGGGGAAACTGCCCCCATGATTCAATTATCCCCCATCAGTTCTCTTCCATGACATGTGGGGATTATGGGAACTACAATTCAAGATGAGATTTGCATGAGGACGCAGCCAAACTGTATCATCATCTTAAATTTCTGTGATTCTCTTATTCTGCACATCCAAATCCATGAGCAAGTTATACTGACTTTATCTCTGAACATTGACCATGGGAGGGGAGCAAGGAAAAGCAGTGTGAAAGGAAGAGCGTGCTGCCTGTTGCTGTGAATAATAAAATATCTTGCTCTGACCCAGTAGTTTTGTGTCTTCTGTCAGCATCCACACTACTAAGTCAGACTACCTTGCTATCTTGCAAGGAGGGTAAAATCTTAGGTCCTTTACAATTCATGACCCTTGGCATTAGATGTTCTCTCCACCTGCAATGCTCCTCCCCTAGATACTGTCATGGCTGCTCCCTTCATGTCAGTCATGATTCAGCTCAACCCAGTACCTCTGCTGAGAAGCTTTCCTTGACCACCCAATCTCCAGAACCCCCAACCAAACCCCAGTCACTCTCAATCACTTCAGATTTTTATTTTCTTCAGAGCACTTATCATTATTTAATAAATTTTAAAATTTTATAGGGCAACATTTAAAATATATAGACAAAATCCTAAGAATATTATAATAAAAACTTTGTAACCACAACTTGGGTTAAGATACAAAACATTATCAATACAGTTGATATCCCCTATGTATTACTCCCCAATTCCATCCTCCTTCCTCCCTCCACAGAAGAAAGCACTAATCAAATTTGGTCTTATTAATGCCCATGCATATAAAAAATACTCTTGCTACTAAATAGTATCTAATATTTGTCAATTTTAACTCTGCATAGATGGCATTATACTTTACATATTTTTCTGCAACATTCTGAAGTTATACTTGTGAGATAGTCCATGGTGATATGTGCAGCTCTAGGTCATTCATTTTCACTGCTCTACACCATTGAATGAACATATCGCACATTTTTCATTTTCTTATGAGTTGTCATTTAAATTCTTTTACATTCATTCTTTGTCCTGTGGGAATGTTTAAGAATTTCTCCAGGATATATACCTAAGAGTAGACTTACTGGGTCAAAGAGCAATCAAATTTCAGCTTTTCTAGAGCTTGCCAAATTGTTCTTCAAAGGTTTTCCCCCACCCCGTGATTTTTAAAAACTCATTTACTGAGTAGCTTCCATAATGCAATCGTAAATTCTAAGATAGCTTATCAATCATGCTCCCCTCTCTATTCCTGGTGCCAGTAGCTGCTATGTGAATATTTGTTGAATGGATGAAGAAATGCAGGCTGAGAGGGGTGCTGTGACTTGTCTAGGGTCACAAAACTCTCTTAGTGACAAAGCAGGATTCTCCCATCAGACTTCAGTAGGGAAAGAGGAAGGCTGGGCTCATCTCTTTCCTCTGAGCATCCCGGGCTCCCTTCCTATGATGCTGGCCACCCTCATCCTGGGGCCAAGCCTTCTGCTAGACTCTCAGCTCTCAGAGAGCAGAGACCAGTCTACCTCAACTCTGTGTCCTGGGGCTGCTGGGGGCCATGGTAGGTATCGGCTGGTAAGGTTGTCATTGCAGAGAATCCTTGCAATTTGAATGACACCACTGGATGGTTGCAAGACTCCAAAAGCTTTTCCGCATTTTTTGCTGGAGAACTCTTGGGAAAAAAGAGTGCCTGGGTCTCTCTGATTTAGTAGTTAGATGAACCAGTTGCAACACAACCCACGTAATTACGGGGAGTGTTGGGGGGTGTGTGAGGAGCGGGGGCAGCAGGAAGGGGCTACGCTTAGTGTGACCTCTTTACTCTTTGGCGCCCTGCGTTCATAATATAGTTTCGGTCACAGACTGGTAGCATTGAGCTAACTAAACATTTTGTGAAATTCTGGACTGGAAAAGGAATTGAAAGGCTATTTCTAAGCCCATCTTCTGCTCTCGGAAGGAATAAATGCACCCTATGCTGCTGTACTCTAAGAGACTACAGGGCCACTCAGACAAGATCCAGTCAGGTAGAGAGATACCATCCTAATTGTTTCCAGAAGGGGAATTTAAAACAAGGATTTGATTGCACTGGGGGGATAGCGAGGCAAGAGTGATTAGCCCTGACCCCTCCTACCCAGCACTAGAGGGATGGGAGCACCTGGAGGAAGCTGGAACCATACAGAGCTTGCCAGGTAGGCAATGCGGCCACAGCCAACGACGCCACCTGAGGCTGACGCCTCAGTCACTAAAAATGACCCTGAGGAGGTCTACCCTGAGTTTTCTCTTCCTCCCACCAATGCTTCCCATTGACTGAATTAACCCCACTGCCTCCTTTCCTTCTTTCTGCCTTCCTCCTTCTTTCTTTCTCTATTTTTGTTTTAAGAAAAACTTTTTTTTTTAAGAGAAGGGAACATTTTTCTAGAGCTCACCAGTATCTCTAGAAAAGAGAGTAGCACATTTAAAATAAAGAAGTAAAAAAGATTGCGCCCTTGTAGCCCTGACAGCAATGAGGAATGATGCCTTTTCTTCCCTGATTTCAAAGCACCCATGTGAACTGCAGACAAATGAACCCATCTCACTGCAGGTGCGGTGGGACATTGGGACACAGTGGTTAGTGAGTAGGAGCATGGGCCCTGGAGCCAGACAACTTGGCCCTACTCCTGACTGGTGATCTTGGGCAAGTGTTTCAACACCTCTGTTGAAGATCTACATCTACAAGTGAGATGTACGTCTCACTTGTAGAAAGGGGGAAGTGATCACAGTAGTCCCTACTTCATGGGGTCAGTGTAAGGATTATGAAGTTAATACATTTGGGGATCTTAGAACAGCACCTGGCAAACATATGAGGGCTGTGACTTTGAAAAGATTCCTAAATGGTCCTGTGTACTCCGCTGTCTTCCAGGCTCCTCAGAATAGAAAACCTGTTTTGGCATGCCTCCATGGGGCAGTATTTGGACTTAGGGATCAAATATCATCAATTTTTAGCTTTTAATCAAACACACACTATTTCTACCAGTAAGAGTCAGGTGCTGGCTTGACATCCTGCCAAGTGTCATCTGGCAAGGACTCAATTAAACTAGAAGCAGAAAGTAGGAAAGAAAAAATAAGCCCCTCACTTTTGTCTCAAAATGTCATTTCAAAGACTGCCAGGCTCAGCTGCTGCCCCAGCACGAATCAAGGTTAACGTGCTGCACCTGCAGAATCAGGGCCCTGCCACCGCCAGCTTGTGACGTGGCTACCCAGCACCAGGCCAGGGGAGCTTGATGGGGTTTGAGTGCATTGGCCCAATCATTTGGTTGGCAGGTTGGGCCAGCTCCTCCAAAGCCCATGACACTACAAATTGGTTTCTCAAGTAGCTTTTTTCCCTGGTTCCTGTGTGGTCTCTTCTTTACCTTTCAAAGTTATACTATTAATTTCTGAAAGAATGAAAATTGGGCTAGGGATCCCATAACAACATATATTAACCATCGAAACAAAAAATGGTTCTATGAAATATACGAGACCCCCAAAGTATCAAGCAAGGATTCAGTTCATAAAATTGAAATGGGGCTTTGTGAAACTTTTATCACAGACTCTTGGTGAACTTAGAAGTTAAGGGACTTCTGATTTTCAGTTAGGTGTTTAAATGTAATTAAATGAACACTTCCGCAATTCCCTTAATTAAGGAATAAGGGAATTAAGTGATTTAACTTATGCCAGTTTTCATCCATGCATGATTTTTTTTTCCTTGTTGAAAGCAAAACTCAGAGTTTCCTAGCTTAGAGGCAGAAACTCAACCAGAGCCAGCGTGAACTCTGGCAGTGACCTTAGAAGCGGGAAATTGTGGGGGAGGAGCTGGAGAGAAAATATAGCTTAAAAGAGACAGGATGTCCACTAATTAAAACTAATACAGGACATTAAAATCAAAGCTAATGGATGGTAGCTTTAATTCTTTAAGACTTCATTCATATCTAAGTATGCATTTCAGTGGCCAAGTCCATCCTTGATGTACTATGAGTATTTGTTAATTGCATGAATCTCTCTTGTTTTTAAAAATATGTCAACTTTCAACAAAGACTTAAGGCAGGTGGCCCTATTAAAACTTGTTTAAAAAACAAAAAGCAGGAGAGTTAAAGACAATAAGGACGGCAAGTTCTAACAAGCTATTTCCCTTTTTCTGGCACTCTTGTGTGTAAATATATAAATCTTAATTTAAGAGGATCACATTTCATTAAGTTGTCTAAACATAGGCTCACTTGAAAATAGCCTGACTGTGGAAAGGCTTTTCTAAAGAATATTCCAGTATTTGTTCTTCATCACTTAAAGCTGCAGTCTTATTTTTAATATGACATGTGGCATTCCAGACATACAAGAAGCCATAGATCATAGCCATGGAGAAAAATGACTCACTTCAAAATGATAAATTATGTTGAGGTATTAAAACTTCTCCAAGTCTTACATATAAGTAGATATGATTTAAAAATGCCATTTTCCTTTTATAAACCATATTTCAATGATTGATCACAAAAAGAAATCTGGAATATTTAGCCAATTTTCAGACCTATCTTTTTCAAAGTCAAGTTTAGAAAGGAGAGATTCTGACAGCTCACTGGCTTTCTTCTATATAGTAAATTATGTATTTATATAGTGAACAGTGAAGAGTATAGTAAACACTATTTCTAGAGTAATACCCGCTTACTCATTGTTTCTCATTTGGAATCATTAATTCATAAAATGTAGCCTTGAAGTGAGACTTCTTCATCAAACCTAAAAATTAGGAAGCAAATACAGATAAAAACTGCTGGGTCAATATTGGCCAAGATTCTTTAATGAGAGAAAAACCAGCCATCTCAAAGACTAATACTGTCAGTCACTCAGAGTGGTTGGAAGCCTCCTGTACAGGAGTCAGAAGAAAACCTTCATGTTCCTCCTCTTTGGGTAACATCAGCCATGCCTGCTTTGTTCATTTAAGAACCAGATGAGATCAGGTATATTTTGAAGCTATAAAGCACCATTTACGTATTAGATGTGATTGTCACAGTGGGAACAGAAATACTGGAGATTCAATTCAAGCTATTCTTATTCTTAAAAAATAACCCAAAGTATGTTTCTATAAAATGGAGTCAGTGTCAACTCTCTCTAATTCAATGGACAGCAAGCGAAATAAATAGCCACTGTAAAAATGGAATTGAAACAATTCAATAATCTCTGAAAATACAAAAAAAAAAAAAGAGCTTTTCCCAATGATCTTCAGTCTCAAAACAAAATACGTCTGATCACTGGCTTCTTGGGAGACAATATTAATATAAGCAATCATATAACATGTGTCTTAAGAACCCAACAACTATAATTATAATATATTAGTTGTACTTTGTAACACAGAGCACTCTTCAAAAATCAGTCTGTAAGGTTGAATCCAAGTGACTTAACCATGGGACACAAATTGTTCTGTGAACTTGTTCTAAAAATATATTGTTGGACTGAAAAGATCCGAAGATTGATTTTAATCATGTAATAAAGTATAGAAATGGAAAAAAAATCTTTTTTTTTTTTTCACGACGGCTCACATGTCTTAGTTTTGATTTTCAAGGCACTAGTTTCAGCAGCAGGACATAGTTTGTTCATAGGCTCTCCGAGGGTAAAACAAATAGTGTGCAGAGTTTAGATCAATATCAGAATGACTCACTTGACAGATATTTGGATCTGTAGAAACCTCAGCCCTCTGGTTCAGATGCTCCAAACTGCCACCTAATTTTTCCCTCTAATATCCTTAAAATAACTGTCACAATCCCCATCCTAAAGATGCAGAACAATCCTCCACAACAAAACATTCTTCAAACATTTGCTCAGAGTTAGCTTACTCTATTTTACCATCAATTCTAAAAAGCACACTTATTTTAATTTCCCAGCATATAGTACATAGAAACAGGAATTTAGAAGGTAAGAGAAGAAGAAAAAAACAGGAAGAAACAACATTAAGAAAGATGTGAGCCCAAGTGGATGATGGCTCACACCTGTAGCCCCAGCTACTCCTGAGACTGAGATGGGAGGATCACCTGAGGCCATTTCAAGCCCGCCTCAGCAATATTAGTAAGACTTCCTTTCTAAAAAGTAAATAAAGTAAAGAAAGATGTAAAAGCTGACTGTGTACTAGGTAGGCAACAGACAGAAAAACAGAAGCTAAGATGCACTCACTGCAATCAGGGGACAGTAAACTTTCAAGGGTACTTGCCAATTGAATAGTGTTTAAGGCTGTCAATGCATTCAGTGATAAACTTCAAAGTGAATTAAAACATTGAAAGATAAAGCAGGATATATTAAAATAATTTCTTTTCCTGTGGAAAATTTGGATCACGTCTGAAAAGTATATGAAAAAAAAGCCATAATGATCTTGTATCTTAGAAATAATCACTGTCAATAATTGTTTAATTTCCTCCTGCTGCCACCATGTGCAGTAAATTTGCATACACTAAGATCTTGTCATTAGGCCATTCCCTAATGCCCTGGCCTTGCTCTTTAAATAGAAACTAATTGTTGGAGCTACTGAGGGGAATCAGTGGACCTGAAGGGGTTCTGGGTGTTTTCTCCCTCGTGTTGTAAGGTAAATTGATCTTCTAGAAGAAACTATGAAGATTATAACCATTCTAAAGGGATTTCAATTGCATTTTGATGACATATGTTAAATTTGTTGTGATAAAATGTAAAAATCCGGAGACCTACCTCCTCTAGCTATGTCAAAAGGGCAGTCACATCAGCAATTTCACATGCATCAAAATGTCCACACATCTGCAGATTTGCTTTTAAAAATGTGATTTTGGTAACTGGAAAAATGAAGGCAAGTATCTAGAACATAACAACACATAGGAATCCAGCACTTGGAACAAATGTATATTTACATTTTGTAATTTTGCATTCTTTTAAAAATAAAAGTGACAAGGCATTACATGTGAATGGGTAATACCTCATTAGTTTCTTCTTGGTTTTGATGCAGGGCAAGTGAGCCCCCAAATTGGGGCTTAGCCTGGGAGGGTTCTTGGCTTTGCCCAGGAAAAGCTTCAAAGATGAGTCAGCGGTGTTAGCAACTTCTATTGAAGTGGTCTTGCACAGCAGCAACAGAGGGACTGCTCCTTGCAGAGCAGAGTCACCCCATTGGCAGGGTGCCCAGAGTAGCAGGGGCAGTTCTGCAGTCATATTTATACCCACTTTTCATTACATACAAATTAACGGGCAGGTTTTTCAGACATTTCTAGAAAAAGGGTGGTAAATTTCTGGTCATTGCCATGGAAAGGAGTGGTAACTTCCAGGTGTTGCCATAGCAATGATAAATTGACATGGCACTGGTGGACTTGTGTGATGGTTAATACTGAGCATCAACTTGATTGGATTGAAGGATACAAAGTGTCGATCCTGTGTGTGTCTGTGAGGGTGTTCCCAAAGGAGATTAACATTTGAGTCAGTGAGCTGGGAAAGGCAGACCCACCCTCAATCTGGGTAGGCACAGCCTAATCAGTGGCTAGCATGGCTAGAACATAAGCAGACAGAAACATGTGAAAAGAGAGACTGGCCTAGCCTCCCAGCCTACATCTTTCTCCCATGCTGGATGCTTCCTCACCTCAAACACTGGATTCCAAGTTCTTCAGTTTTGGAACTTGGATTGGCTCTCCTTGCCCCTCAGCCTGTAGACAGCCTATTGTGGGACCTTGTGATCTTGTGAGTTAATAATAAACTCCTCTCCCTCTCTCTCCCTCTCTCTATATATTCCATTAGTTCTGTCTCTCTAGACAGATCATGTGAGTTAATACTTAATAAACTCCTATATATATATTCCATTAGTTCTGTCCCTCTAGAGAACCCTGAGTAATACATGTCTTATGGAGAGGTGCTTTCACCTCCTCCCTGTTTCAGCCAGTCTTCAATCCAGTTTGGAGTAAAGTCTTACCTCCTACCTCAGTTTCAATTCATTCCCTCCTCTTTCTGAGGCAACCACTCCCCTGTGGATCACTTTTAAATGAAAGGCATCGGTTACTGGCAGAAATCTTTGGAATGTAGCTAAGAAAATGGATGCTGTCAGTAGGATATCACAAATAGGAGTTTTTCTCCTTTTCAAGAGGATGGTCACAACTTCATAAAAGGCTTTCTAACTCTGGCTTGGAACTGACTTGGGTTCAGATTCTGACTCTACTAAGCAATTGACCATGTGACCCTGGATGATTTACTTAAATTCCCTGTGCCTCAGTTTTCTCATACCTAGAATGAAAATAAAAATGGAACTTACAGGTTTGATGTAAGGATGAAATGAGTTAATTTACATAAAATGCTTAGCATAAATCCTGGCACATAAAAAAGCCTGAAAAATTGTAAGCGATTTTTTTTTGAGAACTTGAAAGATGAAGGAGGATATATTAGGAAGTGAATTGTTAGCTGTACAGAAAGTGTCATTGAATGGTGTTTTTTGTTTTGTTTTGTTTTGTTTTGTTTCCATGGCTTAAGATAGCTAAAGAGTGGGATTTTTATCAAGGGACATCAACAAAGCTCTAGGCTGACATTTGAAAGGGAAATTATTCAATTAAATTAAACAAATATTTATTAAGTGACTAGTATTTAACACGGACAGTGAGATTTCAATCTAATAGTGAGGCAGACAAGTGAACAGCTATTCTGTCATTGTTGCTGGATGATGCTGCATCCGAGAATAGATGCTCATCTGGAGAGGAGGCTTTCTGCATGGTTCATAATAAGGAATTGGTCAAACATCAATAAAAATATCTTTCTAATTTGTAACTGACATAAAGCTGGCATGGTGGGGTGAATCCAAAAGATTATAACAAGCTGGAATTATAGACTAAAATTTTTAAAATGAGATTTAATATGGAGAAATATACATTTCAAAAACCAACTACCCAAGAGCAGCAGGGTAACAGCAGGTCATTTGAAAAAGTCTTGAGGATTTTAGCAGATTTGGTGGAAGCACTATTTGAGCTATCTTACATAGTTGCAAAAAGTCCTGCAGACTTGCACTGTATTATTAAGAGAAACATAGTACTACAACCAATAAAGGTCTCATAGCATTCCCCACTGGCCAGAGCACATTTTGTTCATATTTGAGGGATAGCTGCTTAGAAGGATATTGACACATTGTAATATCTAGAGGAAAGTATCAGAGATGGTATAGGAATGGAAACTATGACTTTATAGAAAAGGTTAATATGTGAAGGTGGCTTCGTGGAAAGAAGTATTGAGGCCGAGGACATGGTAGGTGGCTTGGTATACTTTAAAATTTGTCACTCGGTTTAAAAATTTACAGGAAGTTATAAGATGACAAACTGAAAATGTCAAGAACGGCATTCTAGACATTGTAAATAAAATGGTAAGAAAAGAATTTCCTGCCACTGGATGAAATGAATGAAATGATTAACTGTCAGATAAATTGTAGAGAACCTTCTTGCATCAGTGGGATGAACGAAGACAGTTCTGACTCACTCTCTCATCCTACAAACGCCCTAGTAGCAAAGTCTGTATCTGAACAGGCTGTGTAATTATTCTCCTCTGTGCTAAGTGAGGTAGAAGTATGTAATTGACTTTATTATGATGAGGTCTTTTCAATCTCCAAAGAGCATTGATTTGTTTTCTAGTCTGTATTTGCATTAATATTTGCTCTTTAAAATAAAACCATTGACCACTTTATATCTACTAAGATGGCTATAATAGTAATATATTTTTAAAGTACAGAAAATAACAAGCGTTGGCAAGAATATAGAGAAATTAGAGCCCTCACGCATTGCTGGTGGGATTGTAAAATGGTGCAGATGCTGCCTAAAACAACTGGACAGTTCTTCAGAATTAAAGAATTGTCACATAGAATTCTTATCATGGAATTGCCATGTAAACCAGAAATTCCACTCCTAGATATATATACCCAAGAGTATTTTGAGAATATTCATGTTCAAAAACTGAAAAAAATCATGTACAAAAACTTGTGTAAGAATGTTCATAGCAGGATTATTCATAATAGTAAAAGTAGAAAAAACACATGTCCATCAATTGATGAATGTGTAAAGTTTGGTATACCCATACAACGGAATATCATTCAGCCATAAAAAGAAAGAAAGTACTGTGATGCTACAAGATGGATGAGCTTTAAGCCAGACACCCAAGGCCATACATTGTATGATTCCATTTGCGTAAAATGTCCAGAATAGGCAAATCCATAGAGATAGAGAGTATGTTTGTGATTTCCAAGGGCTGGAGCAGGAAGGGGGCATCTGGAGTGATTGCTGTGGATACGGGTTTATTTTAGGAGGAATGAAAACGTCCTAAACTCAGTTTGAGGTGATGGTTACACAACTTTGTGAATATACTAAAAACCACTCAGCTGTACTCTTTTAAATGGTGAATTTTATGTTATGTAAATTATATCTCAATTAAAATCCTGTCAATGATTCGGAATACTCTAGTTTTAAAAGTAGAGTTATGTTTAAAAAATTATGACACATACCAATTTTTCTAACATTTCCAAAGTTTATAGAGGGTTCTGGCCCCACCTTGCTCCCCTCTTAGCCTAGCTGTTTTACCACTCTGTACCTTCACGTTTTTATAGATCTACATGAAGTGTACAGTTATTCAAAACAACTTGTAACGTAAACTATCACTATTTATTGCCTGGAGATCTGGAGGTTGTTTTCTTATTTTTCTTCCCCGAGTTTCTTGTGGCTCTTGTACTGTGGTTAGCGTTGAGGTACCCGCAGTTGAGAACGTGAGTGGCTTAGCAGGGAATTGCACAGAACTGGGGACATTTGCGAGCTGGGAACAACCTTAGGTGGGCACTGGTGGCCTCCAGAATGCAGATGAGAGAGGAGGAAATTCCAGGTAGAGGAAGACACAGCACAAGCTGGTGTGGCTGGGCTCCAACTTTGGAGCTAAAATGATCAAAGATCCCCAATGTTTCAGAGCAAGAAATATGGCGAAGTTAACGTTATTGTGTGAAGAACATCAGCCTTTGGCTGTTTGATGGACGACTATTGAGTTTGGAGGTTCTTCTCTATCCTTATTAGTTGCTACAGATATTCTCACTATGTCTTAGCACCTTGTAAACAAAGGAAAGAGAAGCCTGCAGCTCTCTACCTGCAGATGCAGATAAACATCTGGGGACAGTGACAAAGCCCACAGACTCTGATGGTGTCTTTGATATACAGCCACAATACACATTTTGACACCGAGTAGATGCTTTTAGATGATGAAATCAGTGGTTTGAATTTAGGCATTTGTGTGAAGTTCATGACCTTTCATGCCATGATTGGCTTAAGTAATTCAGAATTAGCTGCGTGTGGGTGCCGTGGAAATACTCTTTCAATCTCTTTCTTATTGGGCCAAATTTGTGCAAAATAAATTGCTGTTTTAATGGGAAAAACAGCAATTAACTTTGCACCAACCCAAGAGTTCACGGGATATTCAAAGCAATTTTGCGAACTGTATCCTCCAACTTGAGGCAGTGACTGTGAAACCACTAGATGGCACAGTCATGCTAGATGTAATCAAGACTTCAGCAGAGAAGAAAAAATGAGTCTTGCTGTATAACTTCATCAGATACTTAAGCTGTAGTTTACTTCCTCTCTCCAAAATTTTTCTACGTGTTAGTAATTTATGTCTTCCAGATCATGTAAATACAGATGTGTTAGACTTAGTCATCTAAATCAACTGTTCAGTAACTAGAGCCAAACTATAAAAAATGATTACTTCTCTTTGTTTTCAGTTCAAGTATTTTTACTATTCCTTTGCCACACATTTCTTTATTTTTCGTACAGTTACATCAGCGCCCTGGGTCCCTTTTCTTTTGTACACATACTGATAGAGAAATTACTCATCTCCAACGTCCTGGAAATTGTTTCACAGCGCATACATTTCCTCGCCCTCTGAAAGATGTCACTCATTTTCTTTAGCAGGGCATTAGGGAACTCCAGCTTTCGGAAAGATGTTAGAAAAGAAATGTCATGTTCCAAGACACAAAGTAAATGATTACTTTCTTCACCCAGCTTTGTCATTTGTCTGAAAAAAAAAAAAAAATAGAACTGTTTTATTCACAGTCAGAGGCTAAGGAAGCAAGACAAGGCACGTTAGTGAGGCTGTAAATACCACTGTGTCCACGATCACTTAACACACGCCATCTTCCAGCACAGCCCCGGCCCCTCTAACCCCCCTGCCCCACTGCAGCCCTTAAAGCCAGAAACCCTCAGGCCCCCCGAACGTTTAGTAGGGCTGCATTTGGAACAAGTCCAGAGCCAACAAAGGAAAGTAGTGGAGACACTTAGGAGGGAGAAGAGAGAAATGAAATTTATTTAGCCCGGGGTCCCCACGCCACGAATGTGGCCAGCAGGGGGCTTCTCGTGCGGACGCTCAAAGCCGGAAGAGCCAGCAGGCTCCGAAGCCCTCATGGGAGCCGGGAGTTCCATGGCGCAGGCCCCCCGCTGCTGCCCCAAGAAACGCTTGAGTTTGAGAACTCAGGGAACACGAAGAGCCCCCTCTGCGAAGGTGATGGCCCTGGATTGGGTGGTGCTAAGGAAAGGGCAGCACACCCTTGAGGGCGGGAAGTGAATGGGGTGAGAGTCGGCACTGCTGGCCATGTTTTCTTTTCCTCCATTTCCTTATGGGACTCAGTTTCTTCAAGGGAAGAACCAAAATGAATAAAGTCTGATATGGTTTGGCTGTGTCTCCACCCAAATCTCGTCTTGTATTGTAGCTCCCATAATTCCCACATGTAGTGGGAGGGACCCCATAGGAGGTAATTGAATTGGGAGGGTGGGCCTTTTCCGTGCTATTCTCGTGATACTGAGTAAGTCTCACGAGATCTGATGGTTTTATGAAGGGCAGTTCCCCTCCACCCGCTCTCTTGACTGCCTTCACGTAAAATGTGGCTTGGTTCCCCTTCTTCCTCTGCCATGATTGTGAGGCCTCCCCAGCCAGGTGGAATTGTGAGTCAATTAAACTTCTTTCCTTTATAAATTACCCAGTCTTGGGTATGTCTTTATTAGCAGCCTGAGAACAGACTAATAGAGTCTAAATTACAAAAAAAGAATGCCATCTAGTTTTTTATACAAAGAGATCGAGAAACAGCCCTTGATTGTGCCGAGAAGATTTTAGGAACTGTTTATAAGTGCCCTACTAAGGACTCTAGAGATGATCCTTCATTCTAGAATTATAAGGTTAAAGTTGTTTGTTTTTTCTACTGGCCTAGTCCTTGGTGTATATAAAGAATCTTGTGGTGCTTTGGTATTTATTAAGAGATAGAGAGTCTTTAATTTTTGAATACATTGGATCAATTTTTATATAGTATTGCATTTTTTATAACCCTTATTTACTTTTTATTTTTAAACCCCACCATCTCCTCTATTCTCTTGACCCAGATGTCATGTAATAAGTTATGACATTATACATTTTCACCTTACAGCTATGTTCTGGGGCTTGGCACTCTTATTATTTAAAAAATGGTATCTTCTATGAGAAAACATGAATATTAAAGTAGACATGAATTTAGTTTTGTAATAATTAAATTGAATCCCAGGATGGCAAAGATTTAAATATGATTTATACTTGGCATTAGTCACAGCAAGTAATACTTGCTGCAGTAACAAAAACCCATTTCAGTGGCTTCGTACGATGAAGGTTTATTTCTCACTCTCATCATCATTCAACATGGATCTCTCAGGAGGCAGAGAGAGAGCTCTGCTCCGTACATTAATTCAGGGATCCAGGCTCTTTCAAACTGGTTGCTCTATCATCTTCTAGTGCCATGGTTTCCTCTACCAATGCTTTGCATCCTATCAACAGGTGACAAAAGAGAGGGAGAATGGATAAATCGCATTCCACTCAACCGCCTCAGTCTGAAGATGACATACATAATTTCTGCCTACATCCCATTGGTAAGAATTAGTCCCAAGGACCTATCTCAGGAAGAAGAGAACATGGATATTGTTGCAAAATACTCTGATATCTACCATACACACATGTTAAATCAAGTTTAGCCTAAAGCTGCCTCCTTACATATTTTAAATTTAGCCTAAAGGTTTCTCCCTATAATTTATGGTGAACTATAAATTAAATGGAGGTATAAACAGACTGTAACCTTTGTCTGTGCCAATCATTGAGTTTTGGCCAATCAAAGAGGGCCAACTGTTCAAACCATGTTCAAATAAGGTAAATGCCAAGATATAACCAACCCAGCTGTGTCTATACCTCACTTCTGTTTTCTGTGTATCACTTTTCTTTTTCTTACTATAACTTTTCCACCAGGTGGCTGCGTTGGAGTCTCTGAGCCTACTCTGGCTTGGGAGGCTGCCCAATTTGCAAATCATTCTTTGTTCAACTAAACCGTGTTAAATTTAATTTGTCTAAGGTTTTTCTTTTAGCACACATGTGCCAGCAATACAAAGTTTGAGAAGACACTAAACTATTTGTTTCAGGGTGAGAAATGCCATGTCTTACTGCTTGATGTACTCCCCCTGAAGAATCCACCCACTCATACCATACCCAGTCAAGAATAAGCAAAATATGGCCTTGGGAATTAACTTCCTATTTCCAGCATTTGTTTAAACTCAAGAATCTTGGTGAAGTCTTGACCAAGGGAGTTTTAAAGTAAAACAGCATATTTTAAAAGTTGATTTAATCTAGTTCTTGAGAAAACAGCCTTAAAGTCCTTTGTAAATGTGGTGGCCAACCTACAAGATGGCCCCCAATGATTCTGTTGCTGATATTCCACCCTGTGTCATCTCCTCCCACTTTGAATAAGGCTGACTTGTGCAGCCAATAGGACACTGTGAAATGAGAGAGTGTGATTTTTGAGACTGGTCACTAAAGTCATTGCAGCTTCCCTTGCTTTCTTTTGGATTACTTGCTTTTGGGAAAGCCAGTTGCCATATTGTAAGAACACTCAAGAAGCCCTGCAGAGAGGGCCACATGATGAGGAAATGAGGTCTTCTTCCAACAGCCAGCACCGACTTGCCAGCCACGTGAGTGCACCATCTTGGAATCAAATCTTCCACCTCTAATTAGGCCTTCAGATGGCTGCAGCCCTAGATGACTTTTGACTACAGCTTCTTGAGACATCCTGAACCAGAACCACTCAGTTAAGCTGCTCCCAATTTCCTGATCCATAGAAATGATGTAAGAAAATAAATGTTTATCGTTGTTTTAAGCCACTAAATTCAGAAGGAATTTATTCCATAGGAACAGCTAAAATAAACACAGTATATCCAGACAATCTGTTCTCCTGTTGTGCGTTTTGGAGTGGTGGGTTAACAGTAGACAAAAGGCAAAAGAGGGAACTCTGTGATCTTATCCCACCAATTAGAAATGTAATATATATGATTTAAATAGATTTGCTTTCTGCTTTTTTCAGTGTTATAAAAATACTGGCACTTCAACCAGATTAAGTTCATTACCATATAAATAACCCTAGCTAGATTGCTTTTCTTTTTGGGAAGAACAGATCATTAACTTAAAAAGAATATCATTTATTTAAATTTTCACAAAAACCGTATGCTGGAGGTTATTGCCATGTTTACAGATAAGAAAAGGAAGTCTTATAGAGTTTAAACACTTTGACAATACTCTAAATGGCAAAGTCAGGGTAGTACAATTCTAGAAGCTGCATTTCATCCATATTGGTTCCTAAGCCTACCTGAAGTCAATCATTTTTCTCTGTGAAGAGTCGAGACCCCAAGAGGAAGGTAGAGTTAGTTTTGGAGCCTGGTACACGCTAGGCAAGGAGAGAGCCAGGTTGCAGCTTGGCATAGTTCAGTGCAGTTGAACAACTGTTTACCAAACACTAATTTGGTAGCATAAATGCTTTTTCGGTCCTACTGGCTGTGGATTCTTGATGGTAATAACAATGACAACAATGGCAGCATGATGCCAGCTGCATCTCAGATACTGTTCTGATATATTCACATGTGTTAACCCATTTTATCCCACAACAATCCATGGGTAGGAACTGTTACTGTTGCTATTTTACTGATGAGGCACTAAGGCAAAGAGAGATGAAATAACCTGTCCAAGGTCACCCACCCAGCTAGTAAGAAGTGGAGCTAGGACTCAAACCAGAGAGGCTGACTGCAGTCTGTGTGTCTGACCTTTCCAGGTGGCTTGATTAATGAGCTAGGCCTGTCCTATATCTGCTGGCTTAGTGTCTACCCCACTGCCATCCCTACTCCTCACATTCCTCATATCTTCTTCTCCACCAATGTCTTGCTGCTGCTTCAGCCCTGCCCGCCGTTGCTGAGCTCACCTTCGTGGATGCACTGTGTTCTACTGCTCTGTGGATGCCCATATGGTGGCCAGTGTTGTCTTGGACCCCTGGGAGTCCTTGGGATATCTGTGCTTCCTGCTAGAGCTATATGGGTGCTGGACAGGCAATTACCCCAATGTCCCTAACTTTGATGCAGCCTGAATTAATCTTCAGAGACCGCCAAATAGTCTGAGCTCAAGCAGGGCAGGGTCATTCTCAAGCTGTGATTTGTAGAAGAATCACCTGGTGTACCTACTTAAAATGCAGATCCCCAGGCACTGTGGGAAATTCTGAGCCTATGGGTTTGGGGTAGTGGTGGTTATTCTGAGGCAGGAAACCGCCTCCAAGCCTTAGAAGACACCTACAGCAGGGAAATGCCCTCCTCTTCACATGCCCCTCCCCCCTTGGAGGACCTACTCTCCTTCTGGGAGTTTTCATGTTTCAAGCATCATTTTATGCCATCTTAATGCCTTCAGGCTCTTATGCTGTAATGCCATAGATTGGATGGCTTATAAACAACAGAAATTTATTTCTCACAGTTCCAGAAGCTGGGAAGTCCAAGATCAAAGTGCTGGAAACTTCTGTGTCTGGTGAGGGCCTACTTTCTAATTCATGGACGGTGACTTCTCACCGTTCCTGGCATGGTAGAAGGGGCAGGGTAGCTCTCTGGGGCCTCTAATCCTCCCAAAGGCCCCATCTCCTAACGCCATCACCTCAGGGATTAGATTCCAATGTGAATTTTGGGGAGACACACTCATTCAGACCATGGTACATGTTTTCCATAATGACTGCCTCCTTCTCTCCAGACCAGGTAACTGGATCTGGCCCCCACTGTGGCCCACACACTCCTTTTTCATGCTCAGTGATCTGTTGTCCTCTAGGTCCCCAGGTGAACCAGGGAAGATGGCTCAGACACCATCCCAGAGTGCCCAATTCCACTCAGTGGCTGCTGGGAGAAGCAGGCCAGGCCTGCATCACCAGCCCTGCCCATAAGGGCCTCAGTTGCTGGTAGACAGTCAGAAGTGTAAGCAGATTATCAGTATCTAATGGAAAGAGCTGAAAAGTATGAATTGGGTGCCATTGATGGCAGGGGCCAGCCTTCTGGAGCAGCCACTGCCATCACGCTGGTTGCAGAAGGGAGGTGCAACCAGGTATGCACACTCCATGGAGCCAGTGGGAACTGGGGACAAGTGGGTGCCCCGCCCCTTTCAAGTTGGGACAGGAGCTCCCTGGGTGCCGCTGCAGCCACCCAAGCCACGACTGTGGGCCCGGGCATCCCGTTGCTCTTGGAGGGGCCAGGAGCAGGCAGGAACCCCACCCTCCCAGGCACAGCTGCCGCCACCCAAAGCAAACTGCAGACCTAGACATTTCTGTGCTCTTGGAGGCCTGGGAAGGCCACCCCTGCCCTCACAGGCTCAGAAGTGCCTGCTCCTGCTGCCTAGTTTCTCCCTGTTGTCAGCACCTGCCCTGATCATGGAGCAAAGTCAGGGCTGAGTCCAGTGCTGTTACAGCCTGGCTGGGTGTGCACACGCTTAGGGCAGTGCTGACACACCAGGCCCCTTCCACCTTGGCCCTCTCTGGACTTTGGGTGCCAATGAGCATAGGTGTGAAGCCAAGGGGGTGCTGAGGACAGCTCTGCACTGGCCTACAGGTGCCCCTTGGCACCTACAGCCTGGGCACCATAAGCATCAGCAGGAGGCAGACAGGTTCCTGGGCAGAAGGGGTCCTACCTTCACATCAGGGAGGGCCTGAAGGCTGCGGGGTGGGCTGCCAGTCCTGCCGACTGGAGTGGAACATGTGGTTCATTTTCCAGGCCCACCCATGGCCATGGGCCAGTTGGCACTCACTTCTTCCCCTCTGTGGCTTATAAAAGCCCCAGGCTCTGCCAAAGCTGAGCAGACATTGGGATGACCAGCTGCAAAGAGGAGCTACCCACCCAGGACCTCCTGTATGCTGAGAGCTGGGAAGATGATGGGATGACCTGCATGTAGAGAGGAATGACCCAGTTCAGTGCCACCTCTCTGCTGACAGCTGCAGAGATGATGGGATGACCTGCCTGCAGAGCGGAGCTTCTCACTCCAGGGTCTCCTCTGTGCTAGCATCTGAACACTCATCGGGATGCCCTGGCTGTAGAAAGGACCTAACCCCTGCAGGTCCCTTCTAAGCTGTTGTATTGCTCAACAAAACTCCTCTTTGTCTTGCTTACCCTCCACTTTTCTACATAACTCATTCTTCCTTGTTGAAGGACAAGAACTCAGGACCCATCAAATGGCAGGGCTAAAAGAACTGTAACACAAACAGAGTTGAAACATGCCCCTTGCTCACCACGTTGCAAGTGAAGAGAAGGGGAGAAGAGCTGTAGCCCTTCAGGGGGCCCAGACCTGGTAGCTGCCCGAGCCAGGGCTGTGACTCTCTCTTTGGTTCCTGGTATCTCCAAGCTTCTGGGCACCATTGCAATTCCCAGTGCCAGCAGGGGAAGCTGCTTGTGGTGTGCCTGGTCCAGCTGCAGCCTTGCAGAGAGCTGGCACCCATGCTGGCACCTGGAGCTGCCCGCATCATAGCAACAGCCAGTGTGTCTGACTGCACAGTGGCTGGACCCCTCACTTGCTCACACAGCCCTCGCCGCTCCATGCCTGACTCACAGTCTCCCTGGGAGGTGTGGGATCCAGGCCGGTAGTATGAGCTGAGCACAGCCTACATGGCCAAGTGGGCGGAACAAGCCCAGCAGGCCCAAAGCAAAACTCGGGCAAAGACACCACCGGCCACAGGTTTCCAGCAAGAAAAGCAACACCCCAAAGATCCCATAACACCATCAGAGCCTAGACAGGGGACCTTTTGCTTAGAATGCTCAACACTCAGGGAAGTTTACCAAATAAAGTGACATGTGACCTGGCTGCGAAAGACTAGTAATAGTCTAGGCCCGGGGCTGGCAAACTACATCCCCTGGGCCACATCCAGCCCACTGCCTGCTTTTATACAGCCCACAAGCTAACAATAGTTTTTACATTTTTGAATAATTGAAAAAAAAAATCAAGAATATTTTACACCACATGACAACAATATGAAATTCCAACTCCAGTTTCTATAAATTGAGGTGTGTTGGAATACTGCCATGCTCATTTGTTTCTGAATTGTTTGTGGCTGCTTTTGTGCGTTGAGTTGTTGCAACGGAGACTGTGTGGCCTGCAAAACCTCAAATACTTACTATCTGGCCCTTGACAGCAAAAGTGTGCCGACTTTTGTTCCAGATAGGAAGGTGCTCTGGGCAGAGGTACGAGGTGAGAAAACGCATCCGTGGTTTGTGCATGGAGCTGCCTGCTGTAAGCAGTGTTCTCAGAGCAAGGAGGGTGAGGTAGAGGACGCTGGACAGTGAAGCTGAGGCAACCAAAGGGGCCACGTGGTCTGGGGAGTGATGGGCCTTGCTTAGATGTTGCTCCTGTGTAATGAGGAGCTCTGGAAAGCAGGGAGATGCAGCAATAAGAACTGAATGCTAAAGCTGAGGAGGGGAGGGATGGCAAGTTGGCCATTTAACAGGCTGAGGGGAGAGAGGCCCAGAGGTAGAAGAGAGAAAAGCCAGGAAGGGTGAGGAAGCTCTGCGTGTTGGGCAGTTTTGCAGAGGATGAATATGTAGGTGCTGCCGTGCCAGGCGCTACTGCCATGTCCCCGTGGCCCTTCCAGTCACTCAGTTCCTGTGATAAAGTCTCATCTTCGTTATTTTATTGTCCAAGTCCACAATGAGGATTTCCAGTGGGAAGTTACCCTTTTGGATTTTCTCAGATCATGAACCTAAAAATATGATTATGTACCTACAAGATACTTATAACTAGTGAAGTGCCATATAAATGTCAGCTGTTACTGATCGACTGAGGTAAAATTAGGGCTAGGTCACTGCAGGACGGTTTAGGTGGTTAAATGTTGTCTTTTCTTCAGTACTTACCACTATTTGCAGTTTATTCCAGAGGTTATTCTTGATTCATGCTATGTCACTCCTTATGTGACTTGCTGTATAAAATTGTCCCCATGAGTTATTAGTTAGGCAAGCAGTTTAATCATTTCTCACCATTTGTCTCTGTTCAGGGAGAACTAGCATAACTATCATGCATTTAATGAAGTCTCTGGATAATTACACTCAATGTCTTGCAGGAGGTGAGGGAACTAAAGATCCATGGCTAACTCTATTCTTATTTGGTAATTAATCACTCGGACAATCTTCCAGTAAAAGAGGCACGACCCCTGCAAAGGCCAGGAACTGAGGGAAGGGAATGAGGAAGGATGGAGCACTTTAGAGCATCTTTCTAACCTCAAGTACACCCAGGGAGCACCGAGTCTTGGGCATTAAAATGAGAAAAATGATTAGAAGCCATAGCAAATGCTCTCTCAGCACTATTTTGCTTTTATTTATATTTGGGGGGAGGAATGAAGTCAGAATTATTTTTAAATAGGAGAGATGATAAAAACCAAACCATTAAAAGGTACTGATTAAATATTCATAAGCACAATCCCACATCCTTAACAGGCAGCCTTCCATGAGGAGGTGGGATGTCTTCCTGTGATTCAGGGAAGGCACATTCATCTTACTTGGAGTCAGTTTGCTGGTGGCCGTCTCAGGTCCCAGCCACCCCACGTCTCAAATTAACTGTCCTTGGGGCTGGACCACTGCCCACCATGTTCATATTCCTTCACTTTTGGGGCTTTCTTTTCAAACCATGGCCACAAATGCAGTCTTAAGTTTGCTGAACTTGTCATTTCCCCTAAAAGAGCAAAATCTCACCGTTTGTTTTATTTCTGGGAGGACAGAGGTGAAAAGCAGGCCTGGAGTGGTGACCATAAACCCGTGGCTGTGGGCTGCTCTGAATAGACTAGGGGAGGTGGGAGGGAATATTATATTTCCACTGGCCGTGAAAAACCACTAAGACAGAGCAACTCCCATGACCCTTCCCACCACAATTAAAAGGGTCAAGGTTTTACAAGCTCAGTTTACTGTGGAAGAGGGTTCCAGTCTCAAAGTAGATTCTAGCCACGAGTGTGAATTCACAAGAGGTTAGACAGAGAGCAAAAGCTATGAAAGTGCACTTAGAACCTTTCTTTTCTTAATCATCACCTAAAAGCAGGAACGGCTGCCTACTTTGAGGGGCTGAGCGTAAAACAAAAATGCAGGTACCCCGGTTCAAAATTTAAGAATTCTATACTCATGAGAGCAGAGCATTAAACCCTTCTAAGTTTGGAGCCCCGCACAACTACACAGATCACACGCCCATGGAAGTTCAAGGCACTTTTTTTTTTTTTTTTTTTTTTTTATGAGATGAAGTCTTGCTCTGTCACCCAGGCTGGAGTGCAGTAGCGTGATCTTGGCTCACTGCAACCTCCACCTCCCAGGTTCAAGCAATTCTCCTGTCTCAGCCTCCAAAGTAGCTGGGACTACAGGCACATGCCATGATGCCTGGCTGAGTTTTTTTTTTTTTTTTTTGAGATGGAGTCTTGCTCTGTCACCCAAGCTGGAGTGCAGTGACACGATCTTGGCTCACTGCAAGCTCCGCCTCCCGGGTTCACGCCATTCTCCTGCCTCAGCCTCCTGAGTAGCTGGGACTACAGGCGCCCACCACCACGCCCGGCTAATTTTTTGTATTTTTAGTAGAGACAGGGTTTCACTGTGTTAGCCAGGATGGTCTCGATCTCCTGACCTTGTGATCCACCTGCCTTGGCCTCCCAAAGAAGTTTTGTATTTTTAGTAGATACAGGGTTTCACCATATTGGTCAGGCTGGTCTCAAACTCCTGACCTTAGGTGATCCACCCACCTCAGTCTCCCAAAGTGCTGGGATTACAGGCGTGAGCCACTGTGCCTAGCCAAAGCAACTTTCAAAATGTGTCTAATTTACACTAAAAGAGTTAATTCGCCTACTAGGAATTTGTCTTGTCTAAGTAGAACAAGATTAAACTGTCTATAATTTTTCTTTAAGCTTGCAAAGGAGTGGGTTTCCCTAGAACACACATGTCTAATTGGTTCAAACCAATTCTTGTCAGTGAGATGCTGGGGGAAGAGTTGTCAATGCCTGCCTGAGTACCACACATGTGTTTGCAGATGTGCTGATGTCGGAAGGATTTAACACTCTTTGGAATGATATTACCTTTGTATAGAAAAACTGGTATGTGGAGTTTTGAAAATACATACATTTCTTAAAATTTCACTTACTTTTCTCCCTTAGTAGGAATCTATTCACTACTGTCTGCTATTATCCTCAAAAGTTTGGTCTGCTTAGGTGCTTCTTTGGAAAACTGTCTCATTGAAGTTATTCGACAGGGTAGTAGGAGGGGCAAACTGTGATTTCAGCTACAAGACAAAATTCAGTAGATAAGGCAAACCTTTCAGATTCTGAAAGTCAACATGGATGTGGGATCAGACCTAAAAAGGAAGCAGCAGCCCTGGAAATGGGGAAAGAAGCTACAAAGGAGTCACTCCACAAAGAGAAACAACTCCAAGGAGCTCTACTCTTGTAGGGGGTAGAAGCTGGAGAGGGAGGGTCCAGGGGCAGCCAACTAGAAAATAAGCTGAGGCCCTAAGTGGGCAAACATTCCCACACCTACCTCCACTCCTAGGCCAGGCCATTGCAATAGAGAGTTAGCCCAAGATGAAAAGAGCAGACTCTACAATGTGCAAGAGGACAAGTTAATCCCCACAAGGACTTGTAAGTCAGGCCTCCCACCAGTGGGAGGAAGTACAGGAAGGCCTCAGGCTGTGATGCCCATCTCTGGGTGATAGAAGCTGCAGAAGTTGCCTGCAGTGAGCTGGCGGATGTGGTTCTGGTGGGTTCTGATGCCCGGACACAGTTCCTCTAGTTGTTAAACCCCTGCTTGCCAAAAAGACCTATTCCACTGCTGAGCTGGCTGCAAGGGGGCATTCGGCTTGGGTGGGCCAAGCTAGCCCTGGGCCTGATCCCTGCCTGCACAGGAACTGCCAGCAGTGATGTGAGCGGCCAGAAGCCAGCCCAAGCTGAGAGGTGGTGGTTCTACACAGGCCAGCCGGGTGGGTCGGCATTAATATTTGCATGATGTCATGCTGCTTCATCTCATTTTACCAGCACGCACTTCCTAGCCTAGAAATTCAAAAGCCTCATTCTTTGCAGCCTGGAGGATTTTTTTTTTCCCCCCCCACAATGTCTTGCTGTTTTTCCCAGGCTGGAGTGAAGTGGCGTGATTTCAGCTCACTGCAACCTCTACCCCCCAGGTTCAAGAGATTCTCCTGTCTCAGCCTCCCAAGTGCCTGGGATTATAGGCACGTGCCACTACACCCGGCTAATTTTTTGTACTTTTATTGGTGACGGGGTTTCGCCATGTTGGCCGGATTGGTCTGGAACTCCTGACCTCAGGTGATTCGTCCGCCTTGGCCTTCCAAAGTGCTGGACTTACAGGGGTGAGCTGCTGCACCAGGCTGAGGATTTTGTTTTCACAGTAAAAATGTAGAACAAGAAGCAGGAGGAAACTACTCGTACCTGCTATATATGTTCTTCAGAAAATATATCTTTCACAACTGAAAAAAAAAATTAAAGAAGGAAAGACGACAGTCAGGGGGTTACACAAGATCTCTCTGGGCCGGTTTCTCATTTTTCCCTGCTAGATGCTACCTTCTGGGGAAGACAGATCATGGGGCAAAGGAGGGCTGAGCTCAGGGCTTCCTGCCCTGGCCCTCAGTTTCTCTCCTGCAGAATAAGGGAGTTTGGCTGGATGATTTCTGACGGCAATTCCCCCCAACCCCAACTACTAGTCGTCTATGATTTGAGACTCTCACCTTCCTTTTTGGCACTATTTATTTATTTACGCCTTTATTTACTTTTGGCTGAGTTTTCATTTTACTCCTAAATAGTACTTGGGTTTATACTAGTGTAACTGTGGGACCAGCTGAGACTGATTAGCCATTGCTTAAGTTGTTACAGGTAATGCAGAGCCAAAATTGCGCTGGCATGTGCAATGGGAAAAGTGGTAACCTTCTTATTGTTACCACCACCAGCCTGGCAGATGGGCTGCATTGACATCACCTGGGACCAGTTAGAAAGGCCACAGAAGCTTGACCCACACCTGCACTGGGGAGACGATTTGAGCATCGCCTCCTATGTCTTTGCCAGTTGATTCACAATAAAGCTTTTTCTTTCTCATAAGCTGCTGCATGGTATTGGTTTCTGTGTGTGTTAGACAGTGAGCCCATTGCTCAGTAACACTAACAGGGTCAAAAGCACTAAAGTCAGAAGAGTGTCTTATTTATGCATCTTTAATAACTGTGTTTGTAGAGAAAGTGTGGGAGACAAGCACCATCTGGGCACGGTGGCTCACACTTGTAATCCCAGCACTTTGGGAGGCCAAGATGGTAGGATTACTTGAGGCCAGGAGCTTGAGACCAGCCTAGACAATACAGGGATACCCCTGTCTTAACAACAAGAACAAAAATTTAAAATTAGCTGGACATGGTGGTGTGCACCTGTAGTTCTAGCTACTCAGGAGGCTGAGGCAGGAGGATTGCTTGAGCCCGGGAGTGAAGACTACAGTGAGCTATGATTTTGCCACTGCACTCCAGCCTGAGTGACAGAGTGAGACCCTGTCTCTTTTAAGAAAGGAGAAGAAAAGGAAGGTGTGGGGCAGAGATAGCTCCAGGTGGTCTGTCTTCTGCAGGGGTTCCTGCCAGAGGCCGGGAGACTTGTCACTCAAAACCTGAGGATCTCACTTGGGATTGTTGCCTTATCCACAGGAGAGACAGCACTTCAAAAACCCCTTACTCACCCTCAGCATTCACAGGCTCCTTAGGACTCTATTGTCCTCTTCTGAAGTAGAATGCACAACCAGATTTGTTCCCTATTTCTAGAAGATAAAATCTATAGACTGACTTTCTGTTTAGGCATTGCAATTAACTCAACTGTCTACCTCCAACGGAATTTAGGAAAATATTTAAATTCACATAAAATACAATCTGGAAGTTTATAACACTACATATATATGTGTGAAATCCAGCCCCATTTTGCCTTCGGCCCTGTGACAGGAAGGATGAAATGGCTCCAGCGTCAAGCTCTGCAGCCAGGCAGGGGAATGAACAAATAGCCTTGTTCAGGGAGTGTCACAGTGTCCAGATTTCTGTCTAGGGAGGAATTTATTGTTTGGTTTGGATCCAACCTCAAAGATAACCACCAAAAAAGAGAGGAATTTCAGAGTGCCTTAATCTATGCTGCAGTACAGACAGAACAGGAGGAAGCTCTTCAGAGAAAAGAGTCACTCAGATTTAGATGAGAAAATTAAAGGATCATTCCCCATAAGAGAAGCATCTCCTGGAGGCAGCATCCACCCTACTTTTCATACTTGATGTTTCCAGTTCTTCCACTCTCATTTGTTCCTCAACCTGTCCCAGTCAGGTTTGTACCCACACCTCTCCATAGACACAACCCTTGACAATGTCCTGGACCATTTTCATCCATATCCCATGGACAATTCTCAGTCACATCTTACTTGCCCTCTTAGTAGCATTTAACCAGTTGATCACTTCTCCTTAAAACACTTGACTTCCAGGTCCCCACACTTGCATTAATTTCCTTTGATCTCACTGGGCTCTCCTTTGTAATCTTCTTTGTTGTGCTCCAGGACTCAGTCCTCAGCCTTCCCGAGGCAATTTCAGCCATTGTCGTGGGTTCCATGTTATTTGTACATTGATGGTTTCCACACTTATGACTTCTGTCCTGACCTCTCCCTTGATCTTGGATAACTGCCAGCTTGATATCACCTCTCAGATGTCTAACAGGCATCTCAGATTGAATATGGAAAACCAGAACCCCTGATTCCCTCCCTCATCCTCACCATACCCCTGTCTTCTCCACACCACCAAGTCGTACAGGCATTAATTGCCCTTGAAAGGGATTTAAACAGAATATGAAAACCGTTTTTCAATCTTTGTGTGTTGGCCAGGTGCGGTGGCTTATGCCTGTAATCCCAGCACTTTGGGAGGCCGAGGTGGGCAGATCATGAGGTCAGGAGATCGAGACCATCCTGGCTAACACGGTGAAACCCCGTGTTTCTCTACTAAAAATACAAAAAAATTAGCCAGGCGTGGTGGTGGGCACTTGTAGTCTCAGCTACTCGGGAGGCTGAGGCAGAATGGCATGAACCCGGGAGGCAGAACTTGTAGTGAGCCGGGATCGCGCCACTGCACTCCAGCCTGGGCGAGAGAGTGAGACTCCGTCTCAAAAAAAAAACAAACAAACAATCTTTGGGTGTCATTGTCCTAAAATTTCCATCTTATTACTAGTAAAAGAACCAAAATATGGGGGCCAGGCATGGTGCCTCACGCCTGTAATCCCAGCACTTTGGGAGGCCGAGGTGGGCAGATCACTAGGTCAGGAGTTCGACACCAGCCTGGCCAACATGGTGAAACCCTGTCGCTAATAAAGATACAAAAAACTAGCTGGGCATTGTAGCAGGAACCTGTAATCCCAGCTGCTCGGGAGCCTGAGGCAGGAGAATTGCTTGAACCTGGGAGGCAGAGATTACAGTGAGCCGAGATGGTGCCACTGCACTCCAGCCTGGGCAACAGTGCAAGACTCCGTCTAAAAAAAAAAAGAACCAAAATATGTTCTGGCCCAGGTAAAGCCCATGCCTAATTTTAAGAACTCCTAAAACATAGATACTCGAGTAGTATGTATGGAATGAACGAACGAATGAATGAATGAGTCGGAGGAGATAGGGGACTTAAATAACCACCCTAGGTCTTTAGGGCCTCATTTATCTAAGGCATTATCCTCATTTACCAACACGTCCGTTTTTTAGAGCAGGCATCCCTGACACCCCGCTGCAGACTGGTACCAGTCCATGGCCTGTTAGGAACCAGGCCGCACAGCAGGTTGTAAGTGGCCAGGGCAAGCATTACCACCTGAGCTCCGCCTCCTGTCAGATCGGCAGCAGCATTAGATTCTCCTAGGAGCACGAATACTATTGTGAACTGCACATGCAAGGGATCTAGGTTGCATGCTCCTGATGAGAATCTAATTGATGTAAGGAGGAACAGTTTCATCCCCAAACCATCCCCCTGCCCGCCCCGCCTTCATCCATGGAAATATTGTCTTCCGTGAAACTGGTCCCTGGTGCTGAAAAGGTTAGGGGACCACTGTTTCAGAGACTTAAGAACCTCTCTCTCTCTGACTGGCTAGAGTTCTCAGCTGTTATCTGTGGGCACTTCTCTGCCCGAACTTCTAGCCGTGAGCATGCATGAACTATTAAGCTATACAACTCTGATATTGAAATAGCAGCTTAAATTAAAAATTCTAGGTAAAATACACTAGGTTTCCAGCATACACCGGTCTACTCTACACTAATTCAAAACACTTAAAATTGACCACTTGTTTCTGCGGCTTTTCAGGTGGTTCAAACATAAGGTGCAAGTGTTGCCTCTGCCAAATGTTTAGAGAAGAGCAGGATTGTTAGCTTTCCCTTCCTCATAAAATTGCATGAAAGAAGAGAGGTCATAGGCTGAAAGATCAATTTATGTCATCTCTAGATATGCTTAAGAAATAAAGTGGACAACTGTAATCCCAGCTCTTTGGGGGGCTGAGTTGGGCAGATCACAAGGTCAGGAGTTTGAGACCAGCCTGGCCAATATGGTGAAACCCCATCTCTAGTAAAAATATAAAAATTAGCCAAACATGGTGGTGCGTGCTTGTAGTCCCAACTACTTGGGAGGCTGAGGCAGGAGAATTGCTTGAACCTGGGAGGCAGAGGTTGCAGTGAGCCACAGTCGCACCACTGCATTCCAGCCTGGGTGACAGAGTGAGACCCTGTTTCAAAAAAAAAAAAAAAAAAAAAAAAAACAGAAAGAAAGAAAAGAAAAGAAAAAGAAAAAGAAAAAAAAGAAAGTGGACAATATCAATGTAATACAGATATTCTCTTTTTGCTTTAAAAATTTTCAGTTACTTGCACTCATGATATCATCTCCCTTTTGAGGACAATCCTCCTTTTAAGCAACTTCAAACAGATCTTCATATTAAAAATACTGGTGATGATGGAATGAAAAATGGGGCAATGAAACCAATAATGGAGGGGAAGTGTGATGTCATTAGGTGTAACATCATTTGTCTGCATCTAAATAAAAACTCTCAGCACGTGCTAGACAGCTACAGGCTGACTTTCTTTTTTTTTTTTTTTTTTTTTTTTTGTGATTTTTTGAGATGGAGTCTCACTCTGTAGCCCAGGCTGGAGTTGCACAGCTGAGATTACAGGCGCCTGCCACCATGCCTGACTAATTTTTGTATTTTTAGTAGAGACGGAGTTTCACCATGTTAGCCAGTCTGGTCTCAAACTCCAGACCTCAAGTGATCCGTCCACCTTGGCCTCCCAAAGTGCTGAAATTACAGACGTGAGCCGCTGCCCCTGGCCAAGAGAGCTACAGGCTTTCTTCTGAGGTTTTGTGAGTCAGGCTCTATGACAACACATGGATAGGAAAGTCAGCTGCCCCTTCACCTGTTACTCACTGAGGTGAGGGCAGGACCGGATGTGATGAAGGACAAAGAACAAGAGGAGGTGGCCTGACAGGGCCTCACACAGGCAGCTATCTCTGCTGTGGCCATGGGAGCCGGCCTTGGTGCCTTCCATTTCCCTGGGACTTTTCCTTCCCTTCCTCTTTTTCTTCCTTTTTATGGCTATAATTCCTCTCTGTTCCCCTCTCCAAATTCTTCCTCTCCTCCCTCTTTTGGAGCAGCAGTCTCAATCCTTACTTCTTGAGGTCATATGAAGAGGGAGAAAGGGAGGAGAGGCCTCCCCCACGGCCCCCTTTCTGCACCACAGGAAGTCTCTGCTCTGAGGAGGAGAAGGAAGGAGGCAGGGAGGGAGTGGAAACCCTGTTTTTTTGCTGCTGCTGCTGAGATACTTGTCTGGGTGCCCACACACCATGGCTGGTATGGCAGGCAGTGGGAAGGGAACCAGGAACAGTGCCCATCTGTCCTCTCCCTGGCCCCTCTCTAGTTCCTCAGGACCTGGTGCCTGGCCCAACTCACTCTGTCAGGGCTGCTGAGCACCTGCTCTCCATGGGACCACAGTAGGGGCTTGGTGGGAGGGAAGCCCTCCTTCCACCACCTAACAGGATGAGGTGAAGTACAGAATCAAACTGTAGAGTCACTGTCAAGGCTGGTGGCTGGGAGGATGTGATGGGGGAAGCAAGGGAGCAGGGAAGAAAGGAGCATAGCTTCCTGACAGTCTAGGTTGATATTTATTTCTCCATAGAGAAGTCATTGAAAATAGTGCATTGCTTCTTACATATTTCTATACTCACATACTGAATATATCTATGCACACACATGTACAGTTGTCCCCTGAACAAGTGGGTTTGAACTGTGTGGGTCCACTTATACACAGACTTTTTTTCAATAAATATATTGGAAAAAATTTTGGAGGTTTGAAACAATTTGAAAGAACTCAAAGACAAACCCCAGAGCCTAGAAATATAAAAAACAAACAAACAAAAAAACAAACAACAAAAAAAACAAGAAAAAGGTTAAGTGAGGTTATGTCACGAATGTATAAAACATACGTAAATACTAGTCTAATTTTTTATTTACTACTGCAAAATACACACAAATCTATTATGAAAGCTAAAATTTATCAGAACGTACACACACACTTACAGATCACACTTACAGCACCATTCACATTCAAAAAAATGTAAGCAAACATAAAGATACTGTATTAAATCATATGGCATAGTCCTAGCTAGAGCAATTAGACAAAAGAAAGAAATAAAGGACATCTAAATTGGAAAAGAGGAAGTCAAACTGTCATTGATCGCCAATGATATGATTGTATACCTGGAAAACCCTAAAGACTCATCCAAAAACTCCTAGATCTGATAAATGAATTCAGTGAAGTTTTAAGATACAAAATCCATGTAAACAAATCAGTACCACTGCTATACACCAACAGCGACCCAACTGAGAATCAAAAGACCCCAATCCCTTTTGCAACAGCTGCAAAAAAGAAATCATAGATGACACAAACAAAGGAAAACACAACCCATGCTCATGAATGAGTAAAATCAATATCATGAAGATGACCATACTACCAAAAGCAATCTACAGATTCAACACAATTCCCATCAAAATACCATGATCATTCTTCACAGAACTAGAAAAAACAATCCTAAAATTCATATGGAACCAAAAAACAGCCCACATAGCCAAAGCAATACTAAGCAAAAAACACAAAACAAACAAAAAAAACCCACATTTCTTTAAAATGTTTATTTCAATAGTTTTCCCCAAAACTATTGAAATAAATATTTTAAAGAAAAGAATAATTATAGTAAAAAAAAAAAATATATACCATAGAATTAACTATAGTACATATAGCACTACTGTAATAATGGAGGTATCTCATTACCTAATTTCAAGCTATACTACAAGGCTATAGTTACCAAAACAGCATGGTACTGGTATAAAAATAGGCAAGTAGACCAATGGAACAGAGGAGAGAACCCAGAAATAAAGCCAAATACTTACAGTCAACTGATCTTTGACAAAGCAAACAAAAACATCAAGTGGGGGAAAGGACACCCTATTCAACAAATGGTACTGGGACAATTGGCAAGTCACATGTAGAAGAATAAAACTGGATCTTCATCTCTCACCTTATATGAAAATAAATTCAAGATGGGTCAGACTTAAATCTAAGACCTGAAACCATAAAAATTCTAGAAGACGTCAGAAAAACCCTGCTAGACATTGGCGTAGGCAAAGAATCCATGACCAAGAAACCAAAAGCAAATGAACAAAACCAAAAATAAATAAGGGACCTAATTAAACTAAAAAGCTTCTGCACAGCAAATAATAATAATAATAATAATCAGCAGCAGCAGCAGAGTAAACAGACGACCCACAGAGCAGGAGAAAATATTCACAAACTGCATCAGACAAAGAACCAACATCCAGAATCTACAAGGAACTCAAACGAAAGAACAAGAAAAAAACCAAATATCTCCATCAAAAAGTGGGCAAAGGACACGAATAGAGAATTCTCAAAATGAGATATACAAATGGCCAACAAACCTATGAAAAAACGTCCAACATCACTGTAAGAGAAGTACAAATTAAAACCAGTGAGGTACCTACCACCTTACTCCTGCAATAATGGCCATAATTTGAAAATCAAAAAACAACAGATGTTGGCATAGATGTGGTGAAAAGGAACACTTTTACACTGCTGGTGGGAATGTAAACTAGTACAACCACTATGGAAAACAGTATAGAAATTCCTTAAAGAACTAAAGTAGAACTACCATTTGATCCAGCAATCCCACTACTGGATATCTACCCAAAGGAAAAGAAGCCATTACATAAAAAGACACTTGCACATGAATGTTTATAGCAGCACAATTTACAACTGCAAAAATATGAAACCAACCTAAATGCCCATCAACCAATGACTAGATAAAGAAAATGCATACACCATGGAATACTGCTCAGCTATAAAAAGGAACAAAATAATGGCATTGCAGAGAGTTGGATGGAGCTGGAGACCACTATTCTAAATGAAGTAACTCAGGAATGAAAGAATAAGTATCCTATGTTCTCATGTATAAGTGGGAGCTAAACTACGAGGATGCAAAAGCATAAGAATGATGTAATGGACTTTAGGGAGCCAGGGAGAAGGGTGGGAGGTGGGTGAGAAATAAAATACTATACATTAGGTTCAGTGCACACTGCTGGGGTAATGGGTGCACCAAAATCTCAGAAATCACCTTTAAAGAAATTTTCCATGTAACCAGAAACCACCTGTTCCCCCAAAACTATTGAAATAAACATTTTAAAGAAAAGAATAGTTATATTAAAAAAAAACTGTAGAGCATACAATTAGCTATAGTACATACAGCACTACTGTAATAATTGTGTAGCCACTTCCTGTTGTTGAGGTGAGCCCAAGTGTTGTGAGTATCCATTTAAACACCATATTATGCTAATTATCTCTGTGTGATCAGTTCATCTCTCCAGTAGGTTGTGTACACCAGTAAAAAGTGATCTCTCACAGTTCTCTTGCATTTTTCATTGTGTTTATGCAATACCATAAACCTTGAATAACATCATGGGACTCGTAGAAAGTGTCACTAGTGATGCTGTAAGTGCTCCCAAGAAGCAAAGTCATGACATTACAAAAAAAAAAAAAAAAAGCTTAATTGCTTGATGTATACCATAGGTTGATGTCTGCCACTGCAATTGCCTGCCATTTCAAGATAAATTAATCTGGCGTAAGGACCACTGTAAAAAAAAAAAAAAAAGAAAGAAAGAAAAGGAAATTTGTGAAACCATCACTGCAGCTGTCAGCAGGCACAAAAACCTTGTACTTTTTGTGAAATACAGTTTTTTAAATCTTGTATTGAAAATGCAACTTGTGTGTATGTGGTTGCAGGATTGCTATAAGAAATGATACCTACAGACTCTAATATGATTAGAGAAAAAGCTAAGTCACTATATGACACCTTAAAGCAAAGGAAGGTGAAGAATGTAAAGTTGGAGAATTTAATGCCAGCAAAGGATGGTTTGATAATTTTAGAAAGAGGGTTGACTTTTTAAAATGTCAAGATAACATGAGAAGCAGCTTCTACTGATGAAAGGCACCAGATGAGTTCCCAGGCACCATTAAGAAGTAATAAGGACTTGCCTGAATAACTTTTCAATGCAGATGAAAGTGGCCTATTCTGGGGGAAAATTGCCACAAATGATATTTATTAGTAAGAAAAAGAAGCAAGCACCAGGATTTAAGTCAGGGGTAGCTAACTGTACTGTTCTGTGCAAATTTAGTTGGGTTCGTGAACAGGACTGCCCTTATCTGTAAAGCTGTTAACCTCTGAGCCTTGAAGGGAAAGGATAAATACCAGCTGCTAGTCTTTTGGTTGTACAACAAGAAGGCCTGGACAAAAAGAACCCTTTTTTCTGGATTGGTTTCATTGATGGTTTGTCCTTGAAGTCAGGAAGTACCTTGCCAGTAAGGGACTCTTTTAAAGTTTTTTTGATATTAGACCATGCCCCTGGCCACCGAGAACCCCAGAAATTTAAAGGTGAAGTCGTTGAAGTGGTCTACCTCCCCCAAGCACAAAGTCTCTCATTCAGCCTCAATATCAGGTGGTCATAAGGATCTTTAAAATTCATTACACATGGTACTCTATGGGAAGGGTTGTCAATGCTATGGAAGAGATCCCTGATTAGAGAGAACATTATGAAAGTCTGAAAGGTTTACACCATTGAAGATGCCATTATTGTTACAGAAAAAAAAAAAAAAAAAAAAAAAAAAAAACCATGAAAGCCATCAAGCCCAAAACAAGAAATTACTGTTGGAGAAAACTGTGTCCACACATTGTACATAACCCTGCAGGATTTACAACAAAGCCAATCAAGCAAATAATGAAAGAGATTATGGAAAACAAGATGGGGGTGAAGGGTTTCAAGATATGGTTCCTGGAGAATTAAAGAACTAAAAGACACCACACCAGAGGAATTAACAGAAGATGACTTGATGGAGAAGAGTGCTTCCAAACCAGTGCCAGACTATGAGAAGAAAGACAGATGAAGTAGTGCCAGAAAACATTAGACAATCTGGGAGACGTCTTCTGATTATTCAAGACTGGTTTGACTTGTTTTATGACATGGACTCTTCCATGATACTGGCACTGAAACTGAAGCAAACGGTTGAAGAATTGGCACTGTAGCATAGAAACACTTTTAGGGAAACAAAAAAGCAATAAAGTCAGACAGAAATTATGATGTATTTCTATAAAGTTACACTGAGTGCCTGCCTCTCCTGCCCTTCCTGCTTCCACCTCTGCCTCCCTGAGACAGCAAGACCAGCCCCTCCTCGTCCTTCTCCTCCTTAGCCTACTCAACATGAAGACAAGGGTGAAGACCTTTATGATAATCCATTTCCACTTAATAAGCAGTAAATATATTTTCTCTTTCTTATGACTTTCTCAAAACATGTTATTTTCTCTAGTATATTTAATTGTATGGATGCAACATATAATACATATGACATATAGAATATGTGTTAGTGGACTGTCCATATTATCAGGAAGGCTCCTGGTGAACAATAGGCTATTAACAGTAGTTAAGTTTTGGGGGAGTCAAAGTTAGACCCAAATTTCTGACCTGCACGGGGTGTTGATGCCCCTAACCCTCCATTGTTCAACTGTCAATGGTATATGTACACAACATGTAGTTTTATACTTCAGAAATATTACAGATGAAACAAGGTTTTTAAGGATAGTCTAGGACCCAAATGCCGTTTATTTTAGGAGGTGCACACATGCAGGAGGTAATTCAATAAACCCTTAAGTCCTTGCATTAGTGAAGTACTTATACTTTACTTGTAAAGATAAATACATTGTGTATGATTTCTCTGCTCATTTCTTTTTTTTTTTCTTTCTTTCTTTTTCTTTGAGACACAGTCTCACTCTGTTGCACAGGCTGGAGTGCAGTGGCACAATCTTGGCTCACTGGAACCTCCCACTCCCAAGTTCAAGCGATTCTCCTGCCTTAGCCTCCCAAGTATCTGGGATTACAGGTGTGTGCCACCATAGCCAGCTAATTTTTGTACTTTTAGTAGAGACAGGGTTTCACCATGTTGGCCAGTCTAGTCTCGAACTCCCAACCTCAAGTGATCTGCCTGCCTCAGCCTCCCAAAGTGCTGGGATTACAGGGATAAGCCATCGTGCCAGCCCTCTGATTCTATCTTGTTTGGTTTTCCTGAGAATCCATCTTGAGCCTGGAGAACTGTATATGTATGTGCTTCCTGTACTGAGTGAAAAAGCAGCATTCAAAGGAGGGGAAATTGAGGAGGAAAACTAGTAGACAGTATTGGGAAGTGTATTAAGGACCAACCTTGAAATCTTCAAATTCATCTGGAATTTGGGTTTCAAGATATGGTTCCTGGAGAAATGGTTTTTGTTTTTCTCAGGCTTAAACTCTTTTTTTTTCTCTTTCTTTCTTTTTTTTTTTTTTTTTTTTTTTTTTTTTTTTTTTTTGGTTCATGTGTCCAGCACCATGATGAGATTTTGTTTTTGAGAACACCTTGCAAAACTCTATTGCATGATCTTATTTTAGTGATTCTCACCACAAGATATTCCAGCCACAGGATACTACAGTCTGGTCAATACTTGTCCTTGTTAATCTCTTGTGTATTACCTCATCTCAGTTATGAGACATCAAGGACATGACCATTTCAAGCTTTATGTTTCAGGTAGAAACTCTAAGGTTATATTGGTTTTCCTTGCTCAAAACTTAGGATTTTAGGGAAGTCGCATCTCAGGGGTAACTGGATAAAGTGAAGCAAAAAAACTTTGGGCCAGGAGTTAAGAGAAAAATTGGTTAAGGCGTAATTGGGATCTTTTTCTCCCCCACTCCCTGGGTACAGAAGTCAGGAGAAAAGGAAAAGGAAGATAGATTTTATTTTCCAGGAAAAGCAAGCACTGGTAATTGCTATACTGACACAATGTGTCTCAGCATGGTGTCCAAGAGGGACCGTGGGCTGGTTATGTGACTTTAAATGTGTCACTTCATCTCTCTGGGCCTCCATTTAGATTAAACTGGCACCCACTAACCATACTCCTTCCCCTTCATCTATGGAAAACCAGTTTTGTTCAGGCGGTCACTGCTCAGGAAAGTTGCCCCCCACTTTCAGCCTCGGGGGATGAATCTGATTGATCTGAGCCAATCATAGTAATTCCCTATGCTAGTGATTGGTTTGGGGTGGCCATGTGTTATGGGTCGAATGGTGTCCCCCATCTAGACTCAAAAAAAAAAAAATGTTGGAATCCTAACCCCTAGTAGCTTAGGATGTGACCTAATTAAAAATAGGGTCTTTACAGAGACAATTGAGTTAAAATGAGGTCATTCAGGCGGATTCTAATCCAATATTACCGGTATCCTTATAAAAAGAGAAATTTTGACACAGAGACCTAATCTAAAGGGAAGACCATGTAACAAGACACAGGGAGAAGATGCCATCTCCAAGCCCAGGAAAGAGTCTGGAATACACCTTTCCCTCGGAGCCCTCAGAAGGAGCTGATCCTGTTGACACCTTGATGTCAAACTTCCAGCCTCCAGAACTGTGAGACCATCAATGTCTGTGGTTTAAGCCATCCAGTCTCTGGTACTTTGCTAAGGCAGCCCTGGAAATTAATACAGCATGTTCTGGTCCATGTGCATAATGAGGAAATTTGCTTCCCAGTAAAAAGAGGAGAGGGTGGGAAGAGAGCCACTTTCCCTTCTTACCGCCTTGCCCATAGAATGTGAAGCCTGGGACTTCGGGGCTCTGGCAGCCATCCTGTGACTGTGCCAGGCAAGTCCCAGGACAGATGCTTCTCATGAGGATGGTGCAGCAGAAAGAGGCTGGGCCTGTAGGCACTGCTGAAACACCGACCCAACCCAGAACCTCCAACTCCCTGGCTTAATGTTTTATGAAGCACACACACACATCTTTATTGCATCAACCAATGTTAGATATTGGGAAATGGGGTTATTTAAGCTCCAACACAATATGATTCCAATTGTTTATCCTTATATGTCCCCAAAGCTGATCTTTGAATCTCTCTTAGTGAGTGATCCCTGAAAGGAAAAAAGGAGTTATCGGTTATAATAGTATGTTTTCTGCAGATGTGGCTCATTTTTCTTTTTGATGTGATGTAGAGACTACCAGGAGAACGTATTAGAGTGGCATATAATTAATTTCTATAGGAACTTTTTAAATGAATCGTTTATACAGGATACAAAAATGTAAGAAATGGAAGCTTGCCCTTTCTAGTAGCTGTTAAATTGCCATTGACCCTGGAAACAGATCACTGGACAGTGAAGACACGTTTTGGAATTGAATTATTTAACTTTCGTATTTGAATGTTGATGGAAGGCTCTGTCTTGAAAGCTGTAGCATCTGCATGTAGTGTCTGGGTGCTGCCTAGCTCAGGCAGAGGTAGTCATGTGCCACCCTTTAAGGGGTCATGCCTACGTAGGCAGGCCCAGGGCCAGTAGGGCCAGGAAGCTTGAGAAGCGCAGACCTGGGGGAGGAGAGCCAAAGCTCAGGAAGAAAGTGGTATCAGGTGTGAAGAGTGAAGAGCAGCTGGAGAAGAGAAAAAAGGAAACTGAGTCTGAAGTGGGAAGGATGAGACACTCCAGGAGGTAGTGCCACAGTGGCAAGCTGAGGTTACCGATGGAGAGGGCCCCAAAGTCCCATTTCTATATGGTTACCTGGAATGGGAAAAGTGGTGTCGAATTAAAGAAAACTCTAGGGTTGAACTACATGGTAGATTGTTCTGATGCTGTTCCCTGAAGGATATCCTTTCAGGCAATGTCATTGCTCTTGCCATAACCCAGCGTATGAATATGTACTTGCCTCTGAGATGAGATACCAGTAGCATGGGGAAAGCACCCCTTCTCCCTAAACACGCCTCCTGACTCTATCTAGGTGCCTGAAACCCACTATACCAATCCTTTTCTTTGACTATTACATATAAGTACAATTACTCAACTTCTGTCTCTGGTGACAGAGTGCACAATGTAATTTAAACCAATCTTTCTGCTGATAACTAAAAATTCTGGACAAAAAATGTTCAAATATCTTCTTAAAAGTGTCAAAACATTGAGAAGATAGTAAGGAATAATCAGGCCCAAATCTAAGGGAAGCTGGCACCTAGAGTGATAATGAGAAGCACCAAAGTGGCTTTGCTCTGAGGACATTTGCCACCCTAGGTGAACTTGAGCTTCTGATGTACCATTCAGCTGGGACATGCAACACAGAAGGGAGTCATCCATGCTGCTGAACATATCACTACTTCATTCGTTTTTATTACTAAGTAGTATTTCAATGTACAGATATATCACAGATTGATCATACATTCACCACTTCATAGACATTTGGGTTCTTTCAACTTTTTCATAATTACAAATCAAGCTACCATAGACAGTCACTTACATGAACATAAGTTTTCATTTCACTTGGGTGAATACCTACAAGCTGGATTGTTGGGCTATGTGGAAAGTGTATGTTTAACTTTACAAGAAACTGCTACACTGTTTTCCAAAGTGGCTGTACCCTCTGGCACCAACAATGTATGAGAGTTCCAGTTACTCCAAGTATTCAACAGCACTTTAATATTGTCAGTTTTGCTTTGTTGCCATTCTAATAGCTATATGGTAGCTCACTAAATTTGCATTTCCCTAATGACTGATATTGAGCATCTTTTCATATACTTATTTGCCACCTGTCTATCTTAATTGATACAGTGCCTACTTAAAGCTTTTCCTAATTTTTTCATTGAGATGTTTGCTGAATTTTGAGTTTTGAGAGTTCTTTCCACATTCTACACACAAAGTCTTTATCAGATCTGTGAATTTGCAAATATTTTTTCAATCTGCGGCTTGCCTGGTTCATTTTCTTAACAGTATCTCTTAAAATTTCAGAACCTTTTAATTTGGATGGAGTTTAATGTTTCCATCTATGGAACATGCTTTTTGTACTAGATTGAGTCCCATTTGAATCTGTTTTATGTTTCAGCAGCTGGCAGATCACAGGCTTTCATGTGGTTTCCATCCTGCCTTTCCACTGATAGCACTTTCTCAGATCAGTGAAAGGCAACCATTGAATGAATCATACTGAGCAACTCAAAGTGTAGTGGTTGCATATGACCTTCATCTGTTAAAGTCGTGACAAAGACTTGGGATGAGTGGAACAAGAAGAAGCAAAGCCATGATAGAGCCTCAGTGCAGAACCAACCATCTTCTCCTTCTACTTTTACTGCCTCACTCATTCCAATGTCACTAATGTATGGCAATAAAAATGAAACAGCAGGCACAATTTAGGGGACAAAAGTTAACTATAACTAAAATAAGGAGAATTAAGGACAATGGTGCTGGGTAGCCAATAGAGTCACACACAAAAATAAAATCACCATATAATGTTGATCCTGGAAGATATGCTCTATCACCACAACCTCCCTATGATGCAAGGAGGAAGTTGGGTTTTTAAAGACATGAAAACTGATGCAGAGAAAAAAATGTTAGCGAATTGCTTATCTGAATATCTGCTTATTTTGCTGGACTCCTAATATCCAAGTTCTACCATTACTTTTTGAAGGGTAACAACTTAGCAATAAAATATTTGCTTAAATTTGAGAATATCTTTTATCTCCTTTTCAAAACTACTAATAACTCATTGCATGCCAAAATGACACTGAATCTAGAATCTAATTAAAAATCCCATCTGACTTAGAGTATAATGACACACAGATTAATACTTAGTAAGTATATCAAACAGGGTTTATTTTATTCATTAATGCATTCATCAAATATTTCTCAAGTACCTGCATAGATCAAATATTGTTCTAGTTGCTGGGGATGTAATAATGAACAATAAATAACTGACATTTTCCCTACAATCACGGAGCTTGTGGTCTAATATGGATATAAGCATTAACCAAAAATCACACAATGACAAAATGTGATAAATGCCCTGACATGAGAGATCTAGAGATCTGGATAAGAATGAAGATTAACATGGAAAGGGGATGGGGCAAGTGAACACCCCAGGCTGAAGTAACAGTGGGTGCAAAGGTCCTGTGGCATGTTCAAAGAACTGAAAAAAGGCTCAAGAGACTGGGGCAAAGAAAGTGTAGGACAGACAAGGTAATCATGGGCCATGGAGGGCCTTTTAGGTCGTTATTGATTTAGCTTTAAGAGCAATGGAAAAGCCATGTTTTAAGCCAAGAAGGAGATGTTGGTAGATGGGTGTGATCGTATTTTCTCTTTGGCTGCACTGTGAAGAATATTACTAAAGAAGAGTAAGAGTAGATTAAGAAGGACCAGTTAAGAGACCACTGAGGGCAGGGAGCAGTGGCTCACGTCTGTAATCCCAGCACTTTGGGAGGCTGAGGCGGGTGGATCATGAGGTCAGGAGATCGAGACCATCCTGGCTAACACAGTGAAACCCCATCTCTACTAAAAATATAAAAAATTAGCTGGGGCGTGGTGGTGGGCACCTGTAGTCCCAGCTACTCAGGAGGCTGAGGCAGGAGAATGGTGTGAAGTCGGGAGGTGGAGTTTGTAAGTGAGCTGACACTGCACCACTGCACTCCAGCCTGGGCCACAGAGCGAGACTCTGTCTCATTAAAAAAAAAAAAAAAAAAAAAAAAAGAGAGAGAGAGACCATTGAACTCCAGTGAGACATGATGGTGGCTTGGATTGAAGTGGTGACTATGGAAACAAAGAAGTGTGGGAAAGTTTGTGAGATACAGGTGGGTGGATAGGAATTGGTGGTAAGGACAAGAAGGCTCTATTCTTCCAGCTTGTATGGATGAAAGAGAATCATTCAGCAAGGTAGGAAACCTTAGCAGAGGAACCAGGCTCAGCAGAAGATCATGCAGTTTTGATCATGTTGAATTTGAAGTCACCCTAAAGGAGATGTTGAATAAGCAGTCAGACCCATAGGTCTGGAGTTGAACGAGGGGTCTGGGCTGAAGGTACAAATTTGGAAGACAATGGTATATTGTAATTGAAAACATAGGCACACATGGAATTATCCAGGAGGCGTGTGCAAAGAAGGAAAGAAGTCCTAGGCAGTGCCTCTCAACGTTAATGGCTAGTGAGAAGAGGAAAAACTCATAAGGAAAAAGGGCGGCCAGAGGTGTATTGGTGAAAGAATAGGAGATTTATGGCAGTGTGCAGTCAAATAACTGTGTTGAACGCTGCTGAGAAGTCAAGAGCCTGAAAAAATGTATATAGATTTACTAACATGGAGATTATTGCAGCTGGTTTTAATAGGATGATGAGGGCAACAGCCACATGGAATGGGTTGAGTGGTGAACAGGAGGTGGAGACAGCAGGTGAAGACAGGTCTTGAGAAGTCTGGCTCTGAACGAGAGGAAAGAAATGGGATGAGCTCAAGGGATACAGGTGGTCAAGGTTAAAATAATCAATATATCATACATAATGACAGGCAAATATATCAAAAGACTATCATATGCAACACTACATGCTTGAAATGTGTGATGTCAAATAATTCAAGTACATGCATTAAAATACATCCAACTGCATTTCTATAGTAGAGGTTTTTTGTTTTTTTGTTTTTTTTTTTTTTTGACCTATCTTTAAGTAAATGGAATCTTTTTATTAAAGGACGTTCCATCTACAATCCCAATCTGTAAAACAGAGCAAAGTGGAGGTGATCCTCATGGCACCTGCACAAAGGACTGTGACCCACTCTGTACAAACCAATGTCCTTTGAAAAGGCTGTAGCGAGGTGGCACACTTGTTATTAAGTTGATATTCAACAATGACTTCCCTTGAAATGTATTTATTTGAGGTAACTGACAAAGATACATAAAATACAAAAGAATAAAAGAGAAAGGAATTAGAGCAAAGTTAGCCATTAGAATAGTGTATCCAAATCTACACTAGCTAATTCTGTACAGATGTCAGACAGGTGAGAATTCTGTCTCTAAGCTTCCCGGCAGCGAAAGCAAAGACATATGCAAGGTTCCTCACAGTGTCCTTAAGGTAAGATGCCCAGCTGTTCAAGAAGGTAGCTTTTCATGATAAGGAGGCCCCGAGAAAGCCGTCTCATATGGGAAAGCTAGTATAATGGATGACATCCTCAACAATATCTTCTTCAATAGATACAGTGACACATTTTGTGCAACCGTTTCTTATTTTTCTCAAGAGGAAATAATGGTATAACATCAAAGTTCAGTCTAATAAAAGGGATTTTTTTTTGTGAGATTAAGGAAATATGGCAGAGAGGGCAAATTTCTGAATATCCAAGATGCAGCCCTTTAATGATATTGTAAACCTCCCTTTTTCTCCCCAATAACAAGCAGGCTTACCTTTTCTGAAACGAAAGCCAAAACCTTTAAATTTTTTTCATTTGTACAAAAGTAATGTACATTTATTATGAAAATGCTAATAATTCTGAAATTTATAAACACAAAAATATAATTTCTAGTAATCCCATCCATCAAGGTAACCACTATTTTCAGTTTCATTATATTCTCTTGAGATTTTTGAATATATGTATGGCACTCATTTTTGTACATATTTACAAAATGGGATCATACCCTATCTAATGTATAGAACCTTATATTTTAGTGACTGTGGATTAGCTCATTACATGAATGTAAAATACTTATTTAATCAACCACCTATTGATGGATATTTGGGTGTTTCCATCTGTCTCACTATTAAAAATAAAGCTTTAATGAATCTTTAGTAGGCAAAATTTTAACATCTTACCAGGTTTTTTCCAGGCCTCTCAGGATGCCCTATCCAAACCTCTTCCTGGTAACAGACCTGATTTTAGCTCATCTGTTTTCCAGCTTTACCTTCACAGAGTTATCTCGTGCTTCATTTCTTAAGGACCCGACCTCTCTCCAATGACTCATAGCTTAGAAGAAAACAATTCCCTACTGAAAGTCACTGAGCACTGATGGCCTTGGGGTTTATTCTCCCAGTTATTAATACATTTCCATTGCAGTAGTGTCCTTCCAGAAGCAACGCTCCCTTCACTTGCAGACAGAAATCTTTTTTTAAAAAAAATTAAATTTTTAAAAAATGGGTTCTTGCTATGTTGCCCAGGTTGTTCTCAACTCCTGGGCTCTAATCCTCCTGCCTCAGTCTTCTGAGTAGCTGTGATTACAGGTGTGAGCTACTGTGCCTGGCTAGACAGGAACCTTTTGAAAGTGAGAGTTAGGTGGGCAGGTGAGGTAACTTAGGTCAGATATATTGAGTCAGCTGCCTAGAAATGGAGCCAGTTTTGCAAGTGTTCACAAACATGCTGTTGTCTTACCTGGAAGGCTGCATGGCACAGTGTTGAAAGGTGACAATTCTGGAGCCCAGCTGCCTGCGTTTGTCATCCTGACTCCCGTGCTCGCCATGTGTGACCTTAGACAACTTATCTTCTCTCTGCCTCAGTTTTCTTACCTCTAAATTAGATAAAAGGCTGGGAATGGTGGCTCACACCTGTAATCCCAGTACCTTGGGAGGCTGAGGTGGGTGGATCACCTGAGCTCAGGAGTTTGAGACCAGCCTGGCCAACATGACAATACCTCATCTCTACTAAAAATATAAAAATTGGCAGGGCATGGTGGCGAAAGCCTGTAATCCCAGCTATTTCGGGGGCTGAGGCAGGATAATCGCTTGAACTTGGGAAGCAGAGGTTGCAGTGAGCCGAGATCACGTCACTGCACTTCAGCCTGGGCAACAGAGTGAGACTCTGTTCTCAAAATAAATAAATAAATAAATAAATAAATAAATAAATAAATAAATAAATAAAGAGTTAGGAGGACGAAATGCATTAATAACTGCAAAGCTTATAGAGCATAACTGGCATAGAGTCTATGTAAGCATTTACAAAATAAGTATAATCTATTGTCAACCTACCACACACTGATTCAGACACATCAAGCCCCTCCTACCCTCAGGCTGCTCTTAAACGGGGCCCAGGCTGAGGGCTGAGGGTTTGTAGCAATCAAGGCCCAATTTTTCTATGGCTAATCAGCTCATAGGCTGCTCATCTAGTTCTCTATTCATTCACACACCCACCGCTATACCCAATGCTTTATTTCCATTGAACACAGCTTCATATAGGCCATTGAAAGCTCTTTTATTCTATTAGTATGAGAATTACTATTCCTTTGGGTGAATTTATAACAGGTTAGAAATTAGTTTAATAAATATTTACTATTGATAAATTTGTAATAGGTCAAATACCCTGGATGCTAGAGAATGGGCACTACTGAGTTACATTTTATTAATTTACTTATCATATGACTTTTTTTTTTTTTTTTGAGACGGAGTCTTGCTCTGTCTCCCAGGCTGGAGTGCAGTGGCGCAATCTTGTCCCACTACAAGCTCCGCCTCCCAGGTTCACGCCATTCTCCTGCCTCAGCCTCCCAAGCAGCTGGGACCACAGGCGCCTGCCACCACGCCCAGCTAATTTTTTGTATTTTTAGTAGAAACGGGGTTTCACCATGTTAGCCAGGATGGTCTCGATCTCCTTGGCCTCCCAAAGTGCTGTGATTACAGGCGTGAGCCACCGTGCCCGGCCCATATGACTTTTTAAATTCCCAATTTAGTTTGAAAACAGACTTGAAGTGGCTTGACAAATACCACATGAAGAACAAAAAATACTCCAACAGTGTGCTTGTAAGGACAGAGACACTTTTCAAAGCAAATCCTAATTCTGCAGTGGATTTTACTAGGCTTTTTTCCAAATCAGCCTATTAAATTAGTTTCATTATTTTTTGGTGAAGAAAGACTCAACAATAACCACCTTTATTCACCTACAGAAGCGTCTTCTAGAAACAGCACAGTGAGTGCTTACAGACAATGATCTTGTCATGCTCCACCTAGTCTTCCACAGCGGCCATCACCAGGTGCTTCGGAAAGACTGAAAATACCAAAAATATTCATAAATATACAAAGTTAGCTCAGTGATTTCTTCTGGGAGTGTCTTCTGGGCTATAATGGCTGCCCACTTTGCAACCTGAACTATGAGGCAGTTTTTGCTCACGTAACTAGCTCTAGTTACAGAATTCTTGTCCAGCAATTGCCATTATGCATATGAAACTGTGATTTTTACAAGCCACAATCAACCCTGTTACACACTGAACAATGAGAACACATGGACACAGGGAGGGGAACATAACACACAGGGGCCTGTCGGGGGGTAGGGGGCTAGGGGAGGAATGGCATTAGGAGAAGTACCTAATGTAGATGATGGGTTGATGGGTGTAGCAAACCACCATGGCCTGTGTATACCTATGTAACAAACCTGCAAGTTCTGCACATGTATCCCAGAACTTAAAGTATAATAGAAATAAAAACATACCTTGTATTAATGTTTAGTTTTGCTTTTTTGTGGTCTGATATATGGCAATAGCTCATTATTATCTAAAGCTAATATAACTGTATTGAAACTAAATTACGTTTACTTGTCTTTACAGTGTGAGAAGAAAAGACGCTTCCATCCCCTCCTTTGGGAGAAAATATCTTAAAGTTTTTCATTAGTTAGGGAGTTAAATGCATAAACAAATACAGAAAGCATTATCTTTTAAGTGTTGCCATTTTGATAGCCAATCAGTTAGTTTCAAGAATGAGAGTCAACATCTCAAGTTCAATTAGAAAAATTTTCTGAAAGTGTTTGTTCTAAAGATTCCCTAAAGAAAAGTATTTTTGGCTCAAGTGAAGGTAGGGCTGTAACTTTTTTGTATCTGTATTCCCTGTCACTGCCAAGACATGATAGATGCTCAGTAACTGCTGAACTCAATAAATTGTTAAGAATTGGTGAAAATCTTGTTTTAGTGACTTGCCCTAAAAGCGAGAACACGGACTTTGAAGTCCAGCATGCCTCAGTTCAAAATAGGTCTCTCTCGCTTGCCATAAGACTGGGCAGCTGAATTATCACGTGACCTCCAGTCTCCTCATCAATGAAACGAGAGCAAAAAGACCAATATCTCTGGGCTTCTGGGGAGAACAGTCACAATGGATATTGGTTACCCAATGTGAAGAAAAGGAGGCTATGGTTATGAGGATTATAAGATAAGGTCTTGACCATCATCATCAGAAAATGAGTTTTTCTCTAACAGTGACAATCAATCCCCACTTCCTTCCTTTGTTATTCTCTCTGTTGATATTTAGTTCAATTTCCTGCTTTACGGCAAAATATTGCACCTAATGGTCTCTTTCTGATGTTTGATGAGGGGCCCCACAGTAATTATTCATCCTAAACATCACGTAGGATTATTGAGTAAATGGTCATATGGAAAGTGTGAGAAACTGGGTTAAATGTGTATTGGACCCAATACACTCTGCAAGATGTTTTATTATTTGTTTACTTTTTTTCAAAAGCAACGTTATCAGTTTGATTCCTTTAGATTGCCTAACTTCTTTCTCCTCAAAGTAAGGGGCAGAACACATTTAAGTCAGTGATCTTATTGGTGAGTCTGGGGAATACAGTGGATATACCAGCTTGACACACTACCCAGGACTGAGCTGTTGCTTTGTAAGTGGGTGGAAAAGGCTTCAACCTGCTCTGGTGCCTAAGAGGCAGAATCTCAGATAAGGGTGGACAGACCATGCAAACAGGTGCTTCACACACAAATCACAGGGAAAGCCTCTGGATGTGAAGTATGAAAAGAACTGCTCACCACCCAGTGGCGTTATCAGCGACGGGGCGTGTGCATGCACATAGGGCTCTTTGTGGGCCATCCTTGGGGGTGTCTTTGAATTACCAAGGACAGGACACTAGCAGAAGGGGTCGGCAAACACCTTCTGCATTCTTGAGCTGAATTGGAAGGATGAGAGGTTCCGAGGTAGCCGGAGGGGAAAAGATGTTCAGCTAGAGAGAAGCTAGGAAGTTTTCAGCACTCTATCCCTCTACAAAGGCTTTGTGCAATATGAATGAGGGACGTTTCCTTGCACAACTGACCTTCTCATTGCTTGACATACAGTTGCCAATAAACCTGTCATCAGTGAGCTAATGAGCAGGCCCTTGTGCTGCTGCCTAGCGTAGACAAGAGCCACAGGCACACCGTGATGCTTTTGGAGCCTGCTTTTTCCAATTGAGGCATTTGAAATATGTCCTACACCATGGAACATTAGTGATATTTTGAAACGAAAAAAGGAGCTGTTTCTCCAGCTCAGGGCCCAGTATTGGTAGTAAGGCTGTTTCCTGTGATCCTCAGAAGGCAGGCATGTCACCTGCCTTTTCCTTCGTATTCCATTACATCTCCCGGAAATGACCTTGCCCTAGAGGCCTCGTTGTGTTTGAAGAAACATATTGTCCTCAGATCTGCAGCTTCAACTCCGGGAAGCATCGCTCTAAGCAGTGGAGCTGGAGGAGTGCTCTGGAAAGCCAGCAGTAGAACATTCCTCGGTTTCCACCGAGACAGGCCTCGTAGAAAGGCCAGCCTCCAGGCCACATGCTTGCTTGGTCCTGGAGTCACTGAAGGCCTGTCTTGCTGGTCCAGTGCTCCTTCCTTTAGGCCAGGCTGTTTCCACACCTATGACCCGGTGTTAAAACCAGGCCCACGTGTTACCATGTGGGTCACAGAATGTAAAGTAGCCACCCCATTTTTTTGGATTGTTTCCTAATGTTCATGATTCCTGGCAACTGAAAAGTGCTTCCAGGGACAGGACTTACGGTGGGGCGGAAGAGGGAGGAGAGGAAAGTGATGTGAATACTGCTGACACCATGGAAAGGCTGCCAGGAGGGCCCCTGAATCAGCGGGAGTTCACCTTCCTTCCCGTCCCGCTCTCCAGGCCCCAGTGCTGGGGTCAGCAGTTCATGCATAAGAAATCAGGATTCTTTGGAGCAATTCATGCTGCCAAATGCACACTGACATTGCAGGCCAAACCCCACTCCGCATTTGAAGGTCACTTGGCCTGCGTCAAGCACACTTGACAATTGCTCAAAGGGAAATGAGGGAATTGTTTTGTATGAATGAGTCAACTTACCTTCAATGAACACCACTGGAAATGAACCTGGCAATGACAGACGAGTTTGCCTGCCTTTACCTGAGCACTGTCATAAATTATGACATGTATTATGTACCTCTCAGCTTATGCTCTATGTCAAGTATGGGGAAGAAAATAATATAGTCTAGGCAATTTCAGCAAGACTGGGGGCAACATGTTAGGAGCATGTGTTCACATGTCAGCGACCTGCAGTAAGGAAGAGAGAAATGAACATAGTCCAAGGTGGGAGGTAACCAGCACCAACCCCTTCCTTGCCCTCATATGCCCACCCTTGGTGTTAACCTCTTCTAGGGGTGGCTGGCCACCATTACATATCCAACACACAGTACTGTGGACACTGGCAGGAGACCTGGGGCAGGCTGAGGGGATAAAGAGGTGCCCTGCAGAGCACGGCTAACCTGCACCAGGGACAATGAAGAGTTGGATATGCAGATACCTGGATAAACATTGGAAAATACCTTCAGTTTGAGAAAATATTTACAAGTGATTCAGGGAAGAGGATGAGTCCATGATGCTGTGAGTAGTAAATTAACAACCATATATATTGTGTGCTGAGACAAAACAGGATTGGGAGAAGTCATTTTCATTTAAGAGAAAAGTGGGTTTTCCCCATCTTTTCCAACTTGTGCTGCAAGCTCCAATGATGCTGCTGGAGAAAAATTTCACTCATGGAGGTGTTGGCTACTTTGTATTGTATGGTGGTACAAGGTAGAGGTAACCTCAGAAACTCTGTCAGCCCTTTTATGATCTGTGTTAACTCCTTCCATCATGAAACTGGTGCCTTGGCAGAGGGATTCAAAATCCTCACTGGGTTTTCAAAAACATTTACCACTTAGACATAAATTTTCACCTGAAGTCAGATTACATAGCTATATGCACAAAGGGAGCGCGAGGTCTTTACAGTCATTTTCCCACTAATCCCCAACACATGCTCGGTAGGAGGGCAGGAAGAAGAAATCCAACCTCAACATCTGCAGAGAAGTCCAAAGCTCTGCCAGAGACCCCTTGGGGTTGGCTGCTGCAGCCACCTGGTGGCCCTTCTGCCTGGCTCGATGGAAACCTGTGCACTCAGTCTTGGGGCTACAGACAACCTGATCCAGAAAAGGACTTCCTGCCAGCCTCTCCTTCTCTCCGCCTCCAACCTGGTATGCACAAGACTCCAAGAAAAATTAAAAATTGAATGTTCCTACTTCACAGCAGTTGAGGATTCATGGTATGACTTAAACCTCACCTAGAAAACCAGGAGAGAGAGAGAGTCAGGGTGAGTGTCTATCTCTTTTGACTTCTAAATCTGTGCCCTATGTTTTAGTCATCCTGCTCGATGCTTTGCACTGGAAATGAATTCTCTTGATTGTGCCAGATACCCACAATGCCATATGTGTGTGTGCGTGTGTGTGTGTGTGTGCACGTGTATGTATGTTTGCATGTGTTATACGTGGGTGCATGTATGCGTGTGTGTGTGTACATGCTTGGGCATGCATGCAAATATCAGAGAGCCAAGGCCAGGCGTAGTGGCTCATGCCTGTAATCCCAGCACTTTGGGAGGCCAAGGTGGGTAGATCACCTAAGGTCAGGAGTTCGAGACCAGCCTGGCCAACATGGTGAAACCCTGTTTCTATTAAAAACACAAAACAATTAGCCAGGCATGGTGGTGCATGCCTGTAGTCCCAGCTACTCAGGAGGCTGAGGCAGTAGAATCACTTGAACCCAGGAGGTGGAGGCTGCAGTGAGCTGAGATCGCACCACTGCACTCCAGCCTGGGTGGCGAGTGAAACTTTGTCTAAAAATAATAATAACAATAACATTTTTAAAATTATATATTTTATACATATATAAAACCAGGGAGTCAAGTTTGCCTTCGAGATGCTGAGGAGAGAGTGCTCTAATCCCTCCCTGGTGTTGCCCTGCTGGAAAGAACTAGTGAGAGTGTGGGGAGGGGGAGGCTGATCATCATCAGGGAACCTGAATGAGGCCTGGCAGTGCCAGCTGGCTTGTAGGAGGAGAGGCGAAATCGTTCTAGAAGATTGCACTATTGTGGGCATGAGGGGAAGTGTGTACACATACTCCATTGTTCGAAGGGGGCCTGGAGAGTAATTGATCAAAGTCTCTTTGGGTTGAGAACAAGGCACAGGCTCATGGCTCGTTTGCCTAAGACCACGCTGGGTGAAATCTATGGAAATTAGAGATCACAGATCTGAGGAATTAACAGAAAAACTGAGAGAAATTCTTGTGGAGCTGAAAGCTGCTGTGATCAGCATGTGCTGTACATGGTGGAGGGCGCCACCTGTGACCAGGGCACAGAGGGCACAGATTCAGTGGGGCAGGGAGACCTTTTATGTTTTGCTCTAATCTCATTTCCTCACTAGGATCTCAAAACACAAGAGATCAGGCACACACATACAAAAAACAGGAAATAGATATGGAATATTTCAAGAATCAGTTATCAAGCTTGAGTTGTGCAGAGCTCTGACAGCCGGTGACCCTGGCTCTGCCCAGCCTCAGCCACCCGCTCCCTGCTCACACCTGTGACCTGACTTCACCACGAGGGCAGTCGCTCCAAGACCTGAGGTCTAGGCTCCTCACCATCACTCACTACTTCCCAGCATCACTGTCCATGATCATTACACCAACAACCCTTGAGCTTTGCCGGAACCCACAATCCAACATCTTTGCCCTCGTTTCCAGCCCACTCTTCAGCATCCTCAATTCCTTCTGCCCTAAGCAAAAATCCCATACCTTGTCACTGTAATTATCCCTTCTTGCATCCCAAACACCTGCTAATCTCCCTCCAGCTTACTCACCTGGAAATACCTCCACTCCTGGTAGCATCCAACTCCCTGCCTTCTCTTAGCCTCACCCAGGCAGCTGATGCAGCTGGAGACAAACACACAATATTGGTCAACACTGTCTAGCAGTCTTTTCACATTTCCTTAGAAAATTCATTCCCTGACTCCCCCAGACAACCCTCTCTTACCCTCTTCCTTCTCCTCAGTCCTTCAGCATCCCTGCCTTCCCAGCTGGAGGCCTTGTCTTTCATTTGGCTGAGATCACAGAAACCTCCAGAAGGCACGCTTTTCACCTTCCAGTGCTTAGACTCACCCATCTGACCACATACCTGTCTTTCCTTTTCACTAGATGAACTCACCAAGGCCAGCTCCCGAGTTCTAGGTTGGGTTCCTCAGACGTGGATCCGGAGATGAGGATTTGGGTGAAGCAGTTCTTAAGGAAATGCTCCCGGGAGAAACCAGGAATGGCATGGAGAAAGCACAAGGAGAGAGAAGAAACCAAGCAAGGGTGCAAATTTCAGACAAAATCCCTTGGGGCGTGGCTTCTGTTGGATCCTGCGGAACTCCAGATTTGTCCTGCCCGCAGGCCGGGGGCTGGACTCTCACTGGCCTGTATTTACCAGCCACTGGCCAAGGATCACCCAGGGGCATACACACCCCCAGGTATTTACGGCTTTGTGGGAGCAGGCAAAGGGCTCTATTAGCCTGAGGGCAGTGTTTGAAGAACTGTCGGTATGGGCCTTTAGAAGCAAAAGCACCAAAAGTATATCTATATATATATAATTATATTTGGGACATGCAGGAACATGATAAGTTGTATAAAAAGAAAAAGTGGAGTAAGAGAGATTGGAGGCAGGGGATTTAGGAGAGGAGAGCAGGTTCAGTGTCAAGTAGGGTGTTCAGGATAAGCCTCATTCAGAAGGTGACATCTGAGTGAAGACACGAATGAGGCAAAGGAACTAGTGAAGAAGATATCCTGGGAAGAGTGGCTCAGGCAGCAGGACCTGCTGCAGCAAAACCCCTCAGGCAGTAACACTCCTGGCAGTAACACTCTTGGCAATTGGGTAACCTGCTCATCCCATTTGCCTGGGACTTTCCGAGTTTACGCCAGCAGATTCCAGGTGCAGCATTTTGGCCAGCATAGCTGGGAAAGTAAGAGGAGGAAGTAGGAGAAGAGGTCATGGAGGTTACAGGGAGGGTGGCCAGATTAGGTAGGATCTTGTAGAATAAATATTTGGCCCCGAGTAAAATGAAGAACAGAGCATGATGGGACCATTGTCTTCTTGCTCTCCATCTCCCTTCCTGCTTTGCTTTTGAAGCACTGATCACTGCTATTTGTCTATTTGCTTGTTTATTTTCGGATTCCCTGATTGAGATTCTCTGATCTGAGCCCTGATTGGTCCAGGAGGGCAGAGGGTGTCTATGTTGTGTTCATTTCTATGACCTCAACGCTGAGAACAGCTCGTTAATGAATATTGGTTACAGTGAACGAACGGGTGAATTTGGTATTAGATCCAGGAATCTGCCTGAACTGCCCCTGACAACTCCCTAACCCCTCTCAAACCAGGAGCCAGTGACTTGGAAGCTCTTTTCTCTTTGTCGTTGGGAGACAATGGGACCCCAAAGCACCTGGCACCCTGGTTTCCCCTCCAAGAGTACCTATCTCGATAGATTGACTTTTTTCTGAGTAGTGTCTTTCAGGACGAAATTGCCTCTCTAATGCCCTAGGCAGTCAGACCTGAGCCATTCTCAGTTACGATTGCAGCAAAGATTTGTGCTCAAAGAAATATCCAATTCACAAAAACCATCAGAAATATTGTATGAGGCTCACTTGAATCTTATAGCAGGATACACACTCTTCCAAAATGCCTGTGAGGAAAACATATAAGAGTTTCAAAATCAAACAGAAGTTAAATGTTGAGATATATTATGCCATTTGGTTGAAAACTCTAAAAGAATATTTCTTTTTCCAATCTGAACAGAAGATGCATTTCTAGTCATATTTCTTCAGTCCTTAAGTAGCCAAAACACTAAATATTTGTCAAAGACACTGCTGCTGCCTAAGCAATAAAAAATGGGGGTCTAAGGACTTCTTTTCCATTAAGGACTTCACTGGCAGTTTATTGACCTGACCTCACTGTGGATTCCATAGGAGATACACCAAGGAAAATGGGGTGATTAGTTTAGTCGTTCTTATTCCAACTGTATCTTTACTTCTACAGTAAAATTTGCCCACACTTTACCTTTACACCCACATATTAATTCTAGCCTAATTGCCTGATGGCACATTATTTTCATAATATTGATTTTTCTTCTCATTTTAAGATTAGTGCATACACATAGTAAACATTTTTTTATTTGCTTGCTCCAATTCATTCCACTTATCCTGGCCACAGCCACAAGATAGAAGAATGAAGGAGCTTCTCAGTTCATTCGTATTGATGATGTTGTTTATGAAAATTTCATCTTTGGCTCTGTGTGGTGGCTCACACTTGTAACTCCAGCACTTTGGGAGGCCACGGTAGGAGAATTGCTTAAGGCCAGGAATTGAAGGCCAGCCTGGGCAACACAGTGAGACTTCATGTCTTAAAAAAAAAAAAAATAATAATTACATAAAGAAAAAGAAATTCCATCTGCTTTGGCATGTGGCCTTTTGTTATACTTAACATTCAGGAAATTCAGAAGCTTTTATGCTTGTATTACTTGGGGTGTGTGAGGACAAAGCAATAGTATTGTCATGGAAACTGGCAGAAGGTACCTCAGGAATGTCAAGCCTAGGATATAAACCAGAATCCCATGATAATTCCTAGGCCATGGGTATCAGAGTAACAATAAATTCTTGTTTTTAAAAATAGTGAAAGCCTACGTGCGTATATAATAAAAATAGCAAACACATAGTGTTTTATGTGTTAATGCCAGACACTATCCTAGGTGCTTTAAACTAAACTCATTTAACCCTACAATGTCTCTTGAGGTAAATACCATTCTCTCTAATTTACAGATAATAAAACTGAGGCACAGAGAGGGTAAGTAACTCACCCCAGGTCACACAGCTCCCAGGTGGATAAGCTGGGATTCAAACCTGTAGATCTGGCTGGAGATCTACACTAGACGTTATGAACTGTACTGTCCACTCGCTGTGAGTGAGGCTCTCAAATACAGTACTTTTCCTACTCTCAGAACGAGTTGCTGTCCACGGAGTCTACTTTTTTCCTGATCTTGGTTATCCAGCTCAATCTAGAAGTCAGTATATTATATTTCTGTAGCCTGGCACAACAGCATGGGGGAGACCAGTTCTGTCACTAATTCAGGAAGCCATAAAAGTGAGGGGAAATGTGTTGTTCTGGTCAAACACAGGCCCTCTAGTATCAATCTTTTTTGTTTTGTTGTTGTTGAATTTTCCCCCCTTATCTTCTGCTCTCTGGTTGGTGTAGACAAGCCCCAGGTTTTCCTCTATTTAAAACATTCTGGATGTGAAGTTAGTAAACAATTTAGGTGAGTGAGCATATGTGAAGGAAGTGGAAACAGCTGGGGCTGCGAGGCTGCCCTGGCCTGGGTTGTTTTTATGTGGGGGAGTCATTGGGAAAGCTCTCAAACCCGGCCTGGAGTGTCACTCTCTGGCTCTTGTAGGACCTGCTGCCTCCTGTCCCTTCCCTCTCCCTCCCCTCCCCTCCATTCCTTCCTCTACCTCCTCTTCCTATTCTGTTCCCTCCTGTTTGGGCTTCAATGTGAAGAAGCACAAAGTCGGCTAGGCTTGATGGCTCATGCCTGTAATCCCAGTACTATGGGAGGCCAAGATGGGCAGATCAGTTGAGGTCGGGAGTTCGAAACCATCCTGGCCAACATAGTGAAACTCCATCTGTACTAAAAATTCAAAAATTAGCCAGGTGTGGTGGCAGGTGCCTGTAATCCCAGCTGCTTGGGAGACTGAAGCAGGAGAATTGCTCGAACTTGGGCGGCAGAATTGCAGTGAACCAGGATCGTGCCACCACACTCCAGCCTGGGTGACAGAGCAAGACTCTGTCTCAAAAAAAAAAAAAAAAAAAAAAAAAAAGCACAAAGTCTTCCTTCCCAAGATGCCCCCTCTTCTCCCTCCTCTTTTTTATTTTTTAATGGGGAGGTGGTGACTGTTATCATTGTGTTTGCCTCGAGCCCCACAGGACACACAAGGGGCCAGAAGGAATGGACTCTGTTGCCCATAGCACCTGTAGCCAGGACAGCAGCTGTCTGCAATCTCAGTGAGGGAAACCACAGCGGACGCCAAGGCTGCAGGACTGGAGCCCCAGGGTAGAAGGCCAGCCAGGGGCTGCACAGGAGGAAAGGGGGCAAAAGGCGAAGAGGAGCCCCTCACAGGCAGCACGCTCACGGGGCGGAGCCCCTCACAGGCAGCACACTCAGGGGGTCAACTGGAATTATAAAGGCAGCATAGAGCCTAACTAAATGACTACCTTTTCGTTAATAATAGTACTGATAATAATGCAATAGTAGCAAACATTTATGTGACACTCGTTACATTCCAGGCACTAGCCTAAGTTCTTTATCTATAAATACACACATACACATACATATTCTTCTCCTCCTCATAGCAGCCCTTTGAAGTCTGTCTGTATGTTATTGTTGTTGTTATTTTTATGTTTTACAAACAAGGAAACCAAGGCATAGGGAGCGTAGGTAACTTGCCCAATGCCACCCTGCCCATAAGTAACAGAGCTGGGACTCAAATTGAGGCAATGTGGCCAGAGTTAGAGCTGCAGTTTTGTTTTTTGTTTTTTAAATACTTTAAGTTCTAGGGTACATGTGCACAACGTGCAGGTTTGTTACATATGTATACATGTGCCATGTTGGTGTGCTGCATCCATTAACTCGTCATTTACATTAGGTATTTCTCTTAATGCTATCCCTCCCCACTCCCCCCACCCCACGACAGGCCCCAGTGTGTGATGTTCCCTGCCCTGCGTCCAAGTGTTCTCATTGTTCAGTTCCCACCTATGAGTGAGAACATGCGGTGTTTGGGTTTCTGTCCTTGCGATAGTTTGCTCAGAATGATGGTTTCCAGCTTCATCCATGTCCCTACAAAGGACATGAACTCACCCTTTTTTATGGCTGCTTAGTATTTCATGGTGTATATGTGCCACATTTTCTTAATCCGGTCTATCAGTGATGGACATTTGGGTTGGTTCCAAGTCTTTGCTATTGTGAATAGTGCTGCAATAAACATATGTGTGCATGTGCCTTTATAGTAACATGATTTATAATCCTTTGGGTATATGCCCAGTAATGGGATTGCTGGGTCAAATGGTATTTCTAGTTCTAGATCCTTGAGGAATCGCCACACTGTCTTCCACAATGGTTGAACTAGTTTACACCCCTACCACACACTTGCTTCAAAGAGACTAAAATACCTAGGAATCCAACTTACAAGGGATGTGAAGGACCTCTTCAAGGAGAACTACAAACCACTGCTCAACGAAATAAAAGAGGACACAAACAAATGGAAGAACATTCCATGCTCATGGATAGGAAGAATCAATATCGTGAAAATGGCCATACTGCCCAAGGTAATTTATAGATTCAATAACACCCCCATCGATCTACCAATGACTTCCTTCACAGAATTGGAAAATCTAAAGTTCATATGGAACCAGAAAAGAGCCTGCATTGCCAAGACAATCCTAAGCAAAAAGAACAAAGCTGGAGGCATTCAAACTATACTACAAGGCTACAGTAACCAAAACAGCATGGTATTGGTACCAAAACAGAGATATAGACCAATGGAACAGAACAGAGGCCTCAGAAATAACACCACACATCTACAGCCATCTGATCTTTGACTAACCTGACAAAAACAAGAAATGGGGAAAAGATTTCCTATTTAATAAATGGTGCTGGGAAAACTGACTAGCTATATGTAGAAAGCTGAAACTGCATCCCTTCCTTACACTTTATACAAAAATTAATTCAAGATGGATGAAAGATTTAAATGTTAGACCTAAAACCATAGAAGAAAACCTAGGCAATACTATTCAGGACATAGGCATGGGCAAGGACTTCATGACTAAAACACCAAAAGCAATGGCAACAAAAGCCAAAATAGACAAATGGGATCTAATTAAACTAAAGAGCTTCCACACAGCAAAAGAAACTACAATCAGAGTGAATAGGCAACCTACAGAATGGGATAACATTTTTGCAATCTACCCATCTGACAAAGGGCTGACATCCAAGATCTACAAAGAACTTAAACAAATTTACAAGAAAAACATCAAATAACCCCATCAAGAAGTTGGCAAAGGATATGAACAGACACTTCTCAAAAGAAGACATTTATGCAGCCAACAGACACATGAAAAAATGCTCATCATCACTGGTCATCAGAGAAATGCAAATCAAAATCACAATGAGATACCATCTCACACCAGTTAGAATGGTGATCATTAAAAAGTCAGGAAACAGCAGGTGCTGGAGAGGATGTAGAGCTGCAGTTTTGAGAGCCCATTCTCATGCCTGGCTTAACCATGACAGTCAAACAAACAACCTGACCATTTGGCATGGTATAGGAGTGCTTGTGTGTAACAGAGTCGAGCAGTGGTGCGGAACGAGATTTGAATGTTCTCTAATTCTTCCAACAACTTCACACATGATCATGTGACTAGATGTAGGCCTGTTAGTGAGCACATTCTGTCTACACGTGTGTCTTCTCTGAGTGGTCTGAAGTTGAGAAGGAATACTGGAAAGGCAAGTTACCTATTCATTTATTCAATCATGTATTCATTGTCTACATGTGTTAGATGCTGGGACAGACCCTATGGACATGGAAAAGGAAGGCCATGGCCTGGTTGAGACAAGAACCAAGTAGAAATGAAGTATATTAATTGTATCAATATGAGAAGAACTATAAAACCAGACAAGCATGCTATATATGAGTGAAGCTATGAGAACCTCTCCTGCCTCTGGCAGAACACAGCAGAAGTTGGGAAGGGGAGATATCAGGGCATCTTTCAGGAAGACATGGTGTATTAGTCAGTTGTCACATTGCTATAAAGAAATACCTGAGACTGAGTCATTGTTATAAAGAAAAGAGGTTTATTTGGCTCACGATTCTACAGGCTGAACAGGAAGCATAGCATCTTCTGCTTTGGGGGAGACCTCTGGAAACTTCCAATGATAGCAGAAGGCAAACGCAGATCAGGGTTATTACATGGCAGATGCAGCAAGAGAGAGTGACAGGGAGGGTGCTGCACACTTGCAAAGTACCAGATCTCATGAGAACTCCCTCGCTGTCTAGAGGACAGTGGGAAGGGGATGGTGCATGAGAAATCTGCCCTCATGATCCAATTACCTGCCACCTGGCCCTACCTCCAACATTGAGAATTACAATCTGACATGAGATTTTCTGGGGACACAGATCCAAACCATTTCAGATGGCATTTGCAACTCATCCTAGAGGATGAGTAGGCACTGAGTAAGTGACCGTGAGCACCATTTCTTCTCTCAGAGTGGAGTTCCAGGACATCCTGTGGTCCTCATGGTGTACATGTAATTGATCATGCTTTCTAGCTTGTCGTCTGTACCATGGGGGAATCAATAGGTTAATCTTTCTCATCTGGCACAAACTCCCCAGTGTGGCAAGGGAGAAGGGTACGAGTCAACACTGGGCAATGCTTCTTAGTGTTAGGTGGTGAAAACATCCTAGCTATAATTTTTATGGACTTGTTTTTCACACCTCTCAATTCATATGTTGAAGTCCTAACACCCAGTACCTCAAAATGGAACTGTGTTTGGAGATTGGGTCTTTAAAGAGGTAATTAAGTTTAAATAAGGTTATTAGGTGTACCATAATCCAATATGACTGGGGTCTTATAAGAAGAGGAGATTAGGAAACAGAAACACACAGAGGGATGACCATGTGAAGATACAGGAAGACGACCATCTGCAAGCCAAGAAGAGAGGCCTCAGAATGAAACCAACCCTGCCTACACTTTGGTCTTGGACTTCCAGCCTCTAGAACAGTGAGTAAATACATTTCTGTTGTTCAAACCACCCAGTCCATGTACTAATTATGGAAGCCCTGGGAAACTCACACACTGCCTTACCCTCATAAATGTCTGTGCAGAACAAACGTGTCTGTCATTGGAGCAATGTCTAAGGGGAAACTCCTGGTTGAAGGCACCAAGGTGGGCAAATGGGGGCTTCGGAGTAAAGACTGTCACCATTCTTTGTCTTCAGGAGCTTTGTGACTTGAAGGGGCACACTGAGAAGGAATGTCTCTCAGCAGACCTGGTTGCCTGGCACAATGCAACGTCCAGAATGCAATAAGCTCGGCCTTCCTCTTAGTCCATATTAGGCCAAAAGTTGTAACAAGAAGAGATCTCAAAAATGCATGCACAACACATGTGTGCAGTATTTCATGTGTAGAAGGATTCCAAACCCTTCAATGTGTACATAGTTAAATGTGGTTGATGAGCTTTAATTCCACATTCTGCCAAAATCTTTTCTTCCAGAATAGAAGTATAATTTACTTATGAAGAGCAGATGAACGGGCACTTGGAATCTTAGATGTTTTCTAAAGTAGGGTTTTTGAGGTAATCCTTGAACAAATTGAGTAACCAAGTCAGCTGAGATTTTTTTCCTGAAACAATAAAATAGAAAATTGTGCTATTTTTCCTAATCTAGCATGATTTAGAAGTTAATTATAAGTCATTCCCCCCCAACACTCCCCATTTATTTCTAGTAATAAAAAACAAGCAGATGGGACAATGCTGCTTATTAGTAAGAAATCCCTTGTAATTACAGTGGTAATATAATTTATCTTTCAAACTAGGACATTTTTCAGAGTAAAAGAAAGCACTATTAAAAATTATGCCAGGATAAAGTCAGAATCCAAGGTTGTTTTAAGCCAATAAATAATCATTGTACTAGACAAACAAATGTGTTTACCCTCCTTACAGCTGTTATTGAGGAATCTTCCGTGCATTGTCTCATTGTGAAATCCTAAAAATCACAAGCACATAGTTTTCTTTAGACAAAGCCATTTAGATAAACTCAGGATATCATGGATTTTCAGTATTTCTCAAAGCTTTGCCTGTGAAATAACTGCAAGTTTGGGTACCCGCATCTGGATGCTTCAGATGAGCTGTAATTCTGCTGACTGACATAACACTTTTTTATAAGATTGACAAAACAGCAATTGTCCATGTCTGAAAATGAGGACAGGGTGCAGACAGAAAGTGCTGGGGCTAAAGCACCCCTGCAGTGTTATTTCCATGATTCAACTCTAAAACTTATAAACCTAGGACTTAGTAAGAATAAACATAATGACAAAAAATGAAAGCTGAACATTAACTGCAAGACTAGAGTGCACCTAACATGTCAAAATTCCTAAAGAAAAGTGGAACATCACAATTCTGATTGAGAAACGAAAACATGAAGAAGCATAAGTGATCATCCTAACAACTTTCTCATTAGCCACAGCTTCACTGGCAATAACTTTTAGGATATAACCCTATAGTTTGGCCTCCTCTGTAAATACCTATCGCATAATCAACAGACATTTATCTCAAAGTGGGAAATTACGCTTTTCACCCGCTAGAATGGCAAAAAGTTAAAAATGCAGTAATAACTGGTGACAGGGAGGCTATCAGGAAACGGACATTAAAATGTGCTTGGTGGGCATATGAACTGCTTCAACCGTTTTTTAAAAAAAATAACGTTTTTTATTGAGGTATGACTCACTTACAATAAAATGTACCCATTTTAACTGTGCATTTTAATGAGTTTGACTAATACACCCATAAATCACCTCCACAAACATACAACATTTCTATCACCCCCAAAATGTTCCTTGTACCCCATTCTAGTTAATCCTCCCAATTCCTTGAACCTCAGCTCTCCATCATCTGTTTTCTGTCACTATAGATTAAATCTACCTTTTCTAGGATTGCATATAAATGAAATCATATGTATGTATGTTTTGTGTCTGGCTTCTTTCACTCACTATCTCACTATCATATTTTTAAGATTCATTCATGCAGCTGCATGTATCAGTAGCTCATTCTTTCTATGATGAGTTGTACAGAGATAACACAATTTGTTTATGCACTCACCTGCTGATGGACATTTGGGTTGTATTCAGTCTTTAGATATGAACAACGCTTCTACAAACATTTGTGTAAAAGTTTTCATGTGCATATAGATTTTCATTTCATTTCTTTTAAGTAAGAGTGGGTTCGCTGAATCGTATGGAAAGTATATATTTATAAGAAATTGCTAACCGTTTTCCACTGTGGTATCTCATTTTACATTCCCACCAGCAATTCTGCTGATGTGTAGTAGGACCCCATTGTAGTTTTACTGTGCATTTCTCTGATGACTGAGGTGTTGAGCATCTTTTCACGTGCTTATTACTCATTTACACATCCTTTGTGAAACATCAGTTGAATAAGAGTTCTTCATATATTCTGGATGAAAGTGTTCTGGATGGTATATAGAGAGAGTATGTTCTCTCAATTTGTGATTTGTGTTTTTATTCTTCATGTTTTTTGAAGAACAGAAATTTTTTATTTTGATTAGTAGAATTGTAATTATTATATTTTTTTCAAATTGTATTGTTTGACTCCTTTGTTTTCTTTTAAAGGCTTTATTTTCTTATTTTTACATGTAGGATTATGACCACCTGAAACTGATTTTGGTGTAGTGTGAGATAAGGGTCAAAGACCCTTTTGTGTTGTTGTTTTCTGTAAGGCTATCTAACTAACTAGAACCTTTTATTGAAAAGATGTTCTTTTCCTCCACTGAATTAGTGTTTGTTTTCTTATTCTTGACTTGTATTCTAGTTGAAAATGCTATGTTATTAATAGTTATATGTATTAAGAGCATTTTCTCTTAGTCTGTCATTTATCTTTTCATTTTCTTCTTTTAAAAAGTAAAAGTTGTAAATTTTGTTTTGATAAGTAAAAGTTTTAAATTTTGACGGTCCAACTTATCAATTTTTTTTTATGATATGTTTTTGGTGCCCTAGGAAATCTTTGCCTAACCCATGGTCATTAAGATTTTCTCCTCTGCTTTCTTCTAGAAGTTTTATAGTTTTAGTTTTACATTTAGTTCTATGATCCATTTTGAGTTAACTTTGGTATACGGTGTGAAATAAGAGTCAAAGTTCTTTTTGTTGTTGTTGTTATATCATTATTTATTAACAGACTTTTTTTTTTTTTTTTTTTGAGACAAAGTCTCATTCTGTTGCCCAGGCTGGAGTGCAATGGCACGATCTTGGCTCACTGCAACCTCCGCCTCCTGGGTTCAAGTGATCCTCCTGCCTCAGCCTCCCGAATAGCTGGAATTACAGTCATGTGCCATCACTTGGCTAATTTTTGTATTTTTAGTTGAGACGAGGTTTCACCATATCGGCCAGGCTGGTCTCAAACTCCCAACCTCAGGTAATCCACCTGCCTCGGCCTCCCAAAGTGCTGGGATTACAGGAGTAAGCCACTGCATCTGGCCTATTAAATAGACTTTTTAAAGAACGGTTTTAGATTGGCAGAAAAATTGAACAAATAGTAAGGAGAGTCCCCATATATCCCACACCCAGTTTACCCTATTACTAATATCTAACTTTAGTATGTACATTTGTTATAATGAATAAGTCAATATTGGCACATTATTGACTTACCTTATGACTGAAGTTCATAGTTTATTTATGTATCTTTAGTTTTTACCCAATGTCTTTCTTCTGCTCCGGGATCCCATCCACCCTATTAACTCTACATGTCATATCTCCTTAGTCTCCTCCTGGTGGTGATAGTTTCTCAGACTTTCCTGTTTTTGATGACCTCGAAGAGTTTTGAGGAGTACTGGTCAGGTAGCTTGTAGAATACCTCTACGTTGAAATCTGACTGATGTTTTTCTCAGGATAAGACTGGAGTTAATGTGTTTGGGGAGGAAGATCACAGAGGTGAAGTGTCATTTTATATCATATTATCAATACGATTTATGATTGTTGATGTTGTGACCTTGGTTGCCTTGCTGAGGTAGTGTTAGCCAGTCTTCTCCACCATAAAGACACTCTTCTTTCCCCTCCCTTCCCATGCCGTATTCTTTGGAGGGAGTCACTGTGCACAGAACATATCTAAGGAGGACAGCATTATTCCTTTTCTCTTTAGGGTGGATATCTACATAATTAATTTTTTTTTTTTTTTTTGAGACAAGGTCTCACTCTGTCACCTAGGCTGGAGGGCAGTGGCACGATCTTGGCTCACTGCAGCCTTGACCTCCCCAGACTTAAGTGATTATCCCACCTCAGCCTCATGAGTAGCTGGGACTATAGGCATGAGCCACCGTCACCGTGCCTAGCTAATTTTTTGTAGAGATAGTATTTCACCATGTTGCCCAGGCTGGTCTCAAACTCCTGGGCTCAAGTGATCCAGCCACCTTGGCCTCCCAAAGTGCTGGAATTACAGGCGTGAGTCACCGCACCTGGCCTAGAATTCTTCTGCATAGGAAAGTTATCTCTTCCCTTCCCCATTCGTTAATTTGTTTAGTCTTTTATTTATATCAGCATAGACTTTTGAACGTTTATTTTATACTTTTAATTACAGTTTAATATTACTTTATTTGTTCTTGCTCAAATTACTCCAGCTTTGGCTATTGGGAGCTCTTTCAGCTAGCTCCTGTGTCCCTTTGATATACCCCACCAATGTGGGGTTATTCTTTTGACTTTTTTGAAGGATAGATTTCCAGTTGTTTCAACAGTATTTTTGGAAAGACTCTAATTTCTTCCACTGATACCTTTGCCACGTTGGCACCTTTGTTGAAAAGCAGTTGACCGTCTATGTAGTCACCATGTCTTTCTCAGGCCATGGATGCTATTTTTAACCATTTACCCACCAAAGTGGGAAGAGGAGTAGCAGAAGACACCCCAGAGGACCACTTGATGGTTACCTGATTCTTTCTTGTACCCATTTTGTAACTACAGCCCTACCTGTTCCTGTGATCAGAATCGATTACCACTGAGAACGTGGGGACTCCTATTCTTGTCGTCTGCTCTCTCAGACCAGTAGACTAACTGCCATGGTGTAAAATGTAAAGGGATTATTTCTGGTCCCCTGATGGAAATGTCCTCTTACTAATAACCAAGATCCCTAGAGCCACATGGCTTAAAGCTGTCGTCATGGAAAGCACAAACTCCTAGTGGGTTCCTGAGTAAGTGAGCCACTCCTACTTCTACCTGTTGGTTTCTAGACATTTTATTCAGCATTTCAGGGAAACAACAGCATATAACAGTTGTGGATTTAGGATGTACACTAAATCCTGGAGGATGGTGCCTCATCCCTTCAGAGTGTCATGTGTAAGTTGGCACTACAGCTACGCCTTCAAGAGTGTTCTATCCTTATATCAGACAAGCAGCTTTCGGGTGATGTGTTATGTGATAGGACCCGTGGATTCTAGAGTCTTGCACCCACTCTCCCACTTTCTTTGCTGTAAAGTGTGTTCTTTGGTTTCAAGGGATAGTATGTGAGATCCTGTGGTATGCAAGTCCTCTGCTAGTGGAACTGGTAGAAACACTCAGGGTAGAAAGGCAAACTCACACATGGACTATACATAAATCACAGCCCAGATGAACTACTGCTCCTTCCAGTGTAATCCATTTCTCACCAAATCAGGGGGTAATATATCAGAGACTAATTACAGGTCTCTTGCTGGCAGGCTGTATGTTAGGCAGTAAACTAGCTAGATCAGCCTTGGTGAGTGTGAGCACGTGCTAATGTGCCGATGGGTATTTTCCATTCGGCTATCGTGGCTACTGTGTCCATGGATCCATCATCCAAATGCCAGAGTGGGCCATCTCAGGGCCTGGCTGAAATCAGCTGGCTTAGTCATTGGGTCTTCCTGGCTGCTCAGGGCATTTTCCATGGTGGGCTCACTCCCATAGGGCCATCCACACACCTCTTCAAGGACTCTTCCATCTTCCAAACTTTCTCTTTTTAGACCTCAGATCAACAGCAAATGCATTTACCACTGCCCAAGAGCCCGTTTATCTTCTTATCTCAGGCCGCTTCTCTTTCACACAAAGTTGAAGACCAGGTACACTGCCCAAAGATCTGCCAGTTGGGAGGATTTCCCCTCACCCCTGCTCTTCAGGGCTACCCCTGAGTGGGGCAAAGTTGCATCAGTAGTGCATTTTGGGCTTCCACCCACATGCCAAGCCCACACACCTCTAATAAAACTCGGCTGTTTCTCTCCTCTATCAGCTGGTGACAAGAATCCTCCCCTCCCCACATACACATACTGATGCAGCCACAAGCATGCGCAGAGGGTGAAACGTATGCAATAGCAGAGGAAGACATGGAGGTCTGGGCTACCTGCTTGTGCAGCCTACTTACACTGTTTGGTCCTGCTCTTTCCCAGTCCTGAATGCACTACCCTGTCATACAATGGATTGCAATTGGGCCCACCCAACTTTTAACTTGGTAGGTCTAACAAGTCCTTGCTCACGATGGACAGCTCTAAACACATGACCACTTAATGTCTTATGGTTAAATGCTCTGTCTTTACCAGAGGCATGTAGCACACCAAAAGATGGTCTTTGAATGATATAGAATTCTCTCCTATAGAAGGCATGGTTTTGGTCCAGAACTCCAGGGTCTACATTGAGATTCTTCCACTGTGGCTTGCCACAAACTCCACATAGTGACTTTCCCACCACAGACATCTCTGGTACCATAGTGTCTGCTGCATCAAATGGCCTGAGTGGCAGGGAGGCTTGTACTTCTGTCTGACTTATGCAGAACCCTTTCCTGCTCTGGGCCTGATTCAGATCTTGAAACCTTCCAGAGCACTTAGTAAATGGGTCATTCTCACGTGTGAAGTATGCAGGTTCTAGAGCAAGAAGAGGCCCACTGAGAATTGTGCTACCTTCTTAATGCTAAGAAGCAACAGATGTAATAACTTGTCCTTTAATTTGATGGGATGTTCTGGCATATCCCTAAACACTTCACTGATGTGATAGGGCCCTGAGTCTTCATGGAGTTTACCTGCCACTTTTATGGAGCATTCCGAGGCCTCCAATGTACTAGCTGCTTCTTGCTACATAATTAACATAAGATTAACATAGTATCATCATATGATAATGTAATTGGTATAATAGATTAGTGTGATATTCTACAGGATATCCAGGTGGTGCATAACATATCCAGAGAGTTAACACAGCTCTGGGGCAACATTGTGAATATATACTCTTGTCTGTCCCATATAAACAAGAACTATTTCTGTGCCTTCTGTCTAACAGGGGTAGAAAAGAAAGTGTTCAGGAAATAAATGGCCACATACCATGGACCTGAGGTGGTGTGAATCTGCTCTTGTAAATAAAACACATCTGGCATTGCAGCTGTAATTGGAGCATGAAGAGAGGGAGTGTGTGAGAAGACGAGACTGGAAATGTAGGTTAGTTACAAGTTGCTAATGGAACTGAAGGGCTCACTAAGTGATTACACTTGATCCTGAACACAATGAGGAGAACTTACAGGTTTGGAAGCAATGTGTTCTATCCTCTCACTAGCTTCAAACAGAAAACAGCGCTTTCTAACATTTTAAGAGCGACGGGGCTACTGTGTGCCGAAATGGGCTGCCCAGATCCTAACTTCAGGACTGAAAGACACATTCTCGTGGCTGCCAAAAGTGTTGGCTGCTGAAGTCTCACAGCTCGGTCCCAACCAGCAGGATTTTCATGTTTCCAACTCTTTGCACTTGGTATTCTTTCTCTGGAATATCTCCTGTACTTCCGATGCCTGAAGAAATTCTATTCATCCTGCAAGACTTCCTTAGGCATCTCTTCTCATCCCAGGTAGGATTAACTGCTTCTTTCTGTGTTTCTAGAGCATTTCGTTCATCATGTGAGCTTAGAACTGAAAGAGTTCTGTGTATCATACCCTGGCCATCCATTTCATTGGCTCCCTAACTGGGCTGTGCATTTCTTGATGTTCAGGCCACGTCTCATTTATCTTCATGTCACCAGAGGTTTGCATGGAGCCTAACACAGGTAGGCATTCAATGAATGATTTCTGAATTAATTTTTTTTATTTAATTGAATCTTACTCTGGTGTAAAGAAAGGGAAACAAACCCAGGCTGATATGCACACATTTATTCTCCCAGAAAACATGTTTTTGCTGTCACCAAACATTGGGCTCAAACAACACTTTTGTGCTGGTATCATTTGTCATTCTGAATTTGTAAAGTAAAACTGTCACAAACCTAAATCTTTTCATCTTCCTTTTTTCTGAATTGGAACTATTTAACCAGGAATACAAATGACCCTAATACCTTTACAAACTGTTTAAGTGTGCATGTGTATGTGTGTTTGTGTGTGTGTGTGTGTGTGTAGATGTGAGTTTGTGTTTGGAAACTCTCACTCTTTGATTTATTCATCTTTTGTTTTTGTCTTCAAAGCATTAATTTAATAACAACTAAAGCAACCAGATAGTGCTGAGGGCAAAGATGCTTTTGTTTCTATAGTCTCAAAATTACAGCCTGTTTTTTATTTTTTAAATAGATTGAGGGCGTACAAGTGTACTTTCGTTACATGGATATACTGTGTAGTGGTGAGATCTGGGTTTTTAGTTTAGCCATCACCAGAATAGTGTACATTATACCCTATAGGTAATTTCTTATCCTTCACCCCCTCCCACCCTATTATCTTTTGGAGTCTATTATTCTACTCTGTATGTCCGTGTGTATTCACTGTTTAGCTTCCACTTATAAGTGAGAACATGCAGTATTTGGCTTTCCATTCTGCATTGTCACTTAAGATAATGGCCTCCAGTTCCATCCATGTTGCTGCAAAAGACATAATTTCATTCTTTTTTATGGCTGAGTAGTATTCTATGGTATACATGTGCCACATTTTCTTTACTCAATCATCTGTTGATGGACATTTAGGTTGATTTCATGACTTTGCTGTTGTAAATGGTGCTGAGATAAACACACGAGTGCAGGTATCTTTTTTACATAATGATTTCTTTTCCATTGTGTAGATACCTAGTAGTGAGATTGCTGTATCAAATTGTAGTTCTATTTCTACTTCTTTGAAGAGTCTCCTTGCTGTTTTCCATAAGGTTGTACTCATTTGCATTACTATATAAGTGGCCCTTTTTCTCCACATCCTCGCCAACATCTGTTGTTTTTTGCGTAATCACCATTCTGACTGGTGTCAAATGATACTTCACTGTGGTTTTAATTTTCATTTCTCTGATGATTAGTGATGTTAGACATTTTTTCATATGTATGTTGGCTGCTTGTATGTCCTCTAAAAATGTCTGTTCATGTCCTTTCCCCACTTTTTAATGGAGTTATTTGTTTTGTTTTTTCTTGTTGAGTTGTTTTGAGTTCCTTGTAGATTTTAGATATTAGTCTTTTGTCAGATGCATAGTTTACAAATATTTTATTCCATTCTGCATGTTGTCTGTTCACTCTCTTGGTGATTTCTTTTGCTGTGTAGAAGTTTTTTAGTTTAAGTCCCATTTGTCTACTTTTTGTTGTGTTGCATTTGTTTTTGAGGTCTTAGTCATAAGCTCTTTGCCTAGGCCAATGTTCTTCTTGAGTTGACTTTTGTATATCACAAGGTATATGGGTCCCATTTCATCTTCTGCACATGATTATTCAATTTTCCCAGCACCATTTATTGAATGAGGTGTCCTTTCCTCAGTGTATATTTTTGTTAACTTTGTTGAAAATCAGTTGGTTGTAGGTACGGAGCTTTATCTCTGTATTCTCTATTCTGTTCCATTGATCTGTGTGTCTATTTTTGTACCAGTACCATGCTATTTTGGTTACTGTAGCCTTGTAGTATAATTTGAAGTCAGGTAACGTGATACCTCCAGCTTTGTTCTTTTTGCTTCGTATTGATTTGGCTATTCAGGCTCTTTATTATTCCATATAAATTTTAGAATTTTTTTTTTTAGTTCTGTGAAAAGTGATGTTGGTAATTTGATAGGAGTTGCATTGAATCTGTAGATTGCTTTGAGCAGTATGATCATTTTAACAATATTGATTTTTCCAATTCTTGAGCATGGGATGTTTTTCTATTTGTTTGTGTCATCTACGATTTCTTTCATCATTGTTTTGTAGTTCTTGTGGAGATCTTTCACCTCCTTGGTTAAATATATTCTTAAGGTTTTTTAAAAAGCTACTGTAAATGGGATTGAGTCCTTGATTTGGTTCTCAGCTTGATTGTCATTGGTGTGTAGAAACGTTACTGATTTTTGTACATTGATTTTGTATCCTGGAACTTTACTGAAGTCATTTGTCAAACTTAGGAGTCTTTTGGAGGAGTCTTTAGGATTTTCTAGGCATAAATAATATCATATCATCAGCAAACAAAGATAACTTAATTTCCTTTTTTTCCAATTTAGATGTCTTTAATTTCTTTCTCTTGCTTGATTGCTCTAGCTGGGACTTCTACCACTATGTTGAATAGGAGTGGTGAAAATGGGCATCCTTGTCTTGGTCCAGTTCCTAGGGGGAATGCTTACAACTTTTCCCCATTCAGTATGATGTTGGCTATGGGTTTGCTATATATGGCTTTTATTATTTTGAGGTGTGTTCCTTCCATGCCTAGCTTATTGAGGGTTTTTATCATGAAGGGATGCTGAATTTTATCAAATTTTTTAATGCATTTATTAGATGAATACATGGTTTTTGTTTTTAATTCAGTTTATGTGGTGAATCACAATGACTGATTTTGCATATGTTGAACTATCCTTGCATCCCTTGAATAAAACCCACTTTATCATGGTGTATTATCTTTTTGATGTGCTGTTGAGTTCAGTTTGTAGTATTTTGTTGAGGGTTTTTCATCTATGTTCATCAGAGATATTGGCCTGTAGTTTTCTTTTTTTGTTGTGTGCTGGCCTAGCTATGGTATCATGGTGATGCTGGCTTTGTAGAATGAGTTAAGGAGGACTCCCTCCTCAATTTTTGGAACAGCTTCGGTAGGATTGACACCAGTTCTTTTTTGTATGTCTGGTAGAATTCGGCTGTGAATCTGTCTGGCTCTGGGCATTTTTTTTTGGGGGGGGGGAGGAGATTTTATTCATTACTGATTCAATCTCGCTATTCATTACTGTTCTGTTTAGGATTTCTGTTTCTTCCTGGTACAATCTTGGGAGTTTGCAGGTTTCCAGGAATCTATCCAATTCCTCTGGGTTTTCTAGTTTGTGAGCATAGAGATGTTCATAGTAGTCTCTGATGGTCTTTTGTATTTCTGTGGCATCAGACACATTCAGTTGTAATGTCTTCTTTTTCATTTCTGACTGTGCTTATTTGAGTCTTCTCTCTTTTTTTCCTGGTTAATCTAGCTAGCAGTCTATCAATTTTATCTTTTCAAATAACCAACTTTTTATTTCATTGGTTTTTTATATTTTTTGTCTCAATTTTATTTAGTTCTACTCTAGTCTTTGCTCTTTCTTTTCTTCTGCTAGCTTTGGCCATGGTTTGTTCTTGTTTTTTCAGTTTGTTGAGGTGTGGCATACAGAACCTTCTACCTAACAACCACAGAATATACGTTTTCTCATCAGCATATGGAACATTTTCCAAATAGACCATGTTAGACCACAAAACAAGTTTCAATAAATTTTAACAAATCAAAATCATATCAAGTATCTTCTCAGACCACAGTGGAATAAAACTAGAAATCAATACCAGGAGGAATGCTCAAAACTATGCAAAGACATGGAAATTAAACAACCTGCTCCTGAATGATGAAATTAAGATGGAAATTAAAAATTTTTTTGAAACAAATGAAAACAGAGACATAACATACCAAAACCTCTGGGTATAGCAAAAGCAGTGTTAAGAGGGAAGTTTACAACCTACATCAAAAAGGAAGATCACAAATTTATGACCCAATTTTTAGTTTTACACAAGCTCCAATTCTTTTAAAATTTTGATTACAGTATAAACTATTTATTTCCATGAAGGATTGTGAGTTTGACATGTGTTTACACCATTTCAGGTACAAATATTCAGTGGAAGGATTCCCAACACAAAGTTCTCAGCACTTAACAACACCCTCCCACCATATTTTTAAAATGTGAACCAGATTGACATACATACATCATTGCCTGTGTCTGCATTATGGACCAAGTGTGTGCATTTTAGACAATAAACAACACATTTAAACAAACTAGAAAATTGCACACCATATGAGTTAGACCCAACTCACCACTAACTTTAAAATCTTAAATCATGGTGGCTTAAAGATATGGAAAACCATAGAGTGCACTCTCTGTCATGCAAAAGTCTGAGTGTAGAGCAGTCAAGAGCTTTCACGGCAGCTCCATGATTATCTGAGCCCAGGTGAATCCAGCTTTCTGTTAACCAACACGAGTCTGGTCCTCATTCTCATGGTGCTCCATCATATCTATGTTACAATACCGAATGGATAAAGGGGAGGAAAAGGGGCCTCCATTCTCCCCATCCCCCTTTAGAGACCTGTCCTGGAACTTATGTACATCACTTTCTCCCATACTGCCTAGGCCAGAACCTAGTTCTGTGACTACAAACAGCTGCAAATGAGACCAGGAAATACAGTTTATTTTTAGAATGGCCATATGCCCAGCTAAGTATTGATGATCCTGTTACTGAAGCAAAAGGAGAAAATATACATTGGGGACCACTGATATCTCTGCTACATGCACACATAGTGAAGAGAAAACACAATGTTCAGATGACATTTTGCAAAATAATAAATTGGAGGATTCCAGCTTTGGGGAAGCTGGCTTTGTTTGTCTTCATTTCTTCCACTTGCCCTAGTAAACCTCCTGCTTCCATTTCCTGTTTTCGTGTCTGAAGCCATGTGTTCATCTGAGCCTCTATAGCTTGGCAGGCTTACTCCACAGAGGGCCTCCACACTGGCTCTGCTTATTCAGGAATGTAGCTAATCTACACTCCATGAGCTCAACTGTGAATACTGGACTCATTTGGCAACAATATTTTATTTATAAATAATCATTAACCTTTTCTTACATGTTTTGTTTTGCATTTTGTTTGCTAAAGTTAAAACACTGGTTTTCTGAGGGCTTAGAAAAATAACTCCAGCAAGTTGAGAAAAAGAATGAGGGCCATAAAGTGGGAGTGGGAAATTGAAGCTAAAACTACTTAACTGGTTCTCTTGGAGTTGCTTCAACTACCCAGAGTAGTGAAATTTTCCATCTGTTTCTCTTTCAACCTGGAATATTTGTGACTTTCATAAACCGTATCAATGCTAAAATATCTTTAAGGGAAGACTACTATAAGCCTGACATTATCCTTGTTGCTGCAAGATATACAAAAATGTATATATATCCTAGACTTCAGTGGGTAATCTACTCAAAGGAATTAGACAAGGGTATGAATTTAGTCAGGACAAAATAGGCTATACTGCAGTACCAAATAAATTGTGGAATTGCAGTGACTTAACACGAGAAATTTGTATTGCTTACTCACCTTTCAGTCTGGGGCAAGTCTGACAGTCTTAGAGGACTGCTATCTGGAACTCAGGTCCTTCAAATTTGCCATGGAAGGACGGAGAGGACTATTGCTTACAGTATTCAGTACATTAACATGTTGTTCAGGTCTGTAGCCTGGGTGCAATGTCTATACCCTACAGCCCAGGTGTGTGGTAAGCTATGCCAGCTAGGTTTGTGTAAGCATGCTCTGATGTTCGCACTTAGATTAAATAGCCTGACGATGCAGAATGTATCCCCATTGTTAAGCAACACATGACTATACCTAAATTATATTAGCTTTCAATATTATTTCAAAGACTTTACCTTTTTATCAGTGCAATATACCATTCTTTTACATTTTCTCTAAATTTTCTATGGCATCCTTCTTAAAATGTAAGAATCTATGCATGGCTATTTCACTTAACATAATGACCTCCAGCTCAATCCATCTTCCTGCAAATGATGGGATTTCATTCTTTATTCGACAAATATCGCATGTTCTCACTCACATGTGAGTCTGGACTCAACTCACATGTGAGTTGATCTCAAGGAGGTAGAGAGTAGAATGGTGGTTACCTGAAGCTGGAAAGGGTGAGGAGTGGTATGAAGAGAACCAGTGAATGGGTATAAACATAGAGTTAGATGGAAAGAATCAGTTCTAGTGTACAATAATATAGTGGGGTGACTACAGTTAACAACAATATATTATATATTTCAAAATACCTGGAAGAGATTTGAAATCTTCCCAACACAAAGAAATGATACATGTTGGAGATGATGGATATCCTAAATATCTTGATTTGATCATCACACATTGTATGCATATATCAAGATATCACATATACTCCATAAATGTACATAATTATTATGTTACAACAAAAAATTTTAATGTAAGATTCTAAACAACAAGAACCTGACCAGGAGTGGGAATAAGAGGAAGACTGGCTGGACCAACTGGTGTGGGGGGCAGGGGTCAGATCTATCTGGTTCGGTGCTAAATACTATGCCTTGCTCCAGACCTGATAGTAGGAGATCAATAAAATAAACAACACCCTGTCCCACCATCCTTCATCCCAACCCATCATTGTTATCATCAGTTCAAAGGAGTAGATGACACTTTGATGAAAGACGACATATCATTGCCTATGGCAGCATTGAAAGTAGTGACCACAAGAAAAAGTTTTATCAGAAAGTCTGGATCAGAAAAATATTATCACATCTGCGATAACTGGAGAGTTTAATTGTTTAAGAGCAAAACCAGGACTGGGAAAACAATAAACAATGTAGGGATAAAGAGAGAGGGAGTAAGTCAGAAAAGAAAAAAGACAACATTAAAAACACAAAATAGGCCAGGTGCGGTGGCTCATGCCTGTAATCTCAGCACTTTGGGAGGCCAAGGTGGGCGGATCATGAAGTCAGGAGTTCAAGACCAGCCTGACGAACACGGTGAAACCTTGTCTCTACTAAAAATACAAAAATTAGCCGGGTGTGATGGTGTGCGCCTGTAATCCCAGCTACTTGGGAGGCTGAGGCAGGAGAATCACTCGAATCCGGGAGGCGGAGGTTGCAGTGAGCCGAGATTGTGCCATTGCACTCTCCATCTCAAGAAAAACAAAACATAACAAAACAAAACAAAACACAAAATAAAAACACTACATCTGAGGTGGGCAGATCACTTGAGGTCAGGAGTTCAAGACCAGCCTAGCCAACATGGTGAAACCCCATCACTACTAAAGCATATATATATATGTATATATGTATATATGTATATGTGTGTATATGTATATGTGTGTATATACATATATATGTATATATGTATATGTGTGTGTATATATGTGTATATGTTATACACATATATACACACAGATTAGCCAGGCATGTTGACATGTGCCTGTATTCCCAGTTACTCGGGCTGGGATAGGAGAATCGTTTGAACCTGAGAGGTGGAGGTTGCCTTGAGCTGAGATCACGCCCCTGGGCTCTAGCCTGGGTGACAGAGAGAGATTCTGTCCCAAAAAACAAACAAACAAATAAATAAACAAAACCAAAAACAAACAAAAAAACACACTAGTTTTTGCCTGATGACTATATGTCTAAGTACACTCACATTTAGAATGGCAACAATTTATCAGGGAGAATTATGCGTTAACTTAGCACTGCTCACAGATGTTTCTTGGACATAACCACCATTAGAAAATAGTTTGAAAGTTTATAAGTAAGCAGAATACACGATGTTATGAGATAGACAAGCTAGCCTGCTGACATGATGAGTGTTCTCAGGGCCACACATTTAGTGTTTTAAATCACTGACCGGCTTTAAAGCTCCTGAAGGTCTTTAGAGCATGAAGCCACACAAAATCATGTTTATTAATGAGTGTTTACAAGAGGGAAGCAACTAGGAAGAATCACAGGATCTTTAGAGCTAACTGACAATTCCTGACTCTGATTGGTGAAGCTCCCATATGGGCCAGTGATAGAAAACCAAGAGTTATGGACTCATTTATGAGCCAAATCAATCCCCTAAAATCATCGTGGGAGTAAAATACCAGGAGACTTGCAAACCGTCTCTTTAAAAATCCAACATAAGGAGCCTTGGTCCTGGTTGGGCCATGGACCGCAAAGTCACAGCTAAGCCACAACAAGGATCCATCCTTCACATCAAGTGGCAAGAAGCCAATTATCATTCCTGATCCCAAAGGGAATCCTTGAGATCAGAAAAGAGCGTCACTTTCAGCCAGGCACGGTGACTCATGCCCATAGTCCCGGCACTTTGGGAGGCCAAGGCGGGCAGATCACGAGGTCAAAAGATCAAGACCATCCTGGCTAACATGGTGAAACCCTGTCTGTACTGAAAATACAAAAATTAGCCGGGTTTGGTGGCAGGCGCCTGTAGTCTCAGCTATTCAGGAGGCTGAGGCAGGAGAATCTCTTGAACCTGGGAGGTGGAGGTTGCAAAGAGCCGAGATCGAGCCACTACACTCCAGCTGGTGACAGAGCAAAACTCCATCAAAAAAAAAAAAAAAAAAAGCGCTACTTTCTACTCTCTTTGATTTCTCAGTCAGGGTTATGTTTGTATTATTGTATCATAAAATAGAATTATGTGGGTTTGGGGGAGGATGATGTTAGTTTTATGTCAACTGAGCTAGGTTACAGCACCCACTTATTCAATCAATCACTAATCTAGGAGTTGCTTTGTAGATGTGGTTAACATGTACAATCAGTTGACTTTGAGTAAAGGTGATTACTCACCTTTTTACCCTTTTTGACAGCATCAAGTCCTGACAAAACCCAAAAGGTCCAAACAAAACCATGTGCTTCTGTGATGACTCAGAAAGTTCTGCTCTGACCACTTCAGTTCTATGACCTGGTCTGCCAGAGACTGTGTGATCTTGGCAAATTTCTAAAATACACTGAGTCTTTGTTTCCTTATCCATAATTAAAAAAAAAATACAGTGACTATTAGATGAAATAATTTAAAATATATAGTAAATAAAAGTAGCGCTTGACAAGTATAATAAACACAATTTCCTTTCCCTTCCCGCTCTAAATTGTTTCTCCCAAAGAAAGGGCTTCAACTCTTTTGCGTTCTAATGATCTTGTGTCAAAATTGAGCCATTAAAATAGGCACCAGGGATGTCCATAGTCCATGGTAACTTTTTGGTTGTTTGTTTGTAGTTTTTCTTGCTTTTTCTTTTCTTTCTTTTTTTTTTTTTTCTTTTCTGAGACAGGATCTTGCTCTGTCACCCAGGCTGGAGTGCAGTGGTGTGATCATAGCTCACTGCAGCCTCAAACGTCTGGGCTCAAGCAATCTTTGCACTTCAGCCTCCTTAGCAACTGGGACTACAGGCACACACCACCATGCCCAGCTAATTGTTTAGTATTTTATTTTATTTTTGTAGAGAAGGGGGTCTTGCTCTGTTGGCCAGGCTAATCTCCAACTCCTGTCTTCAAGCAAGCCTCCCATGTTGGCCTCTCGATTTGCTGGGATTATAGGCTCCAGCCACCAGGCCCAGCTGTTCATTTGTTTTGAGGTCTTTCTTTAGTATACAACACTTGAGATTAATAAGTCAGAGGAATTCAGAAGAAGCCACCACCCCAGGCATTTCCTGCCATAATTAATAACAAAATCAGGCCCTCATTGCTCACAGACATACATATATGAGCACCAAAGTCTGGCTCGTTTATCCTGCCCTGCTGATCTGAATGCATTTCTATTGGAAAAGACAATTCTTTTTAAGTACGCAGTTTCAGCATAACACTACCAAAGATACAGAAATCTCTATAACCTGTCAGCTTTGCAAACTCTCCCCCGGCCTCCCTTGCTTTGTTTCTGAGCCCCAGTCCTGCCTTTGGCCCCATCCCACCAAACTCTCTTAACTTTTCCCCACAAAAATTTTCTGCTCTAGTTAGTTCCACCTCATGAACAAGTTTTAGTTCTGCCTCCCTCCATATCCCAGGTGGAAAGCCAGTGACATGAGGTGTACACATGGCCTTAACGCCTGTTTTTTGCTTGCTTGTTTTAATTTTATTTTGAAGTTGACAAATCATAATTGTATATATTCATGAGGTACATAGTGATGTTTTGATACATATAATGTGTAGTGATCAGATCAGGGTAATTAGCAAATCCATTATCTCAAACATTTATTATTTCTTTGTGTTGGAAACATTCGATATCCTCCTTCTAGCAATCTGAAACTATATGTTACAGTTAACTATAGTGATCCCACAGTGCTACAGAACACTAGATCTTATTCCTCCTACCTAGCTGTTATTCTGTATCCTTTAACACAGTGGTCCCCAACCTTTTTGGCACCAGGGACTGGTTTCATGGAAGACTGTTTTTCCATGAACCAGGACGTGGGGGATGGTTTTGGGATGATTCACACGCATTACATTTATTGTGCACTTTATTTCTATTATTATTACATTGAAATATATAATGGAATAATTATACAACTCACCATAATGTAGAATCAGCGGGAGTCCTGAGTTTGTTTTCCCGTAACTAGACAATCCCATCTGGGGGTGATGGAGACAGTGACAGATCATCAGGCATTAGATTCTCATAAGGAGCATGCAACCCAGATCCCTTGCATGTGCAGCTCACTGTACTGATCTGACAGGAGGCAGAGCTCAGGCAGTAATGCGAACTCACAGGCACTCGCCTCCTGCCGTGTGGCCCAGTTCCTAACAAGCCACAGACCAGGTCCAGGACCCAGCAGTTACGGACCCCTGCTTTAATAAATGTCTTCATATCCCCCACCTGATTCCCTTCCCACATTCTAGTATCTTCTTTTCTACTTTTTACTTCTATGAGGTCAACTTGTTTGTAGCTTCCACATATGACTGAGAAGATGCAATATGTAACTTTCTGTTCCTGGCTTATTTCACTTACCATAATGTCCTCCAGTTCCATCCGTGTTGCTGCAAGTGACAGGATTTCATTCCTTTTTATGGCTGGATAGTATCCCATGGCCAGCACCTGCGTTGGTGTGGCCTTTGTGTCAAGCCCACCCAGGAGCTTACAGTGCTAAGCTTGGAAGCCATAGTGGCAGCCTGTCTGGCTTCCTGTCTGACCAGTAACTGCCTTTTTAGACAGGAAGGTTGCTGGTCAGACAGAATTTAAACTCCACAGGCTGACAAGGTGGAGCCCTTTGCTCTCTACCTATTCAGACCATGCCACTTGCCTGGTCTACCCTTCTCCCCAAATTTCTATGTGTCCTTCAAAATCCTGTTGCACTTGCCTGCTTTTCCTGATCAACCCTCCATATCTTAGGCACTATTTTGCCTCATTTTTACTGGGAACAGCCTCAATGGCTTGGTTGTGCACTGATTTTCCCATTCGTTCTTATCACAGATCATTCTTGGCTGGTAGCAGTGCTGGCACCATCTCAGGGACAACCAGTCATTACAAATTTCAACATAACTAGCCATGCAAAGGTGAGAAGCTTCTTTAAATTCCTTGAACTCACAAGGTGAATATACATATATGTGATTACAAACGTAAGACTATTATCATTGTGTATCTAGGGGTGATTTCAAGCAGTGACAGGTCCAGAGCCATTCTGACTGAGCCAAGGTGCACAGTTGAGTTTGTAGCCAAATAGTTTAATTTAGAATTGAGTTGCTAAAGGAGAAATAACCATAACACAGAGTAGCTCCTTCTACCCCGGGACTCAACCTTAATAAAAAGACACATTCAAGATGCTCCTGCCTCACTGAGTCATATCCCCAGGGACACTCTTTTGTTCAACGTCAGGAATTTGCGCCAGTTTCTGAAATGGTTGCTCACCTCCTTGACAGAAAGCAGAAGGAGTCCTGTTGCCTTGTTGTTTCCTGAAGGGAAAACACTGACCTAAAATCCCTTTTGTCAATAAGTCTGGAAGGAACCAGTCCATGTGAGCACTTTTTCCGGTCCCACTGCGGTTGATTGTAGCCTCAAAGGCTCTCGCAGGATGTTTCTCTCCCAAGTATCTGGACCTCTCATCCCTCAGATGTCCTTGAATAACTCAACAGAGATGACGTCATGCTCCAGAAGCCTTCTCACCTGCGTTCAGGGAGAATAACATACTTCCCTATGCTTGACCATGTAGCTTTGTCTTAAGTAGAGGATTCTGTGTGTGTGTGTGTGTGTGTACATATACATATGTTAGTACTTGTGTGTATGTTCATGTATATGTACACATATAAACAGGTGTGTGTATGTGTTTAGAGCTTTACCTACCACTATACCCTACACCAACACTGCAACAAAATTATTCAGCTCACTGCTGAGGGCAACTTAGCATTTCTGAGTAATATGTACTGAGTAGCATGCCTCTGTCATATAATCCTGCACGACACATGCTCACTTTGCAGAGGAGCAAACTGAGGCTCAGCTCACCCAGCTCACAAGTGCCTGAGCTGCAATGCCAACTCCGCTCCATCTGGTTCCATGACCTTTCTCTGTTTCTTCTTCTGCTTCTCACTCAGGCTGTTTTGCTATGGAAGGCTCTTCTCCTTCCTCCCAATCTGTCCCCTTTTTAGAACCCGCTGAGATTCAGTTTCTTCCTGAACCCCTAATTTCCCCAGCCCTCACCCTTGGTGGGATGCTGGAGCCAGCTTGTACTGAGTGAGTGAGTACTGTACTGACACAGCTCGCAGGAGCCAGCTGGTGGCATATCTTCCTACTCCGTGTTCAGTGGCATCAGGCTGGGGGCTTGGAATTGGCTGTCGGGGATATTTACACTTCAGAAATCATCAAACAATACAAATCAGGGCTTTCTTTTTAGAAAGCCAGTGGTTAAACACTTACCAGTACAATCTCTTCTTCTAAAATTTTAAACTTACATCCATTTGCAATGTATTGTTTGCTTTCAAGATTATTATTCACATATGCCAGCCCCAGCTCTCAATTATATTACATAAATTTCTCTGGGCGGGGGGGGGGGGGGAATTTTATTCCTTTACTGCTTAGCATCTTGAGAGACTCAGCGCTGTGAAACTAGAAGGCTTTAAGGAGCACTTGGTTAATAGATTTTGCTATGTTTTGTCTTTTGAGAGTAAGTTTTGCTCTGTCACTCAGGTTAGAGTGCCATGGTGTAATCATAACTCATTGCAGCCTCAGATTCCAAGCTCAGTTGATCCTCCTACCTCAGCCTCTTGAGTAACTGGGATTATAGGCGCAGGTCACCATGCCTGGCTAATTCTTTATTTTTTGTAGAGGCAGGGGTCTCACTACATTTCTCAAACTGGTTTCAAACTCCTAGACTCAAGCAATCCTCCTGCCTTGGCCTCCCAAAGTGCTGGGATTATAGGCGTGATAGATGTTGATGCATCAAATGTACACTGATGCCCTTCATAACGTCATGAGTATCAACTCAGAGATTCCACCAGTTCTAACACATCTTCCCTGACATGCCCACTTGTGCCTAAAAGTTGAAGAGTTAAAACTGAGCTTCCCATCCTCCCTGACCCCTACAAACACCCCATCCCACCTTTGGTGTCTCAACCATACCATTCTCCAGCTTTTCAGGCCTGGAGTTACTTGTGTCTTTACTTCTTTCTCTCACTACCTGTATTAGTTTCCCAGGGTTGCCATAACAAGTTACCACATACTAGATGGCTTAAAACAAGAGAAATTTATTCTATCACAGTTCTAGAATCTAGAAGTCTGAAATCAAGGTGTCAGCAGGGCCATGTCCCCTCTGAAGGCCCTAAGGAGGGGTCTTTCCTGCCTCTTCGTAGCTTCTGGGGGCTGCTAGCTGTCCTTGGCATTCCTTGGTTGGCAAGTGCGTCACTCCAGTCTCTGCTCTGTCGTCCCTTGGCCTTCTGTCCTGTGTATCTGTGTGGCTCTGTAGTGCTCAAATTTCCCACTTCTCAGACACCGGTCATTGGATTTAGGGCCTACCCTAATCCAGTGTGATCTCATTCCAATTTGATTGCATCAGCAAAGACCCTATTTCCAAATAAGGTCACATACACAGGTACCAAGGGTTAGGACTTGAAGATATCTTTTCAGGAGACGCAATTCAATCCCCAACACCATCCCAGCTGTCAACACTTGTTTTTTTGCTAATTTGCCTCAGATCTGCTGCCTCTATAACATTGAGAATGCAGACACTCCCAGGAAACTTTATCGGACTCTAAGGAGAGATGGTAGCACACATCCCTGTGGACAGTCTACCACTGGGATGATCATCCTTGCCACAAGACCACTTTCTAGAAAGGCCTCTCACTTGACTCTGCATTGCTGCATGCATCCGCTGATGCCATTAGGGTCCTCCCAATCACCTCCATTTGGTCCCCTCTCCAGTCACTTTTCCTAGAGCCCAATGTGTCATAAAATATTTATTAATTCAGTCAAATGGAATGCTCAGGTGAAAATGCCAATAAAATAATGTAGGAGAAGGAGCACCTCAAGAGACTTTTTCAGTGTATATTCCTTGGTTTGTTTTCTTCCAAAGCTCTATAAAAGTACAGAATTCTGAGCCTTGCCTTGGAATCAGTAAATTAGAATTCAAGAAAGGGGATTTGGACATCTACATAGTTCTACACTGTTTTATTGAGTAGCTCATAGTTTACATGGTCTGAAAATCCATGTGTAAAGTATACATACAGCAAAGCATTTAGACGGCATCCTTAAGGTCCTGTCCCCAGTCACCCTCCTTCTCTCTTATCCCCTATATTGTTCATTATTTTTGTTTTTTATGCAAATTCACATAAATATTAATATATATTTTTCCTCCTTTGTTGCAAAAGTTAAGTATATATGTATACATATATATACAACCTGCGATTTATTTTTTTTCCTTTAACACTATATCCTAAAGATCTCTTCATATTAGTAGTATATAGGTAAATATTCATTGCCTTTTTTATACTACATAAAATTCCTTTGTGTGGATCTACAATGGTTTAATTACGTATATCTTATTGCTTTACACTTGGATTATTTCCTATCCCTTTGCTGTTACAAACAATGAGACAATGTCTGCATGTGTCATTTATTCTATGTACAGGTGTATCTTTAGTACAGATGATCAGATGGGGGTTTCTGGAAATGCACCTATAACTGTGTTAGGTATTGCCAGATGCCTCTCCTCAGGGACAAAGCCAACCATGCCTAAGAGTGTTTATTTCCACCATAGCATTACCAACAGAAAGTACCAGATGTTTTGCTGATTTGACAGGTTAGAAATATTGTCTTGCTATAGTTTTCATTTGTGCTTCTTTTATTATAAATGAGGTTGAGGATCTTTTAATGTTTAAGAACAGAGAAGCTACATTTTTAGTAGAATCCTTGGATGATTTTTATATACATAACTCTCTAAAGTTTCTGACCTAAAGCCAAAGAATTTGAAGGAAAAAAGGGTGCCATGAATGCTGATGCTAAGAAGCAGATTCCTGCCCAGCCTCCCTCCTGAAGATTGTTAATAGCCCCTCTAGGAACTGTTTCCCACTGAGCACATGTTCCCCTGGGACTTTATGCCCAGAGAGTTCACCTCACTCCACCCCCAGCAGATGGACCAGCAGGTTTTGAGACAGATTTTGTAAACTGTCTCCCATAACCCACTTCCAGGCTAAAGAAGGTGTCGGGAGACACTGAGGATTCTGGGAGAAGGCAGGCCTGCTTTGGAGCATCAGCCCTCGTGTTCCGTTCTTCCCACTTCAAGGGCCACAGCCTGTGCACTTCCCCTACCACGCAAGCCTCCAGGAAGGGCTGCACTGGCCATTTGGAAGGCTTTCCATAAGTCCCTGGAGTTTGATGAGCATAAGAAATAGTATTTAATTCACACCCAAAAAGCCTAGCAGTGTGACACTGCGGCTGAAGTGCAGAGATGTGGCTGTTTCAGGTCCATATGTTCTAGGGTGACCCACGACCCTGGTTTGCCCAGGACTGAAAGGTTTCCTAGGAGGTGAGGCTTTCTGTGCTAAAACCAGGACAGTCCTGGAAAAACCAGCATAGCTGGTCACTGAGAGTGAGACAAAGGTACCTTTTTCCAAGGAACAGGACTTGAACTGTGGGGACATTGTCTAGCCATGAGTCATCTTTAAGAGCTCCTATGCTAAAGGAGCACCTGGGAGGGGAAGGGATCCCACAGAGGAGTGCACATAAAAATTCCAGGCCTGTGTGAGGCCACGGCAGCTGGCAGGAGAAGCACTGTCCGTGCAAGGAACTGCAGTCAGAGGTCCTTGGAAGGATCTTTAGGGAAACCACAAACGCTCCTCACTGAAGACCAGTTTGCACTTGCACATCTGCCGGAAGGTTCCAATGGCAGGTCACACCTGTACCAGCTAAGGATTGTGCCCTTTTTCTCCAGTTCCCTGTGTGGACACTGGGATGTCCTAAAGCAGGATGAAGGGTTGGTGCCCTGCTGCTGGGACTGCTGCCTGCACAGAGCCCTCAGCTATCAGCTTCTAGAGGCCATGCTGCCTTCCTGGGGAGGCCAGCAGCCACTGGCCAACAGATGTGAGAGAATAAAGGCCTGGACCCCTTGCCAACTGGGGACATCTCTGAAGGGTCATCCCAGCTTCAGAACTCTCTGGGGTCAGCTGAGGCTCCATCGAGACTATATGGCAGGTCAGAGTTCCTTCCTCCCTTCCCCTTCCCAGGTGGTGTGGCCAGGTTTCAGTCCAGAGGCAGGCAGAGCAACTGGTCCAGACTGACTACACTGGGGCCCAGAGGGTTTGGCTGACATCGTGCTGAATTCAGTTCATTCAATGTACCCTTTACACTAGCTCCACGACTCTTTCACTATCCCCAAGATGGGTAAAATAGTGCACTATCTGCACCTTATTTTACAAAACCCTCAACAAGGAACAAAATGATTCAAACTATTTGAGATAAAGGTAGTCAAATGTCTAACCACAAGTCAGAATGTGGGGATTTTATCTGAGTCACTTAACCCAGTTAGTCATTAACCAAGTTTGCCAAGTGAGCTGAAACTATCTCCTTAATAGAAATAATATGGACCCTGTGCTAACCCTGGGCAAATGTGGATACTTGAGCTCTAACCTGGGCTTCTCCTGAACCTTTGAAGACCCCAAGTCCCATCTGGACAGGGGAGATAAGTGGTGTTTGAAAAAGTGCTTCACATGTTTAGCTGAAGTCACTAATGGCTCCAGAACAGAAGCCTCAGCCTGGTTTCTCCCTGGGTGCGGAAGGTTGAGCCCCCGGCCCCTCCCCACCTTCTCAGCAGGTGTTCCTGCGCTGCTCTATTTCAGGAGTTTAGGAAGCCTAAGAAACACATGTGTATCCAGCTCTGTTTTCACAACAAGGGTCAAACCAAAAAACCACAGGTCAAAAGGAACCAGGAAAAGGAAAAAAAATACACTTTATCCATAAAATGTATTTTTAAACATCTGTTTTTCCTGTGCAGCTGTCTGGCCTGATTCCTCTCCATTGAAGAGCAAAATGTTTCGTGGTTTTTTTTTTTTTTTTTTTTTTAATGTATAATAATTAAAAATAAAGTTTGAAAAGTTACCTCAGGATCAGATTTTTTTTTTTTTTCAGAATTGGAAAAGATCTCATAACTCATTTAATCCAACCCTTATTGTATGTAAGTGAAGAAATGGCCCCGGGAGGATGACTTGTTGGTTCGTGATGGGACTCCCTTCTGCTGATGCAAGGGCTGAGTGCCATAATCACCTCGTATGTGGACATTTATGACATCCCAAGACTCATAATTTCCCTTGAGAAGTTCCAAGTTTAGTAGATGGAAAAGATGTTGCCCGCTCCAGGTAATACTGGAGACATTAGGTGATGTGCTTCAAATTTCACAGCTAGTAACCTTACATCCCTGTTCAAAATTCGATGGTTTTTCTACATAAGAGATAAAGCCTTTAGTCTGCCCCATCACTCGTCTCACCCCTTCACTAGTCCCACCCTCCACGGGCCCTACCTCTCTTTTGCCCCGCCCTCTCCCTCTCTGGCCCCACCTTCTCACTGACCTGTCTTTTCATTGGCCCTGCCCTCCCAATGGCCCTACCCTCTTCCTGGCCCCACCTTATCATTGACCCGCCTTTTCATTGCACTTGCCCTCGCACTGGCCCCACTCTCTTTCTGGCCCCACCTTCTCACTGACCTGCCTTTTCATTGGCCCTGCCTTCTCACTGGCCCACCTTCTTACTGACCTCTCAGGTCCTTCCATCCTCCCCCCTTGTGGTTGCATGGCTTCCCACATTCTGTGCCTCTGGTGGCACAGGGTTCCAGCACCATCATTAGCTGCGAGGGTGATCCCTGCAAGTCCCCTAAGACTCGAAATTCACCTTACTCCTCTGTGAAATGAGAAGCCTGCACAGGCCCCCTTCTAAGGATGTCTGCCGGAGGTCGGGTCTCTGGCTCGGAACAGGCACAGATGTGAGGGAATCGCACCACTCTTGCCGGACTGGCACAACAGGGCCACAGGATGACTCAGTCATGCAGCCCTCGGCCCCGCAGGTTTCTTGGCTCACTTCCCTGACTCTCCTCTATTCCCTTTGTCTAATAACGTGTCTGAAAGTAAAACAGTTTCCTGGGGAACATTGTCTTCCCATTATAAATTCCTTTACAGCAAGCACCAAGTGACTGTATGTGCACTGGTTAAAGCTCAAGGGTATTTCCTGAGGGCTATATTCAATGTGGAAATTTTATTTACTTGCCTGAGGATTGTGAGTGAATGAATTAAAAATACAAATATTTCCTTCAGAACTCAGTTAAAATGTCATTTCTCAGAGAGGTATTTCCTGACATACTTAAGTCCTCTGTTATTTGCTGGCATAATAGTCATTTTCCTCATCATGATTGTAATAAAATAATTATGTATGCAACTATTTCTTTAACATCCACCTATCCAGTGACACTGGCAATTCCATTTCTCTTGTCATGTTTTATCTCCAGCACCTAGTATAGTATGTGGCACAGAGTAGAAACTCAATAAATATTTGTTGAATGAATAGTCACCCAGGCCTCCAAGTGTTGTCTACAAATCCACAGCAGCCAGCCCCCCCGGGGACTTGTTAGGAATGCAGACTCTAGGCCCTCACCCCAGCCCTACTACATCAGAATCTTGGGGGTGGAGCCCAGCATTCTGTGTTTCATAAGCCTTCCAGGTTACTCTGATTAACACTTCAAGGGACCTGATGAAATAAGTTCAGGTTTAGCACAAGGCTATCCCATAAGAGATCTGGAATCATAGGGGGAGATGGAAAAGAAAGAAACCTGAACCTGTGGCTTCGGCAAGCACAACCAGGGGGAGGGGGTAGTTATTGTAGGGGGTGGGTGTTGCAGCCACTGGACACACTGGACTCTGGCATAGTAAATTGGTCCTGTGACCTCCCATCTAATAAGAACAATCAGCTTACTTGGCCTGAGAAGATTTTTGTGTTTTTAATTGTTCTTTTCCTAAGAGAAAAGGTCAATGGCTATATTGTTTAGAAAATAGATTCATATTGGATACATAAATTTCAGTGGGAATGAGAAAGGTCCCAGCAAAGAGGAGTCCCTGACCGTGAGCTGGGCATGTTAGGTACACTGATTCATAAGGTCTCAGGCTAGTTGCAATAGATGGTGCTACGGAAAGGCTTCATTTGGGATCAGGTTGGAGAAGGTGTGTGGATGGGCGAGGTGGAAAGGGAATTTCCTTAAGTAAGCTACAAGAGAAGTTGCCTAATATGGTTTGGTTCTGTGTCCCCACCCGAATCTCATCTTGTAGCTCCCATAATTCCCACGTGTTGTGGGAGGGACCCAGTGGAAGATGATTGAATCATGGGGGCGGGTCTTTCCCCTGTTGTTCTCATGACAGTGAATGGGTCTCACGAGATCTGATGGTTTTAAAAACGACAGATCCCCTATACAAGCTCTCTTTTTGCCTGCTGCCATCCATGTAAGATGTGACTTGCTCCTCCTTGCCTTCTGCCATGATTGTGAGGCCTCCCCAACCATGTAGAACTGTAAGTCCAATAAACCACTTTATTTTGTAAATTTCCCAGTCTTGGGTATGTCTCTATCAGAAGTGTGAAAACGGACTAATACAGTGCCTCACAACCCCACATGGCTGATCTCTGAGTTACTGTGGCCTCTGTCTCTCCTCATATCTACAGCCTCCTGGGTATTCCCTATAACCTGTTAGGTGAGAGGACGGAGAATTTAAAATGGACTTGAGGAGCAGAATGCCACATATCAAGTCCTGTTTTTAAGAAATTGTTACCAGCTGATGAAAATACACATGGAGTATCCACAACGCCTTTGGAACTGAACCACTGTACTTACTCTTCCAGATTATTTCAGACAGTGAGGATGTTCTTTCTGAAATGTTCTAGTCTATTTCCAATGAGTAAAAATAGAAGAGGGGAGAAAAAGCCAGGGCCTGCGCCAGCCTGTGGGCCTTTCTAGGTCACTATTTTATTGGTATTCATTTTTTCATAACTGTGTATTTATTCCCTATGGGTGTGTCCTGGATTCCACGGCAAATATCCTTTGATAACCACAGCAGTGTCTTCCGATAAAGGTCCAGGGCTGCATCCCAAATACCTCCGCCAACAGCTCAGCCAACAGGATGGATCACGACCGAAACAGATGTTCTTGCTCCCCGCGGCTGAAAGTTGGAGTCCCTCCCTGGAGATGAGGCACTTCGCTTTGACACCAGAAGCACCTTCCTGATTTCATCAGATGAGATGTTTGTTTGGGAGATGACCCCAATGTCTTGCTTAAGCAAACAAATAAAATGTTTGAATTTAGTGAGGGCATGAACCTGATATGTTAAGCGTAGAGTTAGGAAAATTATATTATATAGAAAATAGCACATGATTTCCCTGGTGAGCCAGCAACCTCCCAAAATGATTGTGTAAAACAGAGGATAAAAAGAGCTCAGCAAGAAATGCTTATGTTCTCGAGAAGGCAACCAAATTGGAGAATGAGGTTTGGTATATGGTATTTCTCAGTAAGAACTGTAAAACTGAATTAAAGCCTCAAAGCAATGATACAACTCTTCCTAAAATATGTGGTCCATATATTTCTTCTGTGTGATTCTTTAGAACTGAACTGAACACCTTTGGAACTGAAAGGTTGTACTTACTCTTCCAGGTTATTTCAGACAATGAGGGTGTTCTTTCAAAATTAACGTGCTTCTCAAAACTTAACAGGCGCATGAGTCACCTGGAGATCTTGTTAAAACGTAGGTTCTAATTCAGCAGGTCCTAGGTAAGGCCCCAGATTCGGCATGTGTAACAAGCTCCAAGGTTTACACTATTCTTAAAGCAGTGCAGTCATTTCAAAGTGTGGTCGTTGGATCACCTGTATGAGAATCTTGTAGGTGATCTGTTGAAAAACACAGATTCCTGAGCTCCACCACAGACTTACAAAATCCAGTGTTTACAGTGATTGCCCAGGAATCTGTATTTAACACACTTACCAGATGATTCTTATTAAAGCTTGAGAACTGACACCGTCTATGGATAAATGGTTAATTTGGGATAACTAGGAAACTTGTAAGAGATGCCATGAGATTGTTGCACACAATGAAGAAGGTTTGGGCTGTGCTCAGTGGGTTCTTGTGCTTCTACAGTAAGGGAAACTGCTAAGCAGTTAAGTGGCTGGGGCATAAATAGCAGGTGCCAGCAAGTCAGGCAGTCCAGGTGACAGGGAAGGAGCTTACAGGAGCATTAATGATGATAGAATACCGTACTAATTTCTGTTGTTAAAAGAAACTATAATTTTCAGTATTGAGCAGATGTTCCTTACTTTAAAAAATAGTTATCATTTTGGAAAGTTGCAGAAAATTAAGTTTTTATTCTCTTATCTTCTCATTGACTTCCATTATAATTTTGGAGGAGTTTTGTCATCATTTATGTGAATTCTACGATTGGTGGCGGGTCTTAGCATTTAGTTTTTATATATTTCTAGTCCTCAGTCTTCATTTCTTTGATGGAAGAGAAAAGAACTTGTAAATATATGCTAACTTTTATCAAGTAAGTTTCTCTAAGAAATACAGTAAGTCTTTGTTCAAGATTACACTTGTTTGGTAATAATGATAGCTAACATTTGCAATGCATTTATTACACACCGTACTTGGAACTGTGACAAGTCAATTAAGTTTATAATTTCATCCTATACTAAAAACAATCAAATGAATATGTGCCATTATTATCCCCATTTTCTATTGCATGAATGAATTGCCCAAGGTCACATAGACCACGAGGGGTCAAGGTCAATAAGGGGCCTGGTGCCAGGGCCTGAGGCCTTAACACTGCACTTCTTAGAGACGCTTATTGATTTAATCTTTAAACACTTTTTATTCAAGAAATGGATGTAATTTACTTAAATGCAGTGTTTTCAAATTTAATCTTTTTTTCTTTACTTTTTTCCTTTGATTCTCTATCCCACGTTTTACCCTATCATCTCATATGAACTACTCGGATAACCTCATAACTATCTTTCCATATTTTTCTAAGTTTATCTAATTTCACACACCCACACACATAAACATGCCTGTATGGATGAAATGTGACTTGTTATTATAATTTGACTTCCCCTGATAATTAGTGGTTTGATCATTTTCCATATTCATCTTAGCTGTGTGGATTTATTCTTGTGAAGTGCCTATTCATCTTCTTTACTCACTTTTCTGTTAGATTGCTCACTTTCCCTTTTCATCAGTTCCTGAGAAGTTTTAGTATATTGCAAATATTGTCAGATACTGTTCTCTGCCTTACAAGTATTTTTCCAGATCTGCTGTTTTATCTGTTTTTAAACATGTACAATTTGTGTGGGTCAAATATGTCTTTTTAATTTTCTACCTTCTGAGTTCCTAGTCTTTGTTAATAACATCTTCCTTTCCCAATATTAGACAGATTTTCTTAGATTTTTCTGCAGAAATTATTGCTTGTTTTATTTATTTACTTATTTTGGCATTCGGTCTATAAGACATCTGGAATTTATTTTTTATATGAAGTACGTAGGTGTCCAATTTTATTTTCCAGATAGTGGCAGTGCTTATATTAAATAATCCATTATTTTCCCACTAAATTTAAATCTCACCTAAATTATTACCTATACTCTATTTATTTGCCTTTATTTTTGGATTCTTCTTCCTGTCTCACTCTTATTTATTCCTATATGAATACCCTATTGATTTGATTACAATGCTTTAGAGTTTTCCCATATTTGGTAAGGCTATTATTTTTCAAAAGCATCTTGACCAATATCAGATAGTTATTCTTCTCTACAAATTTTAAGATCCTTTAATCTAATTTAAATATTTGGTGGAATTCTAACTGGAATTGCATTATGTCCAAATGCTAATTTGGGGGTATCAATATTTTTATTGTAATAAGCCTTCCCACCCAGGAATATGTAACATTTTTCTACTAGTTTGGAAACTCTTTCATGTCCTTTGATAAGATTTTATTGTTTGCTTCTTTTAAATCTGGTGTATTTTGTTACTTCTGTATGTGTTAGGGTTTCTGTCTGCATGATAAGTGGGATATTTTACCCATTTCTTTTTGGTGCTTTTTGATTAAATTGGAGGTGGGGGGAATATTGATTTTGAATATTTAGGTTATATCTAAAAACCTAACATGATTTTTATTAATTCAGTTGTTAGTCTCAGATGTTTATAGCTACATGGTATTACAATCAGCGCTAGTTTTCAATGTTTACAATGTAATTTCATTTTCTTATCTTACTAAACATTTCTAAGAACCTTAAGACAGTGTTGGATCTTTTTGATAAAAAGGAGCATTTCTGTTGATTGCCAATTTTAATTGAAATGATTTTAAGAATATACTATTTAGGATTAAATTGTGATTGATTTTTAATAGTCTTCACTATATTTATACAGCATCTGATAGTCCTTTAAGACTTTGAGATTTAAATAAAAATAACTGCTATTTTGTCAACTGATTTTCACTTTAACAACAGACATTCTAAACACTCTATGAAAATAGTTATACTTATATACCTTTTTTTTCTCTCGAGACAGGGTCTTGCTATGTTGCCCAGAGTGGCTCAAGCAGTCCTCCCACCTCAGCCTCCTAAGTTGCTGGGACTATGTCCAGTGAATTTTTATGGCTACAGAGGGTTTTATTTGTTGGCTGTACATAATTAATTACTACAAACCGTATGATTAAAGTTTTAGATGGTTTTCAAAGAGTTCACCAGTATGAACGCCATCACAATAAATATTGTGAAGATGCCAGCATTTTCAATAGCTTCTATGGCATGAATATGTCCCTGTTTATTCAATCTTTTTCCTATTGATGGTACTTCAACTTTTTGTACTCTTTTGCAACTATAGCTAATGCTTCAACATATTTTCTCGTATATCCTGGGGGCCTTATGTTTATATTCTATAGAGCAAAATCATAAATAAAGAATTGTGTGCTGGTCCAATTATTTTAATTCTATTTGCTTATCTTGCCAGATTGCTTTTCAAAAGAAATGTAACAATTTATACTTTCACCTGCTATGTATGATAGTGATTTCTTCCTGATCCTCATCAGCACTGAATGCGAGTGGCAATTTTATTACTTGCCATATATATATATGAAATATATATGAAATAAAATATGGATATATTATTTTATTTCATACATGTCAGATATATGACATATGAAATAAAAGATATTTTATTTCATGTATTTTATAAAAGAATATTTTATTTCATGTATATAGAAATAAATTTTTATTTCATGTATATAGAAATAAATAGAAAAAATTTCATGTATATATTAAATAACATTTTCATATTATTTCATGTATATAGAATATTTCATGTATTTTATAAAAGAATATTTTATTTCATGTATATAGAAATAAATTTTTATTTCATGTATATAGAAATAAATAGAAAAAAATTTCATGTATATATTAAATAACATTTTCATATTTCATGTATATAGAATATTTCATGTATTTTATAAAAGAATATTTTATTTCATGTATATAAAATAATATATAATAATATATAATGCCAAAATAATAATAATATATAATAATAAAATAAAAGAATAAATATACATGGTGCACATATGTGTATGTGCACCATGTATATTTATTCTTTTATTTTCTGCTTTTCCCTAAACTTCACATGTGGTTTTTATAAACAAAAAATGCTGTTGTGGTCTATCCTTTAGTAGAATAATTCAGCCCATTTACATTTAATGGAACTACCAAAAAGCTGAATATTATTCCTTCCATTGATTTATGACTCTTATTTATTTCACTTTTTTAGTCTCTCCTTCCTCCCTTTTCTTTCTTTCTTTCCCCTGAATCACTTAAGTTATTATCTCTTTCCCATTTCTTCCTATTTTCAGAAGTTCTATTCTGCTTTACCATTTGACTAGAGGTTACCTTCCCTGTCCCTATAGTCACAATCCAACCCTTATTTCCTACTATTACAATAAAACTAATGTAGCCAGAAAACATCGATGCCTAACACTTGTTCACACACATGCAGTAGAGAGGGGCTGAGGAGCAGAAAAGGAAAAGGGGGTAAAAATGAATTATTTCTATGCCTTCCAAACATCTTTGCCAGCTGCTTAGGATCTAATGCCTCTTTGGATGAAACTCTTTTGTTGATCTGGATTTGTCCCTATAAAGGCAAGGACTAGAGTCACCCCAAGGTAGGATTCCACACAGGGGTGCAACGTTTCTGTGCAAAGTGCACATAGGAGGACAAGAAGATGCAGGCTGGGTAATAATACAGCAGGATGGAGATTACTCACATGGACTCTTGCTCACTTCTCCTAGCTCAGTGACCCCAACCAAGCCAGGCTAAGTGTGAGAAAGAAAGCTCTGGGGTGAATTTGGACAACAGAAAAATATCCAGAAGAAAACATAGATTGCCATCATTCCACTGTCCACAGAAAGCCACTGCTGACCTGTAGGAGTATTCTCCTTCACTGTTATTTTTGTGTGTTTGCTTCTGTGTTCACAAGAATTTAGAATATTGACTCTCTCAGCTGGGCACGGTGGCTCACACCTGTAATCTCAGCACTTTGGGAGGCTGAGGCAGGTGGATCACCTGAGGTCAGAAGTTTGAAAGCAGCCTGGCCAACAGGGCAAAACCCCATCTCTACTAAAAATGCAACAATTAGCCGGGTGTGGAGGCAGGTGCCTGTAGTCCCAGCTACTCGGGAAGCTGAGGCAGAAGAAGGGCATGAACCTGGGAGGCGGAGGTTGCGGTGAGCCAAGATCAAGCCACTACATTCCAGCCTGGGCAACAGAGGGAGACTCTATCTCCAAAAAAAAAAAAAAAAAAAAAAAAAATTGACTCTCTCATTTACTGTGTGTCTTTGGTCTAGCTACTTCTTTTGAATCTCACTTTCTTTTCTGAAAAATGGATATAAAGATGGTACTAGCCTCATATATCTGTAACTAGAGTTAAATAAAGTAAGGCATGTACAGTGTTTAGAACCCAACACAGAGTAAACACTCAGTTACGTTAGCTTTCACCTCCTCCTGCTCTTCCTCCTCCATGGTCATGATGACGTAGCCTTTCTCAGGCTGCTTACTTTATACTTACAGAGTTGTTGTGACGATAACAAGAGATAAGAACTATAAATGTCATCCTTGTAAACCACAAGCCTCCTAGATTTATTTCTAGGATATTGGAGACCAAATGTTTCCTTTTTCAAAAAATATTTGGCAATCACCACCATGTTCACACAAGTTAGCTGGATTCTGGGGGGAATACAAAACTATTTAAGATGATATCCCTTCCCTTGAATTATGACAATTGGCTTCTTACATTATTCCCTAGGAGGACTCTAGATATCAAGTCATACTCTAAAATTAAGTAATTAAGCATTGTGTTATTGGCACAAAAATAAGAAAATAAATCAGTGGAACATATTACAGAGTCTAGAAGGAAACCCTTGTGTATATGGGAATTCAGCTCATGAAAACCAAGACATTTCAAATTGGTTGCAGAAGAAACTTCAATCAACAGTGTTGAGAAAATTTGCCTTGGGTGACGAAATTGTCTGTACAACAAAACCCTGGGAAACAAGTTTGCCCGTATTTACAAACTTGCATGTGTACCCCCGAACCTAAAATAAAATTAAAAGACATTAAGACAAAATTGGGTATACATTTAGCAAAAGAAATAAAGACCCCTTAAAACACTGATATGGTTTGGCTGTGTCCCCACCCAAATCTCATCTTGAATTCCCATGTGTTGTGGGAGGGACCCAGTTGGAGGTAATTGAATCATGGGGTCAGGTCTTTCCCATGCTGTTCTTGTGATAGTAAGTCTCATGAGAGCTGATGGTTTTAAAAAGTGGAGTTTCCCTGCACAAGCTCTCTCTCTTTGCCTCCTGCCATCCATGTAAGACGTGACTTGCTTCTCCTTGCCTTCCGCCATGATTGTGAGGGCTTGCCAGTCACTTGGAACTGTTAAGTCCTTTAAATTCTTTTTCCTTTTACTTTAAATGACCCAGTCTCAGGTATGTCTTTATCAGCAGTGTGAAAATGGACTAATACACACATCATGCACAAAAATAAACTTCATGTGGGTTAAAGAGTTAAGAACCAAAAATCCCAAAATAAAACCTCATGTTAGAAGAAAATATAGATGAATCAGTTATTTACTGCCTCATAGCAAACTTCCCCTAAAACATAGTGCTTTACAATTATAATTATCATTGCTCACAAGTCTACAGGTCCTCTGGGCAGTTCTGCTGTTCTGGGTCAGATGGGGCTGACCTCAGGTGGGCTTGCTCACAAGGCTGCGGTCAGCAGGTGGATGTGGTCAGCAGGGTTCTAGGATGGCCTAACCTACTGTGTCTTCTGGTTGGCTGGATACTGGCATGAGAATGACTGGGTCACATGCCTTTTATTTTCCAATAAGTCAGTCTGCATTGGCCAATGGAATGTGGTCGAAGTGGCGGTGCCTCATGAAAATCCAGGCTGGCTTATTGGAAAGAGCAAATGGTGCACACTGTCAGTTCTACCACTGGTCAATGCAGGCCACATACAGGGAGATAGGTGGCATCTTTTGATGGACAAAGCAGCAAAGTTGTAATACAGGGCATGGATACAGAGAGTGAAAACCTGTAGCCATTTTTGCAATTTCCTATGGTGAGAAGTTATTTTTTTTTATTTAATGCTTACAGAATTGATTTCATAAACATTTTAAATTTAGGCACAGTAAAAGATTCTATAAGCAAAGTCAAAAGAAAAAGATCAAACTGAAAAAAATATATGAAATTTTGTCTACCATATATGAGCAGCATATATGGCAGACAAAATGTTTCTATTAAACAATCAAAAGATGACATTCTAATTTTAAAATAGACAAAAGTCCAAAACGGCCAATTCCCTAAAAGAAGTACACCACCGTTCAATAAACATGAAAAGATGCTCAATCTCAACAGTAATCTAGAAAAACACATTTAAAGAAAAGCAAAATAAAGATCGTTATTGAAATGATTGACAAAGATAAAGATAGCATTCAGAGTGTTGTAGGCATGCAAAGAAACACTTTCATGTACTACTGAGGGAGGTGTAAATTTGTATATCTTTTGTGAAGACCCATCAGCAATATATATCAAAATATATTCAGCATGTGGGTACCTTGTGTCTCAGCAAGTTTCTCTTCCAGGGATGTTTCTTAAATGATCAATTGTTTATAACAATTGAAAGCAACCTAAAGTCTAGCCATAGGGAATTGGGCACTCAACTTATGGCATATCCACACAATGTGATAATGTGCAACTATTAAAAAGAAAGAGACAGGTCTATTTGAACTCTTGGCGGAAAGACTGCATGACACACCGTTCAGTGAAAAAAGTGATATTATGTAACATATAATCCTATTTTGATGAAGGCCACTTTGTTTCAACCTCTAGGACTTTACCCATGTTATTCCTTCTGACAGGAAATACAACCACTCCTTTTCTAAAATACACTAGAGTCCATCCTCAACAGCCTCCAGATGATACATCTTTCCCTCCCAGGAGAATTGACAACTTCCTCCCTGGTACTCCTTGGACCTGTACACAATTCTACAAGTCCATTTCTATGTTTATCCTGTCTGCTGCCTAATCTCTCCTTCTCTCTGTCTTTCTCTCTCTCTCTCTCTCTCTCTCTCTCTCACACACACACACACACACACAGAGTAGCTGGTTTAAAGAAAGAGTAAGAAAAATAAATAGAAATTTTGTTAATGGAGAAGACTGGGACATTCCCCATTCATCTTTGTCTCTTTTAATGTTAATCAGCTCAAAATATACTAACACTATTAACACTAATAATGTTATGAGTACTATTAATTAGTGTTATAATACTATTAATTAATATGAATAGTGTTATTAATACTATTAACAGTGTTATTAATACTATTAATTAATACTAATCACATTATTAATGTCATTACTAATAATACTATTAATTATATTATAATTATTATATTTATATTATACTTATAATATTCATATTATATAATTAATATATAATTATATAATTAATAGTATAAAATTAATATATAATATAATTATTATATTATTTAACTAAAAATTAAATATTATTGACATTTAATGTAATATTAAATATTATTAATATTAAATATTATTAACACTAACAATATTATTAATAATGATACTATTAATAATAATATTAATAGTGTTGTTAATAATGTTAATACTAATAGTGTTATTAATATTGTTATTAGTATTAATAGTGTTAGTATATTTTGAGCTGATTAACATTAAAAGAGATGAGGCTGAATGGTGAATATCTTCAGTTGTCTGCCTGTTTGATGAGGGAGCAATGCCCTGGCTCAGGGCTACAAGGGCAGGGGACCATGTTAGCACATTAGTCTGCAAAAGGCAGGCCTGTGCCCCTTCAGTGTTTCTGGTGCAGAACAAAAATGAGTTTATCCAGTATATGAACTTTACTTGTTAAAAAATGTATGCGTTAATCTACTGAAGCTTTATATAAATTTCCATAGTTCATAAAAAGTGGAAGGCACTTTGAGGGAAAAGAAGTCTGTCTGCTTGAACTGTGTTCAGAACAGTGGCATGGCAGCAAAGTTAAAAATCCACAGAGATGGAGAGAATAAAGCAAGGCACTGCCTCAGACCATTCATTGCTATAAAGAAATACACAAGGTTGGGTAATTTATAAAGAAAAGAGGTTTAATTGACTAACAGTTCTGCAGGCTGTACAGGAAGCAAAGCGGCATCTTCTGGGGAGGCCTCAGGAAGCTTCCAATCGTGGCAGAATGTAAAAGGGAAGCAGGCACGTCACATGGTGCAAGCAGGAGCAACAGTGAGAGGGGCGTGCCACACACTTTTAAATGAGATCCCCAGAAAATTCACTCACTAGGGCGAGGACAGCACGAAGAAAACGGTGCCAAATCATTCTTGAGGTATCTGTCCCATGATCCAATCACCTCCCATCAGGCCCCTCATCCAACAATGGGGATTACATGTCAATCTGAGATTCGGGCAGGGACACGCATCCAAACTATATCAGGCACATTCCCCAAAAAAACCTATTTCAAAAGAAGAGATCATTGTTGCGAGATGAAATCATTTTGTGTGACGAAAGAAAGAAAAATAAAGAGAAAGAAATAGAGAGAGAAAGAGAAGGAGGGAGGGAGGGAGGGAGGAAGGAAGGAAGGAAGGAAGGAAGGAAGGAAGGAAGGAAGGAAGGAAGGAAGGAAGGAAGGAAGGAAGGGAAAGGAAAGGAAGGAGGCAGCTTACCCTCTAAGAAAAAAAAAGCAAAACCTACATATACTCATTATATGCACAGAAAACTTGGTGCATTGCAAAGTACAATACTGGATTTGGGGTCTTCATGTATATTTGTATTTTGTTAAAGTGTGACCACCTAGTAGTAATCTTTCCATGTTGCCCCACCTTGAAACACACTGTGTGTAATGACTACATTTTAAATTGTGTCCTTCTCTGTGTTCTCCTAGTGCAAACCCAAAGCATGGAGTTTAGTGATTTTTTTAAATGTGATCATGTAGGAACCTCTGTCAATTACCAGACCCCAGACAATTTTTTAAAAACTACTTCACATATAATAGCTATCAAATACAGAACTGGCTGGGGTTACAATGGGAATAATGACAATACATATAACCTCTAAGTATTTGATATAAAAATTATAGAAGGCTAAAAACTAAAACATGCCAACAGTCTTTAAATTTTCTGAAAGCATGAGATTTTATCTTAACATAGAAATGAACTCTCCCCAGACGAAAGCACCTATACTTTCCCCAAATCTTACACATCAATTAAAATTTATCGGATTACTCATCAAACAGATTTATTTTACAGTTAAATATTCTAGATTAACTATTGACTTACTGCTTTCAGTGACTCTTGAAGAATGGAGTTGGGCCATTTTTTCTTTGCAAAATCCATATTTTCTGAGCACTTCTTCTGAGTGTTCTCCTAGGAGTGGAGTTCCTCTGGGATGGCCAGAGGCTGGCATTGTTTAAGGAAATAAAACTAACACTGGGGCTGTCCCATCTTGCTGGCCCATGATAAAAGAAATGTGCTACTCAGCCAAGGAAGCAATCAACAAAGTGAAGACACAGCCACAGAAGCAGAGGAAGACTGCAAAGCACCCACCTGAAAAGGGACTAATAACCAGAATATATAAATAACTCAAACAGCTTTATAGGAAAAACTGTAATAATTCAATTTAAAAATGGGCCAAAGATAGGAATAGACATTTCTCAAAAAAAGACGTACAAATGGCAAACAGGTATATGAAAAGGTGCTCAACATCACTGATCATCAGAGAGATGCAGATCAAAACTACAATGAGATATAATCTCACCCCAGTTAAAATGGTTTTTATCCAAAAGACAGGGACTAACAAATGCTGCTGATGATGTGAAGAAAAGGGAACCCTCACACACTGTTGGTGAAAATGTAAATTAGTACAATCATTATTCAGATCCGTTTGGAGTTCCCTCAAAAAACTAAAAGTAGAGCTACCATACAATCCAGCAATCCCACTGCTACATATATACCCCAAAGAAAAAAAATCAGTATATCAAAGAGATGTCTGCACTCACACGTTTATTGCAGTGCTATTTACAATAGCTAAGATTTGGAAGCAGCCTAATTGTTCCTAAACAGACGAATGGATAAAGAAAATGTGGTACATATATAAAATGGAGTACTATTCAGCCATAAAAAGAATGAGATCCTGTCATTTGCAAGAACATGGATGGAACTGGAGGACATTATGTTACGTGAAATAAGCCTGGCACAGAAAGCCAAACTTTGCATGTTCTCACCTAGTTGTGGGAGCTAAAAATTAAAAGAATTGAACTGATGGAGACAGACAGTGAAAAGATGGTTACCAAAGGCTGGGAAGGGTAGTAGTGGAGGGGAGGGGAAATGGGATGGTTAATAGGCACAAAAATATAGTTAGAAGGAACGAATAAGACCCAGTATGTGCTAGTACAACAGAGTGACTATAGTCAAAAATAATTTAATTGTAGATTTAAAAATAATTAAAAGACAGGTCAGGAACGGTGGCTCATGCCTGTAATCCCAGCATTTTGGGAGGCCACGCCAGGTGGATCATCTGAGGTCAGAAGTTGACACTAGGCTGGCCTACATAGTGAAACCCCGTCTCTGCTAAAAATACAAAAATTAGCCGGGCATGGTGGCGCACGCCTGTAATCCCAGCTACTCAGGAGGCTGAGGCAGGAGAATTGCTTGAACCTGGAAGGCGGAGGTTGCAGTGAACTGAGATAGTGCCATTGCACTCCAGCCTGGGTGACAGAGCAAAACTTTGTTTCAATAAATAAATAAATAACGGGAAGAGTATAATTAGATTGTAACACAAAAAAGAAGTGCTTAAGGTGATGGATACCCCATTTATACTGATGTAATCATTACACATTACATGCCTGTGCCAAAATATCTCATGTAACCCATAAATACATACACCTATTATGTACCCACAAAAATAAAAACTAAAAAAAAATTTTTAAGTGTGCTCCTTACTCTTCAGGAGTTGGGAAATATCATCAAAAGACAGAACAGGTGGCACCCATGCACCCGATTCTTTTTTTTTTTTTTTTTTTTTTTTGAGAAGGAGTGTCACTCTGTCACACAGGCTGGAGTGTAGTGATGCAATCTTGGCTCACTGCAACCTCTGCCTCCCAGGTCCAAGCGATTCTCCTGCTTCAGCCTCCCGAGCAGCTGGGATTATAGACGCACACCACCATGCTCGGGTAATTTTTATATTTTTAGTGAATACAAAAATTCACTGTGTTGGTCAGGCTGGTCTTGAACTTCTAACCTCAGGCGATCCACCTGGCTTGGCCTCCCAAAGTGCTGGGATTACAGGTGTGATCCACTTCGCCCGGGCATCCAATTCTGCAAAGATCTAGCACCATGGTGCACGTGTCTTCTTAGAGCCTATGTCTGCACAAAGTGAGGCAGCATCGGCCAGTCCAGTGAACTTAGGTGTGTAAACCAAAAATAAAATCTTAAACCCCTCAACCTACTGAAGAGACCCCCCTCTTTGCCAAGGGGACCCCAGAAAAACCTGAAAAACTGAAGTCCCAGTCCTGGAAAGGAAGGCAGATCAGACATGTGCTGTTGTACCCCTCCCTTTGGAAAGTAGGCATAGCTGACCAGCATTACCATTAACGCAGAGGACATGAGGCTGACAAACCAGACTTCTTAGTAATAAGATGCCACATTCCAACCTGAGTCTGGTGTAACATCACATGACAGATAGCAAACCCTGAAGCAAATTAAAATATTTTACCCCAAAATAAATTCCGGTGACATATTTGAAACAGCCCTGCAAAGCCATCTTTTGTGGGGGGAAATTTGTATCTGTTAGAGAATCTCCATTAATGCAGCCAAATGTCCCCTTTCTAGGCCTTTCCCAGATCTAGGAGATTAAAAATGAGAGTGTGACACCGTTAAGGTCCGAAAAGAGACACTTACCATCTATTCTCTCTGCAGGTGGCTGCCTGTGAGTTTCATCTACATAACAAGAGCCTTGGTCACCATAACTCCCCTTATCTTAGCTCAAGAAAAGATATCCTGCCTCTTTAGGCTGAACAAAAATACACCTTCCTCATACTGACTTATGATTTTACCTATAATTCCTGACTCCCTGAAATGTATAAAGCTAAACTGTAACCCAATCTCCTTGGGCACACTTAATCAGGATGGTTCCATGGGCCATGGTCATTCCTATTGGCTCAGAATAAACCTCTTTAAATATTTTACAAAGTTTCTGGGGTTTTTATTCCCCTCAGCAGGTGCATGAGAAGTTTTGAAGGGTCAAGATGCAATGTTTCCATAAATTTCTCCTAGATGGGTGCTTGCAAAGCCCCCATAGCCATGAACTTCCCATGAGAGGTAGGACATGTCTCCTGAAGGGTGCACCGCCATGATGTAGATTTTCGCCCTTTGTCTGCTTTAAAATTGTCCACATCCTACCTATACCACAGGCAGAACTATCCTATGCTGTACCTCCTATTACATTTGCATCCATTGTTTGTACTTTGGCAGATTGGGCACATTCAAAAACAGCTTACCCATTGCGCCAAGAACCCTCCAACCGAGGGAGCCAGGACACTTGGAGGCACATATCGTTTCTTGTGTTTCTAGCCAAATTTCGACAACACACTAGAAAAGGCCAAAATGTTAATATCGTGACTTCACTTTGGAAATACTTACTGAATAAGTGCATTCTGGTAGAAACCTAAGCAGAGGCGACTCTTGGATTCTTGTGTAGCATCTCCTCTGGCAAAGTTTCCCTTTGCCCCGAGCTAGAGACCCTCTTGGGAAAGGATCTCTCGGCGTATTGGTCTATAGGCAAATTTCCTCAAAGATGGCAGCACCTTCTGGAGTTTTCATGTTTAGAGCCGGTGACTACTTACCTTAGTTCACAGACTCAAACATGTCTTTTTGGTCTCAAACCACGCAAACCACCTGGGCTCCAAAGTCAGCGCGAATCATCTCACAGATAGAAGAAGGAAATTTCCCACCAACTCCAGTACCAAGACATTTCTCAAGGCCATGTGGCTTTACAAGCAGAGAGCTGGGACTAGCTGAGATATACCTGGAAATTTATTTTAAAATCTGAGCTCAGGAGGAACTTAAAAAAAAAAAGAAAAGAAAAAACTCCACCTATTCAAGAGTCAATGAACAACTTTCATTTCATTTATTTCTTTTTAGACAGGGTCTTGCTCTGTCACCCAGGCTGGAGTGCAGTGGTGTGAACTTTTAAAAATTTGTTTGTGGGCTGTCTTCCAGCTTCCACTGCTGTAATAGCCTATCTCCTCTCCTCTCAACTATTAACTATAATTAGTGCATAAAGACTGCTATTTCAACCCTTGAGGTCCTTACTTCAAACCATCCTAAAGAATTAAAATGTAGTCCTAAGTGGCGCTTTTCCAGGATCATAAGAATTCCTTCCCCTTCAAAAGCTTAGAGTAAAGATAAATCAGACAGAGGGAGAATTATCCTTTTATTGGCTCCAAGCAACCACTGGCTCCCTTCTCAGTGGTGTGATGTTCTGGAAGGGAGATTAGTGTCTTCTGAGGGTTGTTGCAATAATGGAGAAACACTTGGCCAAAACTTTCTTCCCCTGCCAGTGTCCTCTGCCTAGGATTGTCAGATTTTGGAAATACTCAAATGTTCTTCAATTTAGAGGGATATGCAATGAAAAATTTGCTACTGTTCGGGATTCGTTAAGTCAATTTAATTCCTGCTTAATGTAAAGTTATACCACCCACGATTTTGTTACTATTATTAACTTTCCAGAACCAGTGATGTGCTGAGATTTCTGCAGTGGTTCCAGAGTACTGCATTTAAGGTTTGGTGGTGAAAATGATCAGTTACAGTCATATGGTGTAACTGATATGCTATTCCACCAGTCTGAAAGGAGACCATGGCAGCAGGACCTGCCGTAAAGAGGCCTAGGGATGCTCAGTGAGATGACTTCTCCAGTCTCCCCAGTTGAGTCTCCCACCATATGGTTGGATGGTGGTGATGGCCACAGTGAGGCTCACCATATGGTTGGATGGTGGTGATGGCCACAGTGAGGCCTTGCCCAAACTCAGAAATGTCTAAGACTCTACTATTCCCAACCACATTTCCCTGACCTTCAGCACACTTACCTTTAGGCAAGCCAGTTTGATGTCGTTTAAAAACAATTTTTTTCTCTGCCACAGCACTGGATGGCCACATATTACGGAAGAACGGCTTGTCTTTACTCATGCTCAGTTCCCTTGTGATACCATTGTGGTGGCCCATCTGAGGAGCACAATCCTTTCAAGGCAAAGAAGAAACTGCACTCAGAAGGCCTGGCCAGGACCTACCAGCTTCACAGGGGCAAATCTAAAGCAAATCCTCCCACAGTTTGTTAGAAATGATGCCAGCCTATTGAGATTGTTTCTGAGTGGTGAGAAACAGCGAAAAGAGTTCATGCAAAACACAAGTGTAAATGTCATCATTTTATTCTTTTTGTTGATAAACTGCTGGAGAGTCAAGGTCACATCCTGAATTTCTTTCAGATCCTTTACACAGTAGGCATAGAATCCCAAAAGTTGTAAGTTCTGAAGAGTCTTTATCATATACTGACAAAAATATAAATGACATTTGTTTAAGTCTACTTATTGTAAAACTACTGTAGTAACAAAAGACTGAAAACAACCTAAGTCTCATTAATAGGAAACTGGTTGAAATGGAACACCCACTCAATGCTGTACTCTGCAGCTATAAAAAAGTATGAAGATGTCTGTATATTGCAATTGAGGGATTTCCACATGTATGAAGTTAAAAAGCCAGATGTGGAGAATGCGGCAGCATGCCACCATTTATCTAAGAAGGGAAGGGGAGTTAAACAGTTATAAGTATTTGCTTGCCTATTGTTTAAAGTAATGGCAGGATAAGACATAAAGCTAATCAAAATGTTAACGATCTCAATAATTGCATATAGTGATTACATGTTGAAATGCTAACATTTTGGGGACGGGTGCAATGGCTCACGCCTGTAAATTCCAGCACTTTGGGAGGCCGAGGCGGGCGGATCACGAGGTCAGGAGTTCGAGACCAGCCCGGCCAACACAGTGAAACCCCGTCTCTACTAAAAATGCAAAAATTAGCTGGGCGCGGTGACAGGCATCTGTAATCCCAGCTACTCAGGAGGCTGAGGCAGGAGAATCGCTTGAACCTGGGAGGCGGAGGTTGCAGTGAGCAGAGATCTTGCCACTGCACTCCAGCCTGGGTGACAAAACTAGACTCCGTCTCAAAAAAAAAAAACAAAAAAAAGCTAACATTTTGGACATACTGGGTTAAATAAAATACACTATTAAAATTAATTCCATCTATTTCTTTTTATTTATTTTTGTAATGTGGTTCCTGGACAATTTCAATTACATGTGTATCTCTTGTATTTCTATTGGAGAGAACTGCCATGGAGATGCCCTCTCATCACCATATACACCACCTTGCCAGCAGAAAGAAGAGAAAATGTTGGTGAGAAAATGTTGGTGATATGGACTAATAAGACTATTTGAGACACATACTCTTGACATTCAAAGAGGTTCTCAGCCAGGTGTGGTGGCTCAAGCCTGTAAATCCAGCACTTTGGGAGGCTGAGGCGCATGGATCACTTGAGCTTAGGAGTTCAAGACCAGCCTAAACATAGCAAGACCCCATCTTTACAAAATATGCAAAACTTAGCTGGGGGTGAGGCACATACCTGTGGTTCCAGCTACTCCAGAGGCAGAGGTGGGAGCATTGCTGGAGCCCAGGAGATGGAGGCTGCAGTGAACCATGATTGCACCACTGCACTCCAGCTTGAGCAACAGAAAGAAACCCTGTTTTCTTTTTTTTTGGTTTTTGTTTCACAAAAGGTTCTCTCACACTTAGATCTACTCAGCCCCCAAATCTCAAGTTAGGCAAACAATGTCACATGCTGTTAGACTAGAAATTAGGAAATCAGGAATCAAAGAAATACAAATTGTTGAGGAAAGAGCTGCCTTTCTTCAGAACTTAGAATTGATGTTTAATGGTATTAGATTCCACAGCGGAGCATCCAACCCACAGAGATATTTGTATCTGTGAGAAAATGGAAATACCCGCGGATGTCTTCAGAGGTCATTAGAAGTTGGGTTTGGTGTAAACCTGTGGTACGATCATTGTTCACTCACGGAATGTCTTCTAGAAGAACATACTCTGTGTCTGTAATGTTTGCATCATGAAAAATGTAGGAAGGTGTCATCGCTGCTAATATCAAAGATTAGGGAGTTTCATCTAAACCCTAGTATTTTCCCTAACAAGTGATCATTCCTCTATGTATGTAAATACTTCTCAAGGTTTTTTTTTTTTAGCTAGTTGGTTTTTCTTTTGAATGTAGCTTTTGTCTGATTACAAAAATAATATAAACGGTCCCAAAATTGTTAGAAAATGCTAAAAAGTATATATCAAGAAAGATCTAAAATCTCAGGACCCAGATGTAGCCTCTGTTAACATTTAGAAATACCTTTCTTCAGGTAATGTTCTCTGCATATTATAATAATTAGATATAGAATCCTATATTTTTTAGTAAAATGATATCGTATTATACATACTGTTTTCTGTCTTGCCCTTTTGCTCATCAGTATGTTGTGGATGTCTTTTCATGACATGAAATTTAATGCTACATTATTGTCTTCATAGTTTTAAGCTATTTCATGGAACAGATGACTCTTATTTAAAGTCTCTTGTAGATGAACAATGGATTAATTCCAATTTTTCCTATTACAAATAACACTGCAATGAATATCCTTTTACACTGATATTTTCATATTGTCTGATGTAAAATTACACTGTAGATTTATGCCCTTCCAAGACTTTGAATGTGATTGCCTTAAAGAAAGTTTTCCACAACTTATACCAGCAGCATATGATTATGTTTGTTTTCTGATGCTTTTACCAAAACTAGGTATTTTAATAATTTTGATAGACAGAGATGCCTGTCTGTTGTGCCATAACATATTAAATTGCCATTTTTCAGTCTCTGTTGACTTATAAACAACTATTTCATATGGACAGACTTAATATAAATTTCTTTTTCTCTTCTTTCCTTTTTTTTTTTTTTTTTTTTTTTGAGACAGAGTCTCACTCTATCACCCAAGCTGGAGGTCAGTAGAACAATATCAGCTCACTGCAACCTCCTCCGCCTCCCAGGTTCAAGCAATTCTCCTGCCTCAGAGTCCCAAGTAGCTGAGATTATAGGCGCCTGCCAATACGCCCAACTAATTTTTGTATTTTTAGTAAAGACATGGTTTCACCATGTTGGCCAGGATGGTCTCGAACTCCTAACCTCAAGTAATTGGCCCACTTTGGCCTCCCAATGTGCTGGGATTACAGGTATGAGCCACCGCACCCAGTCAGAAATTTCTATATACACATTTCATTATCTTATACTTACATACAATATTTTGTTAAGTTTTAAAAAGACATTCTATCAGTCACAAAGCCTTACAGATTGACCTTCTTAATAGCCACCAACTCACTTCTCTCCTCTCATTTATGAAAATCCTGACGACGTATTGTTGCCAGGATGATAAATAAATCTGGTCATGTCATTAAAAACTCTTCAATGTCTCCTTGGTGTAGGGTGGTTCAGCTGCTAAAATTAGGAAAAAAAAAATGGGGAGGATCATGTTTATGGAGGGGGAAGAATGAAATCAGAAGTTTCATTTCAAACACATTACATTTTAGGTAGTGTGAAATATTCAAGCAGAGGTGTCAAAGAGCCAGATAGAGATACGATCCAGAGTTCAGAGCAGAAGTCTTAGCTGAAAATTTGCATATCATCTGCCTAAAGATGGCATTTAAACCTGCAACCATCAAACCTGTACCTCCCTCTACAGTGCACTCTGTGTGAACTGCTTTAGTGGCTTTATCCTAAGCAAACTTGTGTAGGATGATGAAAGACTTTCTCTCAGACTGTCAACAAGTATAATTTATTAGGGAACATTTACATGCATGGAGGAAAGGGAACATTAATTCTCCTGTCCCCAAGGAGACACAACAAAGGTAAACGCAAAGATAAGCTAAGATGCTGTTCAAATTTGCAAGAAAAATCCTGGAAGGAATGTCTGTCTTCTTCAATCTTTGTCACCGACTTCTACATCTTCAGAGTCATCGTTTGTCCAAGGTGGCTCCACTCTGATTTATGGGAGGTGAAGCAATATTATGTACCAGGAAAAAGGAAGGTTTCTCAGTCAGAGAGACAGCAGTCTGAATTCTCAGTCAGCCCTTTATAATCTCTGTGGCTTTGAGCATTCTTCCTTAACTTCTCTGCACCTCCTCACCTGTAAATTAAAGATAATAAATGCCTACTCTTGGGAAATTCAGAGATGAAATGCGTTCACAGTGTAGCACACTTTCTGGCTCATAGCAGACCTTCAGTGAATACAGAATATTATCACTGAGAAACATATAAATCCTTTTTTAGCTCAGAGTTTTCACCCAGAATATGGCAGTGCATTTGTCATGTGTGAAGGGAATTGGGTCTCCCCCATGCCTGCACTGGCCATTCACATCAACTCCTTGTTTCTTTACTGCTGAAATTCAGGACCTATGTGTGTTCACCAGAAGTAAACACACACACCTGCAGCATGATGGAATGGATAAAATGTTCTGTTTCTGTCTCCTGGTGCTTGGGGTGGTGGAAAAAAATACACACAGGAAAACTTCTGTTTTGTTGCCAGAGTGAGTATCTTAAAATTGTCAAAGTTGGAAAAACTGTCATTTGAGAGATTGCAAGTGATTCTGCATTTTGGGGTAAAGGCCGAACTAGCTTCCCTCCCTTTGCTCTGGAAGGAAACCTGTTTTCTTGGTCATGAGGGTGTTAGGCAAGAGCCCACTCTGTGGTGGGGAAAGACCTGACCAAGGGGCACAGGTGTTTGAGACAGCGAGTGCTGACCTGTGGGCAGAGCGGGACATCTGCAGACATTAGGAGGATGCTGAGTCCAGTCTGACTGGACTCAAGCAGGGCAGAGATTCAGCTAGGATGGGGACAAGGGACTTCCACTGGAGAACTTGCCAGCTTTCTCAATTTCAGCAATTTTAAGATATTCACTCTGGAAACACGACAGAATGACGGCCAACAGGAGACCCCTGGGAGAAGCATGGCTCATGGATTCTGGTAGTGATATATGATTTTGACTTAAGTTTTCCTGAAATACTACACAATCACCATCAACAACAACGATAATAAAGGCTAATCCTTATAAAGTGCTGTTAATTTTACATAAATGAGCACATTTAACCCTCACAGCTCTAAGTCCTCTTAGTATATCCACGTTACAGAAAAGGAAACTGAGGGGGGGGCGGAGCAAGATGGCCGAATAGGAACAGCTCCAGTCTCCAACTCCCAGCACGAGCGACACAGAAGACCGGTGATTTCTGCATTTTCAACTGAGGTACTGGGTTCATCTCACTGGGGAGTGCCGGACAATCGGTGCTGGTCAGCTGCTGCAGCCCAGCCAGCGAGAGCTGAAGCAGGGCGAGGCATCGCCTCACCTGGGAAGCGCAAGGGGGAAGGGAATCCCTTTTCCTAGCCAGGGGAACTGAGACACACAACACCTGGAAAATCGGGTAACTCCCACCCCAATACTGCACTTTAAGCAAACAGGCACACCAGGAGATCATATCCCACACCTGGCTGGGAGGGTCCCACGCCCATGGAGCCTCCCTCATTGCTAGCACAGCAGTCTGCGATATCGCAGCAAGGCAAGGCAGCAGCGAGGCTGGGGGAGGGGCGCCCGCCATTGCTGAGGCTTAAGTAGGTAAACAAAGCTGCTGGGAAGCTCAAACTGGGTGGAGCTCACAGCAGCTCAAGGAAACCTGCCTGTCTCTGTAGACTCCACCTCTGGGGACAGGGCACAGTAAACAATAACAAAAACAGCAGAAACCTCTGCAGACGCAAACGACTCTGTCTGACAGCTTTGAAGAGAGCAGTGGATCTCCCAACACGGAGGTTGAGATCTGAGAAGGGACAGACTCCCTGCTCAAGTGGGTCCCTGACCCCTGAGTAGCCTAACTGGGAGACATCCCCCACTAGGGGCAGTCTGACACCCCACACCTCAAGGGTGGAGTACACCCCTGAGAGGAAGCTTCCAAAGCAAGAATCAAACAGATACACTCGCTGTTCAGCAATATTCTATCTTCTGCAGCCTCTGCTGCTGATACCCAGGCAAACAGGGTCTGGAGTGGACCTCAAGCAATCTCCAACAGACCTACAGCTGAGGGTCCTGACTGTTAGAAGGAAAACTATCAAACAGGAAGGACACCTACACCAAAACCCCATCAGTACATCACCATCATCAAAGACCAGAGGCAGATAAAACCACAAAGATGGGGAAAAAGCAGGGCAGAAAAGCTGGAAATTCAAAAAATAAGAGTGCATCTCCCCCAGCAAAGGAGCGCAGCTTATCACCAGCAACGGATCAAAGCTGGACGGAGAATGACTTTGACGAGATGAGAGAAGAAGGCTTCAGTCCATCAAACTTCTCAGAGCTAAAGGAGGAATTACGTACCCAGCGCAAAGAAACTAAAAATCTTGAAAAAAAAGTGGAAGAATTGATGGCTAGAGTAATTAATGCAGAGAAGGTCATAAACGAAATGAAAGAGATGAAAACCATGACACGAGAAATACGTGACAAATGCACAAGCTTCAGTAACCGACTCGATCAACTGGAAGAAAGAGTATCAGCGATTGAGGATCAAATGAATGAAATGAAGCGAGAAGAGAAACCAAAAGAAAAAAGAAGAAAAAGAAATGAACAAAGCCTGCAAGAAGTATGGGATTATGTAAAAAGACCAAATCTACGTCTGATTGGGGTGCCTGAAAGTGAGGGGGAAAATGGAACCAAGTTGGAAAACACTCTTCAGGATATCATCCAGGAGAACTTCCCCAACCTAGTAGGGCAGGCCAACATTCAAATCCAGGAAATACAGAGAACGCCACAAAGATACTCCTCGAGAAGAGCAACTCCAAGACACATAATTGCCAGATTCACCAAAGTTGAAATGAAGGAAAAAATCTTAAGGGCAGCCAGAGAGAAAGGTCGGGTCACCCACAAAGGGAAGCCCATCAGACTAACAGCAGATCTCTCGGCAGAAACTCTCCAAGCCAGAAGAGAGTGGGGGCCAATATTCAACATTCTTAAAGAAAAGAATTTTAAACCCAGAATTTCATATCCAGCCAAACTAAGTTTCATAAGTGAAGGAGAAATAAAATCCTTTACAGATAAGCAAATGCTTAGAGATTTTGTCACCACTAGGCCTGCCTTACAAGAGACCCTGAAGGAAGCACTAAACATGGAAAGGAACAACTGGTAACAGCCATTGCAAAAACATGCCAAAATGTAAAGACCATCGAGGCTAGGAAGAAACTGCATCAACTAATGAGCAAAATAACCAGTTAATATCATAATGGCAGGATCAAGTTCACATATAACAATATTAACCTTAAATGTAAATGGACTAAATGCTCCAATTAAAAGACACAGACTGGCAAACTGGATAAAGAGTCAAGACCCATCAGTCTGCTGTATTCAGGAGACCCATCTCACACGCAGAGACATACATAGGCTCAAAATAAAGGGATGGAGGAAGATTTACCAAGCAAATGGAGAACAAAAAAAAGCAGGGGTTGCAATACTAGTCTCTGATAAAACAGACTTTAAACCATCAAAGATCAAAAGAGACAAAGAAGGCCATTACATAATGGTAAAGGGATCAATTCAACAGGAAGAGCTAACTATCCTAAATATATATGCACCCAATACAGGAGCACCCAGATTCATAAAGCAAGTCCTTAGAGACTTACAAAGAGACTTAGACTCCCATACAATAATAATGGGAGACTTCAACACTCCACTGTCAACATTAGACAGATCAACGAGACAGAAAGTTAACAAGGATATCCAGGAATTGAACTCATCTCTGCAGCAAGCAGAACTAATAGACATCTATAGAACTCTCCACCCCAAATCAACAGAATATACATTCTTCTCAGCACCACATCGTACTTATTCCAAAATTGACCACGTAATTGGAAGTAAAGCACTCCTCAGCAAATGTACAAGAACAGAAATTATAACAAACTGTCTCTCAGACCACAGTGCAATCAAACTAGAACTCAGGACTAAGAAACTCAATCAAAACCGCTCAACTACATGGAAACTGAACAACCTGCTCCTGAATGACTACTGGGTACATAACGAAATGAAGGCAGAAATAAAGATATGTTCTTTGAAACCAATGAGAACAAAGATACAACATACCAGAATCTCTGGGACACATTTAAAGCAGTGTGTAGAGGGAAATTTATAGCACTAAATGCCCACAAGAGAAAGCAGGAAAGATCTAAAATTGACACTCTAACATTGCAATTAAAAGAACTAGAGAAGCAAGAGCAAACACATTCGAAAGCTAGCAGAAGGCAAGAAATAACTAAGATCAGAGCAGAACTGAAGGAGATAGCGACACAAAAAACCCTCCAAAAAATCAACGAATCCAGGAGTTGGTTTTTTGAAAAGATCAACAAAATTGACAGACCACTAGCAAGACTAATGAAGAAGAAAAGAGAGAAGAATCAAATCGACGCAATTAAAAATGATAAAGGGGATATCACCACCGACCCCACAGAAATACAAACTACCATCAGAGAATACTATAAACACCTCTACGCAAATAAACTGGAAAATCTAGAAGAAATGGATAATTTCCTGGACACTTACACTCTTCCAAGACTAAACCAGGAAGAAGGTGAATCCCTGAATAGACCAATAGCAGGCTCTGAAATTGAGGCAATAATTAATAGCCTACCAACCAAAAAAAGTCCAGGACCAGATGGATTCACAGCTGAATTCTACCAGAGGTACAAGGAGGAGTTGGTACCATTCCTTCTGAAACTATTCCAATCAATAGAAAAAGAGGGAATCCTCCCTAACTCATTTTATGAGGCCAACATCATCCTGATACCAAAGCCTGGCAGAGACACAACAAAAAAAGAGAATTTTAGACCAATATCCCTGATGAACATCGATGCAAAAATCCTCAATAAAATACTGGCAAACCGGATTCAGCAACACATCAAAAAGCTTATCCACCATGATCAAGTGGGCTTCATCCCTGGGATGCAAGGCTGGTTCAACATTCGCAAACCAATAAACATAATCCAGCATATAAACAGAACCAAAGACAAGAACCACATGATTATCTCAATAGATGCAGAAAAGGCTTTTGACAAAATTCAACAGCACTTCATGCTAAAAACGCTCAATAAATTCGGTATTGATGGAACGTACCTCAAAATAACAAGAGCTATTTATGACAAACCCACAGCCAATATCATACTGAATGGGCAAAAACTGGAAAAATTCCCTTTGAAAACTGGCACAAGACAGGGATGCCCTCTCTCACCACTCCTATTCAACATAGTGTTGGAAGTTCTGGCTAGGGCAATTAGGCAAGAGAAAGAAATCAAGGGTATTCAGTTAGGAAAAGAAGAAGTCAAATTGTCCCTCTTTGCAGATGACATGATTGTATATTTAGAAAACCCCGTTGTCTCAGCCCAAAATCTCCTTAAGCTGATAAGCAACTTCAGCAAAGTCTCAGGATACAAAATTAATGTGCAAAAATCACAAGCATTCTTATACACCAGTAACAGACAAACAGAGAGCCAAATCATGATGAACTTCCATTCACAATTGCTTCAAAGAGAATAAAATACCTAGGAATCCAACTTACAAGGGATGTAAAGGACCTCTTCAAGGAGAACTACAAACCACTGCTCAGTGAAATAAAAGAGGACACAAACAAATGGAAGAACATTCCATGCTCATGGATAGGAAGAATCAATATCGTGAAAATGGCCATACTGCCCAAGGTAATTTATAGATTCAATGCCATCCCCATCAAGCTACCAATGAGTTTCTTCACAGAATTGGAAAAAACTGCTTTAAAGTTCATATGGAACCAAAAAAGAGCCTGCATCTCCAAGACAATCCTAAGTCAAAAGAACAAAGCTGGAGGCATCACGCTACCTGACTTCAAACTATACTACAAGGCTACAGTAACCAAAACAGCATGGTACTGGTACCAAAACAGAGATATAGACCAATGGAACAGAACAGAGTCCTCAGAAATAATACCACACATCTACAGCCATCTGATCTTTGACAAACCTGACAAAAACAAGAAATGGGGAAAGGATTCCCTATTTAATAAATGGTGCTGGGAAAATTGGCTAGCCATAAGTAGAAAGCTGAAACTGGATCCTTTCCTTACTCCTTATAGGAAAATTAATTCAAGATGGATTAGAGACTTAAATGTTAGACCTAATACCATAAAAATCCTAGAGGAAAACCTAGGTAGTACCATTCAGGACATAGGCATGGGCAAAGACTTCATGTCTAAAACACCAAAAGCAACAGCAGCAAAAGCCAAAATTGACAAATGGGATTTCATTAAACTAAAGAGCTTCTGCACAGCAAAAGAAACTACCATCAGAGTGAACAGGCAACCTACAGAATGGGAGAAAATTTTTGCAATCTACTCATCTGACAAAGGGCTAATATCCAGAACCTACAAAGAACTCAAACAAATTTACAAGAAAAAAACAACCCCATCAAAAAGTGGGTAAAGGATATGAACAGACATTTCTCAAAAGAAGACATTCATACAGCCAACAGACACATGAAAAAATGCTCATCATCACTGGCCATCAGAGAAATGCAAATCAAAACCACAATGAGATACCATCTCACACCAGTTAGAATGGCGATCATTAAAAAGTCAGGAAACAACAGGTGCTGGAGAGGATGTGGAGAAATAGGAACACTTTTACACTGTTGGTGGGATTGTAAACTAGTTCAACCATTATGGAAAACAGTATGGCGATTCCTCAAGGATCTAGAACTAGATGTACCATATGACCCAGCCATCCCATTACTGGGTATATACCCAAAGGATTATAAATTATGCTGCTATAAAGACACATGCACACGTATGTTTATTGCGGCACTATTCACAATAGCAAAGACTTGGAATCAACCCAAATGTCCATCAGTGACAGATTGGATTAAGAAAATGTGGCACATATACACCATGGAATACTATGCAGCCATAAAAAAGGATGAGTTTGTGTCCTTTGTAGGGACATGGATGCAGCTGGAAACCATCATTCTTAGCAAACTATCACAAGAACAGAAAACCAAACACCGCATGTTCTCACTCATAGGTGGGAACTGAACAATGAGATCACTTGGACTCAGGAAGGGGAACATCACACACCAGGGCCTATCATGGGTAGGGGGAAGGGGGGAGGGATTGCATTGGGAGTTATACCTGATGTAAATGACGAGTTGATGGGTGCTGACGAGTTGATGGGTGCAGCACAGCAACATGGCACAAGTATACACATGTAACAAACCTGCACGTTATGCACATGTACCCTAGAACTTAAAGTATAATAATAATAAATAAATTAAAAAAAAAAAAAGTATGTACTCCCTAAAAAAAAAAAAAAAAGGAAACTGAGTTACAGAGAGATCAGGTAACTTGCTCAAGGTCACACAGATAATAAGATGTCTTTCCTGCATCACGTTAGAGCCAAGCCCTTGTTAGACTCTTTTTGAACACTTGAGTCTATTGCTAGCTGTATTTTACAGAATTGGGGTAGGAGCTGTGTTCATGCTTTGGGTAAATCAAGGAGGGGGGAAGGGCAGAACTTGAGGAAGATACACACGATCTGACTAACAGAGGCACAGATATCTGAGCAAGAGATGACCATGATGACCAGGTAGCTGCTGGGAACATACAGGCAGTCCTGGAGGAGGCTCAGGAGCGAGCTGGGAGGGGCTTGCTACTGAGGGGTGCAGTTGGAATTCTGCTGTGAATTTTAAAAAGGATAAGTCCTGCAGACTGGAGAGGGATTCAGGTTACATTTATGTTAGAGACATAACATTGAAGATAACTTGACACGAATGGGATTTTGTCCCCCCAGATTCCTATGTTGAAGCCCTAACCCCCAATTTGACTATTTTTGGAAAGACGGTTTTTACGGAGGTGACTAAAGTTAAATGAGGCCACATGGGGAGGCCCTAATTCTAGCATTTGATGAAACTGCCTTCAAAGAAGTGATTAAATAAAGTGAGGCCTACTGGACGGGGCCCTCATTCAATGTGACTCATGTCCTTATGAGAAGAGAAAGAGGCCTCAAGAGGCCATCTGAGGACACAGCGAGAAGGCAGCCACCCACAAGCCAAGGAGAGAGGCCTTGAGAAAAACCAAACCTGCAGCACCTTGATGCTGGACTTCAGCCTCCAGAACTATGATGAACAAATTTCTGTTGTTTGAGCCACCCTCTCTGTGGTATTCTGTTATGGCAGCTTGAGTAGACTAAGACATCACTTCAGACAGAAATGTTAAAGAAATGCCTTCCAAATTCCCACAGGACCCATCTTTTCCCCTACTTTTAGAACTATGTCTCAGAATATTTGATGGAAATCTTCACTCATTCATTCTGCTGACTGCTAAAATCCAATCAACCCAAACCAAACCCTTTATCCCTGCCCTCAACCAGTGCTCAAAGCAACTCCCCACCCTGACTTTCCAATCGTGGGAAGGCTGTCATCTCTTTAGTCACCTCCTCACCTTGGGCCCCCTTCCCTCTGTCACCAAGTCTTCTCAGCCCCTCCCTGGGTCATCCCTTAAAATTATTTCCTCTTTTCTCTTCCCACTGCCAAGTTGCATATCCACATACGTATTAACTCCTCACCTATACTATCCCCTGGTGGGATTTTTCTTTTTTTTTAAAGGCAGGGTCTCACTCTGTTGCCCAGGCTGGAGTGCAATGCTGTTTTCATGTTTCACTGCAGCTTCGACCTCCTTGGCTCAAGGGGTCCTCCTGCCTCCCCAGTAGCTGAGACCACAGGCACATGCCACCATGCCCAGCTATGGTTTTTTTTTTAATTTTTGGTAGAGACAGGGTCTCACTATGCCAGACTGGTCTTGAGCTCCTGGGCTCAAGGGATCCTCCCCTCTCAGCCTCCCCAAGTGCTAGGATTACAGGCATGAGCCACCATGCCTGGTGCCTGGTAGGATTTTTACCTCCTAATTGCCCTACTCATACTCCACAGGAAGGCACTGGTTCTAAGGGTCTCATTGCACCTGTTAGTGTGCAGTAGTGCATGGTGGTGGGGGGCGCTTGGCACAGCATCTAGCGGCCAGATATGATGAGGAAGAGAGAAGTTCATACCAACAATAACAGGGAGTGAATGAGATAGCACAGGAAATTCTTCTGGATTCCAGGTGAAATTGACTCCTAGAGTTAGGGAGACATTCTGAAGGCCCCCCCATCCTGAGGTGTGGCCAGTGATGAAGAGGCTCCACTGTGTCTGAGGCCTGGGGAGGACATGGGCCTCTCCTTTCTGCTTCACCACAACCCAGAGAAATAGACACAAGTATCCCCATTTTTATTGATGAAGAAGCTGAGGCCTGGCAAGGCAGTCAAATGGCAAGGATCCCTGATGTTTCTTTCCAAGTGGGTGGGTTAGAATAATATCCTGGGTCTCTCCCCACTTCCTGGGATCGGGCCTGCCAGTTCAGTTTGTCTCTCTTTGGGATCAGCCTTGTCTGCATAGATCATCCTGCTCTGTGCCATAAATAGAGGTGGTGGGGTGGGGTGGGGCGGGGCAGAGATACTAGCCCTGGGTGGGGTTATGGTGCAGTGTTACCTGTAACTGTGCGTGTCTGAGTCTGCCTCTTGTTGGAGACTGGAATAAGAAAGCCATTGTTATGTGCGCACACACACACACGCACACACCCCCACCCTGATCCTTCGAATTAGCCTTTCTCAGTAATAAGGCTGGTATTTTGAGTGCCATCTTCCTGACTTCAGCATCTACTAACTAACTGACTCCAAATAGGAAACAGGGTGAGCTGACTGAGCCCCATCAAATAGCAATAGGGGTCTAACCACAGGTCTGACTACAATTTCCCATCTCTTTCTACTCTATTCCTCCCCAGAGCCTACTGGCAGTGGGGATCAGGTCTGGTTCAGGGGTAGAAGTTGGGAAGCCCCTGACTCCTTACCCTTAGGATCATGTCCAAAGGTCCCCTGGGTAGAGTCCCAGGTTGAGGCACTAGGAAGATGACAGATTTCTCCTGGTTCAACTGTAGCTGCCTTTGCGCTACGAGTCTGGAGGCACTCAGGGCCAGTGAGCCACATGAGTGAGGCAGCAGCCAAGGACTGGGCCAACTGCATGACTTGGGAATGGTTCAGGTCAACAACTACTCTTTGCTGGGTGCAGAGATGCAGTGACAAATAAGACAGAGACCTTGCTGTTGTGAAAACTATATCTTCAGGGAGAAGCTGATACCTCAATATAATTGACAAGTAGGATAGGTACAGAGTACATCACCTATAGAGGGATGCCTGAAGGTCAAACTGGGGGTCAGGAAAGCCCCCTAAGGAGAGGACACTTGAGCTGAGTCATAAAGAATTGATAGGGACATGCTTGTTGGAGAAAGGTGAGATGAGCTTTTGAGGCAGAGCTGACACCTGAGCAGAGGTGCAGGGCTTGCACCAGCTTGGTGTTTGCAGAGACCTGGAGTCAGCAGGCTCTACTGACCACACTGTGAGCAAGAGGGTGTGTGGAGTGGTCAAGCTAGGAGCACAGCAGCCACTATACATAGTGAACCTCGTACCACACCACAAGGAGCTTGCACTACATTGTACAGTGATGGGAGCCTCTAGGAGGTCAGAATGGCTTCTTAATACACTGTCTGTTGTGTGGAGAAATGATTAAAAGGGAGGATGCAGGGTGGTAGTCTGGAGGCTTCTGCAAAAATCTAGATGAGAAATCATGATGACCAGGCAGGGAATCAGGCTAGAGAGGAGAGAGTGGGGTCAAGAATCATTTCCTTGATTGGATCAATTATTGATGAATAAGGGGGTGAAAGAGAACTCTGTCTGGGATGCTCTATGGTGATGGGCCTTTAAATGGTTTTGGAGTTTACAGTGGGCAGAGGAGGCTGGTGCCCCAAAGGAGATAGACACTCTAAGCAGGAGGAAGGAGGGGCATCAAGAGAGAGCAGGGTCCCAGGACTCAGGAGAACAGAGTTCAAGAAGCAAGTGGTCACTGGGAGTAAATGTGGCAGAGAAAGCCAGGATGATAGGAGATAGAAAATATCCATTGTTTTTGGAAATTGTTGATGTCCTTTATCAAAGATATCTCCATGAAGTGATTAGGTGGAAGCTAGATTGCAGAGGGTTGAAGAGGAAGAAGATGAGGAAACAAAATCAATGTAGAACATAGAGTATTCTTTCAAGAAACTTAAAATGGGAGACATGGGGCTATAGCTAGAGTGATACAAAATGTCACCTAATATCTTTTTAGGATAGGAAATCTGCTAGAGTTTGGATGTTTGTCCCCCAAACCTCCCTTATGTTGAAATTTGATCCCATTGTTGGACACTGGGCCTAATGGGAGGTGTTTGGATCATGGGGATGGTTCTTTCATAAACATCTTGGTGCTGTCTTCCAATAATGAGTGAGTTCCTGTTCTATTAGTTCACACAAGAGCTGGTTGTTAAAAGGAGCCTGGCACCCTCTCCTCCTGATCTCTCTGTATCTGTCTCTGTCTCTCTCTCTCCCTCTCTCTGTGTGTGTCACTTTCTCTCTGGCCACATGATCTCTGCACAGGCCATCTCCCCTGCACCTTCTGCCATGAGTAGAAGCAGCCTGAGGCCCCCACCAGAAACTGAACAGATGCCAGTGTCATGCTTCCTATGTGGCCTGCAGAACTGTGAGCCAAATAAACCTCTTGTCTTTATAAATTATCCAGCCTCAGATATTCCTTTACAGCAACGCAAAAGGACTAAGACATGATCCTTGTGCACATTTAAAGGCTGAAAAGAAAGTGATAATAAAATAGAGTGGGAAGGATTAAAGGCATAAGAGAGAAAGGGATAATGACACAATCTATTGGAGAAAATGGTATTAAGAGTGTGGGTGGCTGTGTGGCCCTTGGACCTGAGGCAGCATGCCTCGCCCATGTGACATGTGAGAAGCTCCTGATAACAGGCAGTTTAACTCTGCCCAGAATGTCCTCAATTCTTTCATTTGTTGAAAGTTCTGCTTTTCTATTAAGATCAAGAGCAAATGTCAACTCTCACCCCTGGTGAGCTTCCATAGCAGGTTCTTTGATTGTATCCTGCAATTGTTATAATTCTGTTACAGTTCTTTCTGGACATGTCTTTTACCCCTACTAGATTTACACATTTGTTGAAAAAGGAAAAATAGCTTACCTGTCTATATTTCAACCAAATGATTAATAAATATTTTTTTGATTTTCAAAATTTCCTTCTCAATAGTACTCTAATAATTAAAATTAAAATTATATTATAAAGCCTTGTAATCTCAAAAACAGTATATTAAACAAAGGAAGCCAGACACAAAGAGTAAATACTCCACAATTGCATTTTTATAAACTTCTAGAAAAGGCAAACCAGTGACAAAAAGCATTGGTTTTTCTGGATTCTGGGGAATCTTGCAAGGGGTAAAGGCAACATTTTGAGATGATGGAAATGATTTACACCTTGATAGGAGTCCACACTCCTATCATGTGACCCAGGCACACATTTGTCAAAGCTCATTAAGCTGTACATATTGAATGGGTACATTTTATTTTAGCTAAGTTATACCTCAATAAAGGTGATTTTAAAATGCAAATTTTAGTTCTGGGTGTGGTAGCTCATGCCAGGAATCCCAACACTTTGGGGTGTTGAGGAGGAAGAATTGCTTGAGCCCAACAGTTCAGGACAAGACCAGCCTGGGCAACAAAACCAAGACTCCATCTCTAATTCGAAAACAAAACAAAACAAAAATAACAAAATTAAAACGTGAAAACCCTAATAGAAATCAGGTTAACCTGACCAACTCTCTATGTACCAGGACCCTCTGAGAGCCATTGTTAAGGACATGAGCAGTATTTCTAGATAGCTGATGGGATGGAGGAGGTTTGCTATGAATTAAGAGATAAAATGTTTGTTTTAAGTGACAATAACAACAACAAAATAGATTTTCTTTCCAAAACTGAAATTTTCCTTTCTCTTCCTCTTAGACCAAAAGCAAACAAACAAACAAACAAACAAAAACAAACAAAAAAACAATTGAGAGTGGATGAGGTCTTTCCCCTGACAAGTCTACACCTATGGTCTTTCATGACCCATGGCAAATGCAGGTGGAAGGTTTCTGTGAGTGCTTTGGGAGCCAAATTGCATGGAGGTCCCACAAATTTGGGAGCCAGGAACAAATCCTAGGAAATTCTAGAACCCATTAAACACATTTAAGAGTGATTATATTAAACAGTAATTGATAACAGCAGAAAATCAGAAAGTTAAATAATAGTTTATCTTTGATGGGTGTTTCTTATAATTTTTCTCTACATAGATGATCTAGGTAAATATAATGATTAGAAACTTTAACAAACTTTGTACTTAATTAACAGCATTTTATTGTCTGAAAAATCATATCTCATTGGTGAAAAAATTTAGACCTATGTCCAGAAGAGGTTTAAATGAAGAGGCTCTTGCATGGGCCCTGCTAGGAGTTGCTAACCTGCTTGTACATGTCAGGGTGGACAGGCTTTGCAATGCTAGTCCAGCAAACCTTTAGAAGAAAACAAAACCACAGACATATCATCTGGCGCTTAAGAGACTGTGCTCCACATGTGTTTATTGCAGCACTGTTCACAATAGCAAAGACCTGGAACCAACCCAAATGCCCACCAATGATAGACTGGATAAGGAAAATGTGGCACATATACACCATGGAATAATATGCAGCCATTAAAAAAGGATGAGTTCATGTCCTTTTCAGAGACATGGATGAAGCCGGAAACCATCATTCTCAGCAAACACAAGAACAGAAAACCAAACACTCCATGTTCTCACTCACAAGTGGGAGTTGAACAACGAGAACGCACGGACACAGGGAGGGGAATATCACATACCAGGGCCTGTCAGGAGGTGGGGGGTAAGGGGAGGGATAGCATTAGGAGAAATACCTAATGTAGATGACAGGTTGATGGGTCCAGCAAACCACCATGTCACGTGTGTATACGTATGTAACAAACCTACACGTTCTGCACATGTATCCCAGAATTTAAAGTATAATCAGAAAAAAAGAAGAAGAAGAGACTGTGCTCTATGCTCCCAAATGTGTCTCATTTGTCTTGTATTAGTTTTGACTCCCATATTACGGGCAAGGGTCCACTTTCTGTTTCCCAGAATACCTAGAATACCTACCATACTCAAATTTGGTCCCTGGCACCACAGTGCTCCCTTTTTAACGATTCTTCTATTCATGGTCTCAACTCAGGCCTAAGTTCTGAAGCTTGTTCCCACTTACCTGCTCTACTAACATCCTGGGTCTACACTTCTTTTTGACTAGTCTAGCCCTGAGACCCCATATTTCTTCATAGTCCTCCAAGGAGCACCCACCTTTCCTCTTCTTCCCCACCCCAGCAAGAGGGCGTGAGGCCCCAGCCTCTCTTCTTCAAGGCTGCTAATACCCCCCATTAGACATCTTCCATTCTCCAAAGAAATCTTGCTTTGGGAGCCAACACACAGGGCAGGTAGGTTATTCGTAGTCAATGCAGGTTTACCTTGGTAACTACAAATACCAGAAGGGGACCTAGAACCCAAACATACAGATTTCATATAAGAAGTATGCCACTGAGTGTAACAGGTGCCTGTGCCCTCATCTATATCTGACATCCAGACCCAAATGGATTCTGTAATTATTTATACCTCAAAAATTTCCACTGTGAACTAAACACAGGTAGCTCCCTTCTCTCTCTCTCTCTCCAAGGAATATAGGAGGTGTGGGGACTTGGAATAGCCCTCAAGTCCCCACACAAGGCAGAGATACTCTACCTGGATTACTTCTTTCCAAAAGAGCAACTTTCTTTTTTCATATAAAATCTATTCAGAAAATTGACTCTGATTCTCAGTTCTATTCTTGTGGTCTTATACTACAAAGCCTGTGTAATCATTTTCTTTCCCCAAGATTCTTATTTCCACTAACTCTAATGTTCCAAAAAATATATATGAAAAAGCAGCTATACATGCCATCAGGCATGAGATTCCCCCGGATTTGAGCAGTAGATATGCATTCTGAGAGAAGTCATTTTCCTTTTTGGAAAAAAATATTAAAATTGTTTCTTTCTATAAAAATAAGGAACCATCAAATAGTCTTCCTATTAAAAATAACACATAAAATAAAATCCAGAAATAGCTGCTACTCTGAAACTGAAGAGACAATAAAGAGTCTCTGACTCTCAAATACAATTGAGAGGCAAAAATAAAATGGGGACATTTCAAAAAGGGCAGGACTCTTTCCCTATAGTGTTTGACAATGAGCAATGCTTACAAAAAGAAATGTGCAGAAGAAATTAATCATAAGGGCAGAGACCTTTGTTAAATAATTTAAAGCCATCATATTTGGTAGTTATTTCACAGAAGATTTTAAATAAAATATCATATCATTTTTGATGACCCGTTCCTCTAGTGGAGGATGTCCATCTGAGGAATTTTGTGTGGGCTTTTTAGATCCAATTTAGCCTTTTCATCAGTTCTCTTTACATACGATTCACCACAAACTGGACAGATGGGACAAATGAACAACTCTTCAATGGAGTAAAAAAGAGAAAATATTTCTCTCTTCATGTGAGATGGCAAAAGCGTGTGATCATTTTGAAGGGAAAATGATTTTCCATTGTTTCTATTGCTCTTATGAAGAAAGCATGTGAAGCATCTAAACAAATGCAGAGCCAAATAATTCACAATGATTTCAAAGATGTTTTCTGTCTATATTCAAATAAGGGTGTGTCTTAGTCTCCAGAAATTCACATTTTGAGTGAATTTCACATAATAATTTCCATACTTGCATAGAGCCTTGTTTCAGCCAGTTCAGGGCTTAGTATCTGACAAAGACTACAAATTACATCTTGTAGAAAGAAATCGTTATCATCTCTCAAATGTTAGCATTATAAAGTGAAAGTGCCCATTTTCCTTAACAACCCAGCATGGTCCTGACCTTCTCAATCCCCTGTCCTTTCAGCCACCACATTTGTATCATAAAAGAATTAGAGCCCATGGCCTTAGCACTCAGCCATTCTCCTTCATCCAAGCCTTTCCAACCTTCCTTTGACTCCTAGCCTTGGATGAGGTTTTTAAGTTTCCATTCTTACTTTCTTTTACCCCAGTTCATCTACCTCATGTCTTGTCTCCTTTCCATAGATTGTGGTTCCCCAAATTAGCTACCCTCCCTCAAGAAATCCCTTTCAAGCTATCTCTGCTTTAGACCTTCCTACCCATACTGTGTATCATTGCCCTTCCTGTAGAAATCGGTCCATACAAATTGTAAAAATGGATTCTGTTATTTCCCGGAGATAATGAGTACAATTTATTCATTGTAGAATTTCAAGTGTTTAGGAAATGATGCAGAATAGAACAATCTTTCTGTTTTTTTTTAAACACCATTCCTAGAAATGTTTACTATTTGGCTGTTTTTTCCGGTTCCAGCAGGACAATGGGTTGAACATTTTATAGGCGATTCCTAAGCCCTCTCCTAGGTTGTGACAATTATTTCAATGTTGGTCATGTGAATGGAAAATAAATCTTGGGACCCTTAAATCACTAAGTGAAAGGAAAAGTCAAGATGGGCAGTGTGTCAGGTGAAACTGCCTCCCATTTTATTCCTAAATAAGACAGCTACAAAGATTAAAAAGCCACATACCTCCATCACAATTTTTCCACAGGGAAATTCCTTGGGGGCCTCAAGATGGTTACCCTAAAACAGTTCTGTTGAATTTCACCCTGGCAATGTAAATTGATAGCTGATCTTCACAAGTGCGGGACAAAGGAGAGAATTCAAAGTCATCCCTCTGCTCACCTGAGACAGATGCATGTCTGATTGCTTCGTTTGCCCTATGTTTAGGTAAAAAATGCAGATTCACTAAGCCAGACTAAGGCAAAAGTGACTATTCCTCTAACTCCCCTTCACATGTAAATTGTATATTCAGTGAAAGGATAATCAGAGACTCAAAAGAATGCGACTGTCTTATTTACCTATGACATAGACGCCCCATAGTCCCCCCAAGCTATGCTCTGCTGTGCCACAACCACTTTGGGCACATGTCATCAGAACCTCCTGAAGCTGGGTCACACCACATCCTCAACTTTGGCAAAAAACACTTTCTAAATTGATTGAGGCTTGTCTCAGATACTTTTGATTCATAGTCATTTACAAGACAGGTTCATTTCCCTTGCATGCACTCACTTGCATCTAACCACATGCAAACTCAATACTACTCTTCTGGCCAATCTTTGAGTCCCTGTTGATCTTTTGGTTCAGTACCATGTGATCAACATCTGACTATATAAACACGATTGGTACTCCCTGCACACTTTGAAAATTCCTAGAGCACTTTTGCTTTTATATGACAATTTCTTAGGTTGTTCCAATCTTGTTTCAAATTTTAAAATCTAGGCTGAGTGTGAGAAAGATTCCAGTCATTTGATCAACCAGTCTATCAACTGGAGTTTATTGAGAATGTGCATTAACGTGCCGGGGAGTGTGGTGATCAGGGGAGTGTTTATGTCTGTCTGGCTTATGGAGACTGGAAGTTTGAGTCATCGTTTTTGGCTCACAGGGTGCCCCTGAGTGCCTGCCTAGGGATATAAATAACACTGACAGTTCAGCAGTTCTCTATGAAGCACAGTGTTCCTATAAAGTTAAAGTTCCATAATTTGGTCAATAAGTCCAGAATTTCATTCCACCTCTTCCTAATGGCTTGGCTTCACCTCCTCTGTTCACAGGTCTACTATGTTTATCCATCATTTACCCATTTCAAATGACAATTTAGGAGTTGGAATCTCCCTCTAGCCTTTTCTCCAAGGGTAATTCTAAAGAAGAACACATTCTTTCCTTAAAAAACAATCAGAAAAGGAAGAAACAGTGATATAATTATCAAGAGGCAGCACTAGGTAGCTTCTTTAAACAACTTCTTGCGGTTGGACTTGGAGGAGTGCTGTATCCTCCTTGAAGCTCTTCCTTTGCTCAGAAGCCAGTTTGAGTTCTGGTTGTTGCTGACCTAAAATACTTTCAGATCTTCTCCTTGGGGCCAATGAAGCATAGTCCCCAGCCTCCCTCCAGCCCCTGACCCCGCCTGGAAAGCTCTGTGGGTCTCCCTAGATAGAGGGGACTCTCCCTTGTCTTCTATCATCGAATCCTCTCCTTCTCAGGGAATGAAGACAAACTGTGGGTGAGGCAGTGGTTGACGGGGGCTCCAGGCTTCCCTGGTGTGACTCTGGGTTCCTTGTGACCTGGGGCAGATTACTGATCCTATTTCCGTGTTTCTCTTTCCTTGCCTATAAAACAGAGACAGCCAGGCTGTTCCCAGGATAAAATGAGTTGATATAGATAGAATGCCTGCAATAGAGTAGAACCTATTAGCAAGTATCAATAATTGTTAGTAGTGATATCAAGGAAAAAAATAGAATTCTACCAATTGGAAAAACCTCTCAACTCCTGACACCAAACGTACACACTAACTTGGATTCATTCATATCATTTCCTCCATCCTCCTATCATGAAAGGAGAGATTCTTTCAGGCTGAGGCTAGTGCCTCCCGCTGTGTGCTGCAGAGAAGTCCCATGACCCCCGCTTTCTCAGGTGTCTCCTCTTACCATAACCTCCTGCTCTTTCTCTCCTACATCTGAAGTCCCACCCCAGTTTCACTCTAATCCCTCCCATCAGCATTAAGCACACACAAGACTTTCTCATTAAAAAACAACAATACTATGGGAGGCCAAGGCGGGCGGATCACGAACACAGGAGTTGGAGACCAACCTGGCCAACATGGTGAAACCCCATCTCTACAAGAGATACAAAAATTAGCTGGGCGTGGTGGCGGGCGTCTGTAGTCCCAGCTACTCGGGAGGCTGAGGCAGGAGAATCGCTTGTACCCGGGTGGCAGAGGTTGCAGTGAGTCGAGATAGCGCCAATGCACTCCAGGCTGGGCAACAGAGCGAGACTCCATCTCAAAAAAAGAAAAAGAAAAAAGAAAAAAACCCAACAACATCAACAATAATCCCCGCCACTGTAATGATGACTTCGTCTCTCACCACCTCTGCAAAGGCTAAAAGCTTGGAAGCATCGTCTCGACTCTGGGCTCCTCCTCCGCCTCCCTCCGCCCTCAGCCCCTGCAGTCGGCTCTGGCATTCATCCTCCACTTGCCTCCGCCTGCTCTCACCAGCGGCCCTTCCTCTCATTAAACCCAGCGGACACGTCCCAGACCTCATAGTACTGGAATTCCCCGCAGCATGTGGCCCTGCGAACACTCCCTCCTGACAGCAGTCTCTTCCCTCAGCCTCTCACACTCCACAGTTCCTTGGCTTTTCTCCTTACTCGCTAGTATTTCTCAGTTAAAACTGCTGCTGCATTTCCTCTGACTTCAATTGTTGTGCACTGGGCCTCTGTCCTGGTTTCTCTTCCTTTTCTATCACTATTCTCTTTGTACCTAGTGCTTTTGGTGTTCTGTTTAACAGCTTTTTCTTCATCTTGACATCAAAAAGATATTATTCTATATTATCTTGTAAAGCTCAATTGTTTTGCCATTCCCGTTAAATCTCAATCCAATTGGAACTTCTCTCTCTGGTGAGAGAAATGGATGAATCTGTTTTCCTCCACATGGATATTCATTTGATGCAGCGTTGTTTAGGAAAAGACCATCTTTACCCACTGCGTATAGTATTTATTTGCCATAAATACCGTAGTATAAGCACACGTGCGTCTGCTCCTGGGCTCTGTGCTGTTGCCTGCTGTTTGACTACAGTTGTGCTAATGTCAAGCTTTATAACAGGTCTTGGGCCGGGCGCGGTGGCTCACGCCTGTAATCCCAGCACTTCGGGAGTCCGAGGCGGGCGGATCACCTGAGATCAGGAGTTCGAGACCAACCTGGCCAACATGGCGAAACACCATTTCTACTAAAAATACAAAAATTAGCGGCGAATGGTGGCACGCGCCTGTAATCCCAGCTACTCTGGAGGCTGAGGCAGGAGAATTACTTGAACCTGGGAGGCAGAGGTTGCAGTGAACCGAGATGGCACCGCTGCACTCCAGCCTGGGCAACAGAACAAGATTGCTTCTCAGAAAAAAAGAGAAAAAAAAACCACAGCCAAACAAACAAACAAACAAAAAAAACAGGTCTTGGTAACCGAGAGAAAAAGTCTTTCCACATTTTTTCTTCTTCATAAATTGGTTGTTTTAGTGGAACTGAAATTGCATTGAATACATATATCAATTTGGAGAGAGCTTAACACCTTTACAATATTGATAATATATGAACACAGTATTCCCACCCCCAATAGATTTAGATTTAATTTATCTTAATGCTTCTTTATGTGCAAAGAAGTGTTATGCATCTTTGTTAGATTTATTCCTATTTCATATTTTTGATATGACTTAAATAGAATCTTTAAAATTACATTTTCTGTTTATTTCTGGTTTTTGTAATTCTCCACAAGGTCCTGCTAGTGCTACACTCACTTTATTAATGAGAATATTGTTGAATATTTTTGGACTCCTCCATATATCTGCATAATGTCATCAGTTTTATTTCTTTTCTTTACTTTTTTTTTTTTTTTTTTTTGACAGAGTCTTGCTCTGTTGCCCAGGCTGGAGTGCAGTGGTGTGATCTCAGCTCACTGCAACCTCTGCCTCCCGGGTTCAAGCGATTCTCCTGCCTCAGCCTCCCAAGTAGCCGGAATTACAGGCATGAGCCACCACGCCCAGCTAATTTTTGTATTTTTAGTAGAGATGTGGTTTTACCATCTTGGCCAGGCTGGTCTCGAACTCCTGACCCCAGGTGATTCGCCTGCCTCGGCATCCCAAAGTGCTGGGAGTGAGCCACCATGCCTGGCCTATTTCTTCCTTTTCAATATTTGTACATTCTGTTTCTTTACCATCCCTCAATGCATCAGCTTGAACCTCCAGGTTAATGTTGGATAGAAATGGTGACGATGGGCGCACTTGCTTCTTTCAAATAATGCTATTTGCCTATTATTATTTTCCATAATATTATTTTTCTGGTTAGCTCAAAGTGTAATAATAGGATTACAGCTGAAAGAAATCTTGAGGGCCATGGGTCGAGATACTAAGAGGTGAATTAAATACCTTAATGCCACACATTGAAAGCAAAAACAGGGATTAAAACTGAAATATTCTAACTGCTAGTTTAGTGCTCTATCTCCTACAGGAAAGTCTTTGCAAAGAAGGAATATAATTAGGACAATTTCTTTTTATCTCCTGAAGTTAGGGAGAGCATGAGGTTCAGAGATTTTGGAGTTGAATAACTTGCAAGTCATGCCATCAACAAGGCAACCACAGTCAAGCCAAACACAGGGAGGCCTCACTGGATAAACCCAACTCATTCCACTAGAGCTTCAGCCTATCACATCTCCAGGGAGCTCCCAGAATGGGCACCAGACCTATTCAATGTGGGAATCTCTAGTAATTCCACTGACTGTTCTCCATGGTCCTACATCAACCTATCCTGGTACCACACAAAAAGGTGAATAAAACTGTTTCTAGACACCTCTCCAATTTTACAATCTGATTCCACTGCTCCTTATAACTGGGCTGCTGAGCCCTGCTGGGACCTAGTCAGCCTAAGAAAGGGTAATCCATTGATTTTCAAGAGGCCCCTCAAAAGACAATGGAGATATCATACATAGTGCTAGACTGTAAAGACCATAATCTGGCTGAGGAGACAAGATTAACACACGTGAATTGCACAGCAGTAAATGATATAATTTCTGTTAGGAAATAACATACAATAAATAGCTCTAACAAGGGAATAAGTCCAAAAGTACTTAGTCTAATGCCCACAGTCCTGACTTCTGCTTTGTAATCGTTCCTGCTTTCTCACAAGTTACTCCCCGGCATCTTAGCTCTACTCACTGCTTCATTCTTCTCCCTTCCCCCATCTAAGTCATTGAGGGAAATGTTTGCTTTGGGTATTCTCAGTTGAAACTTGGCATGTACTTTCCTCTAAGACAGAGTGGTTAGGAACGATGTAAATATTTCAGTCACATTATAGGTTAAATGGGCTTTTGTGAAATGACTATTTATAACTATTTATTTGGAAGAGTTGTTCTGAATACAAAATGACCTCCTTTCAAATGAAATTTCAGAACACAGACCCTTCTTTTAGCTACAAATACTCAAGACTAAGCACTCATGAAGTGTGTCCCACCAGCGCCACGATGTTTTCCTTCATTGGCAATGTTGTCTTGTTATCGTATAAAAGCAAAAGTATAACTATGAAAGTACCCAGCAATAGAGAGTGGTGGGTCACATGCTCTTTGTTTTCATGGAGACAAGCATTCTTCTACTCCTCATGGTCTTCTCCTCTACAAGGACAGGAGGACTAAAAACATTTTAGGAGAATGGACTGGATGTGGTTTTTGTACAACCACAGCACCCAAGTCTGTAAAATGAACCATGAGATCTTGGTTTGCACTCTTGGCCTAACCTGAGGAAGACAGCTTTTAGAACATGCATTATTCATCATTCAGAGGCTGCTAAATAATAAAGTGGAGCTGGATTTAAGGAGGACAATTTCCCAGAGTGTCTATGGCAGTGCCACTCAAAGTGTGGTCCGTGGACCTATAGCATCAGCCTCACCTGGAAGGTTATTAGAAGTGCAGATTCTTGGAGTCACCAAGAATCTCTGAGATGAAGTCCAAGTATCTGGCTTCAACAAGGTTTCCAAGGGATTTGTATGCATACCAAAGAGAACAAACTAGGCTGTCTTCCTTCTCTCAGCCCTGTGGACCAGCATTGGTGACAATTTGCTGGAACTTGTAAAGGTTGCATGGCACCCGAGGTGCCCTGCCTGGCTGTGATGGGGCAGATGGTTGGCTGAGCTCAGGGCTGGGCAGAGAGCAGCGCTGTGGAATGAATGCACCTGGCATAGCCCTGGGTACCTTCTGAATCTCCTCGTACCCTATAAACTTCTTGTTAACTGTTAGGGGCTGAATTGTGTTCCCCAAAATTCATATCTTGAAGTCCTAATCCCCAGTACCTCAGAATGGAATCCTCTTTGGAAATAGGGTCTTTAAAGAGGTAATTAGGTTAAAATGAAGTTATTAGGGTGGGCTCCTAATCCAATGCCTAGGTCCTTACGAAAAGAGGAGATTAGGAGACAGGCATACACAGAGAAAAGATCAAGTGAAGACAGAGGGAGAAGGTAGCCATCTACGATCCGAGGAGAGAGGCCGCAAGAAACCGGCCCTGCCAACACCTTGGTCTTGGACTTCTAGACTCCAGAACTGTGAGCAATTAATTTCTGTTTTGAAGCTTCCAGTCTGTGGTACTGGGTTATGGCAGCCCTCGCACATGACCACCCTCCCCATCTCTGCCCTCAAGTGCCCGAAGTGCTTCACGCAGAGCTCAGCCCAGAGTGATGGCTAGTTCCCGCAGCAGTGTACCACTGGCCTTTGCAGTGGGGATGCTCACCAGATTTTCTGCAATGGGCCATTTGTGCAGAGCACCTGAACCCAGTTCTGCCTCTGGTGAGAATGTAATCACCTGGGTCCTGATGGCCAACCAGGCCTAACACTCAAGAGCCTAGGCTTCTAGTGTTTACCACTAGCTACAGGTGTGTCTATGGAAAGGCTCTCACTCTGGGTTTGTTTCTTTATATATAAAATGGAGACATTAGTGACCTTAACCTTGACAAGTCTCTTTCTCACCCCTATAGAAAAGATCAAACGAAGCAATATACATAAAGCATGAAAATGCATTGTAAATGGAAGGTGGGGTCATGGGCTATCGTATTGACTTTACCATTAGGGCTATGATTAGCAAACCTTCTCTAGTTCTGCAGCTCGGACAGAACAGCAGCTGGGAGCCCAGAAGGGGCATCTGCTTCACGCAGCTCAGTCACCTGGTAGAACTGAAGGGCCCTCAGCTTCAACCAGGCAGCCATTCCTTTGAAAACTTGCCAAAAAAGTCCTGTAAACACATTTGTATTTTTGTAATCTGTTTGTCACTAGACATTTTCATCTCCACTTCAGGGCACATGAGTGAGAGAGAAAAACAGAGAGAGGAGTATGTGTGTGTTCCAACTCTCAGCAGATTGTCTAGAATTTGGGCTCCATCTTGCCTGTCTCCTTAGTTTAAACATCACATTCCTTCCTGCTCTCATTAAAGAATGCCTGTATCTTGGATCAATATGGGTACAATTAGATTAAAAATAAAGGCCCCCTTATTTCTGAGTTTAAGACATCAGAACAAAGAAGTCATACCAAGGGCTCTGTTCATCCAGGAAACGCAGCAGATTGAGAGCTAAATGACACCAGACAAAACAAGGGAATGTTCTGAGAGATCACTGGTGGGGTTTAGACTCAAAGACTTCTATTTAATTCAAACCACATAACAAATAGTGATGATATCATTAAAATAAATATCCCACATGGGCCATCCTTTCCCTCCCATATCACAGCACTGACATCATTTTTGCATATTATATCCATGCCGTTTTCCATATTCTGCTGAAAGGTCACAATTCTGTCAGTAATGAGATTCAGCCCCCAGTCAGGCCGTTCCAAGACACCACCGCCCATTTCCAAAACAATTTTGAGGGCGGCTTCCCAGCAGTATGAGTTCCAAAGAGCAGAGGTCCAGAAAGCAGATGTCTCCCTGGGTGTGAGCTGCAAGTTGAACTGGGGCAGCACCACGGCCATCGATGCTGTGGCCAGGCCACCTAGGAGGACCATAGTAGCACACAATATCCAGGAGGTGAGAGCTGCCACAGAGCAGGTGGAGGGGGGCCAAAAGCGGCCCAGTGGCAGCATCTCTCTGGGGCCAACCCTGGAGTCCATGCTAGTGCAGCCACAATTGTCAAATAATAAATCCTGAAACAAGACTGGGAGCCACAATTTGTCTAAAGATTTAAAAGCTCTTTGGAGTTAAGTCGTACTGGGACAGGGCCCTGGTTCTGTTTTCTGTGTAGCTGTGTGGCTTTAAGTAAATTGCTTAGGATCTCTGACCCTCAGTTACCCCAACTGTAAGACAAGAATGATAACGATCCCTCCCTTATAGGTTTATTGTGAGAATTATGAGGTAATGCATATAAAGTGCCTAGCACAGCAGCCAGAACATCGTGAGCCCCCCGTAAATGCTGATTGCTATTTTTACTGTTAATGAGGATCTTAGGTTTACGCTGAACTTGGATATCTGTCGCAATAGGGACTTACCACCTCTCTTGTTGGGGCTGGGATGTAAGGTACATTTGACACTTGAGGAATGTGGTGATTCTCAGAACAGAAAGGGAGAGAAGTACATATCTGTGAGTGTGTCCTGGAATCCTCAGAGGCTATGTCATCAGTTACACATCTTTTTCTCGATGTAAAATGTGGATCTGTGCATGGGCTAATTCTTGAGCTCATTTACTGAGTCAATAAGACTTGTTTCCACTCCCCATTCTGCTGTGGCTATGCACTTTTTGCCTTTATATTAACAAACCCCCTTCACCTCCCCCAGGATCCAGTAACCTTCCCATTCCCACCTGAATCAGATGGAAAGGGCTCTCTTAGGCCACTAACATTTTAGTGTGGATTAATACAACATGTTAGCCTTCCCGGAGGTGTTTACCTTTCAAAAGAGAATGCATGGGAGAAAAACAGAATCTTTTGATTACTGTATCAGGAGAATGATATACACATAGATTATCTAGATTTCAGCAGTGCAGTTGACAAAAGCTCTCGCAATATCTACGTGAAAGAGATGGAGAAATATAGACCGGAAAGAACCCAGTTCTGCTTATGATCAGTTCAGTGCCCTTGACCAAAAAATACTTATTAACAAAACAAAGGTGCAAGGGAGTAGTGTCCTTGGAAAGGGCCACTGGGCTCTTTCCCAGGTCACATCCTGGTCAACACTTTTATCAGTAACATGAATGAAAACACAGGTGGCATGCTGAACAGGCTCACAGATGGTCGATTTGTAGCTGGTACATTTTGATGATCAAGACTATTCCATGCTCTTATTTGACGTAAGGGTGTGGTTTAATGGGCCAAATCATTCATGATTGAGTTCCCGCTCAGTCCAGGTGATGTGTCAGGCAATTTGCACACATTCTCTCCAAAGAGATAGATTATTGCCTTCATATTATGAATAAGGAAATTGATGTTCATCCTGCTTAAAAAACTTGAAGGGGCCAGGCGTGGTGGCTCATGCTTGTAATCCCAGCACTTTGGGAGGCCAAGGTGGGCGGATCACGAGGTCAGGAAATCGAGACCATCCTGGCCAACATGGTGAAACCCCATCTCTACTAAAAATACAAAAATTAGCCAGACGTGGTGGCAGGCGCCTGTAGTCCCAGTTACTCAGGAGGCCGAGGCAGGAGAATCCCTTGAACCTGGGAGGCGGAGGTTGCAGTGAGCCAAGATCACACCACTGCACTCCAGCTTGGGCAATAAGAGCGAGACTCAGTCTTAAAACAAAAACAAAAACAAAAACTTGAAAGGATCCTACAGCTAAAAGGAAGGACATATCATTATGATTGTATGCTTATATCTAAATATCACATGTACCCCATAAATATGGACAGCTGTTATGTGCCCATAATAACTAAAAATAAAGAAAAAGCTTTAAGCAAATCTAATCAAAGGAAAGACACACTGAGACTGGAATTGAGATCCTTCAGATCTACATAACTCTGAAGTATGGGCTCTTTCATGACCTCACACGGCTTATGTGTTAGTTCTGTACTTCCCTTTAAAGTGTACATGTTATATAATGGAGGGAAACAATGTCTAACACAGTTTCTGGCACATGTAGATGCAAAAATACTTGTGGGAATTAAAAGAGGAGTGAGTGGGACGGAGGAAGAGCAGGAGGACAATATCGGCTTTAATCTGTGCTAGTAATCATGACCAATGAGAAACAGCTGAAGATATTTAGTTTGGCAAATGGTGACACACTAGTTCTCTTCAAATATTTAAAAAACTGTTATGTGGAAGAAGTATTAGATGCAACCCAGGGAGGTGGATTTTAATTCAATCATTGCTGGAACTTTCTGAAATAAGGAGCGAGCATTGTTGATTCATGCAGCAGGCTGCCTCCTGGGCTGGCATCCTGTCCTTGAAGGTCTTCAGGCCGTATGGGGTCACCACTCACTGGAGGTGATAGAGAAGGGACCCTAGAGCAGGAGCAGTGGGATCGACCAGCTCTGCTTTATAAAAATATTCTGGAAGGATTTCAGATACGTTAGCCTTTGGGTGGGACTCTTCGCTGTGGAGGGAGTGCTCTATATCCTTAAATTATATCTCATGGGTTTCTACCTCCCCACTGGACATGCAAAAATTATAAGTATCAAATAGACATGGCCCCTTGTTATGCCAAATGTCAGCTAAACAGTGGCCTAATTTGAAGGAAAGGGCTAAAGGTCCCTAAAGCAGGCGTCTGGGGAAAAGAAAAACCCTCGAAAGTACAGCAGGGGTGCTTTGGGAAGCACAAAATAGGCTTTGTTCTGCTGCTGCAAGCCTGTGCCAGCCAAGCAGTGAGCAAATGGAAAACCATCCTGCCAGCCCGCATTGATCACCCAGGCCATCTTGCTTTATTCACAGATTCTTATGGCCCTTCTCGCTGGGATGTTTATGCTGATGAGTTTGAGCTGTATGGAGTGTTGCTAGTCTTTTCTTTTAATTTTCAAGACAGTAAACCGGGAAGAGCTTTAGACATCCTCCCAGTAACTGGAATACTAACAATAAAACACACCAAGACCACAGCCTGCTTGATTATTTCCTAATTTTCTCTTTATGCTGGTTCCAGTCCGGAGACCCTGCCAGATGCAGAAAGCTTCCTTCATGGCAGCACAAATAGTTTCCATTTCCCAACTGAGAGCCAACATCCAAGAGGATCTTCTGATGTGAAACTGAGTGAAACAAAAGATGGCCCAGAACCCAGCTGCAGCCAGGAAACAGAGGTTCAGAAGCCAGAAAACCTCTGCAATGTCCCAGAAATCCCCACAGAGCAGAGAGAGGGCACATTGGCTACTCTATGCAAGGAAGCATGCTTGCAGCACAGCCTCCAGCTACTTGTCTAACAAAGATGTTTTCAAGTCCTTCATGAACTTTTGTAAAAATACACTTCACATGATACTTCTAATAGTGAGCCCTCAGTCCTATTCTGTTTTCATTTGTCTATACGGGCTTCCATAAATTCATCATCTGTCATTTTTTCATTTGTTGCTTTATTCATTTAGCAAACATACATTGAGCATCTCATAATTCATTCATTTCTTCAGTATGTTTATATGTTTTGAGCACCTATCACAAGCCAGAATAGGGTTGGGTTAAAAAGGTCAATATAATTGGTTTCTGCTCAGTATCATTGCCCCTATTCACTGAGGTCTGCACTTTCTCTCTCTCATTTTTTTTTTTTTTTTTTTTTTTTTGGTGACAAAGTCTCATTCTGTCACGCAGGCTGGAATGCTGTAGCACAGTCACTGCTCAATGCAGCCTCAAACCTTCCACATTCAAGCGATCCTCTAACCTCAGACCTCAATCTCCTGAGTAGCTGGGAGCACAGGCATGTACCACCATGCCTGGCTACTTTTTAAAAACAATTTTTTGTAGAGGTGGGGTCTCCCTATGTTGCCCAGTCTGGTCTTGTGCTCCTAGCCTCACACAATCCTCCCGCCTCAGCCTTCCAAAGTGCTGGGATTACAGGCATGAGCCAGCGCCCCAGCCAGAGCTGTGCACTTTCAAAGAGCTTCCACCCACAGGCAAAATGCTCTCAACCATTTATCTCCAACTCTGTTTTCCAGAGCCTTCAGCCAGATGTCAATGCACGAGCTGGATCCAGCCTCTTCTGACTGTCCCACTGGCCACTGACCTTGAAACATCAACATAATGAGAACTGAACCCACGTCTTACCCCTCTCAGCCTTCTGAGTCTTCCTCATCACTTCCCATTTCTCCTTTTCTCATTTTTCATTTTCTCAGTACCTGAGCTCAGGCTCAAAGATACCTTTGATGTTCCCTTCTCCTTTACTCAAGACAATAGCAATGTTCACCTCCAATATGTCAAACAATTGTTTTGTTCCATTTCTGCTGCTCCCACCCAAGGACAGGACAGGAGCCCAGCGGTTCTAACCTGAACTTCAGAAACAGCCTCTCAACTCTTCTTCTGGCCTTCACATCACCACACTCTGGTCCATCCTGAACTTTGCCACCAGAATAAACTCTCTAACTCACATTCTCACGATGTCACTTTCCTACCCATTACTTACAAGACATTACACTAGGATGGCATTCACAATCCTCTGCCATATACCTTATACTCTACTACTCCCTAGATGTTCCATGTGCCCCCCAAAACTGGAAAATCTCTTTGCCAGATACTCTCTAGGCTTTCCTGCCTCCATGCCTTTTCTTATGCTATTCCCCTTGGCTGGTGCCCCCTTTCCAATTTCTGCCTGCAGCAATCCTCCTAGACCTAGCCTTCTAGCCCAGGCCCTCCATGAAACCTTTTTACCAGCTCGCTGATGATGAATGCCTTCTTCCCTGAACTCTAGTCACAATGATTGCATCTCTCATGTTCATGCAACACTTACTTATACCTTGTCTCTCCTTTCAGTGCCTGAGCTTCCTGAGGTCAGCACTCTGCGCCATGTCAATCATTGAGAAGGACTTCCTACTCAAGTTCCATATTATTTTGCACAGGGAGATGAATGGACAAAAGCTTTTTCATGAAAAGGAATGAGTGGATAATGAAAGATTAAAGGTACAGAAAATGAAATGGAAGGGAAAAAATCTTATAAAATGGAAAGGGATAGAATCAAGGCAAAGGGCATGGGTCCATTTTAGACTAGTGGTGAAATCTCTCTTTTTTTCTGACTTTTCAGGGAAGGATGGAGAGTAGAGGAAATGCTAAGGAGGTGACATGCCTGGTGCTTTCAGAAATCCAGAATGAAGCAGTGCTTCTGCTACAGTGAGGGAGGGCACAGCAAAGTCAACAAATGCCTCACTCTGTGACTTGGGCAAGTCACCCTCCAACCCTGGTTCTTCATTTGTAAAACTGGGGAAAGGGTAGCCCCTGTCATGCATTTGTTTAATGCATATGAAATAATGTAAGCAAAAGGTTTAGCATAACGCCAGGACCCCATCGCATTAATTGATATGGGTGCTTCTTGTGGGTGACTGCAAAAGGGAGGAGCTGAAAGTCCTGGACTCTAGAAATGGCAGGAAGTGTGAGAGAGATGTAAGCGACAAGGTGTTGAAGCAGATATTAAAATTGAGAAGAGATAAGATCATAAACAGGAGGAGGCCTGATTAGGTGGCAAAATAAGTGATGAATTAAGAGCAGATCACTGCCTTTATCAGGATCTTAAAAATAGGGACTGACTCTCTGTAACACTTACCTAGGATCATAGAGGTAGTTTGGGTGGGCATCAGTAACTGGCTATAATAAGAACCTGTTATAGAGAATAGTATAAAAGTGAAATGCTTCTTCCCTCCTAAACGCAGTTCCCTTCATTGCATCATCAATAAACCTCATCTTAATTCATTCTTTCCTAGGACTCATCTCTCTCCTCTTCAGACTCTAGTACTGTCCCAGGACTTCAAAGTAGGTGAGAGACAAACTTCAATGGCCAGAGCTCCCCAGCCCCTTAAGCTACTTCTCCAGCGTCTCACGTGGGGGCTCACACGTCTCTATGGCATAGTGATTTGTGGAGTGAGGAAAGGAATTAAGGACAACTGCCCACCCAGGGGAGCATATTAAGCTAATTTTAATTAGGAACAAGAATACTAGGGCATCTATATAGAGTTATTTAAATAGCTCCTGGAAGAAATCCCTCTCTCAGTTTATATGGCCCTGGTCTCCTTGTTGGGAAGATTTTTAGTGTCTCTGTTATGCTAGGGATTCATCAGGTAGTTTTCCAATCTATCTCAGCACATACAACTGTGATTGCAGGTAAATGCTCTAAGCCTGAGACTGTCCCAGAGACCTAATTAGTGTCTCCGACTGGACTGATGCATTTGGAGTGACCTGAGAAACCGGCATTCCTGGAGACACTCTTTGCCTTAGTGGGTGATTCAATACAGGATTCATTTTCTAGTTCTGACTCCCATATCAAAAGTAGAAAATTAATTCCACGCAATCACCTCTCCATATGTATTTTGGTTAACTGGCATTTAAGGGTAGATAGATGCCAGATTTCACTTGGAAAGGCCAAAGGTAGTGCCTTTCAACTGAAGCAGGTGGCTGAATTAGGACTGCAGGTTGCTAAACAGAAGGCATAGGTTCATTATTTTGCCTTTGTATTTCCTGGATGTGGAAAGAATAGTAAATTTTCGCTTTACTAGTAAATCTGCACTTTAACCCAGAACTCCTAGGAGGTGTTCCAAATAGTATATTCTTCTTCTCTTGGTTTTATTTTCTTTCAATAAGTGCCTAATTCTTTTGTTGAAAGATCGAGTTGAACTTTGGTAACAAAGAGCTGATAATTATTTATCTTTCATACTTGCTTGTCTGTTTTTAAAAACATTGTATTAGTCTGCTCAGACTGCTATAACAAAATACCACAGACTGCATAGATTAATCGACAGAAATTTGTTTTCAAATAGGTCTAGAGACCAGGAAGTCTAAGATCAGGGTCCCAGCATGGTCAGGTTCTGGTGAGGGCTCTCTTCCTAGCTGGCAGACGGCCATCTTACTATGTCCTCACAAGGTGAAGAAAGAGAGAGAGTGAGGGCTCTCTGGTGTTTCTTAAAAGGACACTAATCCTATCAAAATAGGGCCCCACCCATATGGCCTCACTTAACATTAATTACTTCTATAAAACCATACCTCCAAATATAGTCACATTGGGAGTTAGGACCTCAATACATGAATTTGGAGTGGAGGCACAAGCATTCAGTCCATAACAAAATTTGTATGTAGAATATATAGTGTATATATATCATTGCAAGTTAGAAATGTCAACAGCATCGGATTTAAGGGTAAGCCCATTGCTTGGGCTCCTAATGTAGTTTCATTTTTATCTTTAACTGCTAAATGAAGATAAAAGCGAATGTGTTAGATGAATACAGGTCCTAGTCTCACAATATTTTTCTTCCTTGGTTTTAATGTAACTCTTTGTTCTTTTGACAATAAGCAGACCTTATTTTATTCAATAATGTCTACCTGAAAACAATATAAGTGCTAATTTTAAAAAATTATTTCTTTTTACCTTACTTCACTCCAAACAAAAGTGCTTGAGGTGGTTGCCAGAAATGCAGACAGAACAATAGAAATTTTCAATGAGATGAGGGAAAGGAAAAACAATTCTGGAAAAAGAAGATGAAGCCAAGAGCGAGGTTGGAACACAAAAATTTGCCATAAATGCCCAGACAATGGCCTCTAATAGACCCCAAATTTGAGGTTGAGCTCCCTAGTAGCAAAGGCAATAAGAAAATCAGGAACATAGGTTTTCTGTGTCAATGGTTAATAGCAAGTCCATGTTCTTTGAAGGTTGACCAAGGGAGAGGGAAGAGGGAAGAAAAATAGTTGGCATATTCTTAGGGAAATTAAGAAACCTAATTAGCAGACAAGAAAAACCATAGGTGTGCTGAAACCATACCTACGGGTAAGCCCAAGATTTTTCTGAAAAGACTCGCTTTTGGACATAGATCAGGAGTTCTAGAACTTTAGCATGCAAAAGAATTGCCCAGCAGATGCTGGGTCCATCTCCTGGTTTAGAAAGCCTAAGGTGGGACCTCGGAATCTGCATTTTTAGCAAATTTTCCAGGTGATGCTTATCCTAGTGGTTCACAGACCACACTCCAAAAAACACGACCACAGGGTATGGCTGTGATAACTTTGCCAAGAAAATTTTTCAGAGCAAAGCATACCAATTGCTCACTGTGCATAGATGTGTATGTATATGTGTGTGTGTGTATGTGTGTGTGTGTGTGTGTGTATATATATATAGTGTGTATATATATATATACACACACACAAAGGGTCCATAGAAATCTAATTTTAAGCAATGTTACTTCCTGGTTAACCCTCAAACATAAACTAGTTGTAAAATGTATACATCGGAAACTAAGTAAGTTGATTTGCTGTACATGGATTTTGGATAGAAGCCAATTAAAACTCTCAGGTCTTTTTGACATAAACTGCACTTGAGTTACTGATTTTTTTTTCTGAAGCCCAAACACAGGACTTTACATTTATTCCTCTTTCCACCCATGATTCCATTTGAGTGGCTGGCTTGAGTCCATGAAGCTGGCCTCACTTGCCCTATGCTCTCAACAGCTGAATTCACAGGGGACAACCCTGCATTTAAGCTTGTAGAATGTTTATCAAAGTCAGTCGATTTTCTTGAATTGACAATGAACAACGTATTCTATTTAAAGTTTTCCATTTTCTTTCTAAGTTCAATTTCTTATTTGGCAGTTAACTAAAAAAAAAAATGACTTAATGCTTCTTGACGTCTTTCAGAACCTAAAGAGCAATAGCTATGTTCCATTCATCTTTAGGTGACAGCAGTCCTTAATGAAAGAGGGTAGCAAATGAGGGTAGCAAATTGCTGAATGAGGGAATGAATGAATTCAGGTATAAATCAGTTTAGAATTTGAACCAAATTTTCCAATGAAACAAGATTATACCTGATGGTTAAATGACCATGCTAGCACCAAAAACCAATTAAGTAATTGATTAATATAGATCAGCTGTTCTCAAGTGTGGTTTTCTCCCACCCAGCAGCAAAAGCATCACCTGGAAACTTGTTAGAAACGCAATTAGGGAGCCCCCGCCCCAGATCAACTGAGTCAGAAATGCTGGGAGTGGGCCCAGCGACCTATAATTTAATCTGGCCTCCAGGTGATCCAAGTGCACTGAAGTTTGGAAACTTTTAAGATAGTGTTGGTCCTTCAGAGGTCACACACATTGCTGGCTCAATAAAGTGTTTTGCTCTATACATGTAATTTGTGATTCAAAACATTTCATTGAGCCCTGACTCTATACTAGGAACTGAGCTAAACATTCAGGATAAAGACAATAAAGATGAACTGATATTTTACCATATTATATTTTTCTTCAGCATCAACGTAATATATATTCATGGTAAAAATTTTAAAGTATAAAAATAAGTACATAAGCAGGAGGGGGGGAAACTCATATAATCCCATCACCCAGAGGTGACCTCTGTAATTCCAGTGAAGTCTAAAGAGTAGTACCAAGAATGACCCTGAGTCCTGCATCTGAGGCTGGTTTGGGAAGGTTCCAGAGCTTGGGCAGCCTTACCAGCAGCAGCACAGAAGGCCCTGGAGATGCCAGGGGTTGAAGCAGCCAATTGGTACATGCTGCTGTATTTTCAGCCAGCGTTAGGGTGGCCAGCTGTCCTTGTTTGCCCAGTTTTTGGACATAGGACTTGAAGTGCCCAGTGTTAGCACTTCCTGGGGAACCCCTCAGTCCCCAGCAAATCAGGACAGACAGTTGGTGACCCTAAGCAGATGTTTCTTCCTGTTGTGAAGAAAAAAGGTCTGAGGACTTCAGACGGCTGCGATGTGGTAGAAGTAATGCTGGAGTCAGAAGTCCTGAGTCCAAGACAAGATCTGCCACTTACCAGATAAGCCTGGCAATTTATGGAACTTCCCAGAGGCTGTGAACATTAAATAACCTCAATTTTCTTCCCATGTAGCTCAGAGTCAAAGCCAAAGTATTTACAGTGGCCTCATGATCCCTCAGAGCCCACCCTTCCTCTACCCTCTCAGCTCTCCTCTACTGTTCCCACGGCACACTCCATTTTAGCTCCACTAGCCTTCTTGCTATTTGCCAGACACATGAGGTGTTTCCACCCCAGGGCCTTTGCTCTGGCTCCTCTCTGCCTAGAACAGCAACTCTTCACCCAGACATCCACAATCTTGCTCCCACACTTCTTCAGGTCACCCAAGAACCAGCTTGCCAGTGAGGTTTTCCCCAACCACCCATATAAAACAGCAATGACCCTCCCCCTTCCCTGCTGGCCCTACCCCTACACTCAGTAGTCTCTATCCCTTTCTCTGCTTTATCTTTCATAGCACTTATCACCAGCTGACCTGCACTTTATTTGTTGCTGGTGTATTTTCTGTCAACTCCAAATAGACCATGGGCCCTATCTCGGCAGAGATGTCTGTAATCTTGGTGACTCAAATAGTCCCAAGCACTGTGAGCAATGAATGCTTGATGGAAGAATAAATGAATGAATGGTGGAAATATCATCTGTGAAAGTGCATTAGACAAGGTGAAAGCATCACCATAAACAAGCTCTATAAATATGTGGCAGACCGGGAGATGTTATTTGCAACACGTATAATAGAAAAAAATAGTATCTATATTATATTTTTAAAAAATCCAAGATAGCAATAAGAAAAAGATCAGCAACACAATAGAAGAAATGGGTAATGGAAAATAATAGGAAATTTACAGCAGAGGGAATCTGAATGGTCAATGACGTTGGGAAGTTAATTTGACTTCAGAGTCTAGTTTTTCTCATCTGGTAAAACTGTTCCCTAACTCCTAGGGTTGGTAGAATATAATGAGCTAAGACAAGTTAGCTGCTTGAAACAGCAGATGTCATAGGAAGTGCCACACAAATGCTAGCAAGTATCATTATCGGTGGTAATCAGAGAACTAGAACTTAAAAATACCACTTTTCATCCTTCAGATTGGTAAACAAGTTTAAGTCTGAAAACAGAAAACATTAAGGATATGGAAAAAATGCCTATTTTACAATGCTGGTGTGATGATTCAGTGGAACAGTGCCTTCAGAGAACAATGAGGTAGTATCTAATAAAATTGAGTGTGTGCCCAGCCTGCGATCAAACAATTCCACTTTTGAGTATATAACCTAAGGCAGCCCTTCCAAAACCTCCTTGACTAAAAGGACACCTGGAATGGTGGTGAAACACACAGATGCCTGCAGGCCCCTAGACCACCTGATTCAGATGCTCCTGGGAAAAGGCCTGGGAATCTGAATATTTAACCAGTCCTACAATACTACAGGTGATTCTCATTATCAGACAAATTTTGGAAACACTGAAGTAAAGAAATTGTTGGCCCTTAATTCAAGACTTGTAAAAGGAGGCTAAATACAGCATTCTTAGCAAAAATAAAATGATGGAAACAACCTAATGTGTATCAATAGATGAATTAATTAATAAAATGTGAGGTACACATATAATGGAATAGTCATAGTGGTTTAGAGTCATAGCTCTATATGTCAATATGAATGGGTTATTTTAAAAACTGGGTGAAAAGAACAAGATGCAGACCGATATATGGTACTGTTTCATATTGTAAGCACTGTGTGGTGCTCTTCAGCACATTTCAAAAACAATACAAACTGGTGGAAATATAAATTGGCATTAGCACTTTGTAAAATGGTTTGGCAAGGCTTACTGAAGTTCATTATAATCATATCAGATGACCCAGCAATTCCACTCCTCATTACGTACCCAATAGAAACATATGTGCACACAAAAACATACGCTCAAGAATGTTCATAGCAGCACTACTCATAATAAACAGAAACTTTGGAAATTGGGAAACATCCCAAATGTTCATCTCTGGAAGAATGGTTAAATAAATTGTAGTATGCTAATGTGATTGAATGCTGTTAAATTAAGTTTAGCCTAATTACATATTAGCTGCCTCCTTACATATTTTAAGTTCAGGATAAAAGTTTCTCCATACAAAGTGAACTGTAACCTGACTGCATAAGCAGACTATGTAACCTACTCTTGTACCAGTCACTGAGTTTCAGGTGATTAAAGGTGGCCAACAATTCAAACTGTGCTGTAACCAGCCCAGCAATTTCCATACCTCCCTCTCCTTTTTCTGTCCATAAATCCTCTCCGACGACACAGCAGAAATCACTTTGAACCTATTCTGGTTGGGAGGTGGAGGGCTGCCCAGTTCTTTAATCTCTGTTTTCTCAATTCAACTCAGTTAAATATGATTTGTCTAAAGTTTTTCTTTTAACAATACTATACAGCAATGAAAATTAATGAACTACAGCTATATGCGAAAGCACATTTGAATTTCACCTGTTGAGCAAAAGAAGCCAGACACGAAAGATTATATAACACAGTATAGAATTCAAAATTAAGCAAAATGAACATACAAAGTTACAGTATGAGGTGGGACGCTGGTAATAACTCTGTTAAAAAAACAGAGATAAAAAATCTGGGTGTTTGGTTCATAGATATACTTACTGTATAGTTATTTACTGTGCTGTAACTTTTGAATATGTATGCTTTTTACATACACATTTTGCTTCAATAAAAAGCAAAACACACATATAAATGTACTCTATATTTCATGAGTATATATTACATGTAAAATGTGGAAATGATCTTAAATTATACACACCAAACTCATCACACTCACAGTATAATTGCATAGTTGGGGTGGTGGGAGGAACCAAGGTTGGTGGAATCAAGGATGAAGTGAACCTAAGCTACCTCTGTGATGCTTTAGTTATTTAAAATAGGGGGAAAAAAAGGCTAGAAGCAAATATATTAAAAATTAAGTTGATATTTCTGGGCAATAGAAATAGGTATCGGGTATTATATTATGCATTATTTTTAGAACTTAAAATGTTTTTAAAAAATAAGAAAACATTCTAAAGGTAAAAATTTTAACATCGAAGAACTGCTAAATTTGAGAGAAATATTCATGTATCATAGATAAGCCCTAAGAAAAAGATGTAATTTTTTTGAGTTATTTTAATAAGAGTAACATGTCTTTAAAATCCTCATGCAACAACTGAGTTTGGAGAATAAAACGAAGCAGTCATGTTAGTTACACCCGTCACCCCCTCCACCCACTGCTACTAGATGCCACAAAAATTCCCTGGACATTCACAATGTCATTTGTTCTATTGTTAGTAACAAAACTGAGAAAATCTTGTTTGCTTGCAGGGGCACAAATGTTAGCATCCACCCACTTCTGGCTAAGAAAGCCACAGAAACAGAGACAGATTGAAAGGATATGGAATAAGATGAAGCTTAATCTTCTCATCTGAAAAACAAAACTAATATTTTACAAACAAGGTGGAAGCGTTGTGAGCCATCTGGGCCCCGCAAACATGGACTTTGGCAAAACCCTGAGCGGGCCCTGGGCAAGTAGTGCAGGAGGTGCCACAGGCTAAGTGGGGCTGTCTGCAGCTCTGGACGAAGCTTGGCCAGGAGGATGCTCTGGCCAACACAATTGACTTCCTGGTCTCTGCATCGAGATAAAGCCATCCTCAAGGAAGAATGCCAAAAATAGGACATCTTAGAATACAAAGGAAACAAACATTGTTTTTTCCTGACATTGACGCTCTTGACATGGGCCGCCAAAAGATAACTTAACCCCCTTAAGAGAACATCTCCATCCCAATAGAAAGAGGGGAACAAAATGCAGTTCCGTCTGTGAACCATCTGATTTTTAGATTGGACATTTCTGAGAGGCAGCTTTTTGACCATGGTAAAAAGCTACCAAGCCGCTGGATTTCAGGCATCAGCACATTTTCCGGTGTCTACAAACACCTCCAAGGCAGCTTTTCATGTCAGTAATTTACAACCGATAACTAAGCTCTTACTTGTTATTCTTTTCCCGTGTCTTTGCTTAGCAGTGAAAACTGTGTGGCTAGTTGTTTGCTTCACCTACCCAGCCCTGATGGAGGATTAGCTGAAAGCGAACAGGCAGACTCAACAACCAGTGGATGGGCAGATTTGTGATCTGGCCCAGAAAATGTCCGTTCTGAAGACAAAGTCCCTGCATAAGGGATGAAACGTGTTATGTTGGTTTGTTGCATGTTTGTTGCCTCATGCTTTGTCCAGGATTCTCTTTCCCTTCAGTCTGAAAGTTGCTTTTTGCAGGCATCTTACCAGTAGAGAGAATGGTCTTCCAGGAGCTCCCTCCTAATGCTCTAAGGATTTGATTTCTTGCTCTCAGACAGTCATTTTCATGCACATTTTGCAACACAGGGAAATAGATGCATCGGTCTGCTTGTGGAAGTGCTGCCCCTTGTGAGGAAGCTGGGCGAGCCCTTCAGTCCTGCTCTCAGCATGGACTTTAGTGGAACTTGTATCTATGGAACTTGTATCTATTATGCTCTTGTCTGTGTCCAGGCAGCTGGCAAGGAGGGAGAGAGACTAAAGGAGAAAAAAGAGGGAGGGAGGAAGAGGAAAGGGAGGGAGGAGGGAGCTGGGTGGATTGAGGAGCATGAAGTCCCTAGAAGTGAAGGAGAGGAAGCCCAACAGAGTGTTTCTGTGACTGGAATGTCAGGAACTAGTTTTCCATGTGGCTGGAAACTGACCCTGAAGGCCATCCCTGGGGAAAAGTTTGGTAAACTAAACTTCGAACTGGTGTTTTGGTTGAGAAAGGAATGTCATGACGTAAGAGGAATGCCTTCCCTTCAATCCTTGCATCTCCTTGAGAAGCAGAAAATATACAGCCCTGGCCAAGGTTACGGGTAGGAGGTTCGGTGCAGGAATTGTGGCAGGAATGAATAGACCCTTGATTCTGTGGCTTCCAGCTCAAAGGCCACACCACATACCTTTGACTATAGTTCCAACTGAAATCAAAATTTGAAGCCCCTTGACAATGGGGCATCCCCGTCAGGTGAAAAATCAAAAGTTGGACTATTTGGTGTTTGACAAGAAGGCATAGCCAGGGATCGTGACAGGCAGGTCCCCAGAAAGACCCACATCTCTAACTCTGTTGCCTAAAGCACATTGACAGTGAAAAACGGTGGGCAGCTAGTACAGGCCCAATAGAATTCTTCAAAGGTGCCTGTCCAAGTCCGTTCAAATGAGCCTTCCTGAATTCCCCGAGTCAATGTTGTAGGGGTCACACATATATACGTAAAAAGAAAATAAAATTTCAGGACCTTCTGAATTTATTACGCCAAAGGGAATAATTAAGACCTGGAAACTGACTCAGGGAACACGGCTGTTTTTCTTCTCTGGTGCGTGGCCACCGTTGCTGTCTGACTTTTGTGTTGGGATGTTATATACATTAACCAGACTCTATTCTTCATTCAAACCTGGGCTAAATGATGTGGAGATAGAGACCCTTGTGATGGCTACCTCTTTACAATAAAATGTTAAACAACCCTCTTAGAGTTTACAATCAGCAGTAGCCAATCAAATCTTACATTTGTATGTCAGCTTTTGTATGGAAAATGTGATTCTATTCAGCACCTCCGTTTTGCCTACATAAATGATCATCATTTTACCCAATGCAGGGAACACTGATCACCTTTTTCCAGCATCACTCCACTCCCCGGACAGCCACCCTCACACTTTGCCCTTGAATAAACTCTCTTTGAATTAGATCCTGACCCTTTTGATTAATTTAGGCTGACACATGTCATTTAGGATATGTGCGACTGGTTACCATGTAACATTATAAAGTTGTATTCTGGATCTGGAGGGATAAATGGAAGATGTTGCACCATAACCAGATCTCATTCTCTATTCTTGCCGGCCTCGCCCATTGACCAGGCCCAGTGGGTATCAGCGAGCAAGGGAGCTCCCCAGTGCAGCCCATAAAGTTCAGTTCCGGAGGCACAGAGCAGGATGGATGAGAATGAGAATGCACCTAGAAGAGTAAAGGAAGACAACCCAAGGCACTGCCTTGCTCTCAGTCCTAGGGGAGCCCCCGTTGGTGCCCCTGGAGGCAGAAAGGATCTCTGCTCTTATGCCACAGAGCAGATGGACATGCATTTAGGCTTATCCCATGGCCTGAATGGAAGGCAGAACAAGTCCATCTACCTCATGGCACCACCTGCAGCCTGCACTGCTATTCACGGTTGCTGGTCATGTCCCCTGCTGTTATCAGAGAAGGCCAGGGGACCCTCCGTGGATATCTGAAGGATGTACAGTTCTGCCAGGTCCATAGCCCCTTGCAACAGACCCCATGCCAGGCCTCCATGCCAGACCCCCTGAGGAGACACTCTCCAAAGTTTTCCTAAGGAAAATGTCCTTTGCAACCAAAGCAGTACCTGTGGCGCTTTGTTCGTGCTGCACTAGCTTGGATGGTGTGTCACAGGATTGCCACATGGCAGTGCCTCTCTCATGCTCCCTCCCCCTTCCCTCTGTCTCTTGGCCCTCGTCCTCCTCCTGTCCCTCTCTTTATCCCTCCTTCTCCCATTTCTGTTTACCACTGCCTCGCCTTCTCCCTCAGCTTCTCCCCTTCCAACTGTTTGCAAAAGATTTTGAAATGGTGGGGAGTAAGAAACGGGCAAAGATCAGGCAAGATTGTAGAGTGGAGAGAGGGAGGAAGGACCTGGAACTTCTGCTGAGCTGTCTTTGCATTCTCTTGCTTTGAATAAATGACCTCATTTCCCAGGATGTCTGTTTATGAGAATTCTTCATGACACTCTATACCAAAATTCTCCACGATTCCATGATCAGAAGCCAGATCACGAGCTCTCTAATAAAGCTCACCACTCCTGAGCCACCTGCTGCCTTGGAAAATTCTTCTCCAGTGACTGTACCTGTTTGTCGTACATGTCTGGAAGAGTGGGCTGGGAAGGAGGGTTATGAAGGAAAGCAAAGGTAAACTGCCTGCTGCTCCCCTCCCCTCTCTGCCCTGGGCTGACCAGGCTCCCCAGTGAAGCCACACACTATGGGACACATCTCCCGAAACCAGGCCCTGTTGCCCAGGCCTGGCGTCCTCTGATGTGACTTGTTCCCAGGCCCTCTTTTTTTTCCACTGCATATGGCCCGTTCCCCCAAATGGCTGGCCTTTGACCTCTAACCTGTCCACAGATTGGTTTTTTCAATCTCTAAAGCCCTTTTACCTCTCCCATTCTCTGAATCAAACGTAACAGTTAAGGGTGTGATTTGCCTGCCTGCACACACGCGCCCAGGGCCTTCTTATCAAATGCGCATTCATCACATGGGCATTTTGTTGTTTAACCCAGATAAGTGATTCTGATGGTGCTTCCTTCAAGCCAGATGGGCAGAAGCTAGCACAGGTAAGAAGCAAGTGTGTTAAGGTAGGTGAAACCTTTCAGTGGGATGTCCTGGGCGCCATACCCACCATCCTGTACAGCCACAGTACTCCGTAGGGGCCAAGGTGGGCTCTGTACTCCTTCCTGGAGCCTAAATGATGTATGTATACATATATATATAAAAAAATGTGTGTGTGTGTGTGTATATATATATATATATATATTTTTTTTTTTTTTTTGAGACAGAGTTTCGCTCCTGTTGCCCAGGCCGGAGTGCAGTGGCACCATCTCCGCTTGCTGCAACCTCCGTCTCCCAGGTTCAAGTGATTCTCCTGCCTCAGCCTCCCAAGTAGCTGGGATTACAGGTGTCCGTCACCATGCCTAGCTAATTTTTTGTATTTTTAGTAGAGACAGGGTTTCACCATGTTGGCCAGGCTGGTCTCGAACCCCTGACCTCAGGTGATCCACCCACCTTGGCCTCCCAAAGTGCTGGGACTGTAGGCGTGAGCCACCACGCCCAGCCCTAACTGATATTAATGACAGCTTCTAATTGGTAAGAATGAGCAATTCAACCAAAGGGCCTCCCAATGGCCTTTAAGGCAAGAAATCTGTCACTCAGTGTCCTCCAGACAAGAAATTGTTCTTTCTTATTTTTCCTGGTATATCAGTGTGTCCCATGGAGAACAATCCTTGAGATTTTTCTGAAGCTAGAGCAAAATTGCTCCCCAAAAAGTTGCAAGCAGATTCTGCTTTTAATGTTAAGGCTTGCTTTTACTTCAGGTTTTACTTTGGAATGTCCCTTTTATGGGAAAAGTTGCTTGACAGGGCCATTTTAGTTCATTAAGTCAATTATTCAACAATTACTGAGCATTGATTAAATGCCAAAACTATCCTCATTTCTAGGCTTATCACAAAGCAGAGTCCCTGTGATCCTGAAGCTTGCAGTAAGTAAAGTAGAATTACAATCAACAAGCAACCAAACAACAACCATTTTATATATATATGTGCAATGGCGCAATCTCAGCTCACTGCAACTGGGAAGCTCTGCCTCCCAGTTTCAAGCGCTTCTCCTACCTCAGCCTCCCAAGTAGCTGGGACTGCAGGTGTGCACCACCACGCCCAGCTAAGTTTTGTATTTTTAGTAGAGACAGGTTTTCACCATGTTGGCCAGGCTGGTCTCAAACACCTGACCTCATGATCTGCCCACCTCGGCCTCCCAAAGTATTGGGATTACAGGTATGAGGCACCACGCCCGGCCCCAAACAAATATTTAATTGCTCAGAAGGAAACAGAGTGAATGATGGGCAGCGATGGAGGAGGATGGATTTTGATGCAGTGTTCATGGCTCATGGAAAGTGAAGACCTAAAGAATGAAAACAAGGCCAGGGAGTGACTCACGCTGGTAATCCCAGCACTGTGGGAGACTGAGGTGGGTGGATCACTTGAGGCCAGGAGTTTGAGACCATCCTGGCCAACATGGAGAAACCCCGTCTCTACTAAAAATACAAAAAATTAGCTGGGCATGGTGGCGCATGCCTGTAATCCCAGCTACTCAGGAGGCTGAGGCAAGAGAATTGCTTGAACCCAGGAGGCGGAGGTTGCAGTGAGCCAAGATGGTGCCATTGCACTCCAACCTGGGCAAGAAGAGTGAAACTCTGTCTCAAAAAAAAAAAGGAAAGAAAAAAATGTCAGTCCAGTGTGGCAGCGGGAGGGGGGATGTCCCCAGCGAAGGAAATAACACCTGTAATGGACTAGGGGAACATGGGGCGCCTTAGCCTGTTCTGAGCCACTCCAACCTACCTTCAGCTGTGCCTGTTCATCATTGCCTGTTGCTGTAGCGTGCAGCAGTTCCAGGATTCTTTGCAGAGGAGGTGGGGTTTGAGTGAAAGGAATGCAGAGCAGCCGGCTCTCCACCTCCGCAGACTTGGAGTGGAGATGCCCAACGTGATTTGGGGTTTTACGCAAGATGGTAGGTTTGATGCTCGTGATGTGTATATAGGTCCTGACTACCACATGAGTGGTGCTTTGAAGTCACTTTCTCTGTTATATTTCTCTTCCATTGTCTTCAAGCCTTCCAGAAAGTCTTAAGTTTTCTTCCAGATCTCAGCTGTTCAGTGAGGAATTAGAGAAGGACCTGCTTTGGAAGGAATGACAAGAGAGAGATGTATGAACTCTCTAAAGCCACAGTGGGAGAACCAGCAGTGGGCACCCACGGAGGTCAACGAGCCCAGAGGCCACAGAAGTCACCCACTCAGAGACAGCAGGGCACATTGACGAGGCCAGGAAGGAAGACAGAAAGGGAAGTAGCCTTGGAAGAATGCACAGAGTCAGGAGGACTACAGGGAGGATGGTAAACAGTGGCCCACGCTGGGAGCTAAGGCCACCCCTCTGTCTATAAAAGGGGATATGGCCGGGGGCTGTGGCTCACACCTGTAATCCCAGCACTTTGAGAGGCTGAAGCTGGTGGATCACGAGGTCAAGAGATAGAGACCATCCTGTCCAACATGGTGAAACCCCGTCTCTACTAAAAATACAAAAATATTAGCTGGGCGTGGTGCGCCCCATAGTCCCAGCTACTCGGGAGGCTGACGCAGGATAATCGGTAGAACCCAGGAGGCAGAGGTTGCAGTGAGCTGAAATGGTGCCACTGCACTCCAACCTGGCAACAGAGCAAGACTCCATCTCAAAAAAAAAAAAAAAAAAAAAAAGAGGGGGGAGGTAGGGGGCAGGATATGACAATGTGTAAAGCCAGAGAGACTTGTGTTACTTCAGTGGATTAGGTGACCGATGTGTGACTGGCTTTAGATGCCTCTTCCCCACTTCTCCCACTTTCATGGATCCCCAGGACCAACAGTCACCTGACATCACAGCCCCTTCTGCTTGTTTTTAGGACTTGAGACAAAGGGAGTTTTATAAGAATTGAGAATAACAAGGAGCTTTTAGATATGGTTGAGGATCCTTTAGAACTCTTCAAAATCTAATCTTTTATCTATTAATTTTTTTAAATAGACTTGTTTTAAAGAGCAGTTTTAGGTTCACAGCAAAATTAAGAGAAAGTTCCCATATCCCCCTCCCTCTGTACATGCACAGCCCCCAAGATCAGCCACTCCCACCAGAGAGGTCCATTTGTTACAATCAGTGAACCTGCGTTGACACACCGTAATCACCCAAAGTCCAGAGTTAACGTTAGGGTTCACTTTTGGCGTCATGCACTTGATGGGTATAGGTAAATGTCTACTGACATGCATTCACCATTGTAGCATCATACAGAATGGTTTTACTACCCTAAAATCCCTGGTGCTCCTCCTATTCATCCCTCCCTCCCCACTAACCCCGCCAACCACTGATCGTTTTACTGTCTCCATTGCTTTGCCTTTCTCGGAAGGTCATACAGTGGGAATCATTCAGCTTCTAGCCTTTCCAGAATGGCTTCTTTCATATGGTATGCATTCAAGGTTCTTCCACATCTTTTGATGACTTGGTAGCTTCTTTCTTTTTAACTCTGATTAATATTCTGTTCTCTGGATATATCAAGTTTGTTTATTCATTCACCTACTGAAGGACATCTTGGTTGCTTCCAAGTTTTGGCAAATTGTGAATAAAGCTGCTATAAAATTCCGTGTAAAGGTTTTTGTGTGGACATAAGTTTTCAGTTCATTTGGGTAAATATCATGGAGTGTGATTGCTGGACCATATAGTAAGAGTATGTTGTTTACTTTTGTAAGAAATGCCAAACTGTCTTCCAAAGTGTCTGTACCATTTTGCATTCCCACCAGTGAGTGAGATTTCCTGTTGCTCTACACCCTTACTAGCACTTGATGTTATCAGTGATTTGAATTTTGGCCGTTCTATTAGGTGTGCAGTGATACCTCATTGTTTTAATTTACAATTCCCTAATGATGTCATGTGGAACGCCTTTTCATATGCTTATTTGCCATCTGTATATTCTCTTTGGTGAGGTATTTTGACCTGTTTTTTAATTGAACAGTTAGTTTTCTTATTGTTGAGTTTTAAGAGTTTTTTCTTCAGGTATAAGGTATTTTATTGTGATTTGCTTTATTGTGCTTCACAGATATTGCATTTTTTACAAATAGAAGGCTTGTGGCCACCCTTCTTTGAGCAAGTCTGTTGGTGCCATTTCTCCAACAGCATGTGTTGACTTCATGTCTCTGTGTCACATTTCGGTAATTCTCACAATATTTCAAAAAAATGTATTATTATTTATTTGTGATGGTGACCTGTATCAGTGATCTTTGATGTTACTATTATAATTTTAGGGGAGCACCATGAACTGCACCGATATAAGATGGTGAACTTGATCAATAAATGTGTGTGCTCTGACTGCCCCACTGCCCATCATTCCCCATCTCTCCCTCTCCTCAGACCTCCCTAACCCCTGAGACATACACTATTGAAATTAGGCCAATCAATAACCCTACAAAGGCCTCTAAGCGTTCAAGTGAAAGGAAGAGTCACGTATCTCTCACTTTGAACCAAAAGCTAGAAATCGGTACACTTAGTGAAGAAGGCATGTCAAAAGCTGAGATAGGCCAAAAGCTAGGCTTCCTGCACCAAACACGTAGCCAAGTTTTGAATTCAAAGGAAATGTTTTTGAAGGAAATTGGAAGTGCTACTCCAGTGAATACATGAATTATAAGAAAGCCAAACAGGCTTCTTGTTGATCTGAAGAAATGTAAATGGTCTAGATGGAAGATCAAGCCAGCCACAAAGCCACAACATTCCCTTAAGGCCAAAGCCTAATCCAGAGCAAGGCCCTAACTCTCTTCAATTATATGAAGGCTGAGAGAGGTGAGGAAGCTGTAGAAGGAAATTTTGAAGCTAGCAGAGGTGGGTTCATGAGATTTCAGGAAAGAAGCCATCTCCATAACATAAAACTGCAAGGTGAAGTAACAAGTGCTGATGTAGAAGCTGCAAGTTATCCAGAAGATCTAGCTCAGATAATTGATGAAGGTGGCTACACTAAACAACAGATTTTCACCATGATAAAACAGCCTTCTATTGGAAGAAAATGCTATCTAGGACTTTCAGAGATAGGAGAAGTCAATGCCTGGCTTCAAAGCTTCAAAGAACATGACTCTCTTGTTAGGGGCTAATGCAGCTGGTGACTAAGTTGAAGCCAGTGTTCATTCACCATTCTGAAAATCCCAGGACTCTTAAGAATTATGCTAAATTGACTCTTCCTGTGTTCTATAAGCACATCTCTCTTTCTTTTTTTTTTTTTTTTTTTGAGACAGAGTCCCACTCTGTCACCCAGGCTGGAGTCCAGTGGCACCATCTTGGCTCACTGCAATCTCTGCCTCCTGGGTTCAAGCAATTCTCTTGCCTCAGCCTCCCAGGTAGCTAGGACTACAGGCACCCACCACCACACTCAGTTAATTTTTGTATTTCTAGTAAAGACAAGGTTTCACTGTGTTGGCCAGGCTGGTCTAGAACTCCTGACCTCAAGTAAGCCTCCCACCTTGGCCTCCCAAAGTACTGGGATTACAGGCGTGAGCCACTGTGTCCAGCCAGCACATCTCTTTATAGCATAGTTTACTGAATATTTTTAGAGTCACATTCATTCTGTAGCCCTTAGATTAAGGAGTAATTTTGCCTTTCAAGTCTTATTATTTAAGAAATACAGTTTGTAAGGCTATAGTTGCCATAGGTAGTGATTCCTCTGATGGATTTGGACGAACTAAATTGTAAGCTTTCTGGAAAGGAGTTACCATTCTAGATACTAGTAAGAACATTTGTGATTCATGGGAGGAATTTAAAATATCAACATCATTAAGAGGAGTTTGGAAGAAGTTGGTTCCAACTCTCATGGATGACTTTGAGGGGCTCAAGACTTCAGTGAACGAAGTAACTGCAGATATGGTAGAAATAACAAGAGAACTAGAATTAGAACTGGCACCTGAAGATTTGACTGAATTGCTGCAGTCTCGTGATCAAACTTGAACAGATGAGAAGTTGCTTCTTATGGATGAGCAAAGAAAGTGGTTTCTTGAGATGGCACCCACTCCTGTTGAAGATGCTGTGAACACTTTTGAAATGACAACAAAGGATGTAGAATATTCCATAAATGTAATTGATACAGCAGCAGCAGATTTTGACAGGATTGACTCCAATTTTAAAAGAAATTACTCTGTGGGGAAAAGGCTATCAAATAGCATCACATGAAATAGATAAATCTTTCATGAAAGAAAGGGTTAATTGATGCGGCAAAATTCATCGTTGTCTTATTTTAAGAAATGGCCACAGCAATCCCAATCTTCAGCAACCACCTCCCTGATCAGTCAGCAGCCATCAACGACAAGGCAAGACTTCCCACCAGCTAAAAAAATATAACTTGCTGAAGACTTTGATGATTGTTAGCATTTTTCAGCAATAAAGTATTGCTGATTGAGGTATGTGCCTTGTTTTGTTTTTTTTTTTTTTTAGACATAATGCTGTTGCACAATTAATAGGCTACAATATAGTATAAACCACTTTTATATGCGCTGGAAAAACCAAAATTTTGTATGCCTCACTTTGTTGCACTATTAGCTTTATTGTAGTGGTCTGGAACTGAAACTGTAATATCTCCAAGGTATGCCTGTATATTCTAGATAACAGTCATTCATCAGCCATGTCTTTTGTAAATATTTTCTCCTACTCTGTGGCTTTAGATCTTATTTTGAAAATTCCTTTAATTTACAGAAAGTAGTTGTTTTCACTCACAGAAGGAAAGGGGAGGATTACAGTTTTGAATTTGCATGATAAAGGGCTTAGAGATTATTAATAATCATGATTAGTAATCATAATCCCAAAGGAGCTAGGTAGTCTGCAACAAAAGTTAAGGAAATTGTGTTTGTCCTATCCTAAACATTTTCAGGCAATTTCATTTTGTAAATATTTTTATATATGACTTTTATTTTTTAACACAACTACAGTATCATTATCAGACCTCCCAAACCCCAACATATCTCAATACCATCAATTTCTGTTCAATTTTTCCTGATTATCTCAAAACTGGCATTTTTTTTTCTTTTTCAAGAATATCTTGGTTATTCTAGGATATTTGCATTTTCATGCTTATTTTATTTTATTTTTACATATTTGGGGGTACACACGCATTTTTGTTACATGGATATATTGTGTAGTGGTAAAGTCTGACTTCTAGTGTAACCATCACCTGAATAGTGAACACTGTACCCAATAGGTAATTTCTCATCCCTCAGCACCCCCACCCTCCCACTCCAATACTATTTTATTGGAGTAGAATAATAGACTCCAATGTCTATTATTCTACTCTGTATGCCCATGTATACACATTGTTCAGCTCCCACTTATAAGTGAGAACATGCGGTGTTTGACTTTCTGTTTCTGAGCTGTTCTACTTAATATAATGGCCTCCAGTTCTACCCATGTTGCTGCAAAAGACATGACTGCATTCTTTTTTGCTGGCCTAGTAGCATTTCAAAATCAGGCAATTTTAAATGTCTGTACCAGTTCCATAGAGATTTTGTTTTTAGGATAACTGTATTAATTTCCATTGAATACTTTAACTTGCCTCTTATGTTTGATTAATTATGGTACATCAAAATCCTTTGTAGAAGTATGGTTAGGGATTTGGGAAAAGTCCGGATCTTGGGTAGTAGTATTCTCTCAATGTAAACATTCCACCTGAACCAGAGAATAATGCTCAGTTCCGCTCTTGAAACCACCATTATGCAACAGAACTGTACAAATAATTCTGAAGCAGCCATTATTCTTATACCAATGTTATATGCATATAAATAGTTACACACACATTCATCATTCATTTGAAACCAACTCAAGCATTTCAACGTGTTTTGCAACTAGAATCAATCCTAAATGATCACTTTAGACACAGTCAGTAAACTTTCACCACGTCAACCAAACTGGGGGAAATACCACTTTGAGTTCATTAACAGCTAAAAATACAAAGACTATTTAAAAGCTTCAATCTTTTGCAAGTCGTAACTCTAAGTGAATATTTCATTGTGCTGTCTACAGTTCTAAGCAAATATTTCACACAGAAGCCCTTAATGAATAAACAAACATTGCATACAAAGGAACAGCAATAAAGATAGGGGCTGGCTTTTCATCAGTAGCAGTGAAAACCAGGAAGCAATAGTACAACATCACTATAATGTCAGAAGAAGAAGAAGAAAAGCCTGTTATCTTAAATAATATACCCAAAGAAAATGTCTTCCAAAATAAGCAATAAGACAGTTTCAGATTTAAAAAAAAAAAAAAAAAAAAAGCTGAATGAAATTGTTTCCAGCATAAGTCCACTACAAGAATACTAAAGAAATTTCTTCTAGCTAGAAGTGAATACCATTCGACGGCAATGCGTATCTACGTGAAGAAACGAAGAGTGCTAGAAAGAGTAACTTTGCTATACCTAATTTTTCTTTTCTCATTTTCTTTAAGAGATAACTGAACTATTTAAAGCAAAAATAATAACAGCATATTGTGGGATTTATTAAGAAGAAAAATGTAAGACAACAATAGAACAAAAGATGGAGACAGATGGAAATACACTGCTTTAAGATTCTTACATGTAAAGGCGTGTGGTATTAATTTAGGGCAGATTGAAGTTGAGGATACATATTGAAATCTTCACAACAAAAAATCATTTTAAAAAACAAACAGATATAGCTGATGTTCCAATAGATGAGAATAAAAAAGGCCAGGCATGGTGGCTCATGCCTGTAATCCCAGCATTCAGCACTTTGAGAGGCCAAGGTGGGAGAATCGCTTGATGCCAGGAGTTTCAGACCAGCCTGGAAAACATAGTGGGACCCCATTTCTAAAAAAAATTAAGTCAGCCAGGCATGGTGGCACATGCCTGTAATCCCAACTATTTGGGAGGATGAAGTAGGAGGATCGTTTGAACCCAGAAGTTTGAGGCTGCAGTGAACTATTACCACACCACTATACTCCAGCAGTCTGGGTGACAGTGAGACCCTGTCTCAAATAATAATAATAATAATAATAATAATCCTACTGAGTATACCATGAATTCAAAAGAAGGAAGAGAAATAAGAAAAACAACAACAAAGAAGGTGATGTGATAAATAGAAAACAAATAACAAGATAGTAGTCTTACATAGGGGACTTTTCATAATGATGTAATAATCAATTCATTAAAAAGATAAAAATTATAAATATGTATGTACTTAGTAACAGAATTTCTAACCACATAAGCAAAAACTGACAGAGGCAAAAAAAAAAAAAAAAAAAAAGAAAGAAATAGATAAATCTAAATCTATAGTTTGAGATTTTAACACTCCTCCCTCAACAGTCCTAAACACAATTATTTAGATAAACAGGAAAATTTACTTTCTAAATTCCTTTAAATACATAAATTACTGATATTGACTCACAAAGAAATAGAAAACTTGAAAGGCTCTAGATCCGTAAAAGAAATTCATTTGGTACTTACATTTCCACAAAGAAAACGCCAGACCTAGATCCTATCTAATACAAGGAAAAAAAAGTCAAGCACCAGCAGGTTCAGTTATCTAGTTAGGGTCTGGTCTCTGCTTCCAAATCAGCACCTCAAACCCTGCATCCTCCAGAAGGCAGAAGGGAAAAGGGAAGAAGGGGATGCATTTCCTCCAGCAAGCCCTTTTATTATTTTTTATATTTATTTATTTTTTTTTTAGACAGAGTCTCACTCTGTCACCCAGGCTGGAGTCCAGTGGTGCAATCTCGGCTCATTGCAACCTCTGCCTCCTGGGTTCAAGTGATTCTCCTGCCTCAGCCTCCCGAGTAGCTGGGATTACAGGCGCCTGCCACCACACCTGGCTAATTTTTGTATTTTTAGTGGGAATGGGGTCTCACCACATAGGCCAGGCTGGTCTTGAACTCCTGACTTCAAGTGATCCACCTGCCTCAGCCTCCCAAAGCACTTGGATTACAGATGTGAGTCACCTTGCCCAGCCTAGCAAGCACTTTTATAGGGATGCTTAATCCCATTCATGAGGGCAGAGCCCTCATGACTCAATCACCTCCCTAAAGCCACACCTACCAATACTGTTGCATTGGGGATTCAGATCAACATAAATTTTGGATGAGACAAAGACATTCAAATCATAGCAACTTCTAAACTCATTTTATGAAGCCAGTATCGCCATAATATGAAAGCTAGACAAAAATTTAACAGTGAAAGAAAACTACAAACAGATATCCCTCATAAACATTGTAGTGAATTTCTATAATCTTATGCTACCCCAGCATCCTTTGTAAAATAGGTTTTGCTTTCTCATGCCAGAAGCAGGGCTTAGTCCTCCTAGTTCCTCCATGTAGTCCATCCAGATGTCTGCCTTTAACAGCTGCCTCCTGGTGACCACCACCACCACCACTGATCCTCACACTCTTTATGGACTGCGCAGATATGCTACCACTTCTCAGTCACAGCATGACCCTACAGAATGTGCACCCCCTTGCTCTAAACCCACCAATTAGAACTCCCTAAGGGAAACCGCTAGGGTTACACCCCAGACCTCAATAAAGGCGTTGGCCCATAGGTCCATCTCTCTCTCACTCCCTACCTGCTGGTAAGTGCATTGCCCCTGAAACCTTCCCATCAGCCCCCATCAGTACCCCTCTTCTCCCAGAGACCTGTAAGTAATAAACTGCTTCTGTTATTCAAATATTTTGGTTGTGTTGTCTCCTCTATGTCTCATCCAACCAACACATCTAGTCCTAACTTTTCTCCCAGTCAAGGCTTTTCTAGAGAGTGGCTATCTTGGCAGGAATAAACTGGACACAGGTCAGATAAGAGCCACAGTGGTATCTGCCAGTATAAACAAGTTTCCTGTGAGAGCAATACCTGATCATGAGTCAAACAATTAGGCATTAGGCCATCTACCAGGATAAAGAAATATTCTGTGAAAGGCACATTGTAAACATACATGACCAAATTCCCCAGAGCCCTGTCAGGGCAGAGCTAGTTTATAGCCATTCTCCCAAGACAAACCTCAAGATCAAAGTAAAGAAAAATACAGAGGCTGAGGTGGGCGGATCACGAGGTCAGGAAAGCCAGACCATCCTGGTTAACACAGTGAAACCCGTCTCTACTAAAAATACAAAAAATTAGCTGGGTGTGGTGGTGGGCACTACTCAGGAGGCTGAGGCAGGAGAAAGGCATGAACCTGGGAGGCGGAGCTTGCAGTGAGCCGAGATTGTGCCACTACACTCCAGCCTGGGCAACTCCATCTCAAAAAAAAAAAAAAAAAAAGGAAAAATACAACAAACATATTTGCAAAAATTCCTTACACAACATTAGCACATCAATTCCCTACAATATGAAAATAATGATATATCATGACCAGTTGAGGTTTATTCCAGAGAATGCAAAGTTGGTTTAACATTTAAAAATCAATGTAAGTTATCATAGTAACAGAATAAACGAAAAAAATCATATGCTTAATAAGTAGATGCAGCAAAATCATTTCACACAATGCAATGCCTATTCACAATCTTAAAAAATTAAGCAAAGCAGAAACAGAAGGAAACTTCCTCAACCTGATACAGAAAAAAAGCTTGCAATTGCCATCAAATGTAATGGTAAAAACCTGAATACTTCGATCCTATTACTAAGAACAAAGCCAATATGTCTGCTCTCACAGCTGCTATTCAATATTGTACTAGATATTCTAGCCACTGCTGTAAGGCAAGACAAAGAAACAAAAGTCAATTAGATTGAAAAGAAAAAATTTTAACTCTCTTTTTTTCAAAGATGATATAGAAAATCTTATTAAACCTATAAATAAATAACTAATAAAGGAATTTCAAAAGGTCATATGAGAGATAGTTACTATATCCAGAAAACTGTATTTCTATATTACAGCAGCAAACAATTGGAAAATGTAACGTAGAGAGCAATACCACCGGGTGCAGTGGCTCACATCTATAATCCTAGCACTTTGGGAGGCCAAGGTGGGAGGATCACTGGAGCCCAGGAGTCCAAGACCAGCCTGGGCAACATGGCAAAAACCTATCTCTACAAAAAATACAAAAATTAGGCAGAAAATACAAAAATTAGATGGATGTGGTGGCATGTACCTGTAGTCCAAGTTACCTGGCAGATTGAGCTGGGAGGATTGCTTGAGCCCAAGAGGTCGAGGCTGAACTGAGCTATAATTGTACCACCACTGCACTCCAGCCTGGGTGACAGAAGGAGATCCTCTCCCAAAATAAAAAAAAAAAGCAATACCAAAAAATAGAATACTTCAGGATAAATTTAACAAAATATGAACAAGACCTGTGCACTGTTAACTACAGCACTTTGCAGAGAGAAATTTTAGAAGAACTAATAGGCAGAGAAATATATTCATGTATTGAAAGTTTTAATATTTTAACATATCAGTTTTCCTCAAATTAATTTATACGTTTAACGTTATTGCTTCCAAAATTCCAGCAAAGTTTTTGTAAAATTTATAGGCTCAATCTGAAATGTATATGGAAATGCAAAGGACCTAAAATAAACACGACATTTTGAAAAACAGAAACATAGGTAGTGGAATTATAATAATGGGTTTTCAAAATTTGCCATTAAGCCACAGTAATCAAAACCATAAACAATTCTGGCATAAGAACAAACAGATCAATGGAATACAATAGTGTAGGAATATCACACACGCATATGTATTGTCAGTAGATTTTTGACAATTCTACTGAGGGAATCCAATGAGGAAAAAAAAGTCTTCTCCACAAATGGTGCTGGAAAACCTGAATATTCACAAGGGGAAAAAAATAAATTTTGACACATGTTTCACATTATACACAAAAATTAATTTGAAATGGATTATAGATCTAAGTATAAGAGTTAAACTTTTAAAATTCTAGAATAAAACGGAAAAAAAAATCATTATGTTAAGGAAAGATCTCTTACATAGGACACAAAAACATGACCATAAAAGAAAAAAGAATAATAAATTGGATTTAATAAAAATTTAAAACTTTTGACTATCCAAATGCACGGTTAAGAAGATAAAAATTCAAGACACAGCCAGGTGCTGTGGCTCATGCCTATAATTCTAGCATTTTGGAAGGCCGAGTTGGATGGATTGCCTGAGCTCAGGAGTTCAAGACCAGACTGGGCAACATGGCAAAACCCTGTCTCCACTAAAAATAGAAAAAACTAGTTGGGTGTGGTGGCACAGACCTCTAGTCCTAGCTACTCAGGAGGCTGAGGCATGACAATCGTTTGAGCCTAGGAGGCAAAGGTTGCAGTAAAGCGAGATAGTGTAACTGCACTCCAGCGTCAGCGACAGAGTGAGACTCTGTCTCAAAAAAAAAAAAAAATTCAAGATAGACTGGAAAAAAACATTGCAAGACATGTATCTAATAGAAGACTTGTATCCAGAATATGTAAACGACTCTTATAACTTAACAATAAGGCGATAACCTGCTTTTTAAAAAGAGGACAGAAAATTTGATTAACATGTCACAAAGAAGATAAGCAAATAGCAAATAAGCAGACGAAAAGATGCATATTACTGGAAAAATGAAAATTAAAAGCACAATGAGATACTACTATATAACTGGCAAAATGGCTAAAATTTAAAAGGAACGCAATACCAAATGTTGGCAAGTATATGAAATAATTAGGACTTTCATACATTGCTGCTGGTGAGTACAAGGTGGCACAACCGCTTTTGAAAGCAGTTGGTGATTTCTTAGAAAGTTGAACATGCACTTACATTATACCATAAATCCCATTAGGCATTTACCCAAGAGAAATGAATGCTATGTCTACAACAATACTTGGACATGAATATTAATAGAAGCCTTGTTTATAATTGCTGAGAAGTGGAAGCAACTCTAATGTCCACAAACAGATGAATAAGAAAACAATATATGATATATAGATATATTCAGACACTGGAACACTATTCAGCAGTAAACAAACAATAAAATATTGATAGTTGCAACAACTTGTATAAGTCTTGCAAATATTATACTGAGCAAAAGAAGCTAGCCACAGGTGAGTATGTGCTCTGATTTTACTTTGTGACAACCTTGGACAGGCAAAACTAATTTATAGAGACAGAAAGCTGATCAGTGTTTGCCTGGCATCAAAAATGGGAAGAATTCACTGTGAGGGGATGCAAATGCAAACAAACAAATGAACAAACTTTGAGGCAATGGAAATATTCTACATCACATCATCATTGATTAGGGGGTGGTTACACAGGTATCTACATTTTGAAACACATGGAACTGAAAATGGGTACATTTTATTGTCGGTAAATTGTAACTCAATAAGGTTGGACTAAAAGGAAGAAAAATACCCGGTGAGATATTGCTACACAACTACTTGAATGGCTAAAATTAAAAGCACTGACATTACTTAGTGTTAGCAAGAAAGGTCCTATCCACTGCTGATTAGCGTATACATTAATAAAAATCACTCTGAAAAGCCATTTGGCATTATTGATCATACATGTAAACTTTGACACAGAAATTCCTTTTTAAAGTACATACTTAACAGAAATGTGTCCATACATTCACCAAAAGAATGTTCACAGTGGCATCGTGTGCAATAGCTAAAACCTGGAAGCAACCAAACGGCCCACAAATAGTAGAATGAATGAATAACTGGTAATATATTCGTATATTAGAATACAGCAAAGAAAATGAATGCTTCTATGTGCAAGAAACATGGGTGAGTCTCACAAATCTTAAATTGAGCAAAAGAAAGCAGACACAAAGTCTACATACTGTATGATTACATTTGTAGAAAAATTTAAAATATGGAAAATTAATCCATTGTGTTAGAAGTCAAGAGAGAAGAAGAGGGAGGGTTGGAGCTAGGAAAGCGGCGTGAAAGGAGCTTCTGGGAGGCTGGGAACTTTCTATTTCATGACCCCTGTTGCTACCAGAGTGTGGTCACTTTGCAATGGCTCATTGAGTGGGACACTTCCGGTTTGTGCATTTTTTGTGTGTGTATGCTTTATGCATGTATACAAAACATTTTTTTAAATAATAAGGGATTTATGAGTAAATGGACATCAAGGAAGTAGAAGAAGCCTAGAGCTTTCTGTTAGTAAGTTTGCTGTTGAGTGGAAAGGTGCAAAAAGAAAGCTTGTGATGTAGTACTACCACTGTAAGACATTTTTTGGATTAGAAAAGATGTGAGCATGCTCATATTCTGATGTTTTATTTTATTTTATTTTATTTATTTTATTTTATTTTTTGAGATGGAGTCTCTCTCTTTATTGCCAGGCTGGACAGCAGTGGCACGATCTCGGCTCACTGCAACCTCTGCCTCCTGCATTCAAGTGATTCTCCTGCCTCAGCCTTCCGAGTAGCTGTGACTACAAGTGTGTGCCACCACACTCAGCTAATTTTTGTATTTTTAGTAGAGACGGGGTTTCACCATGTTGTCCAGGCTGGCCTCGATCTCTTGACCTCGTGATCCGCCTGCCTCAGCCTCCCAAAGTCCTGGGATTACAGGTGTGAGCCACTGTGCCCGGCCCATATTCTGATTTTTCAAGTCAGTGAAAGAGAAGACTAACACTATAGGAAATAAATGATTTAAATGATGAATACTGTTTTTAAAAAGCTATGAAGCAGGGGGCCAGAGATGGTGGCTCACGCCTGTAATCCCAGCACTTTGGGAGGCTGAGGCGGATGGATCACCTGAGGTCAGGAGTTTGAGACCAGACTGGCCAATATGCTGAAACCCCGTCTCAACTAAAAATACAAAAATTAGCTAGACATGGTGGCATGTGCCTGTAATCCCAGCTACTCCAGAGGCTGAAGCAGGAGAATCGCTTGAACTCAGGAGGCAGAGGTTGCAATGAGCTGAGATCACCCCACTGCACTCCAGCCTCGGCGACAGAGCAAAACTCCGTCTCAAAAAAAAAGAAAAACAAAACAAAACTATGAAGCAGGGGCTCCGACGGGAAAGGAGGAGGGCTTTTGTGGAAGTCCTAATCTTATACAAGATTGGCTTTTTTTCCTCTAAGTCTCAACAAAAGAACATAATGATGGGAGCCACACAGGAAACTGATGAAAACATGAAGGAAGAATGGGAAGTTTTGAGAAAAACTGCTGAGGGAGTCTGTGGTCTGATACAAAGCACAGCCACATGCTGAGAGGCTGTGGATCAGGTTTGGAATCTTAAGAAAAGAGTGGCCAAAGGAGGCACATAAACCATAGGAAAGTGAGGGGCAGCTGCTTACAGACAAATGAATGAAAAACTGAGTCCTATTAAGGGTTCAACTAAATGTAGAAACTACACATTTCTTACTGTGTTCATTGGCATGATCATTCTCCCAGATACCCGAGCATGAGAATTTGAAGTCACTGTTTTATGACTGTGTTTTATTCCTCCTCTCACCATCTTCATGTACCTAACACTCCTCTTTCTGTCTTCTGTAATGGAGGCCATAGCAGAGAAAATATAACTCCTGGAACATCTTCCCAGTGGAGTCTCTGCCTCTGGTTTCTTCTTTTTATTTCTGTCTCTCTAACAGAACACTTAGATATTGTCGTGCCCATGTTTAATGACCTTCAGTGGCTGCTGGTATTGATTTCCAGTTAAACTAAAAAGCTTAGTTAGCTGAGTTCACCTCTCATTTCAGCCCAGGATGGAATCAAGAGCACATGGCACCTTCGTAGACCAGACATGAGCTCAGCAGCCCTAGCTCATCCCACAGTCAGGTTCTCACCCAGGTAAGTATAAACTAATCAGAGCTGGCCAGTATTGATCACTTATCATGTATAAGGCATTGTTCCAAGCACCTGGTATGTGTTAGCCCATTTGAGTCTCACAACAATATCTGGGCTAGGTTTCCATTTTTTCATTTGATAGGCAGGAAAAATGAGATCTGCAGAGGCCAAGTAAATCACCCCACTTAGAATTAGAGAGTGAGCACACCAGGATGCAAATCCAGGTAACTGGGCTTCAAAACCACATTTGCAACCATTACCCCAAGAACAGGCATTGGCTTGGCTTCCAACATCTCTGTCTTTGAGTTTTCCTGTCCAAGTTCAAAATCTTACTTTTGCAAGTCACCTTCAGCATGGTTTGAGATGCTCTGAATGTTGATTTTTCTTCTGGTTCCAGGTGCTACATGCTGTCTAGAAGCAGAATTCTCGCCTCCGCTCAATCTGTTTGTTGGGATCCAACTTCCTGCAACAGCTCCTTGTCCATGAGTCAACCCCGATGCTCCAAATTTGGAAGCTCAATGGTGTGCTAATGTTTCTGTCTCTCCTACTCAGCCTTGAGAAGTGGTTAATCATTTTTAAATGCTGGGTATAAGTATTAGGAAGCTTAAAAAATGGAGAGCAAATTCCATTTTCATAGATAAGTGGTCTCCTGAAAGATCATTTTCATCTTCTTCCAGGATCTATAGTTCTGGTTTTAACACAAAACTATCTTCATGTATTTTACCCTGTTCTGCTGGATTGCTGTATTTTACCTTTATGTATCTTATCTTGCTCTGTTGGATTGATTCTCTTTTGCAAAAAAAGATTTTTTCTTTTTTTCCCCTTGCTTTTCTTAAGAAATTCATCATCTGAAGAAAGAGATGTTTAAAGAATTGATTTTCCTGCCCCAGAAGGTTTGTTTTCCCTTTCTAAAGAGTTATTTCCCTTTTTCTTCTCAGAACATTTTTTCCAGGATTTTTTAAAAAACAAGTTAACAGTTACAACAGCCTTTTCTATGCTATCAAGGGACACTCTTAAGATTCCATTGTAGATACAATCCTTATCAGTTTGAATAGTGTTGACCATATAGGAGAATTTGTCTGTCTGAGTTCAAACTCTTAGTTCAAAGATTAATATACTATGTTTAGTCACAGATTTGTGCTAATATACTACAAACTAAAATGCTGCAATCCTTTGAAAGTTGTTTTATAGGCACTGCTCTGGCACTTAATGTACTTCTTTCTTCTCACAAGACAGAGCTTAAAGGCTTGTCATGAATAACATGAAATCTCAACTTCCCACGCCTCAGTGTGGAAGCCCTATCATAAAAACATAGTACATTACCCTTAAAACAAATTTCTCTCTGACTTCAGTGACACTGAAATGGACAGCAAACAATGGTGCTGGCGGAGTTCCAGGGTTTCTGAACACTGCTCCTTAACATAAAGTGAGTTCACAAAGGCTGGGGTTGCATTTCTGAGGATAACCGATCCTTTAAATACTGTACACTTTTGTGTCTACACATACAAAGTAATGCAGTGAATTGAGGCAATTATCCTTGTAATTCAAGTGCGCCCTTTCCTCCCCACATACATATTTTGGCTTCAATTTCTGAGCATTTTAAACAAACGGTATCTTTTTCCCCCTTGGATAATTGCTTCATTTCTCTGCTTTATCTTGTGTATGTGAACTTAAATTATTCCCAGATCTGTATGTATAGGTGAGAGAAACTTTTGCAAATAAATCCTTTTGAAACCAACACTTCTCTGTTTTCTAATGGAGGACCATATAACACTGCACATATCAACAAGCAAAAGGGCGGAGTCCTACCCAGGCAGGGACATCCTGCCCCCCCATCTTGCAGGGAATTGTCCTGTGGATCAGGGATGATGGCAGAGGCCTTCCCCCCTTGGGGACTTGACAGAAGCTGTCATCCAGTAGGCAGGCACACAATTCACCTGTGGCCCGTTCATTATCATCAGACGTGTTGACAGGCCTGGGGCCTGGGAAGGAGGCACAGCGGTCTTTCCATGCCAGCTGGTGAAAGGATGGGAGGCTCCATCTCACAGCAGGAGTGAGACATGGTGCCAGCATCATAGACAGGCATAAGTATTCCAAATCACAGACAGAAAGTCCCTTGATGCCTGTGGACTCCTTTGCAGGGCTTCCTTGTGTGGAGAGGGACTTGCAGATTGGGATTAGAAATTGTAGACTGGTCTCTAGTGTTGGACTGAAATATGATGTGATTAGCTGGTGACCCGAAGTCCCAGAGGAATCAGGCATCTTAATGAGCTCACATCAGTTTAAGGAAAAAAGTCTATGGTTGTGTAGGTAAGCAATGCAGTCCATAATTTTGTTGTTGTTTGTCCTTCTCACTAAGCCATGAAAGGAATGTGTAGCTTTCTTTCAAAATGTGTATGGCTGGGCATGCTAGCTCATACCTGTGATCCCAGCATTTTGGGAGGCCATGGCAGGAGGATCGCTTGAGGCCAGGAGTTTGAGACCAGCCTGGACAACATGGCAAGATCTGTCTCTACACATACACAAACATTAGCCAGGCTTGCTGGAGCACGCTTATAGTCCTAGCAACTAGGGAGGCTGAGGTGTGAGGATTGTTTGAGCCCAGGAGTTCAAGGTTACAGTGATCTGTGATCATGCCACTGCACTCCAGCCTGGGTAATAGAGCAAGACCCTGTCTTAAAAACAAACAAACAAAAATGTGTAGACATACATATGCACTTCATCTCAGGAATCCTTCGTTGACTGCAACTGAGTAAAAGGAACGTATGTTTAAGATACAATAAAGTCCATTCTCAGAACACTTACTGATATGCCAGAATCTCTGAAAATTGTGGATTTTTCACGTTATGAAACATAGGTCAGGGGAGGGCATCCCTGAAAGACCTTACATAACCTTAGGGGAAAACTGTATGGTTTTTATTGTATTGCAGTTATAGTTTCAAGGTTTTAGACTGCAAGACTCTAAAAATGTGATTACTTCCCTTAGCATTGAGCAGGAGAGCTTGTTGATTCCAAATCAACACAGAGTGAGTGTGTGTGGGTATATTCATCTCGGAAGTCAATTCCTTCGTTCATCAGCTGATACTGCTAACAAAATGCTTTGCTTCTGGAAGAGGGGGAGATCTATGGTGCCATATATCCAAGAGATGTCAAGAGGCCCCAATTCATTAAAACTATGAAGAATGAGGTGCCAGAATGAGGCTGGAACCATTTAAGATTAGTGGCTGGGATCAAAGGTCTGTGATGAAGTCCTGGGAATTGTCAGCAGCTGAAGGAGGCACATGAATGAAAGAAAGATTATTTCATGATGCTAAGGTTTTCATTTTCTGGTTATAAATCAGTATTTATTTATGTCAGTTTACCTTAACGGGAACATTTAGTCACATAAGATATTTTAATATAATTTATTATTGCCCCAGGTCAAAAACACCAAGAGATACAAGAGCCTGCAGGGAGGGAGTCCCTGCGTAGAGTGCAGACGGCCAGTTCCATGCTCAGGACTGCCAGCTGCTGCTGGACGGCTCCAGTCTTTTCTTCTCTTTCTCTGTCAATACGTTTAGGGATCCCAAAAGGCTATCCCTTGCTTAAACTTATATCCGTAGCTACTTGCCTTCTGTCCTCCTCTGTCGTTTTCTTGCTCAAGTCTTCAAGCCTGTGTTTGAAGTTCCCACTCTTTCACCCATTTATTCCCTTCTTCAATCCCTGAAATTCCCACCTCCACCTCTGGATGGGACCTGCACTTTCAAAAGCTTCTCTGATCTCCTTCTCTCTCCTCTTGATCCTCCTCTTCTTCCTCCTCACTCTCTCTCTCTCACTTTCCCCAGCTTTCTCCCCTCTGCTCTCTGCCTGTTCTCTCTCCCCAGTTCAAATTCAGGGGTTTAATTGACATCTCATTCTTTCCAGCCCTTCTTTGATCTTGACTTTTTTTTTTTTTAGACTGAGGTTTGCTCCTGTTGCCCAGGCTGGAGTGCAATGGTGTGATCTCGGCTCACCGCAACCTCCACCTCCCAGGTTCAAGCGGTTCTCCTCTCTCAGCCTCCCGAGTAGCTGGGTTTACAGGCATGTGCCACCACGCCTGGCTACTTTTGTATTTTTAGTAGAGATGGGATTACTCCATCTTGGTCAGGCTGGTCTCGAACTCCTGACCTCAGGCGATCCGCCCACCTCAGCCTCCCAAAGCGCTGGGATTACAGGCATGAGCCACCGCAGCTGGCCCTCATGTCTCTATCTTTAGCTCTCTTCCTTTTCCCCCATCTTCTTTGCAAGACCCTTCATTTACTCTGTGATGCCATCTAAACCATCATCTCCAGCATTACTTTCTTATGTGACTACAGTCAATTCAGCTAAACTCAACACGGATTGGGCGCCAACCCCCGTGCCCAGCTGCCTATGAGATCGCTCTTGCTATCTGTCCTGGTGGTGCTGTGGGCTGGAAATGCCCGATGCTTAGTATCTTCCCTCCTAAATGACCTCCCTTCCCATCAGTCCCCTATCTGTTATCACTCATCCTGCTTGCTGTCTTTGAAGTGAAAAACCCTACCATTTGATTATTTCCTATTCCTCAGTTGTAATATCCAAGCTGTCAGGTTTCTGACTTCAACAGCCCTCCTCGGTATAGCCTTTCTTAGCCCCCTCCCCAGCTGCGATATTCATATGGTTTCTTTCCTTTTGGCAGAGATTTCCATGTCTCCTGCAACAGTGCTCCTTCTACTGCTTCTTCCTATACCACGGCAGTCTTTCGTCTCCCACACCTACCCCTCCTAGAATTGCAGCAGCCTGAGCAGCATCTATAACCTCTCCAGAGGACTCACAAGTCTTCCTGTCCAGGCTGCAGGATACAGCATAGTCCGAGTGGCCAGCATTGGAAGCCTAATTCTGTGTCAGTTTACTGAAGGCTGCATGTGTATTCCTATCACACTGTCCTCCCGATAGCCCTGTGCAGTATAACGAGCAAAGGAATGATGAATTAACCACAGATAATGAAACTAGAGTTTAGGATGGTTCAATGCTTGCCCAAGGTTTAAGAGCTGATGACTGGTAGAAGCAGGACTCACATCACTCAAGTCGCAGGGGCAGAGCCCAGCGTTCCCTTGTATCTTTCAGAAACTAAACAATGATCATCTTGTTTTGCTGAAATCTCCCAGTGGACCCTCACTGTCAGTGAAACAGAGTCTGATTTTATTAACCTGGCTCTCAAGATGGAACCCTCATGGTCTGGTTCCAAGCTACTTCTCTAGATTTATTTCCTGGAAAAATAAACTTATGTACTGGATTCACGTACCACTCTCCAGGAAAAGGTACCCCCTACAACTCTTAGCTGATCCCCAGCTTCAACCTATTTTATAGTCAATTCTCCTTGCAGCAGCCAGAGTTGTCCTTCAGCAACGTGAATGAGTGCATGCTTTGCTCTACATTCTCAAGATAAAATCCCAAGTCATTACTGTGGTGCACCAAGCCCCACATAATCCGGCCCCGAGGTTCTCTTTAACCTCATCTCTATAATTCACCTGCTTGGTAACTTGCCACGGTGGTTCATTTGTGTCCATTGGATACACTCTGCTGTTCCCTCTGCAGGCCCTTTAAGAGTGCTAGTCCCTCCACCTGTGGTGCTGCATCCCCAACACCTGCATGGTGGCCCCTGTCACTTCCAGAAGATTTTTGTTGTTAGAAGGGCTTCCCTGATGACCCTCTTAAAAATATATCCCTTGTCACTCTCTGCCCCTTATCCTGCTTTTATTTATTTATTTATTTATTTGTTTGTTTTTGAGACATAGTCTCACTCAACTGCCCAGGCTGGAGTGCAGTGGCACGATCTCAGCTCACTGCAACCTCCACCTCCTGGGTTCAAGCAACTCTCCTGCCTCAGCCTCCCGAGTAGCTGGAATTACAGGCGTGCACAACCACACATGGCTAACTTTTCTATTTTTAGTAGAGATGGGGCTTCATCATGTTGGTCAGGATGGTCTAGAACTCCTGGACTCAAGTGATCCGCGTGCTTCGGTCTCCCAAAGTGCTGGAATTACAGGCGTGAGCCACTGCACCTGGCCAGATTTAACTTTATTTTCAGTGCCTAACACCACCTGGCATATTATAGTTTTATTTGTTTAGTGTCTTTCTCCTGCTGCTAAAGCACAGGCTCCTTGAGGGCAGGGACATTTTGTGCTCAGTTTATTCCTAGATCCCTAACACCAAGAACCATGCTTGCTGCACAGTAGCAAACATTTGCCAAACAAATCAGTTCATCAGTGAAAACAAGGCTGCTTGTTTTTTGCTGTCTCTACATTATTACTTACGCTGCTCTTTCTGCCTAGAATTTGTGGAACGTCCACTTTGCACCAGATCCTGCAAAAGACCGCAATGCTGTACTCTGCCTATTACTACCCAATTCATTGCACAGCTAAATGTCATATTTACTGACCATCTCTGATCACTTCATCTGCTAGTAGTCTACTCTTGTCTACATCCCAACAGCAATGTCTTTGTATCCCTTTTATGACATTTATTGCCCTCTATCTGTAGTGAGGTTATTTGTGTACCAGATCCAATTCTCATTGTATTTGGGACAGTGCCTGGCACAGACTTTAACACATAGTATTTGAATAGAGTTGTATTTAGTGATACATTATGAGAGTATAATTGTGTATTCAATTCAATGTATAAATAGAAAAGTAAATATAAGTGAAAAAGCCTAGAATAGGTGCGAGAGTGTAAGTAACAAAAGGAAGAGAAAAATGGAGGAAAAACCCAAGAGGAGTAGAGATTCATTATCCGTCCAGAAAACACACATCCTTCTTTAGGTTAATCCCTTTCCTTGAGAAAATGGCCTGGAGAAGATGATTGGTTAATGTCAGACACCCTCGACTTCCATTTGTCTATTGGAAGTCAGCTGGATGGCTGTGTGGAGGCTGGAGGGGCGGAGATAAGGACAGATGGCTATCGCTGCTTGCAGTCTTCCGAGGAAGGAGCTGGTCCTGCCCGTGCCCACGGTTGTCAGCACTTTCCCCCGCTGGCCCTGCTGACATTGTTCTGACACCTTGTGCACCGCCAGAAAGTTCACTGACCCTTCATAAGCAGGGGTCATAGGTCCATTTCCCAGCGTCATCGGGGATCACTCCAGGCTGTGTGCTGACCCAGCTCAGGGAGCAGTGGCCAGCGATGTCAGCCAGCAGGAGCCGGGCAGGGCCCCAGGCAGGGGGGTTAGGGACAATCCCAGAGCAAACCAAAAGCTGTATTGCAAAGTCCTGGGTGGTGGCCTCAGAGAACATAAGAAGCAGTAGGAGGGAGCAGTGGTAGAGGGGGCCTCTCTGCAAAGGGGCCAGAGGCAACAGCAGTGAGGTGTTTCCTGGTGAGTGGGTCAAATCAGCTCACACAGCGGGGATGAGCTCACAGAGAGCAGGCTGAGAGCAGACCAGGAGTGCACAGGTGGCTGCCCTATCAGCCTTTTCCGGGAGGCGTGGTGGCGCTTGCAAGAGCTACTCTGGCTTTGTCCCCTGCTGACCTAGTGCCAGCAGTCTTCCGCATTTACCCCAAGTTCATCTGCACCCCTTTCTTCCCCACCCTTACCCCTCACTCCCTTCCACAAGAGGCAGTACGAATAGGCACTAAGTGTGGTATCCAAAAACCCTCAAGTTCTGAAGAAGAGCCATATAACCCCCCTGCCCCTTGATTTCTCCATCTGTAGAATGAGAATACCTGCCTCAAATGAAATGCTTAAGAAAAATTGCTACTAAACCATCATGCATACGGTACTGATGTTGGTTTTCTTTAGCCTCCCAGCTTATTTATTTCTTGTCTTCCTCAGCTTTGCTTACCTGCCCCTTTAAAAATCTGCTGTAATATGGGCAAATCATATTTGTAAAACTGCAATTAAGCCAAACATAAAGGCTCAACCCTTGAAAAGAGATAGCTTTGTGCTTATGTGTATAAACCGAAACCAAAATCTTATTTTTGTTCAAAATTTCAGGATATTACAGATATTTTGCTTTAGTACATAAAAATATTACTTACAACCGGTTGAAACAGGTCACACTGATTTTGTGTCAGATCGCCTCTGCTGGGTGCAGGAAATGATGTTTCTTCGACAGATCTAAGCACCATGGGTGGCTTTGACAAAAGTGGGGTCCCAGGTTGCTTTGTGAGGCGATTCTAAGCGTGAGTGGGAATTGTTCTACACCAAATTTACACCTCCTGCCCCCAAATTTCTCTCTCTTGCTTACTTTTGATCCCTAAAATGCCACCATCAATTAAATAAGGCAAGAGTGCCAGGCTAGAATGAGAAGCTATGTTCACTCATGGGCATGATTTAACTCTAGCTCATGTCCACCTTAGAACAACTTTCTAGAAGATAGTACAGAAGAGAACAACTATTTACGCACCTGACATAGCAGAGGGAGCGGTTAAAAGATTTTTGTGAGCAAAAAGGAGGAGGGAAGCAGTTAGACACTGCTTCTGACCTCAAAGAGTTTCTGAGGTTTGAAGGCGCACGCTTAGTCAGGCTTACTCCAGAGTCGGGCTTCTGTCTGGTGTGGGCTTCCCTGGACAGGTACAGTAAGAGTGCCTTACCTGGCCAGCCAAGAAGACAACAGAAGGTGCTGGATACCTGCGTGGGGGAGATGGGTGGAGGAGGTGGAGTCACCTCAAAGGAAGAGAAAGCACTGCCGAGTCAGGGGGGATGTTCTCTAATGCTATTGCCACGTATGGCTGAACTTGGTCTGTATGTATTAGACAGACGAGTAGGAGGTGCCATCTCCTATTTATTGTGTCCTACTCTAATTAAAAAACAAAAAACAAACAAACAAAAAAAACAGGCTGGGCACAGTAGCTCATGCCTGTAATCCCAACAGTTTGGGAGGCTGACACAGGCGGATCACCTGAGGTCAGGAGTTCGAGACCAGCCTGGCCAACATGGTGAAACCCTATCTCTACTAAAAATTAAAAATTAGCCAGGCGTGGTTGTACATGCCTGTAATCCCAGCTACTCAGGAGGCAGAGGCAGGAGAATCACTTGAACTTGGGAAGCAGAGGTTGCAGTGAGCCAAGATCATGCCATTGTACTCCAGCCTGGGCAACAGAGTGAGACTCTGAGTCAAAAACAAAACAAAACAACAACAACAAAACCCAGCTACCTTTTTTCGGATATGTACTGTGTCAAGTAGTATTCAAAGTCCTTTACATTTAAGCACTACAGCAACTCTTTGAGGGAAGTCTAGTTGCTATTCCCATTTCACAGATGAGAAAACTGAAGCCTGTGCCATTAAATTAGCTGCTGCAGCACTCTCAGCCAGGTGATGACAGAACCAAGATTTGAACTCAGGGCCTCGGACTCCAGGGGTTCACTCTCTTAGTCAGATGCCGAGTCCCCTGTGCAGTGGTTACATAAAGCCCACAGAAGTGTCCCTCTTGGACACTGACACAGCCAGAACTACATCCTGCCAGCCCCGGGGTACGGCTGCGGCTCGTTTCTCTTTCATTCTCCCAAAGGCCACAGATGTTTTTGGGAGCGCCCACAGCAAGGATTTAGCCAGGGGACACTGGCTTCTCCACTCCCCTCCACCCTGAGATAGAAGCAGTCCTTAAAGCCACCAATGGGGAAGGGCCAGCAGGATCCAGTGGCCCTGTGGCCAGAGCCAGACCCTTCTGACTCTCCCAGGAAGGCACACAGGGTGACAATTTGTCGCACCGAGGCTTTGCAACAGCTGCTTCTCTTCAGACATATGTACCTGTTCACATACACACGTGCCCATACATGCAGACATGCACACACACACAAACACACATGAACACACCCAGGGAACGGAGTCACGTAGTGACTCAGCCTCTCCCCAGTGTCCACACGAGGAAGATGGAAGGTGTTTCTGCTGATGTGACTGAACGGTCCATCTCTGTGTAATTTATGGGCCTCCGTTCCCTCTTGGACTGGAAAGGTAGGCTCCCCTCCCACCTTCTACCCAGGGCCCTGGCACTGTGAAGAATGAGGCTTCCTCTCGGTTTTGAGATATAGTGAATGCAAAGAAGAGGCCGGGTCTGCATGCTCCTCGAGATACTCAAGTAGGCAGAAGCTGTCAACCTGGGGGCTAGGGGCCCACGGTCCTTCCCCGACTTTGGTAATTATCTGAGTCCCTAAGATGAGCTCCAGGAGAATAGGCGCAATCTTTCGTCCATTTTTACATCTCCAAATCCTAGAGTAAGGGCTGGCATATGGGAAGGAGGAAGGGTGGACGGATGAGTCACGCACCACCCTGCCTTCACAGGGCTTACACTCTGGGAGGAGGAGACAAGGGCACTTCTCACGAGAAATGGGGGGGCCTCAGATGATGAGGGGGGTTTGGATGACAAAGAAAGGACATCTGGTGGGCAGACTGAGGGAGACGAAACATTCTTGGAGACACCATTACAGGGGGCCGTGCAGGATGGGTAGGATTACCTCAGGCAGAGGAACAGGCGTGAACAAGACCTGCTGCAGGAAAGCATGCGAATGTTCTGGAAACAGGAGGAACTTTCCTTTGGCTGGAGCACGAGGTGCACACAGAAGAACGACAGGGCCCCAAGAAAGTGCGGTGTTGGGGCTGGGCTGGGAGGAGGGTGTTGCCAGGCTGGGGCGGGAAGCAGGAAGTCCAGGGTGAAGGGGCTCCCTGCCTTCTGTGTTTCCCCTCCTGCTTTTCTCCTCTGGTTCCGAGAATCAGTTCCTCTGTGTGAAGTGGATGAGGGGACTTTCCTAGCCTCCGATCTGCACTTGCACTAGACTGAGTGGAGCCTAGGACAATGGCTTTCCGTTCAGAACCAGAAATCGGGCTCCGGGAAGGCACTCTCCTAGAGGAGGGAGAGAAGGTATTGTTACCTATTTGTGGAAAGACTCCATGGAGATTGTAACCATCCTAATTACATCAAACTTTAGTGGGCTGCTTTCTTTTGTTAATAGCATAGTCCTTTGTCCAGAACACACACACTGCACCCCCAGAACCTGAATGATTCAACTGGATGCGTAAGTAGGGAATATGAAGTGTAAGAATCACTGGTAAGCCCGCGGAGGATTCTGGGAATAAGGCAATTGAGTACAAACTATTCGCCAAGTAAAATATTAAAATATTACAAATAAGGCTAAAGTCCCCTTTGACAGACCCCTGATCCAGCCTCAGCCCTCCCCGCATCCTCCCCCATCCTCTCTATGGAGTGGACCTTCTATATCAGTCTGTCGTCTGTATTTCCAGAATTTATTTCTATGTATTTACCAATTTAGAAAATGTATATTTGTGGCTGGGCGCAGTGGCTCACGCTTGTAATCCCAGCACTTTGGGAGGCCGAGGCCAGCGGATCACTTGAGGTCAGGAATTCGAGATCAGCCTGGCCAACATGGTGAAACCTCTGTCTCTACTAAAAATACAAAAATTAGCTGGGCATGATGTTGCATGCCTGTAATCCCAGGTACTCAGGAGTCTGAGGCAGGAGGATCAGAAGGATCTGAACCCTGGAGGTGGAGGCTGCAGTGAGCTGAGATCACATCACTGCTCTCCAGCATTGCACTCGTATTTTTGTATACCTAAATGTATTGCGTATGTGGTTTTGAACTCGTTTTAAAAGCTGGAGGACAGAAAATGAAGAGAACACAGAGTACCTGATGAAGTGGAAATAAGAAGCTCTTGTTTGTATTTTCCTTCCATGCTCAGGAAGATGTGGAAAGAGAAAGTTACACTTTTATTTTCCTGCTTGGATGCCTTAGCGCCTTCTGGAAATCTCTGCTAGATAACCCTCCTCGCACAATCATTCGCAAGCCTACCAAGAATACGTAGATGGAGAAACGCAAGCACGGCAGGCTGTCACCCACTCTGCTCAGCCAGAGGTAGACACCCACCAGCCCCTCATACTGCCAGAAGGACACTGGCTACTGGGGCCTCCTGACGCTTGCATCCACCATTTCAATTTAAAAAACACGAAACTGTATCCCACAACCCAAGGATGCGGGAATTCATCCCATAGCTTGCCTCAGATCTGTAGTTCGATAGACATTGTGCAAGTTCTGTTGCCTTCTTTTAGCTCAAAATTCCAGGAAACACAGAGCCTTGCAGATGGAGGCTTCCTACTGAGAAAGAGACAAGCAAGCTGCTTAGACAATTCATAGACTGGAAAAATCGAGGTGAATTATTAATAAATTTAGGAATGAAGAGTATTTCTGGCTGGGCATGGTGGCTCATGCCTGTAACTCCAGCACCTTGGGATGGCAAGGTGGGTGGATAGCTTTAGGTCAGGAGTTCAAGACCAGCCTGGCCAACATAGCAAAACCCCATCTCTACTACAAATACAAAAGTTAGCCAGATGTGGTGGGTGCACACCTGTAATCCCAGCTACTTAGGAGGCTGAGGCAGGAGAATCGCTTGAACCTGGGAGGCAGAGGTTGCAATGAACCAAGATCATGCCATTGCACTCCAGCCTGTGTGACAGAGCTGAACTCTTGTCACAAAAAAAGAAAAAAAAAGAAGAAAGAAAGAAAAGGTTTCTTCTCTCAGATGCTAAAGCAAACCTTTTGTGCAGATAAATTCTTAAGTGTTAACTCCCATGCTGTGAAACTTAGAAAGTTAGACTGCTTTTTCATGTCAGCTGTTACCGAGGATCAGCTCTCACTCTGGGTGAATTAACTACTGATTTTTTTTCTGCTTCCTAAAGTGACACAACTGATTTAACCTGATACGTGATCATTTCATTAGGGCAAACTAAGGCCATGTCATCCTCCCCTGATAATTTGTCTTCCTTTTTATTTCCATGTGGCACTTAGAGGCCATGTTGGTCATTATCAAACATTGCAAAAATTTCTTCTGCCTTCATCGTAAGGACAAATTATAAATTGCTTTGGGCTCAGGTTTTATGAAGATGATGAACACCTCTAATGAGTTCCAGGTGCTTCTTTTCCACTAGTCATGAGGCCATCCACAGGTTACTGCATAGGTATTATCACAGCTCAGTAATATTGATAGGACAGCTGTGCCTAATGGTTTCCTTCTACCACCTCTTTTTTTTTTTAGCCAATCTCACTCTGTCTCCCAGGCTGGAGTGCAGTGGCACAATCTTGGCTCACTGCAACCTCCGCCTCCTGGGTTCAAGTGATTCTCCTGCCTCAGCCTCCAAAGTAGCTGATATTACAGGCACCTGCCACCACGCCTGGCTAATTTTTTGTATTTTTAATAGAGATGGGAGTTCACCATGTTGGCCAGGCTGGTCTCGAATTCCTGACCTCAAGTGATCCACCGACCTTGGCCTCCCAAAGTGCTGGGATTATAGGCATAAGCCTCTGTGGCCAGCCCTCTGCCACCTCTTTTAAAGGATTTCCATTGACATCTGGAGGTCTTAGATGCTGAGATTTGTTATATGAAAGAAAAATGAATTTACCTTCCAACTTTCCTCAAATATTTTATTTCTGGAGTGATTTTTATAATCCTCAAGAGCAATTTTCTCCACTGTCTTTCTATGCCATGAAGTGACACATCTCTGCCTGCCACCAAGCATGGTTCCTCAGCAATACATGGGTCATGTCTGGTGACAGTATCCCTGAGGCCTGCCAAAGACATCATTGGCTTTGGACGCCAGACGGTCCTTGGCTCCTGGAGCTGCTCTTTTACATGTGAGTGAGTGCAAGGCAGCACTTCAGACGTGGGATTCTGAGGTCTGATCTACCATGCAGCATTAAGAAAATATATTGTAAAAGAGAGAACATAGTGCTGCACTAAAATATCGTATGCTGTGATTCCAGTCTGCAAGTGACAACATACCAATTCTATTCAACTATAGCTTTGCTTACTTTTTAAAGTTTCATGTTAAAATGGTAAAGATTTACATGAAAACAGTTCTCTCCAGTGGACTGTAAGTCCCATGAGTGAAGGAAACAGGCGGGTTCGGTGATCTCTTGATGATGCCTCAGAGTGCATCACAAGCACACCCAGCACAGCCCCGGGAGTGTTCTGGAACACACCAACAGTGGAACTCTGTGCTGACCCCAGCTGTCATTCTCGGAGCACCAAGAAAGGGCAGTGTGGCAGTGTCTCCAGGAACATCATCCTCACCTTGGGTTCTACAGCTCCTTCCCAGGCAGTACAGTCAAGCTCTTGCTTGCCCTCCCCCGCAGCTCCCACCCACCCTTCCTCTTGCCTGGCTGAAGGGAAGCATGAGCGCCCTGTTCCCAGCAGCTTCCCCTAAGTGGCTGCCTGACAGCCCTTGTTCAAGTGCCTACAGCCAGGGGTGACAGGGCCTGTGCAGTCGCACCTCATCAGGAGCTGGGGGCCCACCCAAACCCCATCCAAGGGTCTCTGTGTGTCACCTGTCCATATGGTGAGGGTTTCCCACTCCGAAGAAAAGGCCTTTCAGTCAGTTCAGCCTGCATCTTAAGCACAGCTTCCGTCATACCAGGAGGCTATTAGATGCCATTGTGTTACATACCATGGCATAGCACCTAAGTCACAGGCATGATGACATCAGTGTCAAGTAGAACTGCGCTCAAATTTAGTCTCCAGCTAGCTGGACAGGACTGTTCAAATTTTGCAACTTCTGTAGTCCCTCATTTTGTAAATCAGTGAAACAGAGGAGGTGATGATGATGATGTTGATATTATTTTCATAGGGTCCTTTACTGTATTAAATGAAATAATATAAGTAAACCACTTGGTACTATCTAGCAACACAGAATCTCTCAATACATAGCAGCTGTTATGAAGTTTCCTCTCCACCTCCCATGTTCTCTTACATATCCTATAGCACAGAGTATGTACTTTTGTGCATTTTTCAAGTTATGAAAATGTGCTAATAGCATGTTAGAGCACATGTCAATCATTCAGATACTAAACAGGTTAATCAGTTAAATAGATTAATCCTAGGTATTCCATTAATGCAGAAAGCAATAAACTAAAAGAAAATAACCTAACAGAGCAGCAGTGTATTTTTAAAAGTGGCTTCCATGCTGAGACCTGAGTGTCCGTCCAGTCTGCTCTCAACAGGATCACCCTCCACATTACACAATAAGAATTCATTAATACTCAGAAAGATTAACCTGAGCTACTACAAGATCTGTATTGGTGAGGAAAAGACCCAATTTTTTTTTTTTTTTTTTTTTTTTTTTTTTTTTTTTTTTTTTTGAGATGGAGTTTCACTCTTGTTGCCCAGGCTGGAGTGCAATGGTACAATTTTAGCTCACTGCAACCTCCGCCTCCCTGGTTCAAGTGATTCTCCTGCCTCAGCCTCCCAAGTAACTGGGATTACAGGCGTGTGCCACCATGCCCAGCTAATTTTGTATGTTTAATAGAGATGGGGTTTCTCCATGTTCGTCAGGCTGGTCTCAAACTCCCGACCTCAGGTAATCCGCTCGCCTCAGCCTCCCAATGTGTTGGGATTACAGGCATGAGCCACTGCACCTGGCCAAGACCCAATTATTTCAAAAAGACCTTTTAAGTTACAAATATTCCTAATGCTTTTCTATATGATACATTGCAAAGGAAAGGGAATGCTAGTGATCCCAAAATTCAGCGAGCCAAAATGCCCTATTTTGCAAGGTTTTGTTTTATCCAGACTTGATTGAATTGAGTGGGTGAAGAGCGTCTGTGGATTGCAAGATTTCTGGCTGTGTGTGGTTGAACTGGCATCCATCACAATTCTTTTTCCTGTGTACTCCTTCAAGACCATGTCATTAGTCATTATCTATGGTTTAGGCCTCAGAGTAGGGAACATAAAATATATAATCACAAGATAATATGCTCCACTTAGAGCATTTTTTCATACTATTACATTAACCCTGAAAATACTTCTATGCAGCAAATATTAATATGCAGAACTTACTAACTGCCTTTGATTGCTGGAGAAATGAGGGGCAGTAAGTAGCTGAGGGGCCACTGAAATTTACAACATGAGCTACTCCTGTCTCATTAATACCAGAATTTGGGTCTGTGGATGCCCCATCACCTCTTTGCTATCACATTGCCTTTGAAGGTTTGCAAAGACCTGCAGTTCTGACTTCCCCTTAAACTGAATATAACTGACTTAGGGGAGAATGACCATTTCAGGGAGGGTGTGCTCCATCTCCCGGGGGGAAAGCACAGTAGCCCATTCACTGTGCTGATCCCTGAGTGACTCATAACGCAGCTGCTTCCATAGATTTATGGCCAGTTGATGGATTTAAGGGCTGTTGGCTCTTTTGTTTAATTCGTATTAATAAAGAAGGGGGCTGTATAAAAATTTACTGTTGCATGGAGAGAATCTATGAAGCATCACAGCACAAGGATTATTATGTCTTGACAGCTCAAGAAGTAGAGTAGAACCATGCTTTCTTTCTTCAGGTTTTGCAGTCTTAAAAGCAAACATGCTTTGATGGAATTTACCCACAAAATTTGTAGGACAAACTAAACTCCAGCAATTATATTAAAGCTCTGTTTTCTTCTTACCCACCGTCACCACCAGCACCAAGAAATTACTTTTACCACCAAGACATAATGTGTGCGTGTGTGTGTGTGTGTGTGTGTGTGTGTGTGTGTGTGTGTGTGATGTGGCTTTTTTTTTTTTTTTTTTTTTTGATTGGACATGAACACTCCAAGGCTGAATTCTGGCAAGTTCTTTTGTCCAAGTTCTTAATTTATGCTGACATACAGTGTGCATACATCAGTTTACAGCTACTATGGAGAAATCAAATCCTGATGATGTCATATAGTGGCATAAAATTCTTAAATAACATCTGAACTTGCAAGGGACAGGATTCATTCTTACTTTCTACAGAAGCTGTCTTCAAGTATTAGGGGCTAGCTGGGTTCTCACTGCATAACACTGAATATGAGATGCATAGGAAAGGCATCTCATTCGCTACATATTTGCCATGTTTTAGGTACAATGTCTATCTTATTTTACTTATCAACACAATGATGGTTCAAGGTATGATTCATGAGGAAATTAAGACCAGGAGAGGTTAAGTAACAATCTCATCAAGGTCACCTTGAGCAATGGTGGTAGGCAGAATTCTGAAAATGACTCCAAAGATTTTATGCTTTAATCCACAGAACTTGTGAATCTAATACAGTATCACCCCCATGATTATATCATACGGCTCAGTTGACCTTAAAATAAAGAGACTATCCATGGCTCTAATTTAATCACAGACATTCTTAAAAGCAGGAAGTGTTCTCTGCCTGCTACTCAAGAAGTCAGGGAGATTGAAAGCATGAAATGGTTTGATGGATGTCGCTTGCTGGCTCCAGGATAAAGGGTAAAAGGTCTATGTGCAAGAATAAGAGATAGGCCTCTAGGAACTGAAAATGACCCCAAGCAAGGAAACAGGGACCTCAGTCCCACAACCAAAGAAACTGCATTCTGCCAACCATTTGAACAAGCTTGAAAGTAGATTCTTTCCCAGAGCTACAGACAGTCAACTCCTTGAGCATTAGGTTGTTGGCAGAGAACCCAGCTGGGCCACACCAGACTTCTGACCTACGGCAGTCGTGAGATAGTAAAGGGGTGTTTTTGTCTGTTTGTTTTGGTTTTTGGTGTTTTGAGATGGAGTTTCACTCTTGTCACCCAGGCTGGAGAGCAATGGCATGATCTCGGCTCACCGAAAACTCCGCCTCCGGGTTCAAGCGATTCTCCTGCCTCAGCTTCCCGAGAAGCTGGAATTACAGGCACGTGCCACCACGCCTGGCTAATTTTGTATTTTTAGTAGGGATGGGGTTTCTCCACATTTGTCAGGCTGGTTTTGAACTCCCGATTTCAGGTGATCTGCCCACCTCGGCCTCCCAAAGTGCTGGGATTACAGGCGTGAGCCACTGTGCCCAGCCTAAAACGGATGTTGTTTTAAACCACTAAATTTATGGGGATTTGTCATGCAGCAATAGAAAACGAACATAGCAAGGAGGTGGAAGAGCTGAAATCCAAATGCAGCTCCACTTGGCTTCAACCAAGTGAACAAAAAAACTTCCGGCCTGATCACAAAACTGACATAAATAGGTTATACAGAATAAAGAACTAAATCATTTCCAAAGCAGATTAGCAAAGTGAGCTCTTGGTTTGGTATTCACCTCCACCCCAGTCCTTGACTTCATCCTCAGGAACACCTGTGCTTCTGCTGTTGCACCTCTACTCACCACGATTGCATTCCTGTCATTACTGTTACCTTCATCAGGTCATGCTTCCCAGTTTTTCAAAGCATTTTCAGGTTTGTTATCTCATTTTCTCTTCACAACAAATCTGCAAAGCAGACTAGACAGGAATAATTATCCTTGCTGTCTGGTTGAAAAAGGTGAAGAGCAAGGCGTTAGCTAATTTTTCTAACAGTCACCAAGTTAGTGAATAGAATAGCCAGGAACCAACTCTGGCTTTCCTCCAAGTACAATCTTTCCCTTGAGATTATTGAGAAACCAGGCTGGGCGTGGTGGCTCACGCTTGTAATCCTAGCACTTTGAGAGACTGAGGTGAGAGAAAGTGAGATCCTGTCTCTACAAAAAATTTTAAAATTAGCTGGATGTGGTGGTGTACACCTGTAGTCCGAGCTCCTTGGGAGGCTGAGGCAGGAAGATTGCTTGGGCCCGGGAGGTTGTGGCTGCAGTGAACCGTGATCGTGTCCTTCAGCCTGGGTGACACAGCGAGACCCTGTCTCAAGCAAACAAAAAAAAGAGGCCAAAGCTCAGAGAAATGGAGCAGCATGCAGTGGGTCACGTACCCACTGACCTCACAATTCCTGGTTTCCCCACGCACCAACCTGGAATTCCTCCGTGTCATCTGACCCTACCTTCTCTTCCCCCTGGAGCCCACAGCTCAACTCCAGCACCACAGCCTTCTTCCAAGCACCAGCCCTCTGGCTGGGGTTCCTCTTCACACAAGTCCCCAGCTACATGAGCCGTCTTCGCAGGGGCTTTGCCCTCCTGCCTCAGGGCCTCTGACTGGCTACAAAGCTTCTCTGCCTGGAACACTCTGCCTCCTCCCCTTTCTCTTTGCCATCTTAACTCCTACTCGTTCTTCTGATCCCAGATCAAAGGACGGTTTTAGAGGCAACTCTTCTGAACCCCTAGACTAGCTGAATATTCTTACATACATTCTCACAGTATCCTTTACTTTACACAGTTGGCAATTTACACAGTCAAACAATGTTTCAGTCAACAATGAACCACATATATGATGATGGTCCCATAAGATTATAATGGAGCTAGAAAATACCTATTGCCTAGTGACATCCTAGCCATCATAAGGTCACAGCACAATGCATTACTCGTGTGTTTGTGGCAATGCTGGTGTAAACAAACCTATTGTGTTACTAGTCGTATAAAAGTCTAGCATATACAATCATGTACCCAATACTTGATAATAATAAAAGACTATGTTACTAGTTTTTGCATTTACTATACTATGCTATTTTATTTTACTTTATTTTTTGAGACGGAGTCTCCCTCTGTCACCCAGGCAGAAGTGCAGTGGCACGATCTCAGTTCAGTGCAACCTCCACCTCCCAGGTTCAAGTGATTCTCCTGCCTCAGCCTCTTGAGTAGCTGGAATTACAGGTACCCACCACCATGCCTGGCTAATTTTTATATTTTTAGTAGAGAGGGGGTTTCACCATGTTGGCCAGGCTGGTCTCAAACTCCTGGCCTCAAGTGATCCACCCACCTCTGCCTCCCAAAGTACTGGGATTACAGGCATGAACCACTGGGCCCAGCCTGTTATTTCAAAGTGTACTCCTTCTAATATATATGTGTGTGTGTGTGTGTGTGTGTGTGTGTGTGTGTGTGTGTGTGTATATATAGTTGCTGTTGTTTAAAGGTACCTGTAAGTCAGCCTCAAGCAGGTCCTGCAGAAGGTGTTCAGGAAAAGGCATTGTGATCACAGGAGATGACAGCTCCATGCATGTTATTGTCCCTGAAGACCCTCCAGTGGGACAAGATGTGGAAGTGGAAGACAGTGATATTTATGATCCTGACCCTAGGTAGGCCTAGGCTAATGTGTGTGTTTGTGCCTAGTTTTTAACAAAAAAATTTCAAAATAAAATAATTAAAAAATTTAATAATAGAAAAAGCTTATAGAATAAGGATATAAATAAATAAAATATTTTTGTAGAGCTATACAATGTGTGTTTAAAATGTGATTACAAAAGTCAAAAGTTTTTAAAAAATTAAAAGTTGATAAAATTGAAAGGTTACAGTAAACGAAGGTTAATTTATTATTGAAGAAAGAAAAAAAGTTCGTATAAATTTAGTGTAGCCAAAGTGTCCAGTGTTGACAGAGTCTGCAGCGGTGTACAGTCATGTCCCAGGCCTTCCCATTCACTCCCCACTCACTCACTCATTCACCCAGAGCAGCTTCCAGTCCTGCAAGCTCCATTCATGGTAAGTGCCCTAGAAAGGCGCACCATGTTTTATCTTTTATATCATATTTTTACCGTACTTTTTCTATGTTTAGATACACAAATACTTACCATTATGTTACCATTGCCTATGGCTTTCAGTGCAGTAGCATGCTGTATAGGTCTGTAACCTAGGAGCTAGAAGGCTGTACCATGTAGGCTGTACCATATAGCCTGGGTGTGTGGTAGGCTATGTCATCTAGGTTTGTGTAAGTGGACTCTGTGATGTTCACACAATGACAAAATCGCATGCACCCCACCCCACCCCCACCCCCCGCTAAGCAACGCACAACTGTACTGATTTGGGTATTGTGTCATGGACGCTGATTTCCTCCATTAGGTGGCAATTCCATGAGGACTGGATCAGTGTTTCTTTTGTTCATACTGTGTTCCCTGTGCCTCGCATGGCCTGGCCCATACGTGGGACCCAGCAAATAATGGATGACTTAATGAATGCACTTGGCTGGGTGCGGTGGCTCACACAGATGATCCCAGCACTTTGAGAGGCCGAGGCGGGTGGATCACCCGAGGTCAGCAGTTCAAGACCAGCCTGGCCAACATGGTGAAACCCCATCTCCACTAAAAATACAAGAATTAGCTGGGCCTGGTGGTACACGCCTGTAAACCCAGCTACTCCGGAGGGTGAGGCAGGAGAATCGCTTGAACCTGGGAGGGAGAGGTTGCAGTGAGCTGAGATCACACCATGCACTCTAGCCTGGGAGACAAGAGTGAAACTCCATCTCAAAAAATATATATATACACACACACACACACACATATATATACATATGTATATATACACGTATGTATATATACACTACATATACACACATATGTATATATATAAAATATACATATACATATATATGTGAACACACTCATGCATTGCAGTACAGCTAGTCTTCTGGTAGGCTGGCCATTACATCAAGGACAGCCTATCCAAGTGGCCAGCCTGTGGGGGTTCTTTTGGCAATACTGGACCTCCTCTTTCTACCTCCACCATCCCTACACCAAACCCATGAAGTGAGAGCAGGACCTTTCCAGTAAAAACGTAACATCCCCAGTCCCTTAGGATCCCTTCACAGGCCTGACTGGAAAGCGCCGTGCACCACCAGAACACTTCCCCTTTCCGTGGACTGGCACGGAAGCTATTTCTCACCTCCTCCCACTAACAGCTCTGTTGCCCAATCTGCTGATGAAGAGCCTCTCCCCTTCCCAGGCGGCTCTCACCAAGACACCCCCTGGAAGCTACTGTGCCGACGCTGCTCCCGCGGCTGAGTCCATCTCCTTCTCACCGCAGAATTCAGTCATAACAACTGCGCCATGTGTTAGCCACTCACGAATAAATTGGCATTTTTATTTTCCTTTCTTGACAATTGCTATTTAGAAAATTGTTTGAAAAGTTGCACTGAGTTCCTTTCCAGTTCTGAAAAATGCTGTTGGTCTGAGATGTGCTGGTTTTGCACTTCAGACATAGTAAGTAATGCACCGAAGTTCCCTGTAATCTAGTTTCAGCTCATTTATTCCCTACACTTCTGCCAAGAACTTAGCAGTCTATTAAGAAATACTATAGTAGAGAGGCTGCGACTTTAAAGAACCTGCCAATGAATCATTTTGTTATATGCATAATTACCTTCAATTATACCAATTTTGTTTGCTGACATTTAAAAAAAAAAAAGTGTATCCACACAGGTCTGACCATTATGAAATTCAGTGTATCTCACTGACCCTATTCTATCTTTACCAAAAGTCACAGTTTGAGTGCACACTCGGTAAAGTATTTTGGTCCTTGTTGGAGTCGGGGCAGAAAAGGACAGATAGATAATGTGTGGTTTTAGACATTCTGAGGAGGAACATATCCCAGGGATGATTGGGGTACACCTAACATAGGAAGTGGTGCTGGAACTTCTCCTTGGAGGAAGGGTACATCTCAAAGAACACAGGAAAGCATATTCCTGCCATAGACAGAGAAATTCACATGATATGCTTGAGAAATACTACTTATTGGTAGATTGGGCTAACTGAAAGTTTTGGGTAGAATAAAAATCATGATGATGATGATGATGATGATGATGATGATGATGATGGAAGCCATGGTAGTCAGAGAGGAGCTAGATGAACAGGTCTTGAAATCAGGCTAAGGAGTTTGAACTTGATTATACACTAGGGAATCAATGAAGGGTGTTCCAAGGATGGCTGATGTGTGTATACATGAGGTACAGTCAGGGCTTCTTCCGTGAAGGCCAGGTATTCCTTACCTTTTCTGCACACTCAGAGTATCAAGTTGAGAGTGAGGTGCCCCTGATTCCAGTATCTTTCTTTAACAATCCTGAGAGATTGTTTGAGTACATTATTTTATGAAGTCAACTAACAAGAAATTAATTGAAAATTAATGCATCCACCTTATGGAATGACCTATACGTAATTTTTTTTTTTTTTTTTTTTTTTTTTTTTTTTTTTTTTTTTTTTTTTTTTTTTGAGACGGAGTCTCGCTCTGTCGCCCAGGCTGGAGTGCAGTGGCGGGATCTCGGCTCACTGCAAGCTCCGCCTCCTGGGTTTACGCCATTCTCCTGCCTCAGCCTCCTGAGTAGCTGGGACTACAGGCGCCCGCCACCGCACCCGGCTAATTTTTTTTGTATTTTTAGTAGAGACGGGGTTTCACCGTGGTCTCGATCTCCTGACCTTGTGATCCGCCCGCCTCGGCCTCCCAAAGTGCTGGGATTACAGGCGTGAGCCACCGCGCCCGGCACCTATACGTAATTTTTAAAGCAATAAATATAATTAAATATATATACACACAAACTTTGGCCAGGTGCGGTGGCTCACACCTGTAATCCCAGCACTTTGGGAGGCCGAGGTGGGCGAATCACCTGAGATCAGGAGTTTAAGACCAGCCTGGCCAACATGGTGAAACCCCGTCTCTACTAAAAAATACAAAAATTAGCTGGGCATGGAATTACAGTGCCCGTAATTCCAGCTACTTGGGAGGCTAAGGCAGGAGAATCACTTGGACACGAGAGGCAGAGGTTGCAGTGAGCCGAGATCCCACCACTATACCCCAGCCTGGGCGACAAGAGCAAAGCTCTGTCTCAAACAAACAAAAACAAAAAAACTTCAAATAGTACGCAGATATTCCAATAAGTGTTGAGCTCTTCTTACTTAGAAATTTGTGAAACAAATAAGACTAACTGGTATTGTAAGGACTCACATCCATCACTTTTTTTTAAGGGAAATGTTTTTGTCCCAGGCCTATCAAACTCTTCTTCTTTCATTTTTCTAATTTAGGTTAACTTGGTGATCCTTATAGGTATCTAACTGATCCACATTCCATGCTAATCCACAATGGATTGATTGTTTCCTTGCATTGGAGGTAAAACAAGAAAAAAATTCAGAGAAGCAATTCCCAATCAAGCTTGCAATTTCTCAAAATGGAGTGTGTAAGTAAAGAGTCTTCCTCAACTCTAATCCTAAACTCTAGCCACATTGTTTCCACTTAGCCCTGAGCAAGTCTGGACAAAGCTGACATTTAATTAGATGTGTTCTGCTCCAATGTGCACCCAGCAAAACCACCTGCTCCAGTTCCGTGTGACTGCCTGAGGACCAGCCTGCTTTCTGGACAGCACCGCAGCGTGGGAAGGGTTATATACACCAGGGCTCCGGAGAGCAGGGGCCGGGAGTTAGCTGGAGGGAGAGGATATGCAGGTTGTAGGCCTCTTGCCCAGTTTCCCCACTACCCATAAGTCTTTGATTCTTCGCTTACTTTCTGGATCACAATCACAAAATTCTCTCTGGCCACACAGCTTGGTTGCGCTTTTAGCCATTTAGGGGCCCATTGTGTGTTGTTAGCTATGCAAACAGTATCCCACTGAGACCAGGCTGGTAGAGCACTATGTAGAATGCATAAGAGCCTGAAAGTGGGCATATCCCAGGCGGAGGCTTCAGTGAGGAGGACTTGAACTATAAGGCCGGAGTAGATGGACAGGAAGGAAGGAAATAGACCTTAGAACTCCTAGAAGGTATACGGTCATTTCATCTTTACGTGTTAGATTTTTCATTGTAAGATTACAGGAGATGTTTGTTCATTTAATTAGCCCATATCGAAGCTATCTTCTTTTTAAAATTTTGTTTATTTATTTATCTGAGACAGAGTCTCGCTTTGTCGCCCAGGCTGGAGTACAGTGGCGTGATCTCAGCTCACTGCAACCTCTGCCTCCCAGGTTCAAGAGATTCTCCTGCCTCAGCCTCCCAAGTAGCTGCGATTACAGGCGCCCGCCACCATGTCCAGCTAAGTTTTGTATTTTTAGTAGAAAGGTGGTTTCGCTATGTTGGCCAAGGTGGTCTCAAACTCCTGACCTCAGATATCTGCCCACCTCGGCCTCCCAAAATGCTGGGATTACAAGTGTGAGTCACTGCGCCTGGCCTATCTTCTTCTTCTTCTTCTTCTTTTTTTTTTTTTTAACTTGATGAATAGTTTTAAAAGATCCCTTCTGTTCCTGAAAGTTGGAAGGATATGTTTCCTAAAGGAAATAGGAGCTCAAAACATCTTGCTGAGAATGTGGGAGTCAACTCTCAGGAAGGTATTTGGTTGCTGGAAAGTGACCATGAAGTTGGCTTCTTTCTAGTTGAAGTCCTTCTGTAATTACAGAAAAAGTTACTTTGAAACCAGTATACTGAGTGTGTCTGAAGTTAATCATGTTACAAAGGACTCCAATGTACACAGGCTGCTGAGTCCCTGTGATTTGTGGGGCTTCAATCTTCTCTCATGTTTCTGTCTAGATATTTGGTAGGCAGTTTTTATCTATACATAAGTCATTTGTTCAACCATGGTGAATAAGTTGAAGGGGAATAACAAAAATGAAGACATCAATTTTTATAAGAAAGATTTTTGAAGAGACATTTAGAAAAAAAGCATGACATTTATTTGGTTCTGATTTAATTTATTCTATTGCAAAATTCCAGAAAAATGTGGAGCATCTTGGAATTAATATATAATGTATTGATATTACATAATCAGGTTTTGCTGAATTAGGCTGGAAGGAAAATGGTAATAGGAACAAGGACTTTGATAATGTGAGTTTTGATAAAGTTGAGTTTTTTGGAGGGAAGGGGACTCGGAAATTAAAAAGAAAAAAAAGGAAAGCTAGAAGGATAGACCTGTAGAGAGACAGGAATACGTGTGCAAATGTGATTGTGATGAGGAAGTGGATTTTATTTTTGTTCTGAAGAGAGTGATACATCCAGGTGGAGAAGGTGATCTCATCAGTATTTGATGCAAAACATGATTGTAAATATTTAGGGTGTATTCACTGAGCAAACATTGAAGAATTAATATCCATTACACATTTTTCACTTATTCTCTTTTCCAATTTTTTTCTTAATAACTTCTAAGTTTATCCAGAATATTTTAATAGAATCTGGGTGCTAGAGGTAAGGAATAAAATTTCCTTGAGTTTAGTAACAACGAATTTGGAGAAAAAAGAATGAGTTTAAGGTATTTTATCATAAATTGGCACATAGGAAAAAAAAAACACCTCAGTTTCCCATAATATTTTAGCAAGTCAGAAAGTTTGATCATGCTAACTTGAAGAAAGTATATTGGGATCATAATGATGTCACCCTCAGTTCTCGCTTCAGGGACCTCCAGAGACAAAGTAGAAATTCAGTTCTCTGAGGAATTTTCTCCATTCCCTGCTCATTTCCCCTCTGCTCCCCAATATTGTCACACTGTTTTTCCAGGACTGAGTTTATGATCCTGCTGATAACTGCCTCCTTCGTTATTATAATAAACTCTGCTTAAGGTTCAGGCCTTCAGATTTTCAAATATCAATGTTTCTCCATCCCAAATGAATTTTCATTTTTATTTTTGAGAGTTGTATGAGATTTCTTTTTTTTTTAAGTTAGCATTTTTCTTACGGGTTGAGCTATATGAAACTATACTTCAAAGTTCATGTTTTAACTCGTTAAACATGTAATGTGAAAACCCAGGTCTAGATCATTTCATGCCCAATTCCAAACATTTTAGGCAACATTCTGCAGTTGATGAGAGAATAACGTTTAAAGCCTGGCTTCATTGGAACCTTTCCTTTTGGAGCTTTTTGCTTGAAATAAGGCATTTTTTTATTTTTCGTGAAACATAGCCTGCCACCATTTGAAATGGAAATGGAAACGAAAGAGCGCTGACCATCGCAAGGCTTCAAATTTGCCAGCAGCTCCTGAAGAGTTGCTATAGATACCTTAGTGATGGCCCTCGGTAATTATTTCTAAGATGATGTCGTGTCTGAAAGAACACTGCCAATTTGCAGTCTCACAGACCTTTATTTGGCATTAATGAATGAGGATAATCATGGGGCTTTTTTCCTTTCCCCTGATTGCTTTGTTCTCACTCATGATTCAGTCCCCACTTTACTGCTTTCAATCCCATCCTGAATGTAAACTTTCTTTCCTCGCAGGTAGAAGAGCCTTATGTGAAGATGCAGAGAAGAAAGGAGAACTTGACAATCACAAAACTTAATCAGAAGGTAGCCACATACAAGGGGGAGGGTTTCTGTGGACTAAAACTCTTGTTCCCTCCAATTTGTATTTGTTCCTGCACTGATCAAGCCTGCCCCGCACTCTTCCTTCGGCCCCTGCACTCCAGCTGACAAATAAGGTCCATGCATCTTACCACCAGGGTTGTGCAGGACCACTGAAGGTGGCACCATTCACTGGTCATTTTCTCTGCCTCTGCCCAACATTCCCGAGTGCCTGTGGTTCCGGTATCCTTTGGAGAACCATCTTTGCACAGTAAAACTTTAATCTTATTATTTTTCATGTCTTCCTTTAAAGGGGTGGGGGTGGGGGTGGAAATTCACATCTCAGCCTTTCTTTCTCACAACTGTTGTAAAACTGGGATCATGCTCATCATGGCACCAACAATTTTTTGCAACACCCAATTCTGAGACAAGGACTTGGATAGAGAGTCTAAGGCAATGCCACAGGGCCTATTTTTATTGATTTATCTATAACATATACCTCAAATCGATAGCTCCTCATTCTATCCAAATGCCTACACTGCTCCTTACTAATTATCAGACTTTGGCCACATTACCTAAACTCTCTGAGCCTTAGTTTCCTGATAAGCTTAAATGCATCAGACAATCCTGTTCTGGCACTCATGCAATTACTCTCAGGACAAAAAGATAAAAGTCTATAAAAAGTGGTTTGCGCGTCAGTGAAACCAAGCTGACAATTGCTCTTTCTCTGCTGTAGATCCTCCCTTAGCACCAATCAGCTCGAGACCTGGCCCTTCCAACTTGCTGGGAAGGGTAAATAGGAAGAGCTCACAATATGACATTTTTAATAAGCAGCTGGTGTGGACGTAGGGGAACTGGACACAAGTCCCTGATTTGGAGTGTTTGCCAATTTCTGTGGTGTAAATATCACCACCATGGCTGATTTCAAGCCACCAATGTGATGTCAGTTAGGTACAAAAGTTCAAAAATGTTAACAACCAGCTCTTATAAACTAGTACAAGTCAGCAGCAACACACCACTGCTTCTTACCATTCAGAAAACATAGTTTTGATAGTATCTGTTCAGTATAGCATGGGGTCTTTCAAATCTCAGATTCATAATTCCTAATTCAATATTTTATGGGTTTTCTGAAGGGGGATTTTAGAAAGGTCATACAGTGCATATACCACATATTATGCAAGAGTTGTTCAGGAGTCTGGGCCAATACCCCAAAATCAAATACCTTAATATTTCTGAATTTAAATTAGTGGAGATTCAACTAAATAAGTTCTTTTAAAACTACAAATAGTCTCAAATCATTGCAGGTGTGGCTTTATTGCCAAATGAATTCAGGTCAGGGCAGGCTTTGCCACAAACGATTAAAAAAAAAAACTTCCCATTTGCAGGGTTGTTGGACTTTAGAACTGAGGATAGAAGACTGTGGATTATTGTATAGAGTATCTTACCAGAGCATATGTGTGCATTTTCCCATGAACTATTGTTCAAAAGAACTCAGGTGGTCATGCAGTCAAAGAAGAAGGTGACCAGGAGAGATGAAGATGGCTGGCTCATGTAGAATCTCACTATTTACTGAGAAACCTCAATGGTGCATGGTACATGAGGGGACAGGTTTGGGGTCACAAAGCTGGTTCCAAATTCCTGCATTGCCCCTTACCAATTATAAAACCTTACTTTGGCCACATTACCTAAACTCTCTAACCCTTAGTAGCCTCATTTATAAAATGGAGGAAAAAAAATCTACTTGTTAAGATTAAATAAATAATGCATGCAGAGCATGTAATGTACAGTTGGGATATGGTAGGTATTCAAACACCAGTAGCAATCATTACGTCTACTAACTTGTAAATACACGTGTCCCTCCGTATCCGTGGGGAATTGGTTCCCGGGGGAACCCCTTCCTGACCAGGATACCAAAATCCTCCAGCCTCTAATATAAAATGGCATAGTATTTGCATATACTACATACATCTTGTGTATACTTTAAATCATCTCTAGATTAGTTATAATACCTAATACATTGTAAATGTTATGTGAATAGTTGTTATTCCAGGCCATGTGTGGTGACTCATGCCTGTAAGCCCAGTACTTTGGGAGGCCAAGGTAGGGGGATTGCTTGAGACCAGGAGTTCAAAACCAGCCTGAGTAACATGGCGAAAATCTGTCTCTACAAAAATAAGTATATAAATAAATACAAGAAACTAGCCAGATGTAGTGGTGTGCACCTATAGTCCCAGCTACTCAGGAAGCTAAGGTTGGAGCATCACTGGGGCCTGGTAAGTCAAGTTTGCAGTGAGCCATGATCATGCCACTGCACTCCCTGTCTCAAAAAAAAAAAAAAAAAAAAAAAAAAATAGTGATTATACTGTATTGTTTAGGGAATAATGTCAAGAAAAAAAATTGTACATGTTTAGTACAGATTCCACTACTTTTTTCGAATATTTTGTATCCAATGTTGGTTGAATCCATGGATGTGGAACCCATGGATGAGGAGGGCCAACTGTATCTTGTTTTACATCATTAAAACTGGAAAAGAGAAGAGATACAGAAGAGGAATGAAGGAACATGCTTGAGGCCTCTGCCATCAATTTATTGCTTAATATTTTTAACAGTTAATTTAATTTTTCATGGGTGAAATAGTCCTTTTTACCTCCTGGTTATTTTATTCCTTTAATTCTAGCATTCATGACACTGAATTTTAAGGGAGGGGAAAAGTATTTTCTATCCATCTTTACTCACACAGTGGACTACAAAAGAAGAGGGAGGAGAAAGAGCAGGGCGTAGTGATTCCTTCTTTCATTTTTGTCTGAAAAGTTATCCAAAAGTAATTGGGAGTGAAAGAGGAGCAAGCTGGAAACCCACAAGAAGAATCTGGCTTCAGGGAATATTTGTATTTGGCCAAAACAATGCTTAAGAAAATTTGAATTCATATGCCTTCAGGTATGTACCACATCCTGACAACTTGGAACTGCTGACCAAATTATTTTACTGGCCTGGCCTCTGAAAGCGTTTAAATTTGAGAAACCCCATCTAAAGGCACTACTCACAGTGTGCACTTAAGGAGATGCTACTGGTATTTAGGATGGGACAACTCATTGTTGTGCAAGACTGCAGAACAAGTGCATTGCAGAAAGTTTAGCAACCCTCGTACTCTACCATGAAATATTAGCAGGTTCTCCCTTCCACGTGGCAATCAACACCCTCCTCACCACCTCCACTACACACACACATCTCCTAATATTCTACTACTTCTGGGGATAACTTCTAAACATAGTGTTTTTGAGAAATAAATTTGGAAGTAGCTCTTCCCCCCAGCACATCCAACATAAAGAAAATGGCTCAAAAAAATACACTAAATTTCAAAAGCATCCAAAGGTATACTCTATTATCAACTTGAAAATAAAGTTAATTTTGAAGCAGAAGTATAAACTGGCCAGTGTTGCTTTATATTTTAGTAGAATACGATGAAAGATGTGTTTGGTTATCAAGATGTCCAGGATATCTGCCTAATATTGGATTTTGTTTGTATCTAAGATGTATTGCCCCAAAGTTTAAAAGTTTTGAGTTCTAGAATTCTTATTTTTGCAAATATCAATATTTGTAAAGCAGGTACATACACAGCTTATTTTACTATATTGGTCAAAATAAAGGTAACATAGGCAGGTAAAATGATGATGTTGACCATGAGCTATTTACATTTATTTTCATACATCTGTTACCTGGCTACATTTCCTTTTTCCATCTCTTGGTCCCTTTGTTCTTTCTTGCCCTGGCCGACACTTGGTGTCCGTCCCCTGTGCCAGGGCCTCCTTTGCCAGTGAGCTGTGGTTTTTAAGAAGATCTGATGCACTTACTATGCGAATCTGATCATGTGAATCTAATCCTTTACTATGTTATCTTTGATGGATAATGAATTTGCACTTGCCTCCTGCATACCAGGTCTTAACCTTCTAAGTCGCTAGTGATGGAGATTTTAGGTACTCTTGTTCAAGCAAGCAATGGGGATATTCTGAAGTGTCAGGATTTCCAGAAGGCCTCAAATTCTTCTACCCACTTTTAGGCCCAACTCAACTAGACACTAATAATCATGAACAGTTCTTATTGTATCTTTCACTCTTTGGGCTTAGTACAGCTTCTCAACTTTTAAATCTTCTAGCTAATTAGAGGATTGAGAGAAACAGCAGCACCAATGTAGATTTTGATGGCCACTCCTGGCTTCAGAGAATTTGAAGACACGTGTCATCCTATATGCACTTACTTATGCTCTTGGCCTTCCTTTTCCCTACATGAGACTTTTTCCTACGTGAGTACCGTCTCTTACCCTAATCCCTCTTATAAGGTCAGGACATTCTAGAGAGTATTTTTTAAGCTTCACACATCCAAATTTGAAATTGAAATAGCTTCCCCACCCCCTGCCAAAAAAGGGATAAACGCTACCTGTTATTTTTTTTTTTTTCCTCAGGTTCTCCTACAATCCAGTGGACATATATCTGATCTTGTGCAATAAAAAATTCAGTATATTCACTACTCGCATCATAAAAGTTATCACCGTATGTCATAAAGTTAAGGCAGGGTGCGATCGAGCCTTTTAACTCTGTAAGTTTTGCAAACATTAGATCCCGGGAATATGTGCATGGATTGGTGACCCTGAAATATGACACTGCACAAAACTATGCAATTGTGTTGCCTTTCAGGACGAACAGCTGAGTTCGTGAGATGAGCATAAGAACTGGATGGCAGAGCTGTTTGCATTCTGCTCTGCCTTGCATAGCTCTGTGGCCTTGAGCAAGTCACCAAACTTTCCTGAATAGCTGTGACCTTATGCATAATTTAGGGATTATAGTATCTACTTTACTGAATCTGTGTGAGGAAGAAATGAGACACCATAGGAGGCATTTAATAATCTTTTTAAAGTTCTGGGATACACGTGCAGGTTGTACAGGTTTGTTACATAGGTAAATGTGTGACATGGTGGTTTGTTGTACCATCAACCCATCACCTAGGACGTTCAATCATCTTAAAAAGCAAGAACTTCTCTTCTACAGAAATCTAATTGATAGACCCACTTTTACTTGAGAAGGAAAAGGTATAATTTGAGGGTGGGCTAAGCCTGGGCCTGTTGCCCCCAGCCTCTTCTTGTTCTTTTCCCATTCAGAATCACAGGGTTATGGGGATGGGTGGGGGAACACCCCTTCAAGCTGTGTCTTCTGAATTCCTCTGTCTAGAAGTGGTCATGACTTTCTGCTGTTGTTAATTTCTGGACTGCCTCACTGTCTCTTTTTGGATTCTTGATTCTTCCACCACTTGTAGAGCCAATTTCCTGCATTAAAGTCCCTCTTTTATAAATACTTGAACTGGGTTCTGTTCCCTTTGTTTGACATTGACTGATAGAGTAGTTTTAGAGCAGTATTAGAAAGACCACTCGCCAAAAGAATTTTCCCAATACTGGGTGCAACATTAGAAAGCCATTCCATTGGGTCCTTTTCCTTAAAGTGGGAAAGTAGACTATTACTAACAGGGAAAGCTATATAGCATCTTCACAACTCTTATGTTGTCCATTCATCCATCCATCCACCCACACACTGAATATTGTATACCTATTGTGTGTTAGGAGCTGAACTAAGTGCTGGGCACACAAACTAGACCCACAATGTGTCAGGCCAGGTGATTTCAAGGAGCTCAAATTCTAAAGATCTAAAGGGCAGAGTTCATTTACTTGGAAATCAGGAGTGATCACGGGAGTTAGGTGCTTAGTGCTGTACTTGGCATACAATCTCAGTAAGAGACTTCGGCAGATCACGAGGTCAGGAGATCGAGACCATCCTGGCTAACATGGTGAAACCCCATCTCTACTAAAAAGAAAAATACAAAAAATTAGCCGGGTGTGGTGGCTGGCACCTGCAGTCCCAGCTACTCGGGAGACTGAGGCAGAGAATGGCGTGAACCCGGCAGGCGGAGCTTGCAGTGAGCCGAGATCGGGTCACTGCACCTCTAGCGGGCGGCAGAGTGAGACTGCATCTCAAAAAAAAAAAAAAAAAAAAAAGAAATTTCTTGTTCCTGTTTCCACTTTCTACCTCCCACCTCATTAATAAACTGAGGTGAAGTAAGCGGGCTGGCCAGGAAATATTATAACCATCCCATAAGCAAAGTACTAAATTCAGAAGAGTTATCTGCCTAAGGGTGAGTGCTCTTGAGCAGCAGCATCTGTAGCTGGTCCAGTCTTTTCATCAGATCACAGTGCTTCATCGACTGCTTCATTCGCAGTATATGTGCTAAGAAATGTGTGACTGAGACCAGGCACAGTGGCTCACTCCTGCAATCCCAGTGTTTTGGGAGGTGGAGGCTGGAGGATTGCCTGGGGCCAGAAGTTCGAGACCAGCCTGGGTAACAGCATGACCCCTGTCTCTACAAAAAAATTACAAAGTAAGCCCAGCATGGTGGCACATATCTGTAGTTCCAGCAACCCAGGAGACTGAGGCCAGAGGATTTCTTGAGCCCAGGAGTTCCAGGCTACAATAAGCTATGATTGGTGCCACTGCACTCCAGCCTGGGTAACAGCAATATCCTGTCTCAATCAATCAATCAATCAATCAATCAAAGAGATGCGTGACTGGGGGCCAAGGAGGAGACAGCAGAGAACAGGAATCCTCAATTATCCTCCCTTCCTTTCCAAGTTGTCAGAAATCCTTATCTCTCAGCCACAAACACTCATCAATGAGCTTCTTTGAATCCTAGATGCTTTGAGGGTCAGATAAGGGCTGGCACCTACCTCACAGGGTTGATGGAACCATTAATGCGGTACTATTTCAGAAACATACTGTACACTTCTATCACAAATCACAACATAGAGAGATGGGGTAACAGGCATGGTTTTGTGTGAGCTCCAAAAGCTGGGCAGGGTCTTAACTAAGCTCAGTTTCCTGTCTGTGAAAGGCAACTAGCACCTGTCCTGTCAACCTCACAAGGTTATTCCAAGGCCAACAGAAACAATGCTTTGAAGATGGCCAATGTCTGTTTTAGTCCCATTGCAAATCTACCGTGGTAAATGTATTCCAAGCATAGCCCAGTCCCATAGCTTTAGTAATACAAGTCAGTTGTGGAGACTCAAATAAATTATAAAACAGAACATAAACTCCACGTGGTAGAGAACTGTGATGCTGTGTGGCCTTACTGCACAAACCTTGTTTTGTTCCCAGTCTTTATTATAATTTCCATAATCATATATATGCATAAAAGCAGATAAAAGGGAAAAATCAACAAGAATAGCTAACATTTATTCAGGCTTTAGAGCATGTGCCAGACAGTCTCCTAAGCACATTCTCTTATTTAAATCACATACAGCAACTCTATGAGGTAGGCACTATCATCATCATCATCATCTCCATTTTACAGATGAGGAAACAGACACAGAACACAGAGAGGTTAAAGTGTTCTCTCAAGGCCACGAAGCTAGTGAGTGGTAAGGCTGAAGGTCTGTTAACAACTAAGAGTGCAATCAAATCCACCACCAAACCTAAGGGGGTTCACAGGCGAAACTGATACGTCCGACTTTGGCGAGAGATCAGTGTTAAGAAATGACTTCACACGCCTTTAACTGTCGCTGCAGGCACCTTTGATTGGAGTCATAACTTTACTTCAGAGCTGGTGCCTTTAAACATCTCTCTGGCTGTCACCAGTTATTCTTTACCTCCTTTTCCACTTTTACTTTCTCTAGGCAAAGGTCGCTTGGTGCTTTAACCAAGGTGATTAGGGTAATGACGCCTGAAGAACACCAGGCTTCCCCCTCTTTTTACGTGATTACCGGCAAAGCTTCTATGTAAAACTAGAATGTTCACTTAAAACCATGATTTTGGGTATTATTTTAAAGGACTCACATAGTAAATTATTACGTCCAAAGGAAAGCTAAATCTGAAGAGCTCGGAAAATGAAGAAAAGTGATGTGTCTGCGAAAACAGTAGCAGAATATCTTTTTAAAAAAACTTTGTTCCCTCCGAGGCTGTAATTTGACTGTTCTCTTTGGCAAGGCTCCAGAGACAAGGCCAAGTCCCTAATTTCTTTTTCTCTTCGCCCCCTCCTCTCCACCTTTTTCGCCCTCAGGGCAGAGGGGAGGCGGGACGAGCGATCCGCTGCTCTGGCAGCCGAAGCCGGCGTCGGGGCGCGGGGAGGGGCGGGCGGGGGCGCGGCCGAGCAGTGGGGCAGAGCCCGAGGAAGAGGAAGTCGGAGCCCGAGCCCGAGCCCGACGGCGGCTGAAGGGCGCTCCGGCAGCCCGAGCCGGCGCAGCGCAGCCTGCACCTTCTCCGCCCGACCTGCGAGCGCCGCCCGGGCTTGCGAAGCCGCTCCTTCCCGGGTAAGCGCCGGTCAGTCCCGGACGCCCCGGGGATTTTTCCAGGGATGGGAGGGGGGACCCGGGGATCTCCAGTTGGAGCCCCACATCCGCAGGTGGGGCCGGGCGAAGCGTGGTACCCGAGCCCTGCCGACCCCCTGCGCGCCCCTCCGCGGTGGGGACAGAGGGCCTTGGGGGACGCCGCGCGGTGGGGACGGAGGGCGCTGGGGGCACCGCGCGGGGGGACGGAGGGCACTTGGGGGTGCCGCGTCTCGGGGGTCGGGGTCAGGTCGGGGATGCTGCCTGCCGCCGCCCCGCTCGGGGTTCCGCGCCCCCAACTTCCCGGTGCTCTTACCCCTCCCCGCAGCCACAGCGGCTGCAACACCAGCACGCAGAGGAATTTCTGCGAGCACCCGGGAGTTGTGGCCACCGCTCCCCTACCCCCGACTCGGCAGAACAGCCCCAGAATGGGACCTCACGGCCAGCCAGCTGCGTCAGCTCCCCAACAGCGAAGCCGGGAGCCCGAGGACCCGGGGACGCGCGGTGGCGGCGGCGGCCGAGCAGCTGCGGCGCTTAGGGCTTGGGGGCGCCCCCATTCTGCAGACGCGCTTTTCGGGGGGTGGGGAGTCGAGAGCCTGCGGCTCTTCCGTCACGGGGTAAACGGTAACACCTGGGCGGCCGCGACTCTGCGAGCGTTCTGGCCTCGGAGGGCGGCAGGGATCCGCGGTGATGCCCGAGCTCGCCCCTTTTGTGTCCTTGCGGTGAGCCCCTTCCGAAGCCGGAAGCTTGGGGACTCTCTAACTGGGAGAACTGCGCTCAGCTGGTCAATTCATTCCGCTCCTCGGAAACAATGAGCTGGATCCTTGACTTGAATGTGCTGGAGGAGTGGGGTTTGTAAGCCGGCGTTTCATCCAGCTCTGGTCCTCAAGGCGCCCTTTGTACCACCCGCAGGTGGCCCAGGCTACTGCACGTATTTTCGAAATCACCGAGTGTGGGGGTTTGGGGCAGGCATCACCCTGCGAGAGTTTTGAACAGATTGGGTATAGAACTATCTTGTGTTTTGTATTTAGACCGGGGGAAAGACTAGAATGTTAACTCGAGGTCCAGTTTGTTATCTAACAGAATTCCGGGCCTAGATAGATCCTGTGATGCGGTACAATAACAACCAGGTATTAAAACCGGCATCTTCTGGCTTCTCGGATTCTGTAGATGGCATACTTCTAAAAAATGTAGAGATTTTGGATTTTGATTAAATTGCTGTGAAAACGTTTCCAAGCTCATCATTTCAGGAGATCAGAAAACTGTTCAAACTCTAGCTTTGCCCTGTGGGACCCTGGGCAAGATATTCGCCTGTAGTCATCTTGGCTGCCTCCCTTATAAAGCAGTGCGCACGAACCAGATAGCTTCTACGGCCGCCTGCTCACTCCTCATCCCCCTCCCAAGCCCCTACCCCTGTAATTTGGTCTACAATATTTAAGACAGAGAGAAAAGTAATGGGTAGATGTTTGACTATCTTAACATTTCGAGTCTGGCTTCTCAATTCCTGACTTGACTTTTTGTCTCATTTGAGGTCCCAAGTCTAAGCCACCAAACCACCTGACTAAAGAAACTTTTTTATTCAGAGTTCTCCCACCTCCCTGGCTTCATCCTCAGATAGGTCATCAGTAGCAGTCCACAGTCAACGGCAATGGCTGCACGACCTTCCCCATCCTTGTGTAGCAGCCCCCCAAGTCCTCTGCTAAAGGGCAAAGCAAAGCAAGAATAAACAGTTACCTGGCGATCAGATGCCAGATAACTGCCCCGATTCTGCTTGTCCTTGGTGGCATTTTCCTGCTTCCTCTACCCTAAATGGGCACCCTGAATTCGGGGCACCAGCTTCCTTCAGTGCCTTTAATATAGATGACTGTCACCAAATACAGGCTTAAATATTTCAGTGAGGGATTCAAGCTGTAGTTCAAAGAGGTTAAATGGTCATTTTTAAAACAAGAGGAAGTGGCAACATAATTTTTGAAAACCAAGAATAATCAGTCCTATGTTGTGTTCCCCCTTTGCGGATTTTTCAGTGATTTAATTAAGATCGAATGGTTCATAGTCTGTTCCATAAATATGGGAAGTGCTTGAGTAGCACTAAATCTCTTGAGCCCTTCATCAACCAAAAGCAATTCCTGGAGCTGTTATCTTAATGGTGGCCATTCACTTTTTTGTAGGTTTCTTCTCCTCTCCACTCCTTTCATTGCTGGCAGTTTATCTTTCAAGCATTTGACATCTTTTAATCCTCCTGCAGCATGATTAAGTCCCTGGAATATTAAACTCAGAAGGGCTCTTGGATGTCCTAGTCCAGTCCTACATCTTAAAGATTTAGGAAGTCTGGTTAAGATCCAGTGATCTAGAATTAGCCCGCTTGGGTGATGCTCACCTCTGTGTCTCTGTAGCTTTGAGACCTTCACTTCTTTAAGGAAATTATTCAGATGTGGATTATTTCATAACCAGGGAAAGTAAAAATCATAGTTGGTGTCTGTCGGTTTTCTCACCTTTCCTCGTTTTCACGCCTTTCCTCCTTTCTTCTCTGCCCTTGTCTCAAGTTATGCCAAGGATTAAATGAAATGATTCGTATCAGTGTTTGGCACATAAGGTGTGCTTTCAAGATGATTGTTGATAAACCAAGTCCCAGGAGTATAAACTTCCGTGATTCTGCAGAAGTTTATACATAGCTCTGGACTGTAAGAACTGTGATTTAACCCAGGTTCTCTTCTGTCTCCCCTGCCCCTCTTGAACTGCACTGCCTAAGAAATGATGGTTGCATGGAGATGTATTTTTAATTAAATGTAATGTATTTTAAGAAATGTAATGTATTTTAAGAAATGTATTTTAAGAAATGTAATGTATTTTAAGAAAAAATAATAATCACTTGTCTCTTTTGACTTAGGAAAAATATGGTTTCTAATGCAAAATGTTCGTGTATTCAGGCAGGGATAGGAATGAAAACATTTTCTAGACAAAGACTCTCTAAGCAACCTCATGCTTGTGTGTGGCAAGGCATCTCAGATATTAATGTTTCATCACAGGCTTGCATCAATCTTGCTTGATAAAATGAAAAGCTGACCCCAATCCATTCGGTCATTCAGAGTCATGGGCAGTCTGTGCCAAGTAGAATTTACTGATAGAAGAGCCAGCTTTCAAGTGATTAAGAGATGACTACATCTTCAACTTTATATTGTCTATGCTGATGAAAAGCAACAGATGCTTTAGCCGAGAAGATAGAAGTATATGGCTAATCACCTAGCGATGGGGCCCAGGTTTGCTATGGAATACCTAGGCCATAGCGTATCTAATGCTGCAAAACAGCTTCAGGTATGCCTGGGTGATCTCCATTGATTAGGAGTTGACTGTGTATCTAGAATAGTTTTCATGTTTGAGTCTGAGTTGAGTACATATCTTTTCAATTTGTAAACATAAGGTTACCAAAAAAAAAAAAAAAAAAAAAAAAAAAGACCACTTTTTCTGATGAGATACAAGCCAAAGTAAAATTTCCACATCTAAACATCCTTCTTTGCTAAATATTGAATTACCGTTTGATGGAAAGCTAAATCCTGCTGGATTCATGGATCCACAAATCCATAACTTTCCTCTTCTTTTCCCCTCCCCTCATGGTCCTAGAGGAAAGGCAATTTGAAGAGTGTTAATGGTAGGCTAAGATTTTTAAAAATTCCATCTACACCCACTTGTAATAACCTGATGGGAGGAGAGTCAGGGCTTTCACTAGGTCTTTAATTAAGAAAGTTGTTTTGGTAAGCTTTAAATACCAGGGTGTTGTGAGGCCTCTTAGCACCAGCACTAGGAAGGGCAAACCCTTTGCCGTTATAGCATTTGGCCAAAAGCTAGCAAGCCTGTTGATGTGTAAGAAGGAAATTTTTTTAAAACATCAAAGAAAAATTTAAGATAAGCATGAGTCTAATAATAGCTAGAACTTTAGTATTCTCGTAAGAGGAGTTATTGATCCATAAATCATCATAGTATAAAATGAGCTCTAATATTTGAAGTAGGTGAATAGATCTAGTTCTCTGGGTCTAGTCACATTGAGCACCAATTTAAATGGTCTGTGACTGTCTAGACATTGAAAAGGACATATAAAGTCCTAGGTGGGGGATGGCAAGTCTTTTCCTGTAAAAATCCAGGTAGCATTTTAGGCTCCACATGTCTCTGTCATATACTCTTTGATTTGGGATGAGGGTTGTTTATTTGTTTACAACCCTTTAAAAATGTAAAAACCAGTCTTTGCTCACAGGCCATACAAAAACAGACTGGATGTAGTCTGCAGCTATAGTTTGCTGGCTCTGTTTTAAATGAACTATTCTGTTTTGTTGTCCTTCAGTATTTCTGTTGAGACTCAAGATGACAAGTTTCATTGGCTCTATCTACGTTGACTCGTCATAGACTGACTTATAATCAAGATCACTTCGTCCCTCACTTTCCTAGTCACCTTTTTATATTTTCCCTTTGCCCTGGGCTAGAAGTCTCTGTTAAACACAGCCATCAGTTGACATAGAAATGGCAGAGCCAAACGTCAACATTCTGCTTCAAGTTAGATGCTGAATGGGGGAGAGAAGCTGGACTGGATTGGGATAAAGCCCATGTTGACACAGACCACAGATGACTCCTATGAAATGAGGCCCAAACCCCTGAGCAAGGCACCCACAGCCCTTGTACCTACTCTTCTCCCGATACCTCTTCATATATACCCTATGTCCTTGCCATTCAAGATAACTTGCAGAGCCCTGGGTGGGCCGCACTCTCTCTCACCAGTGGTGGGGTCATTCCACACAAAGTTTAAATATCTGTCTCTTCCCTGGAGCCCTTCCTCATTTACTGGACAGAGATGCCGGCACCTCCATCTCTATGTTTGCACAGGAGCTTATAAATGAAGCACTTAGAGGTCTAGAGAAATGTGACAATTCCCCATTGGCAAATATTACCTTTCAAAAGTGGGGGAACAGTTGTATTCTTCTTTGTATAATAACTTCATCTTGCTTTACATCTCTAAACCAGCCAGAGAATCAAGCACAAAATAATTCCAGGGCTTTGGACGCGATACACAGTGTAGCAGAGTACCTATGTGTGTGGGCTTTGAAGTCAGGCTGAGCTGAGCTCTAGTTCTTTGCTTTCCCACTTACCTGCTGCAAGTTCCCTATCTGTAAAGTAGGGAGTAAGAATGACCTTTCAATTGCTAGGAATAAATGGGATTTCCCTCTGTAAAGCATTTAATTCAGGGTCTGACATGTAGTAATTGCGCAATAAATGGTAACTTGTATTCATTCCAGAGCATTTATTGAGAGCATACTATGCCTAGGATAATTCCTGACCAATACAAGAGATGATCTCCATGGAGATGTGATCGGTAAGGTGGTGGAGACTCAGAATGATGGATGGGCTGCCTTTGATTGGTGGTCCAGGAAGCCTCCAGGAGGAGGAGGTGGCAACATTTAAACTGAGACCTTGATGATATTGATGAGTTCCTCTTTCATCAGATCTAGGATACCTTTGAATTATTTCAATTTTTAATGAAATATACAATTTTAAAATGTACCACTTTAGAATGTACCACAAAGAAAGAAAAACTACTGTCAATAAAATTGGCACCATCTACTGTAAGTTGCATCCATAAGTTGTGAAAAATGTGTTTTAGCGTCAATGAAGTGTGTTCATTGTATTTGTGCTCAGTAAATACCCACTGAGTATATGAGTGTTACTCTTTGGTTGCATACAACATTCTGCTACCACACTGTGACTGAATTTCTTTCCTCCGTTTCTTAGCTCTGGGGTGTTGACTTAGACCTGAGAAAAATAATAATATAGTACCTACATAAAAGTATTGCAAGGCATTTATCATCTAATATATTTTTAAAAATAGTTTAAAACATTTGCTTTGGCGAAACCTTCACTTTGATTGCCAAAGTGTGTCAGGGAATCCTGTTTATGTGAAATTGGCCTACACATAACTTGTGTAGGAGTGCAGTTGAGCAGCTCTTGCAGCCGGATAATTCCTTTTGGCAGCTGTCGGCAGAGATGTGTGAAACCTTAATGCACATAAATGCCATCCGAAGGGCAACAAAGGCATTACCTCCAGTCTTCTTTCTGTTTTCTAGATTTAATTTAACATAAGTACTCCTTCTCTCCTCTCTATCCCACGGGCTGACGTCCCTGTGACCCAGTAGGTCCCTTGGAACAGTGAAATGGAGGAGGCTGCGTTTAGATCCAACCCCCTTCCCAGCTCTGGCAAGCCTCCAGCTTTTCACACTCCAAGCTGGGTTCTCTTCCAATATTTCCCCACCCTCCTCCCTGTTTAGAGAGTAAAATACTGCTGAAGTCTTTGCTTTTCCTGACCACCCTCTAAACTCTGAATCCTAGTCAAGACCTGTTTTCTGCGCTCACTTTGGAGCCTGTTGACCCTCTCTAGCTTTTCTCTTCCTATCCAAATTCCCTTTAACTCCTCAGTTTCTGGATGATTCAGTGGAAATCTTGATAAAGCTTGGCTGTTTCTGGCTGTAATAAAGTGTGCATTCATGCTGTTTTGATTTTCAATTCAGCATGTCACCCAAGCCCCTGGCACTCAGCAGCACTCGGGGGCATGCTGGCTCACATGGTGATTGGGCCCTTCTGTAATCTGTTCCTTTGGGGCATTCTTCAGCTCCTCCCACCCTCTCCCAACTCTGCTGGTGAAGCCAGAGCAAAGTCCCCTTCCTGCACCCTGTCTGACAGGGAGGCTCAGTCAGCACTTGGCCAAGAGGGAAGGAAGCAAAGCATGGACCTGTTTTTCTTCCCTCCAACTTCTCGTGTGATTAAAGGCCCTCGTGTTTTAAGAGTTCCTCAGAACAGACACCAACTCTGGCTGAAATTGGAGTCTTTGGAAACAAGTAGAAGCAAAGGAGAAGTCATTTGTAAGCATTCCAGGGATGCATATTAACCATGGTCCAGCCTTAGCCAGGATGATTTAAGGCCATCTCTGACCTGTGACTAGCAAGCTGGTTGCAGCAGAGGGAGTATGGGGAAAAGGTGAGGCCGCATGGAAGAGCTGGTGAGGCTGATCCCTGGCCATCACGGAGCTCAGCTTTCCATGGCTGTGTGATTACAGACAGGCCTCAAACACTGACATCTGCACTTCTGTGGTGTGCTGCAGAGAGAGGAAAAGCTGTAATCTGAGGCATAAATATACGATCCTGTGTGTTCCCTCTAACCGTGTAACCTACTATTAGTTTAAGCATCTATGTCGTGCTAAACTATCAGAACTGCATCAAAGGAGGATATGGTGGTTGTTCTGAAACAGCTTACAGTTTCAATATTCAGGTGTCTCCCACTTTTTTTAAAGTTGGAAACAACTAAAGGTGAATGATGCCATGTGAAGGTCAGAGTCAAGGATCTGGGATTACTGAGTGGGTGGTAGTGGGGATATTAGAGGAGATGCAGGCTTTAAAGGTTTATTGTTTAAAGGAAAAGCTTTTCCTTACATTATGCGTTTCCCAACATATGTGAGAGTTTTTAGGGAGTTTCTTGATGAGGAATAGGCAGGGTGGGGCTATCAGGGTAATGAGACGGTCAGGGAGCAGATGGGAAATGGGTGCATGGATGGGCTGATTAGTATTGGCTCTCTTGAGGAAAGCACTTTGGGAAATATTTGGAAGCTTTGGGAACATAGTTCATGGAGGAAAACCTTGGTGGTCTTGGCTTTTTTCCATTTTTCAAAACTGTCTATATAAGGTAAATGCTATTTCCCCCTTTGACAATTGTTTAGATTCAACTCAAAGGAATATCATTTCATTGCAATACTTAGTGATATCTGACCTTGAAGCTGAAGCAGCAAGGACAGAAATATGAAGATAATGATTTTGTGCATATGGAACCCTCGTGGTCCACAGGTGTGTCCCATCCCAATGAAGTATTTTACCTTTAGCCACTTAGAATTCAGATGGCTTCATGCTGCTATATAGACACATGCACACGTATGTTTATTGCAGCACTATTCACAATAGCAAAGACTTGGAATCAACCCAAATGTCCATCAGTGACAGATTGGATTAAGAAAATGTGGCACATATACACCATGGAATACTATGCAGCCATCAAAAAGGATGAGTTTGCATCCTTTGTAGGGACATGGATGCAGCTGGAAACCATCATTCTTAGCAAACTATCACAAGAACAGAAAACCAAACACCGCATGTTCTCACTCATAGGTGGGAACTGAACAATAAGATCACTTGGACTCAGGAAGGGGAACATCACACACAGGGGCCTATCATGGGGAGGGGGGAGGGGGGAGGGATTGCATTGGGAGTTATACCTGATGTAAATGATGAGTTGATGGGTGCAGCACAGCAACATGGCACAAGTATACATATGTAACAAACCTGCACGTTATGCACATGTACCCTACAACTTAAAGTATAATAATAATAAATAAATTAAAAAAAAAAGAATTCAGATGGCTTCTAAAAGCATCCTTATTATGAAACACTCTGATTTTTCTTTGTTTCTTTTTAGAACTTATCTGAAAATGGAAGCAAATATTATGAAGTTCTGAGAACTGAGCTGTGATGAGTTCCATCACAGCAATGACTTTCAAAATCCAGAAAGCCCCTAAAGAACAGAAGGAGACTGGTTTTGCCTTATGATCTGTCATGTATCAGAATGTGATACTGTCCAATACTATAGTTTAAGACATTTCTAACTAGGGAGTGAACAGGTATTTATTCTTCTTACAGAAGTAAAGAAGAGAATACATTTCTGTACTAGCTAAAGTCATAACAGCTAGCAATAACTATTCTAAAAATCTCCCTGGTTTTGGATTACTAATATATGCAGAAGATATGCTTGGCAAATGTTCAGAAACTATATGCCATATCTTTAACGAGAAATTATTACCTGATGCTTCAATATGCATAATACAGACAGCAGTTGAACCTAATATTTTCTTTATTTGCTTACCTATTATAGTACTAGTTCAAGTTGGTTTCTGGGATATTATGAAAAAAATTTTGCACATGGAAAAGATAAGTTGGTTTTTCTAAGATCTGAATACTCAGTTGAAATGCGGGAATAGTGTAAAAATTAGGCAGTCTCTGTATGTTATTTGGAAGTTACTTGAAAATGCCTTCTAAAATGGGGATAAGATGATACAGTAAAGACGTTGTGAGGTTTAACTGCTTAATATATGGATGGCATCTAGTACACAGGAAGCCTCTGATAAATAGTGGGTATCTTATTATGTTTACTGATTGTCACACATAAGTTTTATTCTCTGTTACTAGAGGGCTGGAATAATAAACCAACATGAAAATAATGGGGAAAAGCAGTCTAGGTGTTAGAAGAAGGACTTTAAGTTTCCTGAGGCAAAAGTCAAGGGTGAGAGGGGGCAAGGGGAACACATTTTTGCTCGACTATAGTAGAGACCCAATGTTCATTACACTTGGGAATTGAGATTAGAATTAGTTTATTCAACATATGTCCCTTTCTAAGTTCTGGAGATTCAATCTTGAACAAAACAGACCAAACCTAGAATGAAGAGGAAATCCTACATATAACAAGTACTTTGAAGAAAATTACACAGGGAAACGGGGTGGGGCACTGTATTTGCTTGAGTGGTCAGAAAGGCCTATCTGGAGAAGTAACATTTCAGCCAAGGTTTAAATCATAAGGAGTGATCTTGAGAAGATCCAAAGGAAGAACATCCTAGACTGAGGAAGAGAGTTAAGTAGGGCAGGCCTTGGAGAGAAATAAGCTCCATGAGTTCTAGAAAAAGCAAGGCAGCCAGTGCGTGTGCACAGAGGAGGAGCAGTAAGCAGGAGATGAGGTGGGAGAGGCAGGCATGGCTGGGTTATGCAGGTCTTTATAACATCAAAGACCTTTGCCACAGCTTGGCAGTGCGATGCAAAACCACAGGAGGGTTTGAAGCAGGGGAGTGACATAACCTGATGGATGCCAAATTACCACTCTGCCTGCTGTGCAGGGAAAGAGCTGTCATGGAAAGTTCTGGAAGCAGGTAGAACTGTTGGGAATCCATGCATTGGTACAGAGAGGGAGGATGGTAGCAGAGGAGGTGGTGAAAAATGCATTGGTTCAGAAATGGCATATGGGCCAAGACAAGGCAGCCCCAGGAGAAAGAACGTGTGGGGCTTGGACAGCGTAGCTACTGTTGCTGGCTCTGCCCCACCTGTTTGCGGTCTCTGTTTCCCACTTCCAGCATCCTCTCTCCTTTAGTTCCCCAAGAAAAGTACCCAAAGCAGCTCATGGCTCTTGGTGATGCTGTGAAGCAATGCGGGGGGAGCTCCCCTCCCCATATGCACCTATAAAGCAGGTACGCCTTCCTTTCAGTTCCCTGGCATCCTGGGTACCTCTATTCTAGCTCTTTTCCTTCTCTCTCTCTCCTCTCTCTCTCTCCCCTCCGCCCTAGGCTGGAGTGCAGTGGTGCAATCTCAACTCACTGCAACCTCTGCCTCCTGGGTTCAAGTGATTTTCCTGCCTCAGCCTCCCGAGTAGCTGGGATTATAGGCACCTGCCACCATGCCTGGCTAATTTTTGTATTAGTAGTGGAGATGGGGTTTCACCATATTGGCCAGGCTGGTTTCGAACTCCTGACCTCAAGTGATCCACCTGCGTTGGCCTCCCAAAGTGTTGGGATTATAGGCGTGAGCCACTGCACCCGACCTATTCTAGCACTTTCTATGTGTTATTTTTTGTAACCATTTCGTTGTCCACCTTCCCTCACTAGACTACAAGCTCCTTGATAGCAAGCATTGGAACAAAACTTTTTTTCTTTTTACTAGTTGAAATTAGCTTTAAGAAATTTAAATTTTAAAAAAATCACAAATTAATTAAGAATAGTAATTCTGAGTAGGTAGCTAAATATTTAAATAGGAAAGAAGAGGAAGGAAAAAAAGAAGAGGAAGAAAAGGAAAGCAAAGGAAAAAGAAACCCGCTGGAGCAGTTCAACAGGGCCCTGGGTTAAAAGGTTTCTTTAGAAAGTGTTTTTGTTTGAATGATTTTCTGTCATGGGAGTCGAGTAGCTCCATTGGTTTAAAGGTTTTATAGGTCTGTAATAAATGTGGGGCTGTGTAATATCTATGTTTCTTCCCTTTCACTGGTTTATTGTAGAGTTGCAAACTCAACAGGGATTGTGTTTATTCTGAAACAGATACAACTGTCAAATAAATTGTAGAGGTAAGAAGTCTCTAATATTCCAAACCATTTGAGTGTTAGGCATTTCTAAATAGGATATCAGCCCTATTCCAAGCCTGCAAACGTACCTTCTGATGTATTGGCAGGGCATCATAGACCTTTGGGTAAGGTGGGAATCACCTGGGCACATAGATCATGCCATACTCATCCTTCTGTTCCCACTAGAGAGCATGGGAACTGGCACACCACTGACCTTTAACCAGTTGTTTGACTTGAATTTCAGACCACTTCTTTATGTCTACTGTATAGTGGAATTTGCAGATCTGATGTTCAATGCTAATTGTGTGGGTTCTGAATGAAAACCTTACTTCTGGTCTACCAGCTTAGAAATGAAAAAAAAAGTCTGAGAAGTCTGTGTTCGTTATGCTCATATTCAGAATGTAGCACTCCTGTGGCAAAAAGACCCAAAACAAACATACAAACAAACAAACAAACAAAAAAATAGCTAAACTGCATTGTAGAACATGAAGTGGTACAACAATTGCTCTGCGATTGTAAATCCAGTTTATTGAGACAGATCTCCAAAGAGCCCCTTCATATTGAAAAGGAATGGATTCTGGTGGCCTAGTTTTAGTTACTGTGCCTATTAGAAAATAATCAAATGGTGGCCAGGCATGGTGGCTCACGCCTGTAATCCCAGCACTTTGGGAGGCCGAGGTGGCCGGATCACCTGAGGTCAGGAATTCAAGACCAGCCTGGCCAACATGGTGAAACCCTGTCTGTATTAGAAATACAAAAATTAGCCAGGCATGGGGGCAGGGGCCACCAGGTGAGTCAAGATCGCACCACTGCACTCCAGCCTGAGTGACAGAGTAAGACTCCCATCTCAAAAAAAAAAAAAAAAGAAGAAAAAAGAAAATAATGATATTTCTCATAGAATATGCTGATTTAACATTTCTGCTCAAATAGTGAGGCCCTATTGTGTTTCAAAATAAGTCAAGAGAAAAACTCTGAAATAGGGTTGGGGATTTATCTATTTGGCTTTTGCACAATTGACTCAAAGTCACCACCCATAACTGGACTCATAATCTCTATTTCCAGACCTACTTTCAGCTTCCTGGTGTTGTTTTTCCTCCCCCTCCTTTTCTAGTTCTTAGTTAATAGCACCACAATTCAGTGGTCACAGCAAGCCATTTTCCTTCCCTTTCCTGCCTTGTCCAGTCAGTTAGCAATAATTGCTTGAATAGTTCTCAATCTATGTTCACTTATTCAAGTCTCCTTCCCAACCTTTTAGACTCTTACCTCTTGCCTAGACTTTTGGAAGAACTGCTAAGCCAGTGTCAATTGATATATTAATAACTAGAACATGAACCTGACATTGAATGTGTGTTTTTTTGTGGGGTGTTTTGTTTTGTTTTGTTTTTGAGACAGAGTTTCTCTCTGTTGCCCAGGCTAGAGTGCAGTGGCATGATCTCGGCTCCTTGTAACCTCTGCCTCCTGAATTCAGGCGATTCTCCTGCCTCAGCCTCCCAAATAGCTGGGATTACAGGCGCCTGCCACCATACTTGGCTAATTTTTGTGTTTTTAGTAGAGACAGGGTTTTGCTATGTTGTCCAGGCTGGTCTCAAACTCCTGACCTCAGGTGATTCACCCACCTCAGCTTCTCAAAGTGTTGATATTACAGGCTTGAGCCACCACGCCTGGCCTGAATGTGTTTTAATGAACACTTCTTCTAACAGCTCAACCCAAAGGGAAAAGTGAGGGTGGAATTTAAGGTAGAGATCAAAGTCCCTTTAGGGCTTCCCTGGTCACATTTGTTTCTCATACCTCACCAATCCATAGAAAACCTCATAGGCTCTACCTCCAGCATCCAGATTTATACAACTTCTCATGGTCCTCGATCCAAGGTCCCTCTTGGTCCAGTCCACTGTCTTCTTTTCCCAGTTTATTGCAGTAGGCTCCTCACTGGTCTCCTTACTTAGACCTCACCTACTACCAGCCAGAGCAATCCTTTCATATGTCGGTTAGCTCAATCCATTCTACTAGTTTCTCATCTCAGAGTCAGAAGCAAGTCCATGGGGTAGCCTGTGAGACCCTCCCCGCTCTGGCCCCTGCTCTGCTGTCTGGTTCTCTCTGATCGCATCTCCTGCCCCTCTCCTGATACTCACTCTGCATCAGCCCACCGGCCTCTCTGTGGTTCCCGAGTACTCCAAACAAGTCCCAGCATCAGAGTCTTCTTATTGCCTCAGCCTGGAATGTTCTTTCCTAGATATCAGTGTCTTGCTGTCTCACTTCTTTCAGTTCCCTGCCCATGTGTCCCCTTATCAAAGAAGTCCTACTGACCATACTTTATAACGTGCAAACCCCTGCACCTTGCAGGTCAGATCCTTCTTACCCCACTCACTTTTATGTATAACATGTATCAACACCTAACCTAGGATACATTTGCTTAGTGAAAACAGACTTTGTGTGGCTATGATATTTCCAGTGCCTTAAAATAGTGCCCAGTGCAGAGAAAGGCTGAAACGCTTGTTGACTAAATAAACATCACTTTGGCAATTGCCCTGTCATGATCTGAGTAAGTTATGATTGTCTGATTCTGTGATACCAAGTTCTAGAACAGAGAGCAGCAGCCTAAGTGCTGTGGGTGCGAGGGGAAGCAGTAGAGAACCTTCACTTTCTTTTTCCATCCTTGCCAGCACTCTCCTGGCTTCTGAAGAGGCTTCCATGTGAGGTCCTCCTTTGAGGGCCGCCGGGCTTCTTGGCCTCAGTGTCCACTCTCCAGTGCCGTCCTACCAAGAAAGCCTTACTCATCGCTGTCCCCACATCTGCCCTCTACTCCATTCAGGTTACTCCTTCTTACTCTGCCTTATTCCTCTCTAGTATCCTCCAGCACCAAACAGCATCTCACAAATGGCAGACACCAGAAAACATCAAGCCACTGGTGTATTTAGGTCTGCATTTTTTCTGGTTTATCCAAATGCTACTTATCCATCACAGTAGGCAGTATGGTTTGATAGTTAAACGTTGAGACTCCGGAGCCAGACTAGGTGGATTCAAGTCAGCTTCCAGCATTTAAGGTTCTCATGACTGTGGGCAAGTTATTTAGTCTCTCCAACCCTAGGAGCATAATCTTACAGATGATGGAAACAGCCCAACTTTCTGCGGTTATAATGAGGATTAAATCCAATCATTCTTTAACATGCTTGCAGAACCTAGTCCTAACTAACATATAGAAAAAGTTAGGTAAATGTTAGCCATTATTTTCATCAGAGTTTCTTTAAAAGTCACATCTCGCATGAAGCTCAAATTACTCTCTTCCTTCTTAGAAAATTATGTATCCTTTAATTACCATTTTATTCAGTTACTTGTAATATTAATTCCTTCTCTAATATAGGTTAACCCATCTGTGCCTCATCTTTATATATAAAATAAATATTACATGCACATAGAAAGATTTATTTATCCACCCACCTCTTAGCCTTGTCCACCTCTCTTTCCTGGTCTGTTTTTCTGCATAGCACTTATGTCTGTCTGATTGACATGCCATAAATTACTGTTTGTTCAATATCTCTCTAAGCTCCTTGAAGGGAGGAATTCATCTTCCAATGAAGGAAATTTCCAAATCAACATAGGTAGAGAAAATAGCATAATGAACCCCCACATACCCATCTTCCAGATTCAACAGTTATAACCATCTTACCAATCTTGTTCCATTGGTTTCCCCACTCACCTTGCTCTTCTGATTTGGAGTATTAAAAGCAAAAAATCCCAGGTGCCATGTAATTTTGCCCACAAATACTTCAACATGTATTTCCAACTGATAAATCTTCTTTATAACTACCACACAATTAACACCTCTAATAAAAATAGACCAAAAAAGATTTTGGTCTATTTTGTTCACTAGCATACCCCAAATGCATAATAGGCACTGCAATATTTAAATGGATGAATGAATGGGTTGTATTTTGAAAGTTTATTTTTGGAAGTCAGCTCTACAAAATATTATAAATGCTGATTGTGATCTTGGACTCATAAAAGAAAACCCACTTGACTCATAATGTGGCAGAGATGTATGATAGCTCTAATGTTTATGAGTGCTATAGAGCTAACACCTTGAGAGCTCTAACTTGGCCTAAGCTATCTTTGAACCTGACTCTGTTGCCTCAGAAGGGTCTGAAATCCCACCTCTCCTCCCCTTCTTGAACAGGCAATGAAGGTCACATAGTTCACACTCACAGAGTTGGAGGGACTCTTTTGAGTAGGAACCGTACTATTTACTAGCTAGTTCTTCATCCATAAAATGGGGGATAATTATAACTACTGTACAGGATCATGATGAACATGTAATAATAATGGAGAAAGTGTTGCACAGTGCTTGGCCTTTAGTAGCAGTTTTATGGACAGTGGTGGTCTTTCCACTGTCACCAAGTCACTGTTGTTGCAACCAAAGCATGAGTTCCCAAGACACAGGGGAAGGCCCCGATGGTTGGGTCAAAGGGCTACCAAGCAGAAGCTGGTCCTGACATCTCCCCAGGCCTCCCAGACCCTCTGTCCACACTCCTGGCTCTCCCTCACTCTCCCTCACTCTCTGTCATTCACTCTTTAGGGTTGACTCTGCAGCATTCCTCACTTTTGCTGTGGTCTCCTGCAGAATGGAAAAGTTGTGTTACAGTCTTACTTATGGTCAGTGCACCACCCTTCTGAGAGTTTTTACTGGACAGTTTGTACTGCTATTGAGGAGACTTAAACAAACACATATTCTCTTTTGAGTCAATATTAGGGAAAATCAGTCACATGAAAATCAAATGTTGTGCTATCCTGTAAGTTTGGAGGATTGTATCACCTCTCTAAAATTAGAGCTGTATTCCTAAAAACCCCCAAATGAATGACTGAATTACCCTTTAGATTCATATCCAGGTGAAATTGTTGTCAGGCACATTGGGCTCCTTAATAAAATTTTGAGGTCACACGTAGTCATCAGTAACACATTGGCAAATCATTTCTCTAAATCAGTTTAGATAGAAGGTTTGTTTTTCCCGTCTGGCATTCATCTGATGCTTAGAAATGCCTTTGCGACTTCATGGTTTGAAGAAGTTGCTCTGTATTTCCAGGACCACACCTTGGTCTGAGGCAGATTATCTGGTATTTGAGATGAATAAAGCTCTGGATAACCTATAACCTCAGCAGAGCTCAGTCCCCCTCTATAGCACAGAGGGATTCAAAGCATTAGACCAACTCTGATAACTTTCTACTGGAACATACACCATTGAGCTTTCTTCTCTGGTATGTCTGTGGCCCTACCCTCAAATGCACCCCAAAGCCAGAGTTCTCTGTTAACTCTCCCTTGGCCTTCTTTACTCTTCCAAAAGCCGGCACCTAGTTTATTTCTCATTTTCCTGCATTGCAGCCCGTTCATCTTTCTAAATCTCCCCAATATAAATCTTATAACATGTATTGATTTAAATTCTCATAACAGAAAATACCATACATATGTAAAATCACATAGGCTAGAATTTCCTGCGAGAAGAATCAGATTGAGGAGGGATTTCAGTGGCTGAGTCTACTCTAAAGAGTAGAATGGAAATTCTACCGAGGAATAAGCAGACTGGATATGAGGACAATGAGGGTAACAGAGAGGGGAGGAGGTAGTTAGGAAGCTTTACCTCTGGTTCCCATTAGCCTCCTGCCTTGCAGTTTTCTGTTGTACTAAGAAGTAGCAGATGCTCTACTGATTGGTACAGTGGTGTTGATAGCTTACATTGACTGAGCACTTACTAGTCCAGGTGATGTTCCAGAGGCTTGGCATATGTTTACTAATTTCATGCTCGCAAGAACTTTGAATATATGCAGTTATTTCCATTTCACAGATGAGGAAACTGAGGCAAGCAAAAGATGAAGTAACTTGTCCAAAGACACCCAGCTAATCAATGGCAGTGTTGGGATCGGTGCCCAACACACTGGCCCCAGATCTGAAGCTCATAGTGTACATGGTGTTATGAGCTAAGACTGCAAGTGAGGAAAAAAACAAACAGTGGTTGAAAAGAGAAATTCCCTTTTTTGCCCCACAGATCTTAGTAGCTCCAGGGCTAGTATAAAAGCTAGTATAGGTGGTTCTCTACAGTTAGAGACCAAGTTCTCTTATCTTATTGCCCTGAAACATGCCATCTTTGTTACAGGCAGCTACATACCTAGTTAAAATTGAGGATGGTATTGTTGTGGAAGGAAAGAGTAGCTAGCTGGCAGACCACTCACTTGGGAAGAGAAAAGGGAGGTACCATTAGAAGATGTGGCAGTTGGGAGGGAGGCAAGGATGCCTTTGGCCAGCATTGCTGAACTGTGCTGCTCATGTGCCTTGCAAAGCTGGGGCTCACATTGGCTACTAAAGTACTTGATCAACTATTGAGGTGTCTTCTCTAGAGAGAAAAGCCGTATTTAAAATGTTTTAACTTTTGGTGGAATGCCCCACTTAAGTACAAATAAATACTAGAGCTAGTATTTAATTAACAACTGGGCATTTCCAAGAAAGATTTCATTTTGGCAAGGGTTGTTTACTGAAAAATTCAGAAGCATTCTCCTCTGGAGAGGAAACTTCTAAAGATGTGAGTCTTTAGGTTATCAATCTTTCATGGTGACATCAGGAAACCTGGAAAACTAATATGCACTACTTGCCTGCTTCAGCTTACTGTCTTGTAAGAACATGTTCATCTCACAAAGAAGTGTACTAATCAGACTCCTGTTTGAAAGACTGAATTTATTAAAGAAATTATTGAGGTTGCAATATTCTCAATCTATTATGATAAAAATCACTGGTAAATGCTGAAGTTCTAGAATTATGACCTCAGTTGAAGGAGATGTGATTTAAATATTGAGAAGATTAAAAAGAAAATCAAGAACTTGGAATATAATGATTTTTACCACCATTAAGAATTTGAAGAAGTGTAATTAATGTAAGTTGTGTATTTTCAGATATTTAAATTCTGTGAATTTTCTTGCATTGCATATTCCTAGAGAATTACAGGAAATCCTTTGTAACAGGGTATCCTGAGTTTGGAGGATTTGTTAAGTTAAAAAAACACTCATTTGGTGGTATGCTTCTGGTGAAGATTATAGAATCCATTATGCTTCACTGAGTTTGAAGAATAACAATCACTTTAATCACACTTGTTTTCATGGAGGCCCAGAGAAGAATTAAGAGACTTCCTTTCTAAAAAGTTTTTGCTAAGACAGCGCTTTTATCCTCCAGTTGAGTCAACGGAATTGTTGTTTCTATTGGAATTTCAAAATCAAACTTGATGTCCTAGTGAAATTTAAAAGTAAATTGATGGGAAGTAATTAACCAGTTAATTATGAGTGTGGCAGAATGCACTTGTACCTTTAAATGTTTTTAATGACCTCAAAAGGTTGGAGACTTTTAGAAGAAGACTGTTAATGTCATGAACCTTTGGAAGTAGAGACCTCCAAATCTCCTTGGCTCTGTTTCCCATAGAGCTCTGTAAGGTTTGGGGCTAATTTGAAGGTGTTTATCTCTTTCCAGCTGCCGAAGAAAGTTGAGAACAGTGATCCTGATGGTGAGCGGTGAATACAGCTGCCAACTGCTCTAAGTCAGCTTGTGAAGCCAGGCAAGAGAACCTTCACCAGGGCTTAAAATGCAGAGGATTTCCTTCCATTCTTTGAGGAAGTTTGACAGACAAACCTATTGCAGCTTATTGATGGGCATATCAGCAGCCATTGTTTTGTGTAAGGCCTGGGGTGTGGGAACAGGTCTTAAGGGGAGCAAGAATACATTGAAACACAGGAGCAGTGGAAAGCTTATATGATGTGTACTGGTTAATGTTTAACAACCTACTGGAATAGAGGTGGGAGATTCAGCGTGTGGGTATGCACACATGAGCCATTACATATACGCACATATACATATAAGTTTATTATAAATTATGCTGATAGAATGTGTGATACAATTTGCAAATAATAATTTATATTGATTCTCATAGAAGCTGTTGTTGATGTTTGCAAACTTTTTATGTTAGTAACCGACCTATTAACAGGTGAATGTAGTTTTGACACGAATATTGTTTGATATTTTCTTTTACATGAATGAGTAAGACAAGAGTGAAACAATGAAGATGTCAGAACTTTACTCATTTGTCAGTGACATGAGTGATCCTCTGCTGAACTGAATGATTGTTTTTGAGTGCTGGACGAATATTTTGGCTTTTTCTGTGTGTGCTATTTATACAACATGGTGGCTACAGACACAACACATTTTTGTGTTTAATCTGTATTATTAACATGTTCTCCGGGCCTGATTCGTAATGTTTGCCAATATCCATGGTGGAAATATTCCCACTGTGGCTGATATCAAGCTGCCAGTGTGACATTAAATTCAGAGTGGGGAAGAGATGTGCAGTATTGCACCGTTTGTCTAGTATCTCTACCACATAGATGCAATAGATGTAAATAACCCTAAGAGCATAGATAATAGTAAAATGCAGGGAAATAATTAAGAAGTGATGAGTTTGGGGCATTATACCTTTGTTTTTATTAGGATTTATTTAATTTTAAATGTGTATTATTTTACTTTTTAATAATGGCTTTAACACCTGGCTTACAAAATTTCTGACATTTAACAATTGGCTCTTAAGAGTTGGTACAGAAATAAAAGGGAAGAAATGATGGAAAGGGAAAAACAGGCTAGGTGCTGTGGCTCTCCCTCAAAATCCCAACACTTTTGGAAGCCAAGATGGAGAGGATAGCTTGAGACCAGGAATTCAAGACTAGCTCGGACAGCATAGTAAGACCCTGTCTCTATAAAGAAATTTTTTAAAAAAATTAGTTGGGCATGGTGGCAGTAGCTGTAGTTCCAACTACCCCAGAGGCTGAGGCTGGAGGATTGCTTGATCCCGGGAAGTCAAGGCTGTGGTTACCTATGATTGCACCACGCACTCCAGCCTGGCCGATAGAGTAACATCCTGTCTCTAAAAAAAGAAAAGAAACAGTTCAGATTTCTTTAGGAACAGATCCTAGACAATTTGACTCAAATGATGGCCCTTTCTCAAAATTCGACGAGAGATCCATTTGAGCTAGAGACATGTGGGTTTAGGGGAGGGCGTTCAAAGGTCATCTGAGTTCTGTACTCAGTTTCTCCTTCCAGTGGTCTCCTTTGCACTTTAGCACCCCTGCCTGCATTCCCCTTTCCCACCTCCGCACCTCCCTGCCCTCTGTCCCATAAATGCTGTCACATTCTTTCATTCTCCCTTCTTCTGCCTTGTAGAGTCTTTTTAAAGTATTCTTCATCGTTGTGTCTTCCTGATGTCCATCATCCAGCTCAGGAAACCAATGACTCTCCAAATTCCTACTCCCTTAGAGGGCAATAGAAGCTCATACAACTGGTCATGGATGTTTTTCCGACACAGTTTCATTTGAATTAATTGAGTGTTGACTGCTTTATTCCTGATACCCACTGAGATGCTCCATGCCAAGGGAACAGATGATGAAGGGCATAGAAGGCAGTTTGGGAGCAGGGAGCTTTTGCAGACATAAGGCAGCTTTTATGGGGCAGGAGTGAGAGGAAGTACAGGGGTAAAGAAAATAAAATGTGTGCTTCTGGGTGCTTTCTTTAGCCAGTTGTAAATTTTTTTTTTTTTAATGCTCTTTTTTCTTTCACCTTTCCACATTATGTTCTTCACAGCTCCAGTGACCAGGGCTTAGGATGGCGCTGCTCCATTCCTCACAGGAGCACACGGGAAAAACCAGCTCTCAGTTCTGCCTGAGATGGCAGATCTTTTAGACAACAGCCCATTTGCTACTTGACTGCTTATAGTTTGGGGGCATAAATGGATCTCTTTTTCCTAAAAGGTGTGTTTTGAATTAAGGAGAGTGTGTCCATATGTTTTTGTTATCTCATTAACACCAACATTTATGCTGCTGCATTTTCTCTATGTGTTATCCTTTATTTGATCACAATCACACAATCGTTACACATTTTGTATTTTTGTTTTTTGTCTTTGTGTTTGTTTTTGTTATGTTTATTTTCTTGTGTATATTTTTTATAACTTTTATTGTGTTTTTAATCTGAAAGGGAATTTTCGTGTGGGTGAATGGAAAGAAAAACACCAATTTCGGTTTGATCCTTAGAATTAATTCTAAGCCTGTGTTTTTCAAAGTCCTTGACTGGCCCTGAGCCGGGAGCCCTGAATACTGGGAGACCTGACAGTGTTTCTCTCCAAGGAAGACACCGCTACTCAGAAGCACCTCAGCTCTGCTGACTCCAGGCTGCCCCCAAGCCAGACCTAGTGGGTCTTGATCAGGGAAGAGATTGCTGCAGCAACCTGGCCTGTCCTTTGTCCCCCCAGACCCCTTCAGTATTTGTGCAAGAGGGGAAGGGCTCTATGTAAACACTGTCACTCCCTCTATGGCCATTGGGCCCTCCACACCCACTTATTCCAGCTGTAGGGTAAACAGAGCCAATTGTGTGTTCTATTTTGCTTGTCTTTTAAATTGCCAGATCTTAATGACTCGACTTACCTATTTTCAAAAATTTGTCTATTTCTGTTGTTAGCAGGACTCTATGTCTGTATGTGTGTTCATTCAGCAAATATCTCTGTACCTGTTTGGTGCCAGGCATCAATCAGTTGCACCAGGCATTTGGGATATAGGGGAGACAGAATGGAAGCTCTGCCGTCGTGGGGTTTGCAGACTCTGCAAGAGACATTACAAACAAGGGAGCATCAGATGTTATGAGAAATGATCAGTGCCATGAAGAATGGGAGAGAATGAATTGAGACTGGAGAGAGAGGTCTCTCTTAGGAACACCCAAATAAAACTCATTTGTTCATAACCAGAAGAAGGAAATAAAGCGATGCAATTTATCCTACCTCTGACAACAAGGGAAAACCTTTGGCCTGTCTTGGATTGAATCTCTAAGTCCCTGACTTTACTCTCTCTGGGCCTCAGTTTTCTACCTTTAAAATGAATTTAATAATGGTCACAAACTCCTGGAGTTGTTGCAAAGAGTCATTAATACTGGCAATGTGCTTAGACTGGTGCCTGACAAGTAGAAGTAGTAGGACCTGATATAATTATGTATAGGAATGATGGTCAGTGAGGGTCCAGTGCAAGAAGGCCATGTTCCAGAGTGTCAGACTCTGGGGCTGTTGCTTTGCTGGGAGATAATAAAAGTCACAACCTCTCTGAATATCAGCTTCCCTTTTTGACACATGGGATCCTATTAGTTGCGCCACCTCACAGGCTTTTGTGGCACAAATCGATTTTTTTTTTTTTTTTTTTTTTTTTTTGGGATAGAGTCTCACTCTGTTGCCCAGGCTGGAGTACAGTGGCACAATCTCGGCTCACTGCAACCTCTGCCTCCTGGGTTCAAGTGATTCTCCTGCCTCAGCTTCCCAAGTAGCTGGAATTACAGGCCTGTGCCACCATGCCCAGCTAATTTTTCTATTTTTAGTAGAGTCGGGGTTTTGCCATGTTGGCCAGGCTAGTCTTGAACTCCTGACCTCAAGTGATCCTCCAGCCTCAGCCTCCCAAAGTGCTACGATTACAGGTGTGAGCCACCATGCCCAGCCGGCACAAATCAATTTAAACAATATAAGCACACAGTTTGAAAACTGGCAAATACTAAATGAGGGTAGATGATGTTGTTATTGAGCAGTAACAGGGACCATTAGTGACCTATTTGAATATATGGTTATGAGTGCTGTCTAAATGTACATCTGTCATTTGTGCTACACATCTCATTCTCATTCTGTTTACTTTGATATCTGTTTTCTGCTAAGGTAACATCTTATGACTTGAACCCATTACAGTTCACTACCTGGTCTTACCGTGTTGCATCCAGCACTGTTGTGTGAGTGCAATTAACCTTGAGCTGTAGGTGAGAGATGCACATTTGAACCCAACTCATATTTGAGTCTCTGATTCCCTTACTTCTCCCTAACACCATTTCCTCCTCCAAGAGCTCCGTCCACATCTGGGGTCAGCTTGGTTGTGCCAGCCAACACTTCATGTTATATCAGACGGAAGGAAGCAGAGAGCTGAATGAGTCTATCATACTGTGAGGTCTCAGATGTATATAATTTTGCTAAGTGAATGAATCTCAATAAAAGCCAACATGTTATACAGGCATTTATTGTATTCCAGGCACTCTTCTACATGCTGTGGTGAGTGGTAATTTTGGCCCAAAGGTAAAAAATAATAAATTAGTATGTTATACTACTTTCAATAACAAAGAGGTAACATTCCCAGACTTTTTTTTTTTTTAATTTGCAAAAATCAAAATGACTAGAGGCACCAGGCTGTGTTCTAGTGTGTGGGCAGCTTGGTGGGTCACCCATCCTGTGCCTGCACCCCATTCCCCATGGGTAGTCTTTTGGTGCCAGAGCTTCTCAGGCAGCATAGAGCCACCTCCAGTATTCTCCCTACCGTAGCACTGTTCTGAGTTAGGTTACTGGGATGAACCCTGGAGCCCACCCTTCAGTAATGAGACAATACTCAGATGCCATTTTCACCCCTCACCAGCCTCCCCCTCCCAGTGTAGACAGAATTAGTAGGAACCTCTGACGCATCCCCTAATCACCTCCAACAGGTTTTGTTCAAAGACAAGTTACTTCTACAGGATGTGTTCATCTAGGCATCCTCTGCCCTAGCTTCATTTCATTGTGTTGGTGGTGTTTTGCCACTGCGGGAGATTGGACAATTTTTCTATAAGTTGAAATTTAAAATCAGCAAATGTTTCTCTCAAGATCTCCTGAGTTCGTAACACCATGTAAGACCCTTTTAGAAGATAGAAAAAGAGGGAGTTTTGTAGTGGCATCCCCCCTCCCAAGGAAAAAGACTTGGTTAACTGCATTGTTTGAGCCAGTCTATTAGAGAAGAGAAGAGGCGACACTTCCTTTTGTGTCCAATAGATATGGGTTCTTAATGAGCATCTTTTTTTTTTTCTTTCTCTGTAGGAAATGAGCGCAGAAGCTTGTTGAGGCCACTTCTGCTTCTGTTGTTTGTGTTAAGTATCCTGTATGTCAATGACACATTCTTGAAGTTTCACTTCTCCCTACCCCAGACCTCACTTGAATATAATTCATCAAATGACACTGAAATCACATCTGATGTTATCATGCCTTCAACCACACAGGTGCAGCCAGAAAGAGGAAAACAGATGGGAAGTCTTGTTTTGTTTCATTTTGCAAGTTAAATAACCTTGGGGGAAAACACTTGACCTGGTTTTGTGAGAGCTTGGCTGTTGGGTTCTTCAGTAGTGTTTTATGAGGAGGTAGCACCTGCGTCCTCCATCAGCACCCTTTTAACGGGCAAGCACGTCACGCAAATAACGAATGTTGCCTGCCTTTTATGTCTCAAGTCATGCCTGTCTCATGCAGCCAGTAATGATCAGATGATGAGGCAGGTCAACTGGCATTCTCTGTAGTTTTCCAGTGGGAACTCAAAGTCTCAAACTCACGTATCTAGTAAGTAGTAGAAGCAGAACTAGAAGTTAGTTCTCTTCCCTTCCAATCCTGTGTTCAGCCCTCGCGCAGACTGCAAACGGACAGCACAGAGTTGGCCCCAGGCCCTCCCTGTGTACACTGTACAAGTGTGGTGCTCTTTTTCAGTCTATTCACTGGGTATGTGTCCTCGGATCGCACGGCCTTGCCACTGCCTCTGTCTTCACCCAGCCAGACCCACACGTTTGTCATCTGCCTGTCTGAGCATCTGAGGTTGTAGTGACCTGTTTACTGTGCTGCCCTGTGGTATTGGGCTTTTAGAGAGGTCACTGTGCATGTGTATGTATGATGAAGTTTTGTATCAACCTAAAAACACCTACTCAAGGAGGAAAACAGAATCTTCAATGTGTCTTAAATCTCCAATTAAGCTGTGCACAGTGGTTACAGAATGTCACAGCAGTTGAGCTAGATGCAGTAATAACAACTTATCAGATTAATGTATTAGATTGTAGGCTGCTTAAGCTTCTGGAACCATAGCGGTGGCTAATTGAAAAGGATCATCTATGTTAGGCACAATCCTCATGTAAGATCCTGCGGTGACTAAATGGTGCTGTAGAATTTATTACACATTTCTCCCTCTGAGCCTCATCCCTGAATAAGACCCTTACTCCCATTCCAGCTCTTTCTCCCAATACTGGCCTATTCAAAACCGTGTGCTCCAGGCAGTCTGGAGGTGCCTGGGCCTTGGGGGTGCTGCTGCCTTCACTCAGGGGCCCTCCCACCCTGCCTATCTCTGCTGCTTGTCTCCAGGATCCTCCCCTCCCCAACAAGGGACTCCCACTGCAGGCAACCTTGCTTCTCCCTCCCACACCCTCAACACCTGAGCCCCAGTTTTCCTCTTTGCTAGGCTCTGTAAGGATATAACAGCACCTCATAGAGTTGTTGTGGAGAACAAATGAGTTAATTTCCAAAGTGCTTCGCACAGGGCCTGAAACAAAAGAAGTACTTAAATATTAGCTTCGATTATGAATAAAAATGATTTAATCGTGTGCCTATCACCCCCATTCAGACTCTCTAACTCTTCATGGGAAAAGGAGGTCTTTCATCCTATGGAGCACCTAGCAATGTGACTACTATAGGACAGCCTCTTAAGAAATTCAACCAGACGATTTTAGTTTGCAAAGTACAATAGGGGGACGATTATCATCATGATGGCTCCTGGAGGCATAGCCATCAGTTCTTCATCCTTACTTCTAACAGAGACTTGTAGATTTCTGTTTGGATTAAGGAATGAGAGGGACATTTGCTGAAAACTTTCTATGCACCAACACTTTCATATAATTTTTTTTCCCTCAGTTGTCACCACAGTTGGCCTCACTTCAACAACAGCAGGCAGCGTTGGCTGGTGTCTCTGATGAGGAAAGTGAAGCCCAGAAATAAGGAATTCAGTTCAAAGGCACCTTGTACCAATTTCATACTTGAAATCCAGTTTGGCTAAAATAAAAGCCTATGACTTTTTTTCATAACAACTGAGTATAATGGATAAAATTTGGTTAATGATTTTTTTTTAGGCCAGGCATGGTGGCTCACACCTGTAATCCCAACATTTTGGGAGGCCAAGGTGGGCAGATCACTTGAGGTCAGGAGTTTGAGACCAGCCTGGCCAACATGGCAAAACCCCACCTCTACTAAAAATATGAAAATTAGCCAGGCTAAAATCGCCGGAACCCAGGAGGCGGAGGTTGCAGTGAGCTGAGATCGTGCCACTGCACTCCAGCCTGAGCTACAGAGTGAGACTCCATCTTTAAAAAAGAAAAACACAAAAAAACAATGATTTTTTAAAAACTATAAAATAAGTTTAGAACAGTATATTTATTTGCTAGGTATATTTATTTGCAAAGTACCATTGCCTGGGTGGCTTCAATGACAGAAATTTATTTTCTGACAGTTCTGGAGGCTGGAATTCCAAGATGAAGGTGTTGGCAGGGTTGTTTCTTCCGAGGCCTCCTTTGCTTGCAGATAGCATCTTCTCCCTGTGTCATTACGTGGTGGTCCCTCTGTGTGTGTCTGTGTCATGATCTCCTCTTAGTATGGGAGCACCAGTCATAATGGATTAGGGCTCATCCTAAGGACCTCATTTTACCTTAATCATCTCTCTCTCTCCCTTTTTTTTTTTTAAGAGACAGAGTTTCGCTCTTGTCACCCAGGCTGGATTACAGTGGCACAATCTTGGCTCACTGCAACCTCTGCCTCTTGGGTTCAAGCAATTCTGATTGAACTCAGCCTCCCAGGTAGCTGAGATTACAGGCATGCACCACCATGCCTGGCTAATTTTTTGTATTTTTAGTAAAGATGGGGTTTTACCATGTTGGCCAGGCTGATCTAGAACTCCTGACCTCAGGTGATCCACCTGCCTCAGCCTCCCAAAGTGTTGGGATTACAAGCATGAGCCATCATGCTCAGTATTTAATCATCTCTTTAAAGACCCTAGTTCCAAATAAAGTTACATTCTGAGGTACCGGGGGCAAAGACTTCAATATATGAATTTGGGGAAGACACAATTCAGCCCATGACAGACACAGCTGGATATTAGATGACATCATGGAATTATTGGTACTTTTTCAGGTATAATAACGGCTTGTGTTTCTGTGGGAAGATATCATGGGGGGATGCATGATGAAATATGTTGGGATGAGGAGTGATAGAGAATTGCACGTTACCTTCAAAGGTTCCATACCGGCAGAAGTGTTTGTGAGGGTGATGAAAAAACTGCAAAGGCACCACGATGGCAAGTAAGTTATGCAACATAGGCCATTGTGGGGCAAGGGGGCGGGGAGTCTGCTGTACAAAATGCATAAGATCTCCTGAGGGCCAGTAAGCAAGACAAAAAGCATCTGTAAGAAGGCTCATATTTTGTTTCCATTAAGGAATAGAGAGAGATAATAAGGCACTGTAGATTTGCCCAAAGAAAGGGAGTTATCTTCAGAGGCCTTCAGGTGAAGGCTCAGAGTTCCATGGCCAGCTGAGCTTCAGTGTGGTCCCTCCCAAAGGAGAACTCGCCATGCTGACCTTGGACGTTCCATTGACGCCTCGGGATCAGGAGTCCATATTGATCTGTGTGTCTGCCTGCGAAGGGGCGTTAGGGACACCAGAACATGTGCTCTGTCTCTATTTACTGCCTGGCTCTCTGGAGCAAAGGAGAAATCTCCGGCCTGCTGCACCCATGCTGGTTAATTCACATTTTCTGACCCTGCAAGGGCTTCAGATATACGCTGCTGGCAAGCATTTTTTGTTTCTAAGGTTCAGCCATGACACCACCCAGATAAGTAAAGCTCTTAGAGGAGGTGCTTATAAATTCCTTTTCAGAAGGCTCAAAGGCACACAAACAATTCAAGCCCATGAAGATTCATGAAGGACAATATCCTACCAACAGTTAAGAGTAGTTCCATTCCATTTGCATCCCCACACTGTGCATATGTGTGTATATGTGTGTCTGTATGTGTGTGTCTGTGTGTTTTATATTTTTACCCCCACTATAGGTCTAGGTTACCTGAAACTATAACCTGAAGTTAAATATCTTTGTGCTCAACCATTAGTAAACTCAGGAAAGCTTGTGAAAAATAGTAGCAACTAAACCATTCTTTATAGTGCATGGGACATGTTGGGAAGAAGGGGCGAGGGAAGGCCACTACCGGCACTCCGTGGTGTGGTGCGATCTCTTGTGATAGATCAAGGGAAGAAGAATTTGCTCATGAACCCTGTTTCAAGAGATGTGACACAACAAGTTAAGTCAGCAAGTCCATATCAGACATATTTGTTTATACTGTGTCAAATTCTGGACAAAATATTTATTTGAAAGATAAAAATATTTAGGTCTTAAAAGGCATTTTTGTGGCAGTCAGAGATGTCAAGTTTTTTATCATTTTTATTCCTAAGCTGTACTTAAAAGCTGCAAAATCTATTCTTAAAATATATGTATGAGTGACTCAAAAGCATCACTTTACTCCTTAATTTTGCTAACATTGTAATATTCTCTGTTCTGATTGAACATTTTTCTTCAAAAATAAGGTTCTCAGGGTTTCTTCCACTCAGAAGGGTGGACGTTCCCACAGATCCTAAGGGTAAAGAGAAACAAAACTTGAGCTTACAAATAGCAGTGACCTTTAAGAAAAAAAATCAACACCAACATCATTTTTGAGAATAAAACTTAAACATCTGGTTTTCTTCTGGGAAACTGCACTTTTTTTTTTAACCATAATCTTAATCTTAAAAAAGAAAAGTATTTACTAGTCTGCAAGCAGGAAGTTAAGAGAATGACTGCATACCTGAAAAATCCGACATTGACACATAGATTTTGTTTTTTAGGATCACCAGGATAATAAAACTGGATATAAATGTATCCTGCCTGGCAGAATTGCATATAAATATCCGTGTCAAAATATGTTTGCCACAATTAGGAAAGGTTTCCATCACCCTCTTGCCTTGAGCACTAGTGGAAGAGTTTATTGCCGTCTGTGATCATTAGAAACTGAAATCCAAGATTACATAGATAATAATAAACAACGGCTGCCTTGTCTTCCAAACGTGCTGCTGAGTAATATGCAGGGAGTTTTATGGGATGCAGACTTCATTCTGTTTTAAGAACTGATATGGGCCTACATTAATATTTATTTTAATGATATCCTGTAACCACATGATAATGGGATTTTAAAATAGAACCCACTTTTGTGCAGAATAAATATTGTGAATTCAACTATTCTTATATCTGACATATGGGCAACAGATTGAACTCCAAGTGAATGTTTTAAAGGTTTGGTAATACTGACATGATTGTCAGAGGGAAGGCTGTTGCTGCAGTAAAACTGGCAATGAAGCAATGATTTAAGCATGTGAGCTCCCACTTCCAGAGCTTTGAAATGTTATATGTTTCTGGTTGTTTTCTGCCCTGAGTGGAATTTTCTGTTTTACTGTAAATTGCTGCTGCTGTTTAATATGTGTATATTTTTCTTGGTATAAATTTCAAAGAGGATGTTGACCCAGTAGAAAACCCCTTCACTGTAAGAAGAGTAGAAAGTGGCAGCTTTCCACACATGGGACTGCAATCCTGGTTTCTCTTTAGATTCCTTTGAGATCAATTTTCAAAGAGTCCTCAGCAAATGGACATTTGTTTTGGGATGGTATGTAGGTAGGAAAACGCACACACACACACACACACACACACACACACACACACACACACAACATCCTTGCCCTGCTGTGATGAACCCTCTGTATCTGGATTAAGTATTAACTTGACTTGAGTGAAAGGACTCAGGGTTGAATTCATTTAGTTCAATGGAATTGGTTAATATTCTGCCCCTACTATCAATGATGTTATAATCTAGCAGAGAGGATAAACAATTGCACAGATTACAATATTCATTGTACTATCCTGTAGAATAAGAACCTGTATTGTAGTAATAGCCTCAGGTAATTCAGTGGTTAGAGAAGCACTACTCCAGGTAAGAATGTAGTGCTGTCATCTACATGCAAAGATGATGAGGCTTTGCAGAGGACTGGAATGCAATGGAAATAGAGAAGTTCATCCATGAGCAAGTGAGTGTGTGCACATGTGGGATTTGGGGAAGGGGACCTGATGAGAGAGAAGAAACTGAGATTCTAGCCTGGAAGACTAGGCCTCCATTGGCCACAGTGGAATAACCAGCCATGGAGCCTGTTTGGATGTAAAGGGTAGGATTCACCAGCACCAGTTTAGAGCTAGAGATGACTTCAGTACACACAGGTGATGTGTACTTCCGCCAGTCTGAAATAAAGGATTGGACACAGGGAAACATTGCTGCTTGAAGTGATGCTTCTCCAAGCCATTTGACAGTATCTCTCAAGGCCTTGAATGTTAGTACTCTGACTCATTTTTAGGATGTACCCTAAAGAAATCAACCTTTCTGTACACCAGATTCTACATTGCGGCAACATTTAAACCTAAAGCCTCAACACTAGAGGGTTGGATAAGTTATGGAATATTCATACAAGGAACTATTATATGCAATTAAGATTTCCCAATAGCAATGGTAAAATTAAAACCTTTAAGACATGTGACAAAGGAATCATCCTTTGTTTTTTTGAGACAGAATCTTGCTCTGTCACCCAGGCTGGAGTGCAGTGGCGCGATCTCGGCTTACTGCAAACTCCGCCTCCCAGGTTCAAGCGATTCTGCTGCCTCAGCCTCCCAAGTAGCTGGGATTACAGGCACGTGGCACCACACCCAGCTAATTTTTGTGTTTTTTGGTAGAGAGGAGGTTTCACCATATTGGCCAGGATGGTCTCGATCTCCTGACCTCGTGATCCACCCGCCTCGGCCTGCCAAAGTGCTGGGATTACAGCTGTGACCCACTGCACCTGGCTGAATCATCCATTTTTTAAAAGTCAATACTTCATAGATTTTCTATTATGTATTTCCTTTGATGGCAGGAAATTAGACCAAAATAATAATGATAATTAGTTATCTTTGAGCTTTCATACTTTGATTTTTATTTTATTTATACTTTTTTATATTTTGGGAGATTTTCATGTTTTTCAAGTTTCTACAATTAGACAAAGAATATTTTATTTATAAAGTAAAAGTTAAAGATATTTATCTTTCCTAGCAAGCGTGATGGAGGCCATAGGCTATTTAACAGGGGATTACTGATGATGCCATTCTTTATATTTGAACAGTACTGCCCACAGTGCTGTCTTTAAAGCAGTTTGTACCTTGTTCAGCAGGGAGGCCAGTACATGGAAAGAATGGCACCTGGGGAATAGGTCCTGGTTAAAACATTGACTTTACTCCAGTTGTGATGGGCAGCCCCTGGTGGAGTTTGAACCCAGGAGTGCTATGATACTGTATATGAGCGAATTACTCTAGCTTCTGTGTGGAGAATCAGTGCTGGGAGGTATGTATATAGGCAAAGAGATCAGTGGCCAGAAGGTGACTGTAGCAGTCCAGCTGAGAGCTGGTGGGATCAGGGACCAGGGTGAGAACTGAAGAAGTGGTGAACCATGGTCGAGTGTCTGCTGAGAGTGCAGCCCACAGGGTTTGTGGATGGCTCAGTTGTGGGGCATTGGAAAGAAATAGATAAGGGAGGAAGCCAAGGATATTATCCTGAATATCTGAGTGCAGTTGACACCATTTTCTGAGGTTGTGAATGCAGGGAAAGGCAGGTTAGCAAGGGGGAGAAATAGAATTAGGCTTTGGCTATGCTGAGTCTGGAAGATGCAGCTCAACTTTAAGTGCTGATGCCAGGTAGGTATGTGGATGTGTGAACCTGGTGCTCAGGAGAGGGGGCTGGTGTGGCAATACACACCTGAGAACCATCGGCAAGTCAATGATATTTACAGCCACTGGGCTAGATGAGGTATCAGAATGCAGACAGAGAAGAGGTCAGGTGGCTGATCTCAGGGGACCCCAGCACTTGGAAGACTAGGCCCAGGAAATGGGGAAGGAGCTGCCAGCAAGGGAGGAAAGCCAGGAGCCCATGGCCTTCCAGTAGCTCAGTGGAGAATGTGCATCCTAGCAGCCAAAAAGTAAAGTAAGATGAGGAGAGTCAATCATTGGATTTTACAGTGAGAAGGTCATTGGTGGCTGTTTCGATGGAGTGGAGGGGGCTAAAGCCTGATGATCCTTCTTAGAAGAGAATGCTAAAGCTGAAGCTCTCAAAGATTTGAGCAAATACTGTGGAAGCGTAATAGAGCCAAGAAAATCTCCTATGCCCAGGAATCCACAAGCTCACTTGTGGAGCAGCGGTTTCTGCATCTTCTGTGGCTCTGTCGTCTCAAGGCTTCTAGATCCTACAGCCTGTTTGAAATAAATGTACACAGCAGCTCCAACTTTGCAAGTCCTTTCTCTGGCTGATCACCTCAGTGTCTCTGTGTGTGTGTGTGTGTGTGTGTGTGTGTGTGTGTGTGTGTGTGTCTTTGAATTAAAACCACAAAACCAATTCTACCTTTTTTCCATGTAGCACCCTCCTTCCCAGGTCTGCGTTTTAGGCAGCTTTTCAGGTGATGGACAGACAGGACCGTGGGGAGTGATGCAATGGGTGCTGTTGTCCTTTTGGGGACACCCCATCCCGTATATACAGGGAGTATCAGGACCTTGAAAGCCCAGCATGACAGCCACACCTTACACCTAGTGGAGTCGGACAGAGTCCTGTGACTTGGACACTGATCATAACAGAAGCATTTGTAGGTCAATATGCTGGAAGTAACTGAACAACACTGTGCAGTTCAGTTACCTGTAGGAAAACTTGCAGTAAGACTTGCAGGAAAATACAGGTTCTAACCTTGCGTTTCAGAACTCCTCTTTACCTGCTACAGTGGATTCGGGGGTTCCCCTTCCTTGTGCTGGGGCAACCGCTCCCCACCTACGGATGCTTCAGAGCATGGTTGGGCTCCCAAGGAGGAGAACAGAGGGTAAGACAGACCTGGGGGAGGAGAAGAGGATGTGGGCTAGTGGAGGGCTGTGAGCGAGTAAGGGGAAGCCCCGGGGAAGTGGGCATAGGGCTTTCTAGCGGCCCGCTTCCTGCTAGTGCTGTCCTGCCCCAGGGGCTGGCTGGCTGCTTCCTCGGCCACTGCCATCAACCTGTCCACCAGAGCTTCTTGGCTCTCTGGCCTTCTGAGAGTCAGAACAGTCTCACAACTTCAGGACTCTCTGGTTCCTACAACAAGCAGGCGGCGTTTGACATTTTCTGAAGAATTTTTCCTACAAGTAGCGAAAGGTCAACAGTTTAAAATTTGCTCCTAAAAATGTGCATGTTGTAATGTTCAGTGAAAAAAGAAAAAGGTCAGAGTACACGAAATTGTTTAATCTCCATTCTCTATTATAAACACACAAGCAAAGCTGGAAAAAATCACCAGAGTATGGGCCATGATTGTCTCTGGCTTACAAGTGATGGTTTTTCCTTGCTTTTCTTTATTCTCTGGACTTTTTTTTTTTTTTAAACAGTGAGGAGTTATTATTTTTATAACTTAAAAAGCAAATTTAAAGAGTTCTTCCAAAGTGTGTCTCTTTGTCTGCTTTTATCATCAGCTTTGGCCAACTGGACACACAGAGGGCTGCTCTCAGGGCCGGCCTCGGGTGCCTATGGAGGACAGTCAGACTTGGTGGCCTGGGCCTTGGTCCTGGGCAAGGTGGGCAGGTTGCAGAGGCCCCCAGGCGAGTGTTGCCTGCATTGGCCATACCCCTCTACCTGGTCTCTCCCTCTTCCTCCATGTCCTGTTCTCAACAGGATGGCAGGAACACGTGCAGGCTGGTAACAAATCTCCTAGAGCCATTACTCAGGAGCAAAAAACGAAGGAGAGAATAATTTCACAAACATTTATTCTTACATGGGCAGTCTTGGTGAAAGGATACGGATAGTTAAAAGACAAGGAGCGGGTAACTGAGGAGAACTTTACCTTCAAGTGATGTTTTAAAGAACACTTTGTAAGACCTTGTGCCATGAAATGATACATGTCACTAATCACTGGTTTAATTTGCCAAAAAGTTTCTGGGGAAACAAGCTTGAGGATCAAAGACTAAAATTTGCATACATTTCTAGTATGATTTCATGTGAATTTCCCCTTTCTAACTTAGCTGGTATTTTGCTAATGACTTCTGTATTTTCGCTTTTAAACTGTTCTATGAAAATACCTTATGCAGTGCTTTCTTTAAAACCCCATTTGTTTATTTGTACTAAGCTGAAAGCACACTTTATGTCTGGGAGCAACCAAATAACGAATTTGCTCTCCTTTAAAGACTCATCATTCAGTTAAACATTTTTGAATAATGACAATGGGTCTCGAGTTTCAAAGTTGAGACCCAATTTCTGCACTTGAGGAAATCACTGGTCTAATCAGAGGGCAACAGTGTCATCTGGAAGTGCCGGCTCAGGGATGCCATCCAGATGGAGGTCACGAATGCTGGAAGTGGGTCTCGCAGGGTGAGAGGAGTCACCAGGTAAACATGGGTTGGAAGGACCCAGTCAGTCCAGGGCAGCAGGGAAGGGGGAGTCTGGGCAGAAATGGTTCCAGGCAGCTCAGTATTGCTGGCCCGTGCATCCTGAGACTTGCCCGAGTTGCAGGTGAAGCTGGTGGCGATCAGGTAGAATGCGGAGCTTTAGATGGAACAGGGTTAGCCGAGAGCCTGTCATGGAGCTGCTGTCTGGGCACTGGGAAACATAAGTCTGGAGGCTTTGGCTGCAGCTGCAGACAAAGATGCAGGGGCCTCTGACGATGGGGGCGTCAGTCATCTCAGAGGGGTTGCAGGGCTTAGAAGCCTGACTGGGGTCAGAGATGAGGAAGGAGAGGGTCACAAACAGTGATCCTAAACCAATTTGGTTGAGGCAGAAGATACTAATGGCCGAGGGGAGGAGAGAGGCAACGTAGACTCTAAAGGGGAAGCTTGTTAGGGATGATCAATTGTGTCATCCTATGTGGAAGCTGAGAGCCAGTGCAGAGGGTGAGTTTGGATGTGTGGGAGGCAGCAGTGTATGGCCGAGATGGGGAGTGCTGGTGACCAGGTTGCCCCTCTGCAGTTCTGACTGTCCCTCTTCTGTACCTGAGGGAGGAGGGGAAGAAGAGTGAAGTTGAGGCTGGGCATGGTGGCTCAGGCCTGTAATCCCAGCACTTTGGGAGGCCAAGGTGGGCGGATCACCTGAGATCAGGAGTTGGAGACCAGCCTGACCAACATGGAGAAACCCCGTCTCTACTAAAAAAAAAAAAAAAAAAAAAAAAAAGCCGGGCTTGGTGGTGGGTGCCTGCAATCCCAGCTACTCTGGAGGCTGAGGCAGGAGAATCACTTGAACCCAGGAGGCGGAGGTTGCAGTGAGCTGAGACTGAGCCATTGCACTTCAGCCTGGCCATCAAGAGTGAAACTCTGTCTCCCCCCCCCAAAAAAAAAGAAAAAAAAAAAAAAAACTGTGATCAAGCAGCCACATGGGAGGTAGAAAACAATGTGAGAATGGTTTTATGGTGTAGTAAAATGTGTGGCCTAGGGTAGGCTAGGAGAGCTTGATGGAGTTGGTGAAATTTTAAAACAATAGTTGGGGAGAAAAAGGATGGGAAGCTCAGGAGGCAAATCATATGCCCTCAGTATGTTATCCAGTGCCACACTGACTTCCACAAAAAAAAAAACACACTCAAGACTAACTTGAAAAGTGCATAGAGGTCAGAAACTCAACTTTGGGATAAAGCATTTTTTGTAAAGAGTTAAGTGAATAAAAATCAACATCCAAAATACTTCAACTGAAAGAGAAAATAGATTCCCCATCATTAGAGCCAATGGTTGAAATTCAGACATATGGAAAAATTTAACTTTCAGTTCCAGGCTCTAAGCCTAATTCTGAAAGAAAACCCATTAAAGTAATGAAGTAATAAAACAAATGAACAATAAAGCTTGATTTTGTAGAGAATAGAACAAATGCTTGGAGATACATCATCATTTTCATGCTTGTGGATTCATACAGACACCAGTATCTTTGCCTGAAAGTTACAAGGCTGTGGTTTGTAGCTGACCTCAGAGTAGGAGTGGGTAGGAGTTTACAGGATGTTATTCTTCCAAGAAGAGTTGGGAGCATTTTTGGGGGATGTAGAAACTTAAAACAATCCAGGTGTTAAAGTAGTTAAGGGACTCTTCTGGAAAAATAATTAGTTCTTAAATCTGTTTAATTTGAATATTCAATAGAGCTATCACCAGGAACCAAAGGAAGTGAAAATGAGGGGCAGATATGGTTCCTACCCTTAACAGGCTTATCACAGAATGCTTTGACTTTCACACAAATGCTTTACATCATTTCATTACCTTTACTCTGGCACATTCCAATTAGCTTCCTGGAGAGCAAGTAAATTGCAGCTTTCACAGACTTTTTTTCTTTTTAAATTTTGTTTTTGGAGTTGTGGAGACTGTGTGTTGCAAATTTTGCTCTTGATAAAGGACATTGAAATGTTTTTAATGCCCTGAAATAACTGAATGGGAATCTTAATAGTCTTGTAATTAAAATGAAAAATAGAGAAGTCATGGGTGGACATTTTAGGAGTGTAGTTCTGTTGTTTCTTGTTTGGGAATTTGTGGATACACTAAGTGTAAATTGTAGTTGAAAATGGGGAAACAAGCATCTACTTTGGGCTAATTTTGTTCTTTTTAATGGTTCTAATTTCAGCTGTCTTCACTTATAGGACACTATCTCAGCTTACCTGGAGCCACGTTTATAAAAAATTATTTTCATGAGTTCAGTTATGTTAGTTATTATCACATGCATTTCCAATGAGCTGTGTATGTAGCATTTTTTTGGTTTTCTTAGTTGCTAGACTCTGGGTTTTTCAGATAATTGATTTAACTTTTCAAGGAGCATAAATAAACTGTTAAATGTTCATGTTAATTATGAGCTACATCCTGATTTCAGGTATGGTTTTAAAACACTGTGTATCTTTAAAAAAAGGAAACTTGATAGATGTGCAATGATCTGGCAGGGACTCCTTAAGCAGTTTAATATATTAAGGCCCCTGGTTTCATGCACTGTACGACACTCATAATGGGTGTTGATTATATGCTTGGTAACTAGCGGCTTACAGAAAGCACGACTATGGGCTTTTTCTATTTTGAATTGAAAATAAACATCATATCTTTTGGGTGTTAACAGAGGCATTTTTGAGTTGAAGGGTATGAAACAATTATTATCTTTATGGTGAGTTATTATTTGCAGATAAGTTAATGGCTTCCTGTGCAAATAATTGTGGAGTCAGCATACCTAAGACTTGAGTTCTCTTTAAAGAAAAAAAAATGTATTTATAGATACCTCTTCAGGGTCATTACACAAACTTCAAAGTATTAATGCTTATGAAAAGACCCTTATTTTGAATTTTTTCTATAAGTAACAGTTTTGCCATAAAATGGCCAGATCATTGTACGTAACTCATGACTTTTATTTAAAAAGCTAGTGTAATACATGACACTCACACGCAGCCACACCTTTAGAGAGGGAGAGAGAAACAGCACTGTGTCTTTTGAGCCATTTTGATGTGGATGAACTCTGGTTTCTCCAGCAGTAGCTGTAGTGGCAATGTGGAATCTAAATGGCTTATTACTATAATTAACATGGCTCAGTTGGTTCCCCCCCACCTTTTTTTTCTTTTTTTGGTTCACTAGGGTCTTCTTCTTGTCCTTTTCTGTGATCATTCATCCTTCACAATAGTACAGACATGGCCCCTGGACAGGAGAGCAGATCTTCCTGTCCTTGGTTTGTTTATACCCTTGCTTTCATATCAGAGTTTAGATAAAAATCTCTTATTTAATCATTTTTAGTTGGCTTCACATGTTTGGAGTTCTAGGTTGTCCTAATTTTGAAATATTCTCTTTGTTAGAAGTTAGATGCCTCGTGAATAAGAGATGACCCATTGTGCTCTAAATGGATGTATTGTTTTAAAAATCTAAAGTTTGGAAAGGGTGAAATCAAATATTAAAACCTCATTCCTCAAGTATAGTCACTGCTAACAGTTGCTATATTTGTCTTGTCACCAACTTATATCTTTTCTAAAGCTTCTATTGAACCTTGGTCTGAAAAATGATATTAGCATCCTTTATTCATTTCTTCTACCCTATTACTAAGATGACAAACTAGTCCTGGTTTACACAGGACTTTCCCAGTTTTAGTTCTGAAAGTCCCATATGCGGGAACCCCCTTGGTCCCAAGAGGGACCTACCCTACCCGTGACCTCCCAATTAGCTAGACTCTGACTATTACAGTGTCACAGTTAATACACTTATTTCTTATTTCTATAGCCTAACTATGAATATGTTTTTTGTTTTGTCTCTGAGTGGCTTCTGAAAACCTAAAGCCATTATGCAAATATTATTCACTGTGGAGACAAGTAATAGAATTAGATCCATAGAGAAAGAACACCTTCATGGGTCATGAAATGTCGCCACTTGAAGGAGATTTACCCAGTAGCTTCTCTTCTTCTTCTTTCTTCTTTCTTCTTTCTTCTTCTTCTTCTTCTTCTTTTTTTTTTTTTTTTTTTTTTTTTTTTTTGAGATGGAGTCTGGCTCTGCTGCCCAGGCTGGAGTGCAGTGGCCGGATCTCAGCTTACTGCAAGCTCCGCCTCCCGGGTTTATGCCATTCTCCTGCCTCAGCCTCCCGAGTAGCTGGGACTACAGGCACCCACCACCACCCCCGGCTAATTTTTTTTGTTATTTTTAGTAGAGACGGGGTATCACTGTGTTAGCCAGGATGGTCTCGATCTCCTGACCTCGTGATCCGCCCATCTCTGTCTCCCAAAGTGCTGAGATTACAGGCTTGAGCCACCGCGCCTGGCCAGCTTCACTTCTTTATAGACATTTCTCTGCTTTGGGGTTATATTTAGCTTTTCCGGAGTTTTTTTGTTTTTGTTTTTGTTGTTTTCGTATTTCATGTCGTCCTCTTCCTTAGATTCCTTTTTTCATTTGGTAGGCTACTCCCTTTGAATAACTTTTGATGTATAATATGCGTAGACGGTAAGCACTGTTATTGCATGTTTGAAAATGTCTGATTTTGTTTTCACACTTGATTATTTCAGTCTAGATTCAAAATTATTGTTTCTGAACTTTGAAGGCATTGCACCTCTGATACCTACAATCTAGTGTAGCCAATAAGTCTGATGTTAGACTTACAACATAGTTGATTGTGTGTGTGCATGGGTGTGTGTCTTTTTACCTCTTTGAACCATATAGGACTTTTTGCTTTATCCTTAGTTCTGAAATTTCATCATTATCTTTTTGTCATCAGTCCTTTTATTTTTGAGCTTTATAATCTGAAGTCTTCTCTAGCTTGGGATATTTTCTCCTCACTAATATTAATGTATCTTCACCTAGAAATCTAGTAGGTGGATTTTAGACCTCTTGGAACCGATTCTTCCTTTATTATTTTCCTTCTCTTTGTTTTTTGTTGTATGTTCTGGAGATTTTCTTGGCTTAAATTTTCCAGCCTACTGAATGAGGGCTTAGCCATATAAATGCCATTATTTAATCCATTAGATTTATGTTTTGGCCCTTATTTGTTTAAAATCTGAGCGCTTTCTCATTCTCGTTATTCTTTCCATGAAAGAAGTGTGAATGTCTATGGATATTGCCCTGGCCCTTAAGAAGGTATTGTTCTTCAATGATGATCTTCTTGGATTGCTTAGAATTTTTATTTTCCAGCATGAGAAGCACATACTGAATTTATTAAATTTTAGATAGAATGTATTTCTGTTTCCACCAAGGCCGCAGCTCCGGCTAAGTTAGGTGTCTTATGGCTCCTTGGAACAATTTAGTCTTTCCTACCTCCTGCACTCTCACGTCGTTTTTTAATGTGTTTCCTTCCATCTCCCAAGTCTTCTATAAAAGCTAGTCCGATTGCCCTCCTTCCACCTCAAGTACACAGAAGGTTCTGGAATGCCACCCCTCCCCCGCACCACTCAGCCAGAAGCTGATTTTCTCCTAACATTCATTGACCCTTGCTTGAACCTTTCTTCTCGTTGCCCCTCCCTCTCTTGCCAGGGTCACTCCTGCTAGTGTAGAATTTCTGAAGTGAAGGTAAATAAAGGTGTCAAGAAGACAAGAAAATTCCCAACCATGAGAGGGAGAGGATGGAGAATTCTGGGGGCGGGTAGCAGCCCCCTTGCCAGGTACCTCTTGTGTAACAATTGCTGTTCAGTGGTGGAGAGCTTACATTTCTACCTCTTACCTAGAAACTTGATTAGACTGGAACTTAATTTCTCAAATTATTTTATGTTCCAAAATTCAGTTCTAAGTCAAAATTAGTGAATAGATGACCAAAATAGAAGCTATTAGAATTCTCTTTATATAGCAGGGAATGGAATTATATAACCTGCATGCATTCCTGAAATTTCTTTGTGGTTTGGCTTCAGTAAATTACTACTTTACCTACAGCTTTAAAAGTATATTTAGACTTAAGTTTAAAGAGTGAGAACCACATGTGTAAACATCATTGAATACCATTCTTTTAATGAATGGGGAATGTTATTTATATTCTGTCTTCACTTCCTCTGGAAAGCCCATTTCTTTTGGGAAGGCTTTAACTTATATTGTACTCACCTTAGAAAGTGAAAAGAATTCACTTTAGTATATTTTAACCCAGCCACAAAATTTTCACTGTTGCTGCTGGGACCTGCTTGGCCCCAATCTCTGAGTACAGTGTTTTAAAATTGAACTGTCTTAAAATAGCAAGACAATATATATGCCACTAGAATAGAGGATGGGTATGTTTAAAGGATTTGAATAACCCTTATTAATGCTTTAATTTTTTACAATGCTATGTATTTCTCTAGTTTTCTTTTTTAATTTTTAAGAAATTGACAACATACTCATGGAATACATAATAATGTTCATCATCTCCAACATTTTATCATTTTTTGTGTTGGGAATATTCAATATCCTTCTAGCTATTTGGAACTACATATTATTGTTAATTACAGTCATCTGTGGTGATATAGAACACTAGAATTTATTCATCCTGTCTAGCTGTAATTTTATGTCCTTTAACAAATCTCTCCCTATCCTTTTTTTTTTTTTTTTTTTTTGAAAAACAGTTTTGCAGTTAGTATTTCAGTGACAATGAGGCAGGCAGGTGGGTGGGAACCGATGACCAAGAGCTTCCTGGGCTAGCCTGAAGCGTCTGGGCTCATCTACATAGCGATGGGGACCATTGGAAGGATTGAAGCAAAGAACTCCATATGATCATGCTTATCGTGTAGCTGGCAGGGTGCAAGTAGACTAGGAGGCAGAGCAGAGGGGAGGTCTTGTGTAATGCATGTCAGAAAGCAGTGGAGCCATGGACCAGGCAGGAATTATGGTTCCTGTCCAATTCTGAACCTTTGTCCGGTATCAGTGGTGCTGCCATTAGACTAATTTGCTGGTTATTTTATAAAGATTCCTTTTAGGGCTGGAAGGGACCTTGGAAGTTTTTATGCAACTGTCATTTTGTAAGTGGTAAAAGCCTAAGGAAGTGAAATGACTCCTCCAAGTCAGACAGCTCATTAATAGCAGATCTTGGCCTTGGGCCCAAATCTTTCGATTCCAAAGCCACCGCTTTCCCTGTAGGGTTACCCATCTGGCCCTACCTGCTGTCTGCTAAGCACATGCCCAGGCCAGCATCCTGCCAGTTGGACCTATCACCTGATTGTTGATGGTGCAGAATGTGATATTGACAGACTTTCTGTTTTTTTCTAGTCAGCTCATGACTGACTCTCCTAAATGACTTCATTATAATTTTCCCAACTCTTCCCAAATGCGCAGCCTTGCCCAACTTTTTCAGAAGATGATCTTGACTTCTACTTCTCTGAACAAATAGAAATCACTTGAGAACACACAGGGCCATGGCCTGCCACCAAATCTACCAAGAAGCATCATGTTCCTGCCTTTGTCATAACAGCAAGTGTGTCCCCATCTTAATTAACACTGGGTCCTGGGCTCTGGGTCCTCGTTCTTCCTGTCTTTTCAGGGATGATTTGACTTACTCTTCCTTTTTCAGTATTTTCAACCCCTTCCTCTCTAAAAGATCTGTCTTGTCTCTATTTATATATCATCCGGACTCTTCAACGTAAAACCCTGCTTGGAATACCTACCCCACAATAGCTCTTTCTACTTCCCTCCCCTCAGGACTTGTGTAAGATACATGGTGTTTCACTCATCGCCCTGAACTGTTTCCACTTTAGCCCTTACAATTTCCCCAAACTGCTCTCATTGACCTCATGCTACTAAATCCAGTGAGCACATTCTACTTGGTTGTTCATTTAACAATTATTTGCGAGCATCTGCCATGTGCTGGGCATCTGGCATGCTGTGGTACACAGAGAAATGGGGTCTCCTGTGGTCTAATGTTGGGGACAGATGTTAAAGAAATACCTATAGTTGCTGAATATTTAGATCAGAAAGTGCAAATCTAACTAATTTTATGGCAGGAGTACTATATGTCAGTTTTTTAGTGGACACTAAATGTCAGTTTCATAGTGAAAAACTTGTGGCTAGAGAATGCTCTAGCTTATCATCTGTGCACTATGAGTGTCCTGCCCTTTAATCTGGGTTTAACTGTACACACAGCCAAATGCCCCCACTATTAGAGGCTCTTTTACCTTTTATGTAGTCAAGATACCTTGACTGAACATGCGCATAAACAGAATCTGAAGAAATATTACTCTGTTCATGGAGTTAGAAACTAGAAACCGTATATATCTATATTCTAAATAAAATTATTCTAAAATAAACAAGTTTAATATAGTCTAAACTGGCAAGATAGATTGAAGAAAACCCTAATGGCTTCCGTGAAGGAAAGCGAAAATATTATGCAGAAGAGATGATCTGTGAGGTTCAGATTCTATGAAAGATTTTTGAAATGGTAATCATATTCAGTTTTGAACCATTTTAAGATCAACAAAATAACCGTGTAAGCACATGTTAGATATGCTAATGAAGGTTTAGTGAAAGTAAAAGTTTTCTCAAGTCCAGATTGAAAATGGCAAGGTGTTTTTGCATATGTCAGTTGTCTCTCTCTTATTTTCCTCATGTGCTACATTATTCAATTTTAACAGTTACCGTCTTTTTAGAAGTAAAAATGGTCCATGTTAGCAAAACCAAAGGTTTCCAGGAAGTACTAGTGGCTGTAGTGCCGTGGAACGTGTGGATGAATAAATCACCGTTTGGTAGTAGCTGTAAAACGTTTTATTGGAAGCCAGCCCTTCGTATTCATGTTTCCTTTTTCCCTCCCCTGAAACTGAAAGTTCATTGAAATAGCCTCAAGATAGATGTTAAGTAAAAACTCTGTGATATATTTGGAAGTTCTCTTTTTTAAAAACCAATATGTCAAAGCCTGTTTTACTTGACTGATGTGGAAAGGCAAAAAAAAAAAAAAAAAAAAAAAAAAAGCAAAAGGAAATTACCTTTCTAAATAGAACATTTTCAAGTGATGTAACACTTTTTTCCATACGTTGCCTGAATAAAGTATATTTTTACAGAAGCCTGGTTAAAAAAATTGTGCTTCACCATTAAATAAATAGGTGAATACATATTCAGATTTTAAAGTTATCTCCTAAAATATTAGTCTATTAAATAAGTGGCACAAAAAATCTAATATCCTGTTTCCCTTTATCAAATCTGTTTGACATGTGAGACAGTACAACTTTGGAAACCACAGCCATCTGAATTCTGTTCATTTGAGGGAATTTTATTATTTTAATTAACATTCATTTTCACTGCTTGTTAACACATTCTGAATTGCTTGAAGTTACTGACCTAGATTGAAAGAAGCTCTTGAACTCTATCAAAGGTGGTGCTTATAAATATTTTCTGCTTAGAAAATGTTGCTCAGTTTCTGTGGCTTCCTCCATTTTATTACGTGTAGAATCTGCCAAAACCTTGCTAACTTTCATAATCGCCTTCCTTTTCCCCATTTATGCCTGGACTTGAGTATCTCTGGAAAGTCTTGTCTTACCCATAATTTTCCTCCACCAGTATGCTACCAAGACCCAAATTTTAATATCAAAGTTGTATTTTGTTATGCTTTCAGAAATTTACTGTATAACTACAGTTGCCTTTGGGCATTGTCTTTAATGCTGTGCCAGCCATCCCACTGGCTAAAGATCCCGTGACAGTAAGGACTGAATCTGTCCCAATCATGGCTACATCTTTAGCACCTGCACTGGTATGCTGTTGGTGTTCAAATGTTGGATGCATTCAAGGCATTTTAGGATAGCACAGGCTGCTCAAGTAAAAGCGTTGATAACTGTATTACAGCACTTGTGATATAGCTGCTATCCAGTTTGTGTCCTGGTATGTATCCCTTCAAGAACCTGATGTCTTAGGCAGTGGCTTAGTATTTTTCTATGTAACCCTACTGTCTATAACAGCACCTGTAATAGTAGCAGTACTTAAGTGAAGCTCATTCATTGAAGAAACATTCCCTACTTTTTACATTTTTGCCCAGCATCCCCTCCAACTTTAAAAACTCAAGGAAAATAGTGACGGAATTCCCAGTTCTTTGGCCAGCTTTTCTTTATTAAGAGGCCATCTTTGCTGTAAGTATGAAAAACAGAGAGACATACCAGGGAATATGAGGAAGAGGTCACCTACTGGAATGCCTCATCTCTAACTAAGTATTAGAATTAATTATCCTTTGCCAGCTAACTATGCCAATTTTTAGTCTGTTTAAAAAAAAATAGGAAATAGTAAAAATCTAAGGTCTGGACCGTCAAAATTTGGTGTTGGGTTCTTGTTGTTTGTCTGCTTTTAGTTTCCTTTTTAAAAGCTCACAGTCGGCCGGGCGCGGTGGCTCACGCCTGTAATCCCAGCACTTTGGGAGGCCGAGGCGGGCGGATCACGAGGTCAGGAGATCGAGACCATCCTGGCTGACACGGTGAAACCCCGTCTCTACTAAAAAATACAAAAAACTAGCCGGGCGAGGTGGCGGGCGCCTGTAGTCTCAGCTACTGGGGAGGCTGAGGCAGGAGAATGGCGTGAACCCGGGAGGCGGAGCCTGCAGTGAGCTGAGATCCGGCCACTGCACTCCAGCCTGGGCGGCAGAGCGAGACTCCGTCTCAAAAAAAAAAAAAAAAAAGCTCACAGTCAACTTACCATGAAATCTAGCCCAGATTCTAGAAGCATCTGTTTTCAGTGTAACACATCTTAATAATGTAGTAAGAACCTCAAATCAATCCTGCCTCATATTGGTGTGTGTCCTGTGGAACCTAGGAATTGATACAAACTGGAAACTGAACTCATCTTAAAAGCTCAACTCATTTCATAAATTGTATTTACATGTAGCATGTGGTGCCTAATGAGACAGGCAAAGGTAATATACAATATCTGGATTGAGTGGGGAGAACCTTTCTTTTGACAAATCTTTCCTAATATATCTGTCAAAGCACCACTGAAAACAATTCAATGGATTAAAAACTGCTTGATGTATGTAGCTTTTCTAAAATGTGAGCTGTGTTTCTTGAAGATACCATACTTCATTCACTTTACAATTCCTCATGCCTGCATAGTGCCTGGCTCATACCAGGCATTCACTACATAATTGAATCAAATGATGAGTAAAACTTGTATATGTACTGGTTAGGAGACTAAGAAATAGCAGTTACCAAAAGATTTGTACCTCTCCTGTGTGGTTTCCACTTCCAAATTCTAGGATTTTTCCCCCTAAGTGATTGACACCCACTGTATTTTTTTTTCTTTCAAAAGAAGAAATGGCCATTTGCATATATCATATTAGAAATTAAAATTGACTTGGATTACAGGCATGAGCCACCATGCCCGGCCGACAGTGTTTTTTGTATTCTTCTTATTTTTGCAACTTTTCTTGGTATTTCCAAATATATTCTTTTAAGTTAGTAATATCCTTTCTAGAAAAAATCAGGATACTTTTTAAAAGATAACTTCTCCAGGAACAACAAAAAGATCCCTAGAAATACATCTCGTGAAAGATCCATGAGACCTTTATGTAGAAAATGGAATAATTTTAACTTCATTGGAAGTTATTTTTAAGGATCTAAATAGTGTGGAGAGGTAACATAGACAATATCATTATTATAATATAAAGATGTTGATTTTCTCATATGTAGATCTAATGCAACACCAATCAAATTCAACATGCTTTTGGTGGAACTTAGGTTAATTCTAAAATTTATATAGAACAAAGATAAGATTCTTAAGTAGCCAAAATAATTCTGAAGAAGCGTGTAGAAGGATTTACCAATGTTATTTATATTGTTACAAAATCATAGTTACTTAGGCAGTGTGATTTTGCCAATAGGGATAAGCAGTTAGACCAATAAAATAGTAGTCTTGAAACAGGCCCACATTTCTATAGAATCCTAATATGTAACAGATGTGCATTGCAAATAAGAGGAAAGAATAAATTAGTAAGTGACTCTGGGGTAATTGGTTATCCTTATGGAAAAAATGAAAATGTATCCCTGCCTCACACATATACAGTCATCAATTTCTACTGGATCAAGGACTTACATGTGAAATTACAAAGTGTTTAAAAGAAATATATAAGAATATTTTCATGTCCTTGGGATAGGAAAAGAATTTCTTAAACAAGACAAAAATCATTAAACCATAGACATATGTAACTGCATTATATTTAAGATCCTCTGTTGAGAGTGAAGATAAATCATAATCCATAACAGACCTGTGGATTTATATATTGAAGAATACATGAAGAACTCCAACAAATTCATAAGAAAAAGACAATTCAGTAGAAAATGGGCAAAATGCATGAACAGGTTTTTCACAGGGAAGGAAACATGAATGCATATGAAAATATGCTCATCAACCTCATTAGTAGTTAGGAAAATGCAAATTTAAACCATAACAATACCATTCCACACCCAGGAGAATAGCTATAGCTATAATTACAATTTTGTAGCATCAAGTGTTGGCCATAATGTAGTGTAGAGCCAGTGGAACTCTTACACACTTTGGCTGGAGTGTAAATTAGTACAATTCTTGAAAAACTTTAGCATTACCAGTAAAGTTCACCATGTGTGTGATGAACAGCCTAACACTTTCAATTCAGATAAATACAATGTAGAATCTCCAGCACATGAATACAGAAGAAATGTACAGCATTGCTTTTAGTAGGAAAAAAACCCAAACTGGATACAGTGTACAGGTCCAAACACTAGAACATATAAATATACCACAAATTATTCAATAACATACTATCCACCCGTACAAACAGTTGAACTACATGATTGGCAAAATAACATGGGGGAGATCTCACACAATATTGAGTGAGAGAAAGCAAGTCACAATAGTGTATGTACAAGCCTGTTTTACAGTTCAAAAGCACACAAAATTTATCAGAATGGGGTTTCTCCATGTTGGCTTATCCTCGAACCCTATGTGTTTGCAGGATGGCTGCAGCAGCTCTCCTCCCTCTTGTTCTTATCTAATAGTGGGGAAAAGTTCTGTTTCCTTCTTCATAAAACCCAAAAATTAGATCTCGGTGGCCCTGATTGGTCTGGTGTGGGCCATGTGCCAATCCATGAACTAATCACAGTAATTAGGGGGATGAAACATGATGAATGGCTTAGCCTAATTAATGTCATTCCGAGCACATGGGCTGGGAGTAGGGCAAAGGAGAGGAAAATGTTGGTGTGAATGCCAGAAGGAGGGTAGATGGATGTCAGGCTTCAAAACCAACAGATGATGTTATTCCACCCACTTCATAGAAGCCAGTTTGTATTACACAAGCCATTGTTACTTGCTGATGTCTATGAATGAAATGAAACAGCTCAAAGAAGGGCAGGTAGAAGCAAGAAAGAGGTTTTTATGTTGCAGTGGATGTAGAGTCATAAGTTACCTAGCTGACATTCCCAGATTGGAAGGGACAGATGTGACATGGCTCTTCAGGATGGCAGGTAGGAGCAGCAGCATGGATCTATTCCAAATAGAGATTATTTTGAGATCTACCTGATCAGATTTTATATCCCCTCAAAAATATTCCCTTTGTTTTCGTGTACTTGACCATCTTTGTTACTGACTTAAATCATATTTTCTGGAAACTCATGGGAGGAACATTGATAGATTTACCCTTTTGGCATTATTACAGTTCGACACTGATCTGAAGTCCTGTCATTTCTGGTAGCCCCTTATATGGATTTCTCCCCTCACTTTGTTTCTTTTACAAAGTTCATGTGTTTTACTCAAGAAATAACACATTTTGTGCTTATGAACAAATGTGTCGGGCTCCTATATATCAAACAATTGACATTTTTGGGAAAATGTTTATGCTTTGGGTCTTTGCATAGTCAGTATCATATTTAGAAGTGTTATTATCAGACATGACTTTAAATCATTCTTGTTTAAGCCACGCCTAACTCAGACCATTAAAAGCCACTTTACCTAGTCACATAGAATAACAATGGCGTTTTATTTTGTCCTGCATATAAAAAGCAAGGTTGGTCTTTTTCGTGGGTAATTGTTGTTAACATTCATTCTAGAATAACTAGAATTGATCCACAGTTATTGTCAGAACACATAGCTTTGAGTCTGTTGTCTAAAATTAAAGGTAAGTTTATTTTAGACACTGTAGTTAAAAGGACATGGTGATACATTCGTCTCCTTTTTACAAAATCAACCCTGACATTTTATTTGTTTTTATACTCAAACTCACATGAGTTGTGTTTTGCCCATATAACTTATTTTAAACATCACCTTGCTTATAGTGTGGACTATAAGTTTAGCATTGTTCTTTGGCCAAAAGCAATAAAATGTGACCTGTTTCACCGTGATTCAGTGAAGTGCAGTCAGTATTTTCTCTTCACAAATATAACACTGATGGCTATTTTTAACACTTCCCCAACCTTCAGAAGTGTAATGAAGTTTTGTTTTGACGTGAAATTCTATTTGGATTTAATGTCCTGAGTATAATATATTAGTGGATTTTGCACTTAAGGCCAGATAATCAAATATTCTTAATTTTTTTTAAATCCTATTTTGAATTTATAGAACAACCTCTGAGGTTCTCAAGTATTCGCCTATAAATAAACATTGCTGATTGTAAAAGCCCTCTTGCTGTTCTCATATTCCTATAATAACCAAAATTATAAATTCATTGGTTTACCTCATATTGAATTTCCTGACTAGACGATGCTGTTTTCTTTTTTTAAAAAAAATGCATTTGCATTTTTCATCATTTCTCAGGAGGGAATCATTGTCTAAAGATTACTTTAAATGTCTTCTATATAGATTCTTTAAGCATTATTTTTCTGAATATGATCTATTTTCAGACTGTCTTCATTTTCATTTGTTTATGACTCATCATTTCTGCCACTGGATTAAAAACCAGTGCTTTTTAAATAGCTTGTTTTAAATGATCTTAACCTTTACTATTTCTAATAGGTTTTAAAAAGATGTTTCTTTTGTGGTATCTTTCTAGGTATTCAACCTTGTCACCTGCTGATGGAGGTAATTTGGCAGTTCATTTTCTTTCACTGTTGACCAGTGAACATCTTTTATTCCTGACTTTTAATAAAAATATCTGTTGATTTCAGGTCTTCTTAAAAATCATGGTAAACTATCCTATTTCTCCATGCACTGAGAGATGACCATATGTAGGTGCTGAGTTTACCCCATGCCATTTTGGCATCTTTGAAAGATAAGAATAGGTGTTGATTTTCTGTGACCTATTGATAGGGCGTAATGGATCTATTTATATAATATTTATAGAATAAATCTTATCTATGTAGATGTGTTGTATACTAGAAATTGAGTTTTCTGAGCACTTAATTTAGGGCTCTTACATCTTATCTAAGTCAAACATGCCTCTTTTCTCTCTTTGTACCTTACCAGACTTGTGCTGGCTTTATCAAATTGGGGAGCCTCATTTTTCCTTTATCTTGAAAGCTTTTCATATCGTTTGGGAATTATCTAATCCTTGAGGTAAACCATATGTATTAGTTGTTTAGCCTTTATATTTTTGGTTCAGTGTTGATAATTAAATATCACCTTATAAAACTGTTTCCAATGAAATGTTTGAATTTATTCACAGGATATTTTTATATAGTATTCATGATTTTTTTCATCCTTTCCATTTCTGTGATATAGTCCTCTAATAATTCTAGTTTTGTGTTGGATTTTTAAGACCAAATTTGTCAGAAATCTGCCCATGAAGTATTTCGTTCTGCAATGAACCATCTACTGGTTTTTAAATATTTAAATCACAGAATCTTGCTTTTGTTTTTATTTCTGTCTTGCCTATATCATATTTATTTCAGACTTAACTGAGCTTAAACATTTAATTTTTTTATTCCCTTCAATGAAAAAGTACTCGTGTTACAAATGAAACTGCATTGTTTTTACTCCTCGTATGCAGAATAAAATTAGCTAATTTTCATTATCCCCACCCATTTCCCCATTTTTGATGATTTGAGCTAGGGTTTCAGACCTAGGTGGAGCTAATTATAGTAACGCTTTTTATTAAGTTTTTATTTTTTTCCAAAAATTTTGGAAGCCAGCACTCTAATTGGGCTGTTTTTATAATAATAGCACATTCTGTGCCTGCCTTTAATATTCCCTACCAGTGCTATTGAGTAGCTACCATTTCACTCTGAAGTTTTTCTTTTGATTCATCCCTCAATCAACTGGAATATATTTGAGTAACTTTTTTTCATGAAGATACCCAGCTGAGAAATTTCTAAGCACTTTTTTTTTTTTTAATTTTAAAACTCTGCAAATGTTGAAATGTCTGTGGTTCTTTCTTTTTAAAAACAGTGACCAGGCTGGGCACGGTGGCTTATGCCTGTAATCCCAGCACTTTGGGAGGCCAAGGCGGGCAGATCACCTAAGGTCAGGAGTTCAAGACTTGCCTGGCCAATATGGTGAAACCCTGACGCTACTAAAAATACAAAAAATTAGCTGTGTGTGGTGGCATACACCTGCAGTTCCAGCTACTTGGGAGGCTGAGGCAGGAGAATTGCTTGAACCTGGGAGGTGGAGGTTGCAGTGTGCCAAGGTTGCACCATTGCACTCCAGAATGGGTGACAAGAGCAAAACTTTGTCTCAAAAAAAAAGAAAAGAAAAAAAAAGAAAAACCAAAACAGTGACCAGAAAAATTGCAGTCCCAAATTTCACCAGATGTAAGCCTCACCCCAATGAGCTTGACCCCTCAACTCTCTTGCACTGATGGAAAGTAAGAACTCAGGGAAGAGTGGCTGTGGCCTTAGGCAGTTGTTGGAGGACTTGTGTTTTGGAGCTAGGGATGCTGCGGTGGACAAGGACTGAAATCAGAGCCTCTCCTTCCATTCCCTGCTTCATGGACTCGAGTTTTCTCTCTCCTTTGTTGGAGGAAATTCTTCCTGGCTTCTGGCAAGTCACTGAACTCCTTTGTTTACAGAGCTGTTGTATGTTCACGTCTCCTTTTGAATTATCAGAGTATTTCAAGGGAAAGGGAAAAATCAAGGATGATAGGACATCAGTAACTTTCTAATACCACATCCTTGAATCTTTTCATTTTTGAATTAAATGTTTATCATTATTGCTATAGGCCTATTACAGTCCAGTAGCATGATATGGCCTTTTCCTATGAAAATCCTGGCCTTTGGGCATCTAGTCTTCCTTTTAAACCACTTAAAATTAGCCGTGATAGCTCATCCACGTTCCATTAAAAGAATTCTGAAAAAGTAATATTTAAGTAAACAGCAATTTATTTTTTGTTTTTACTGCAGGTGAAGACTGATGAGAAGAGTCTGTGGGTGAAGACATTGAAAAGGTTTCAACTATACAAGTGAGCTCTTTTCATTTTTTTGCCACTTCAGTATGAAACATGTTAAAAGCTTAACGTATTCATAACTTCAGTTTGTTGGGTATTTTTGTATAAGTGTGCTCTGTAAGTCACATTTTTCGATTTTGAAGTATAGCAGTCCCCCTTATCTGTGGGAGATATGTTCCAAGCACCCCATGGATGCCTGAAACCATGGATAGTATTGACTCTATATGAACTGTTTTTCCTATACATGCATATCTATAATAAGATTTCATGTCTATATTAGGCACAGTAAAAGATTAACAACAATGAATAATAAGATAGAACAATTATAACAACTCACTATCATAAAAGTTATGTGAATATGGTTTCTCTGTCTCTCAAAATACTGTAATACTTTCAGACCACAGTTGACTGCAGGAAACTGAAACTGCAGAAAGTGAAATGACCTATTAGAGGAGCTACTGTAGTCATTTTTTTCTCTTTTTGAGACAGGGTCTCGCTTTGTCACCCAGGCTGGAGTGCAGTGGTGCAATCTCACCTCACTGCAACCTCCTCTCGATTTGAAGTGATTCTCCTGCCTCAGCTTCTGGAGTAGCTGGGATAACAGGCACATACCACCATGCGTGGCGCATTTTTGTGTTTTTAGTAGAGATGGGGTTTCACCATGTTGGCCAGGCTGGTCATGAACTCCTGACCTCAAGTGAGCCACCCACCTCGGCCACCTAAAGTGCTGGGATTACAGGTGAGAGCCACCACGCCCAGCCCTGTAGTCTTTTTTAAAACAGAAAAATCTATTCCCAAATAGTCTTTAGACTGGGCACAGTGGCTCACACCTCTAATCCCAGCACTTTGGGAGGCCAAGGTGGGTGGATCACCTGAGGTCAGGAGTTTGAGACCAGCCTGGCCAACATGGTGAAACCCCATCTCTACTAAAAATATAAAAATTATCTGGGCGTGGTGGCACCTGCCTGTAATCCCAGCTACTCAGGAGGCTGAGGCAGGAGAATCACTTGAAGCAGGGCAGCAGAGGTTGCAGTGAGCAGAGATTGCACCACTGCACTCCAGCCTAGGGGATAGAGCGAGACTCTCTCTCAAAAAAACAAAACAAAACAAAAGTCTTTATTTTGTATAGAATAATGACAAATATTGTTGCCAAAGGATAAAAAATTAAAGAAACTGCGTACTACAGATTAACATACACAAAGACTCACAATGGAATCAGTGTAATTGCTCATGACCCATTTCAGAGGCATTTCTTCCCACTGGCCTTCTGGTGTTATTGAATTCATCTTTAGGTAATATTTTAAATCCTTTTCATTGGCTAGAAAAGTTCTGTGCTTTTTTTTTAAACTTACTTTTCTTTAAGATTGAAAATCTCATTTTAATTTGGTGGTGGTGGTTCTTGAAAAACCACAGTGACACTAAAAGGGAAAGGAAGGAAGAGGAGATATGCCTTTCTGTTAGGTCCAGGCAATTATTTTACTCTGTTTCTTTCCTAAGTACTTTAATTTATCAGGCTCTGACCACATTATCAACTATTTGTCAAGGCCTGCGATGGTAAACTACTGCTACTCAATCATACATCAAATGCTTACTAGAGTGTTAGGAATAGATGAAAAAATTTAGTCTGGTAAGCACAGTGGTATCACTTTTTACTGATAAAAAAGTTTATATTCCCAGGAGGCGGAGCTTGCAGTGAGCTGAGATCCGGCCATTGCACTCCAGCCTGGGTGACAGCGCGAGACTCCGTCTCAAAAAAAAAAAAAAAAAAAAAGTTTATATTTTCAGCCGGGTGCAGTGGCTCATGCCTGTAATCCCAGCACTTTGGGAGGCAGAGTGGGGTGGATCACGAGGTGAGGAGTTTGAGACCAGCCTGGCCAACATAGTGAAACCCCTTTGCTATTAAAAATATAAAATTAGCCAGGCGTGGTGGTTCATGCCTGTAATCCCCGCTACTTGGGAGGCTGAGGCAGGAGAATCCCTTGAATCTGGGAGGCAAAGGTTGCAGTGAGCCCAGATCGCACCATTGCACTCCAGCCTGGGCAACGAGAGTGAAACTCTGTCTCAAAAAAAAAAAAAAAAGAAAAAGAAAAGCTTATACTTTCAATTTTATACCACGTCTCTTTTTTTTTTTTTTTAACCAAGCAATAATGTAAAACAATTAAAAGCTTAAGTGCAACAATGGGTTAGAGCCTTGCCTTTAACTCGCAAAATAATATTGCTTTATTGGAGACATAAATATTTAAAACACTGAACTGTTCTCGAAGTACTCAAAGTTATTACAAAGACAAATAGTATTTTAATAGAGTCGAGATTACTTTGCTTGTGTCAGAGTTCATCAGTGCTTTGCTAACTGGTAAAACAATGGTTTTCTTACTGCAGATCTTTATTACTGGCAAGAAAGTCCCAGAAGTTCTTTTCCCTAACTTATGACTAGAATGCTGAGTAGCTTGAAAATCAATAGGTCCTGGCGTAGAGCTGACTTATTCATTAGTCACAGTGCTCAGGGCCCGTGATACTTTTCAGTGGCCCATGGAATTGTTTTAACTTTATTTTTAAAACAGAAGAAAAAAATGAACATAGTAATAAGGAACATATAATATGGAACCTAGCTTGGATTATATTTGTCTTTATACCAATGCAGTTGTAAAATTTAATTTAATATTTTTTTCGTGGAGGAAGAGGCTCACAAAGGCCAAATTGTCCAAGGCCCACAAAAGTCAACATGGGGCCCCACCTGTGTTATAGGTCAGGCTCACCCCACGTGTGTGTGAGATTCAGTCATTTGGATGCATTTTAAAAAAAAGAGTAAACAGGCTGGGCACAGTGGCTCACGCCTTTAATCCCAGCACTTTGAAAGGCCAAAGCTGGCAGATCGCTTGAGCCTAGGAGTTCGAGACCAGCCTGGGCAATATGGCAACATGGTGAGACCCCATGTCTGCAAAAAATACAAAGATCAGCTGGACGTGGTGATGAGCTCCTGTAGTCCTAGCTTAGGAGACTGAGGTGGGAAGATTGCTTGAACTCAGGAGGCAGAGGTTGCAGTGGGCTAAGACTGCATCAGTGCACTCCAGCCTGGGTGACAGAGTGAGACCCTATCTCAAAAAAAAAAAAAAAAAAAAAAAAGAAAGAAAAAGAGTAAATATTTTCTATTTTAGAAATGATGATCTTCTCTGTAAATGAGTCCATAGATATATCTGCTCATAAGAGAGATGCATGCTTATATCAACAAAGGAAGAAAGAAATGGCATGTTGTTAGGCTAGATTGCTCTAGTTGTTCATTCTGTTTTCCTAAAATCAAATAAATATTTCCCTGTCCGCACTCATTGATATTGTTAGCTTTGTAATATGACTAATTTATTTGGTACTACAAAAACTGCTAGATGGATAGATACAAAGATAATTTTCTGAACAAAATTGTCCCCACATTTTGTTCTCTGTGCCTTCTTGTCCAGGGTTTCAGCTACCCTGGTTCTTTGATGGAAGGGCATCAGGGCAGAGCTGCCACTTAGGGTACACAGCATAGGACTGCCCGGGTGACAGAAAGATGCAAATTCACGTCCAGGCACCGGGTGCTGAGGGCGCCCTGATCTTTGCTGTTCTTGCTAGCATTTCCTGAGCCTCTTGTGCTGGTGAGTGGGATAACAGGATAGTGACGCCTTTTATTAAAGACACCAAAGATTAGAAATGATATGTTTTCCAGCCTAGATTTTGCCATTGCTCAGCACAGCTGTGCTCTGTAATCCATGGTACCTTGTGGCCCTACTGTGAGGCAGTCCTCTTCTCTGGAGGGTAGGCATCACCCTCCAGTTTCTTCCGTCCCCATCTGACTGAGGCACTGACACTGCCCTCTCATGAGCAGGTGCAGGAGCACCACACTGAGCCCATCCCAGGTCAGTAGCTACCTTTGTGGTAACTTGGTATTGTATAATCTCAACATTGAAGGCCTTGTGGGATTGAAATATTACTGCTTTTTACCTCTAAGACTTAGAAATAATATGGTGAAGGCATGCCCAAGAAGGAATCAACACTGCTCAGCCCTTCACATGTCTTCTAGGTGACCTTGCTACTGTGTCCCAGGGCCCTGTAAGTGTTTTCCTCGGGGCTGATGGATTTATTGTAAGGCAGCTAATAGAAGAATGATTGGTGGCTATAGCATAAATGATTCACATTATGAATAAGTAACTTGTTGTACTGAGCTAGACATAGCTAAGAATATAACCATCGAGGGGAATTCTTGGCAGTATGCCAGAGGACAGGGATGGAAATGCAGTGTTTGATCTTTAGAAAGTCATTGAAGTGCTTTCCTTCAGATTCTTCCATTGCAAAATCTCCTGATTATCACCTGGCTTGGTGGTGTTATAAAAATGATTTTTAAAAATATGTAAAGATTAAAATTGTTATACAAACCAAATATAGTAGTTACAAAAATATGCACAGAATTACAACATTCGGAAAGTGTGCAGATTAAGTCTGCCTAAGCATTGAACATCTCTTTTGCTTTAAAAAAGTCTCCTAGAGAAATAGGAATGCTTTTACACTGTTGGTGGGAGTAAATTAGTTCAACCATTGTGGAAGACAGTGTGGCGATTCCTCAAGGATCTAGAGCCAGAAATACCATTTGACCCAGCAATCCCATTACTGGGTATATACCCAAAAGATTATAAATCATTCTGCTATAAAGACACACGCATGACCAGGTGTGATGGCTCATGCCTGTAATCCCAGCACTTTGGGAGGCCAAGGCCGGCAGATCATGAGGTCAGGAGATCAAGATCATCCTGGCTAACACAGTGAAACCCCGTCTCTACCAAAAATACAAAAAATTAGCTGGGCGTGGTGGCGGGCGCCTGTAGTCCCAGCTACTCGGGAGGCTGAGGCAGAAGAATGGTGTGAACCTGGAAGGCGGAGCTTGCAGTGAGCTGAGATCAGCCACTGCACTCCAGCCTGGGCGACAGAGTGAGACTCTGTCTCAAAAAAAAAAAGACACATGCACACATATGTTTATTGCAGCACTGCTCACAATAGCAAAGACTTGGAACCAACCCAAATGCCCATCAATGATAGACTGGATAAAGAAAATGTGACACACATACACAATGGAATACTATGCAGCCATAAAAAAGGATGAGTTCATGTCCTCTGCAGGGACATGGATGAAGCTGGAAACCACCATTCTCAGCAAACTAACAGAAGAACAGAAAACCAAACAACCGCATGTTCTCATAAGTGGGAGTTGAGCAATGAGAACATATGGACACAGGGAGGGGAACATCACACACCAGGACCTGTTGGGGGGTGGGGGGCTAGGAGAGGGATAGCATTAGGAGAAATATCTAATGTAGATGATGGGTTGATGGGTATAGCAAACCGACATGGCACATGTATACCTGTGTAACAAACCTTCACGTTCTGCACATGTGTCCCAGAACTTAAAATATAATAAAAAATTTAAAAATTTTAAAAAACAATTTTAAAAAAAAGTCTCCTAGAAGTTTGAATACCTTAAGGTGGTATAGGGACTAGACATTTTGTGGGGGAGACTTTGTCATTATAGACCCTTTAGTTATAGCTGGTGAAGAATCTGAGGGGCTCCCTAACTATTCTTGAGACAAAAAGGGTATGAGATTCAAAAACAATACTTGTTTTCTCTCAAAGGGGTGACCTTCGGAGCGAGGAAGGAACTAGCTCCTGTTCCTGTCCTTGGAACTGGCAATTAGGAGCCTCTTGGACAGTATGTCCTCAGTTTTGTAGAATTATGGTAATAGTTTTCTGTTGAAAATGAGGATGGGAAGGGGACATTGTGGTCAAATAAGTTTGCGATTTCAGTAAGGTTAATCAGCTCATGATGCTGCAGACTCTTACATGCTGCCCTGAATGGCATGTGTTCAACAAGGAGGTGTTATAGGCAGGGTTTCCCAAACTTCATTAAGCATGGAACACCTCCTTTCATGCCAACACTCCTTTAATTTTAAATTACTTTAGTAGTTTAAACTACTAAAAACTACTTTAGGGCCAGGCGCGGTGGCTCAAGCCTGTGGTCCCAGCACTTTGGGAGGCCAAGACGGGCAGATCACGGGGTCAGGAAATCGAGACCATCCTGGCTAACACGGTGAAATCCCATCTCTACTAAAAAACACAAAAAAACTAGCCGGGCGAGGTGCCGGGTGCCTGTAGTCCCAGCTACTCGGGAGGCTGAGGCAGGAGAATGGCGTGAACCTGGGAGGCGGAGCTTGCAGTGAGCCAAGATCCGGTCACTGCACTCCAGCCTGGGCGACAGAGCGAGACTCCGTCCCCCTCCCCCCCCAAAAAAAACTCCTTTAAACTACTTTAGTTTTTAAACCTATTACGATATTGTTCTGTGGAAGATAGTTTGGTAAATGCAGATTTAAGGTCAACTATGGTGAAGAGAAGTGGCCAGCACAAACACAGAAATGGGTTACAGGAAGAAATATGAATGGATTGAAGCAATAATTGCATTCTGCCCCTGTTGGAGGAGCTCAGAGAAAGACCATTTGGAGGACACAGTTCTATACAATAGTACCATGCACTCTAGCTGGATAACTTGTGATGGCACCAACCCTCATGTTTGCTAGTTAGGGAGCCTGTGGCCTTCTGCGGTCTTGTTGGGCTGACTCTGTGCTTCCTGCATAAAAGTGATAGGGCATCCCAAAACATTTAGTTACAGCACTGGCTCCAGGACCAGTGAAGAATGACTTTCAGTCATCTCAAATTCTAAGGTGAAAATTTGTTTAGACCTTTTGCTATCAAGCTACCTCCAATCTAATAAGACTTAACAGATCCTGATGGACTCCTTAGGCAACACATGGTTCAAAGAGAAGTGGCATAAAATTACTTAGCCAAAGTTGTTATTGATAACTTCATTAAAAGTTACCTCTGAGGGATGATCAAGAATTTCTGCTTTGTAGAAAGCACTGAGCTAAGTATTGTGAAGGATATGAAGGCAACTATACAAGGCTTCTGCCAATAAATTAGAAATTAATCTGAAATTGATGGTACCAAAGCAGTTAGAAAGGTGATCAGAAGAAATGGGCTTCGCTTGTGAAAGGACTGTGTCTTTGAAAATACTGCAAGTTTTCTGTTGGTTGGGTACAATTATTTATTAAGTCAAAATTGTTTAATTGTTATTCAAATCATCAACATCTTTCTCTACTTGATCTGTCATTTTCTGAGAGAGCTGCTTTAAAGCTCTCCTTTTGTTGGTGGATTATCAGTTTTTGCTTTTAGTTGTATCAATTTTCCCTTAATATGTTTCAAGGCTATGTTTTAGATACATAATGGTTAGCAAGTTATTCACTTGTTACAAAGCTAGGTACAAGATCATTATTGTACTTTAAAAACCAGATAGAATATCATAGCCCATGCAGTATGGAATCATGGATGTCTCATGTTCTTAACATCTGCAGCTAATGATCAACTTGGAGAGACCCATCAGGGGCTTGCTCAGGGACCATTCTAATAGGCACGGAAAGGCTGTCACCTAAAATGTCAAAAGGACCAGATGTGCCCAGTAGTACCAGATCTGCTTTTAGCAGCTGTAGATAAGGAATCCAGTGTCTGGAACAGACATTTAGTTATAATATTTGAAAAACTTGTAGAAGCACTGGGCCAGATTCCCCAAGCTTAAGAAGTTGGTAAAACAAAATTACCCACCTTTAGGCTTTAGGTAATCAAAGCCTGCATTCATGTTGACTGAGCTACAGCCAACCTTACCTCCCCTCCGCCTTGTCTCCTTTCTTCCTGTCTCATCCCAGATACCAGACATCCTCATTTCAGTTGCATTGTTCAGGGTAGGCATACTTCAGAAATCTGTGTTTTATTGTGTTATACCATCATGCTTTTTCTGTGCCATAGGAAAGCCTGTTCTAGAGGAAGATTACATTTGTGATAAAAACATTTTAGAGTTAAGTAGGGTATTAAAGCAATCATTGTGTTTTAAAATAGAAAGACATGGAATTGCAATTGATCTTAAGTCCCGTCTTAAGGCGAGTATTTTCTTTTAATATTCTTTGTCTTAAAAAAAAAATGTGGGGCCTAGCTTCTCACAGTGTTGTAACTTCATATACACTTATTTGATTTCTAAAGCATAGTCATTCAAAGAGAAACGGAGTTCAGCAATTTCCCAGCTCCTCATAAATTGAATATAACAACCAGACCCTTAGTCAAACACTTGCCAAATCATTTCTCTCTGGTTTCCCTTTAATTCCTAAGCCCCTGCCCTCATTTCTAAGCCTTTTCTGGGGTTTTCAGTTGAAGACTTCCAGTCACCTCTATGATCACGTGTTCTTAAAGCTGCCTCTACCTCCTAACTCTCCTGTTTGAGGAAATGAAGGGATTTTAGTACAGCCACATCACTTCTAAGCCATGTTTGACATCTGTCTCCTTTCCTCCCCGCTGCTCCTCACCCTGCCCTTAATATCAGATTTGTCAGCAAATCTCACTAAATTTACCTTACCATCTGTCTCATCTCTGCTTTTTCATTTCCACTGCCTTCAGAAAGTAAAAAACTAACATTTATGGTAAGCTACATGCTGTATATTATTTCTTAATTCTTTTAGCCTTGTGCAGTTATCATTAATTGGATTTTACAGATTAGGAACCTGAAGCTTGCAGAAATCTAAGTCACTGCATAACTCATGCAACTGGCATTTTTTGAAACAGTTTGAGGTCTAAATACCCAACTACAACTCCAAGTCTAGTGTCATCTTCACAGCCATGAAATGTGCACGCAGCCCAGCCATGCTGTGTGCACCCGTGTTGGGACTGGATTCTCTCTCTCTCTTGTTTCTCTGAACTCATGAACCTCCTGTTCATTCAGTCCACCAGGCTGGTCCACTCAAAGTACTGAGTTAATTATGTCAGGTGTCTGGTCTAAAACTTACAATGACATGTTGTTGCTTGCTCTGTACGCTCCAAGGTATTTTTTTTTTTTTTTCAGTTTTAATTCAAGTGTTCTCAAAAGTATTTTGGGTACAACCAGAACTCTCTCTGCTCCTTGGAGTCAGTGTGAAAGGAACACAGTGGGCTCTGGGATCAGCTAGACCTGGATGTGGATCATAGCTCACCTCTTCATTGGGAGGCCTCAAGCAAGTTATTTGCCATCCTTATCTACAAAAGCATGATGCTAAGCTCATTTCAGTTTAGTTGTGGATAGCAGAGCATATGTATACAATGCCTGCCATAGTGAGTGCCTGGCCCTTGGCAGACTGTCAAATGGAGCTATGGAGCAGCAGCGGCAGTAATATTATTATCTAGACCTTATCTATCCTTTTAAACTCAGTTCAGATTCCTTCTCCTTTTTAAATTACTGCAACCTGATTTTATCTGCCCCTGCCTCTAAGCTGCTGTATCAGTTAGCCTCTGAACAATTCATTTAGCAATTTTAATTATATATTGCCTCTTGACACTGCTTTGTGATCTTAAAAACCCTTCTTGAAATACCCACTTGGTTGCTTTTCCTGAGTGCCGTTAATTCCTGCTCTAGTGGACTAAAGTAATTTAAAGGCAGGACTAGGTCTTACACATGGCATGCAGTCCAATGCCTTACATGTAACTATTCACAAACTTTTTTGATCCAAAATTAAGAAACGTCACATACATTCATAAGAAACCAGTAAAAATAAGCTAAGTTGGTTTCAGATGCAGAGGGTTCCCAGGAAGGTATGTACATTGGCAATTAGCCCAAATGTCTTTGTTCATAATTTTTTTTTTTAAAGTAGAGACAAGGTTTCACCATATTGGCCAGGCTGGACTCGAACTCCTGGCCTCAAGTGATCTGCCCACGTCAGCCTCCCAAAGTGCTGAGCTTACAGACATAAGCCACCACGCTTGGCCTGTTCATAATTCTTAATGTGAAGAATATTACAGGGTAAATTTTATAACTAAGTAATTTTACTCTCCAATATGTTTGATAAAACTGTCTTTTAAACTCTGAGAAACCTTAAAACATGCCTGTATATAGAAACATGTGTTATTTTCTTAGAGTTCACACACTAAATGAGGAACCATTCTAATTTTTTCGTGATGATTATCTTCCACGTGTAAATTTTTCTCAAGTGGATTTACATGTTTCTCTCCTGCCTCTCCAATCCAGGTAAATTCTTCTCTCCTCCCTACCAAATTTTTCCTTTGGAGAGTCTGATGGAGAGGATGATGCTCTAAAAATATGTCTGAAGAAGGGCTCTTCTAGAGATAAAAATGTGGCATCTTTCAGTTGACAAAATAATTTCATTAAGTATGGGCTTCTTAGTTTATTTTAAGCACCTCATACTCAGAGCCAGTTGTTTAAAACTCCATACTTTATCTATAATTCCAACTGGAGCTTTGAAGGCCTCTTCTTAAACCATAGAGGTATTGCTGAAAGAAAAATTATTTGGAACAAGTTGTAGATAAGTCTCACCTGCCAACGTGTGTGTTTTATCCTGGTCACATTTCAGTATTTGTACAAAGTATATTTCTAAACAAAAGACATATTATTAATTTTGGCAGTATTTTGCCTATATAGAAAAAGGTGTTTGTGGAAATACTTACCTAAGGATGAAAGATGTCTCGTTTATCTGCCAAGCTTAATGTTGCTAAATTCAACTGTGCTGGGAGATCCCTGGAAGGGCCCTTTCCAAGGAGAATAGCATTCTTCCTTGTTGGGGTCAAGGAGAGGGAGTGAATAGTGGAAACTGGATCCTTCAGCTAAGGAAAGGTGTCCTCCCCTGGAATGGAATGCATGGTTCTGTGAGCGAATTTGAATGTGTTGCTTTGGGCCCTCTGTCTCACTCGCCTTGTCTACATGGTGATGCTAGAAGAAGCCTCAGCCAGTGTAGGGCGTAGGCTGGCCCAGTGCTCACTACCATTAGAATCTAGCAAAATGTCTCTCTCAGCAAAATTCTGAAGTCAATCTTCAAAAAGTTTTTAAGAACATTTGAACCTTCAAGATTAGGATTTTATAGAGAAAGACTGAGAACAAATCAGGATTCAGTCGGTAAAACCATGCATATATACAACAGATGTTATATGCAGGCAATCTTCCACTTAAGCCAGGGTTTTTTCCCAAAAGTTCATTTGAAAAACATTTTGGAGTGAATTCTTTCCTCGTTAGACATAAAGCTATGCATGTGAAGTCTTCAGGCTCACAGAGCCTGTTAACTCATCCTGTGCCTGAAACACAGTTAGGGCCATTTGGGAGCCAGTTCCCATTACTGACGTTCTTCCCATTGTTCCTAAAAATGCTGAAATTCCAATATTTGTGGACAAAAATCATGTTCTGGAGTGGTTCTTGCAACTAGAGAATGTGGTGTAAACATTCTTTATTAGGCCATGTATCTTGATATTAGAGTTTAGAGATATGCCTATTAGCTGTGAAACTATAGTGATATGGAAATGAGTAACCATGTGGAAGAATGATTCAGGGGGGCTTCATGTGTATATCAGAGCAATAACAGAAGCACCTTATGAGCATATAGCACTTGAACATTTTAAACATTTATGTATTATCCCCATTTTAATTTTGAAACTCTGAGACCCGAGCATTCTTGTTTGTTTTGTGGCAAGAGCTTAGGTGGAATGCTTTGAAATAAACAATAAGGTAGAGGCCAGAATCCTGAGAGAAGGATGAGGAGATGATCAGAATGAGGGTCTGAGGGAGAGGAGGGAGAGGCCAGTAGTTCAGAGGAGTGTGTCATGGACCACAGGACCATCCTACCCTCACCATATATCCCAAGGCGAGAACCCAAATTGCAGATAATGTTAGGTTGAAGGAGAGAAGAAGGCAGGGGATAAGGAAATTTTTTCCTCCTCCTGTCAGTCAGCTCCTAATCTTCCCAGTCATGGTTTCCTTCTGGTATCTTCAACATATTCTTCTAGAAAACATTCATAACCTTTGGTCAGCTCCCGCATTTGAGGAACATGTTGAGCTAGAAAGCATTTTTAAGCAAGGCTAGGAACCATATATATAGCATTGGAACCCGGAACAGATTTTCCTGTGGAAATAAACAACCATTTACAAAGAGTGTTTTGGAATAAGCTCCATCTTTTGTTTTGTTTTGTTTTGTTTTGTTTTTTTGAGACAGAGTCTCATTTTGTCACCCAGGCTGGGGTACAGTGGCACGATCTCAGCTCACTGCAACCTCCGCCTCCCAAGCTCAAGCGATTCTCCTGCCTCAGCCTCCCGAGTAGCTGAGATTACAGGTGTGCGCCACCCCACCTGGCTAATTTTTGTGTTTTTAGTATAGGCAGGGTTTCACCATGGTGGCCAGGCTGGTCTCGAATTCCTGACCGCTCACCTCAGCCTCCAGAAGTGCTGGGACTACAGGCGTGAGCCACCGCGCCCGGCCCAAGCTCCATCTTTAAATGGGTTTTGCCTGTGCTTGCAGGATCCGGTGAGCCTGTGAAGAGAATAGTAAAACGCTGCATTCTCACGGGGGTTCAAAGCTTTTTCCTCTGAAACTCAGTGAACTGTTCTACCACTTCCTACACCTAGAGACGAGTCTCAACAATGTATTTTTTAGACAAAAAAGTTCAAAGCTTTTTATGTTTTATGATATTTTATGAACATGAGCTTTTCTGTCTGAAGAACTTTAAAGCACTTATGAAAATTATGATGATACTCATGGGGTCACTTTAGAATACACAAGAAAACAGAAGGGAAGAGGTTTCTTGACATGACCTGCTGACCTGCTGTGAGATATTGAACACATTATTTTTCTTCCCCCATGATCGTTCTTCTGACCATCCTGAAAGACAGCCAAGAAGGCGTTTTCTTCTAATTATTTCCAATTATTGTAAGTTCATTCAGACCTGCAATTAAACAAATTATCCATGTTTTGAGAATATTGATTTTAAACATTAAATGTTTACATTTCTATATAGAGAGAATTCATTCTCTGCCCCCCACCAGCAGATTTTAGCCTTAAAGGCGAGTTATTTAGTTTTGCTTATTCTCGTACACTGAGCAGTTGTTTAGCAAATGGGTTAAATAATGTAGTCTCTTGATTCAGGAAAATGTGGCTCACAAATGAACCATTTAGAGCAAATGGTGCATCTTTTGTATCTTAGATTTATAGTGCAATGAAGACATACTCTAAAGTTCAAACTTTTATTTTTATAGTTCAGTGTATTTGCAGGAAGAAAGGACTAGAGATTTTTCAGGCACTTTCTTTTCTCTCTGTCTCTCTTTTTCTTTTTTTTTTTTTTTTTCAGATGGAGTCTCATGTTGCCAGGCTGGAGTGCAGTGGCATGATCTTGGCTCACTGCAGCCTCCACCTCCTGTGTTCCAATGATTCTTCTGCCTCAGTCTCCTGAGCAGCTGGGACTACTGGCACGCGCCACCACACCTAGCTAATTTTTGTGTTTTTGGTAGAGACGGGTTTTCACCATATTGGCCAGGCTGGTCTCGATCTCCTGACCTCGTGATCTGCCCTCCTTGGCCTCCCAAAGTGCTGGGATTACAGGTGTGAGCCACCGCCCCAGCTAGCACTTTTATACTAATGTTCAAAGCACGTTCACATCTATCACACCTTTTATCTCCCACTCCCCATCTCCAGGTTGATACTTTCATTGGTACTTTATCAGAACACTTTCTACTGTAATAGCAACTCTTACTAAAATTTGGTAAAACAAACAGAAATGAATAAATTCCTCTTGAAGGAGTACAGCCTCTAAGACTCATTGGCTCAGTGACTCTGAAACATCACTGAGGACTCAGTTTCTTCCCATCTCTCTGCTCTACCATCTGTGGGGTTGGCTTCTTTCTCAGGCAGTTTCCCGTAAGTGGCAACAAGATGTCTACTAGCCACAAATGGAATAAGAGATTCCCTTGTCCATGTGCACCAGGAGATAGAAACCTCTTCACAGCCATTTAATACATATCATCCCTTCTTTTGATCTGATGTGGCCACTTACGTCATGAAGGGCAGTAACCGTACTCAACGCCCGCACTGATGGGCTTAGATCCGGCAGGATCCACCTCTAGAGCTGGGGATGGCTTAGCTCTAGCTATGCCATATGACTGTGTGTAGAAGAAACAAGGAAGTGGTTACCTTGGGGAGAAGGAGAGAACCAATGCTGGGTAAGAAACCAATAGTGCCATTAAAATGGGGCCATTGTACTTCATTGTGGCTTTCTTTTTATTCTCTAAATAAAACAAATTCTGAATATAATCTGTGAATCCCCGGCTCTTATCCCTACACACTATTGCACACTCTCCCTCCTTCTTCAGAGTCCCTCAAGGCATTTTGTGGCACCGTGGTGGGGGTGCCTTGTGTTGTGAAGGGCCGTGGTGGTGTCTTCATCTCTGATCCAAGTCTCTGAGTCTCCTTGACTGGAAGGTGCTGGCAGTTCAGCTGACACCGCCATCCAGAATCACTCAAGCACGAGAGCCCGCGCTGGGCCAATTGGGGCTTTGTTCTTTGGGATAGTGCAAGAATCATACCACATTCAGCACAGACTCGGGGGAGATGCTTCTGTCTCAGGGAGTTTTAAGTGACAATTACTCTATCAAATTACTCTGTTACTTTCTGCTTTCCACTCCTCTGTCTTTAGGATTCAGACATAGGCTGTGGGAACAGAGCCAGATGACACTAAGGCCAATAATCGAGCTACTGAGAATGACTTCCAAGCTGCTGGCGAGGACAGCTGGGTAGAGACAGGTTGTAACCAGGAGGCCAGGTTCCTTGGGTATTTAGTGCCCAAGATAAATAGACCAATATAGGTGATCTGGGAACACATTTATCCTTTATAATGCGTGGTCTGTGAGAAACTGGGTTCCAAACTTAAAGTCTGGGCTCAAAATGATTTAGAACACAATCTGTTTGCAGGTTGCAAGTTACTTAAATAAGTTACCGCTCTTCCTCCCTCTGTTGTCAGCCACTCTTCCCCAAAACACTATGTCATTAGAAGAGAAAGCTAATATAATAGAAAAAAATAGAACTTTTCTTCTTGCCTGTATCAAAGCAGTAATGATTTGATTTAACAATAAATGTCGTGGCTCACACCTGTAATCCCAACACTTTGGGAGGCCGAGGCAAGTGGATCACGAGGTCAGGAGTTTGAGACCAGCCTGGCTAACACAGTGAAACCCTGTCTCTACGAAAAATACAAAAAATTACCTGGGTGTGGTGGCACGTGCCTAAAATACCAGCTACTCAGGAGGCTGAGGCAGGAGAATCACTTGAACCCAGGAGGCTGAGGTTGCAGTGATCCGAGATCACACCACTGCACTTCAGCCTGGGCGACACAGCAAGACTCTGTCTCAAAAAAAAAAAAAAAAACAAAATAAAAATAAAAATAAAAATATTAATGTCAAGGCTGAACAGGGGGACCTTCCCCCCCGCCCCCAGTTTCTTGACTGCACCAGCACAGGTTGCTGGGGAAATGCTCTGGTTTCTGCCAACTGTAGAATCAGTGGTAAAATTCCCAGCTGCTTCTTGCATTTGTCCCTTTATTCCCTATGGTTTGGCCAACCAGGGGAGTTTGTTGGGGTAGCATGGGAAGCCCACAGGAGCTCAGTCATAAGGGGAAGGCACAGTTAAGGCTAAAGGAATCCATAATGTATAAACTTGGCCTCACTGGGCCATCTACCCACGATGGGGCCTTGCCTCCACCTCTCCTGTGGAATGGTTATCCGATAGATGGTCTGATGTCCCCCTCATGTCTTTCCACATTGGAAATGCTCTTGTTTAGACAAAAATTTCCTGTTAAAAAACAAAAGCATAGCAACAGAGATCCGTGGTTTCTTCTGAGTCCTTCCTCTACCCTAGCAGTACTCTGGATGAAAAGAGGCAAGTTCTATAAATATAATGCAGCTTCCTGGACAAAATGTATTAAAAGGGTCAGATGTTCCACTTTCTGCAATCCAATGGAGTTGTGGTTGTCTGAAGTCAACTGATGCATTCAGGTTGGAATGGCGCCCAGGGAAGAGAGTTTGGGAACAAGCGTAAACTTGGCCTTCCTCTCATTACACTGAGGTCGCCACAGGATAACACTGTCTCCTACCCTCAAGGGTTTCCATGGTCTGACTGTCCAGCTGCAGCTCCTGTCACCATCCCACACTCCCTCTGCTTTGGCTGTGTTGGTCCGTTCACTGCTAACTTGCATTGTTTGCCAGCTTGCTCCATCTTCTCTGCTTGGGGCAGGATCAGGTAACCAATGAGCCCAGGGTCTCTACCACTCCCTTTGCTCCCCTCTGCAGTACCTAGGTGTTCATTGCAGACACAGAGAAGACCTACTCCTAAATATCTCATGTTACTGATGAGAAAAGTGCAGTCCAGAGAGAGCTGGCAGTACCATCAAACGTGCACAGCAAGTTCATGTCAGAGACTGAACTGGAATCAAGATATCTTGTCTTCTAGCTTCATACAGTTGCCATCATACCAGCTACATTGATAAGATTTTTTAATTTTCTCCAAAAAGGGGTGTGTGTGTATTTGTGTGTGTGTGTGCGCAATGCTTAGGGATGCCAAGCTATTTAAATCATATAGCGTGAAAACTGGGCCTGTTTAAACGTATATTAGGGTTGGGTCTGCATCACCTTTAGTTATCTAACTACTAATATTTCAAGTTTTTAGCATTCCTAAAATGTTTGCTCACCAGTCTTTTTAAATATTATATTGCTGTGGATATAAATTTTTAAAAAAGAATTTCTACATGTGATTTTATGGATACTTAGTGTTTGACTAAGGGTTGACTAAAAAGGCTGTTTCTGTTATCTGTTCAACCAAGTCTTGTGTTTTCAACATATATGTACTAAACAGCATTATGTTGTCTTAATATGACACTAAAATGGTGTTGGAGGCAGAACATGCTTCTGTTTGTTACAATTTAGATTTGTAAGCTATCTTGGAAAATAGTAGTCTGAAGTACAGCATCCAGTGACAGCCTCCTGTGGTCTATCACTTTTTTTTTTAATAGCTGTCTACTTTTTCCATTTTGCAACAGATTTGGCTAAACAATGTTTTATTAATTCAAGCAGGAATATTTTCCTGCATTGAATTTGCATTAAAGCTGCCTAGGAAATAATATTACCTGGTTTTCCTCACACACCCTCTATGCTGCTAGAGGACTTTTAGAAAAGTTGAATTCAGAAGTCTGGAAAGAAATGAAACAGTGAACAGCAGAGGTGACTCTCCTTTAGAACTGCAAGGGGTAGTGAATCCATCAACAGTCACAAGTAAAAATAGTGTCTTCTTGTGGTAGAGTGCTCCTTATTCCTTTAAAAACTTTTCCAGTCCATCAGCAGGTATAAAAATGTTCAAGTGAAACCCCGTCTCTACTAAAAATACAAAAAATTAGCCGGGCGCGGTTGTGGGCGCCTGTAGTCCCAGCTACTCGGGAGGCTGAGGCAGGAGAATGGCGTGAACCCGGGAGGCGGAGCTTGCAGTGAGCCGAGATCGCGCCACTGCACTCCAGCCTGGGCGACAGAGCGAGACTCCGTCTCAAAAAAAAAAAAAAAAAAAAAGTTCAAGGCCTCTTGTCTTTTTGTAAGACATGTGTATAAAAAAGCATTCAGAGCAGAAGTGTTTGAAGATTGTCTTGTATACGAGGGTGGCTAAAATACGTACAAATAGATCCTGCCAGGAATATGAAAGTGAAGATTGATGCCGAAAGTCTCGTTGCTCTTTTTCTAAGCTGGCTGCTGTTGGCTGTGAGAGCTGTCTTTGAATTAGTGAAGGTTTCATGTGCCCACACATAGCCTGAAGTGAGAAACTCACTGTTGCTTGAACTTGCCAAAAGTAGACATAAAGCATTGGCTGCCCTACCTGTAACTTTTGCTAAAAACAGAACACAGAATTATCATGGGAGCTTTCAACAGCTAGAACACCATCTAAACAAAGTGCAAAGTGGTTGGATTCTTTGTCGTTCCCTCAAAGATTTTTCAACTCCCTGTAGTCCAGTTCCAAAGAAAAGGAATGATGGTTTTCTTGGAGGGCCAACAGTTCCCTTTGTAAGTTTCTGGATTTTTTGTAGATGATATTTTGAGTTCTTCTACAATAAAATTTAATGGTCCATTTGAGAAGGTGTACTCATATTAAGTGTGGTGTCTATTATTGGGTAGTCTGAGACGATTCCTGAGTGCTCAACTCTCCTTTGATCTGTGGAAACATAGTGGTTGCCATGGTGTCTTGCTGGCCGATGACCAAGTAGGAGTTGCACATTCCACTCAGCTGGGCGCAGTGTTCCTAATCAGGCCGGACCTGAAACTCTAGCACAAAGGACTTTCAAACCGGAATGCTTAATGTGTAATCACTGAAAATAAGTTGATTATTTGTAGGGCTGAGTATGGTAAAGGTTAAAAAATTCGTGTTTCACTTATTTAAATTTTGATTTGTTTCTGGAAAAATATTTTAGTCTTTTGATGATACAAAATATAAAATTCTCTCTAGTCCCCCTGCTTTGTACAAAGTAATACAAAGCAAGATTTGTCTTATCTGACCTTAAATGTAAATAAAATGGCAGCTGAATTATTGTGAGCGATGTAGCCCATGTATCTGGCCATCATCGTTGCATTTTATTGCATTGATGACTCCGTGCCATTGTTCATCTGGATTTATTTTTAAACATTTTAACTTGGGCCTTCTTTGCAGGCTTTTCTTTGTTTCTCCCCTACTTAGTTCTGAGGATAGCCTAAAATAAGATCCCTGTAAACGCTGATGTTCATTTTTTAACCCAAACCTTTGCACAGCCCCACTGTGGATTCAGGAAAGACAAAAGGAGTCTCCTGACTTAGAGCTAGCCCTCAGAGAGGGAAGAAAGCCTTGAAGACACATCACTGTAGATAGCTGGGATGTGTTTTTGCTGTACAGAATGAGTAGGAGTGAGGAGAAAAGATGACTTTTGCCTGGATAGATGGGGGGTTGAAGAGGCTTCTGAGATGGTTTTTGATTGCCTACCGAGGTCATTCTCTGACCTACTTTGATGTCTAACTCCCTTATAATTGCATCAGCTTGAACCCATAAGGCTTCAGTCTGTGGGGAGAATTAACACTTTAGCTAATGGATAAAATCATGCGATGTTCTTTGGGGTTAAATTTTTGCCTAAATTACTTTTAATACCTTACGCGATGTCAGAGTTATTGGAACCGTGTATTTAGTCCTTTCGACATCATCCTGTGAAGCCATATAAAGAATTATTCTTTTCTTTTTTTTAGATGGAGTTTTGCTCTTGTTGCCCAGGCTGGAGTGCAGTGGCGTGATTGCACCTCACTGCAACCTCCACCTCCCGGGTTCAAGCGATTCTCCCGCCTCAGCCTCCCGAGTAGCTGGGATTACAGGCGCCCACCACCACGCCCAGCTAATTTTTTGTATTTTTAGTAGAAACGGGGTTTCATGATGTTGGCCGGCTGGTCTCGAACTCCTGACCTCAGGCAATCCACCCACCTTGGCCTCCCACAGTGTTGGGATTACAGGCGTGAGCCACTGCGCCTGGCCAAGAATGATTTTTAAATTTCAATCAGTTCCTTACCAAAAATGCTCTTCATGTGGATGTTGCTGTAACCCAGATTTTGATCCTAAAATGTATTTCTAATTTCCTTTTCAAACCATTCCTGGGATAACTAAGGGATTTTTGTATTTAAAGAAAACAGTGGCTTTATTAATTTTTACCCTTGGTCCTCAATGAGATAATTGTTTATTTTTTTCATAAGTCCCATGGATTTTGATAGAAGAAAAATATTGATTGTATAGTATTTTCACATGTGTTTATGTTTTCAAAGTAAATAAACAATGAGGAATCAATTTTCAAAAATCAGTAACATTATGGGGTTTTTTCCTAATAAAAAAATCAACTTACACAGGTTTTTCTTTTCGTAGCCTTCCACTGACCTTTATTTCATTGACCTTATAAGGAATATGTTCTATTTTGTTCATATTTGTTCATATTGTTAAAGCCACGTATAAGATAAATGTTGCATTTGTAATAAAGAGTAAACCTAAGAACAGGGCACAGAGATGGAAGGCTAAGCCAGAAGGACAACATCGACGCCCTTGAGCAGGGTGGCCACCTACGCTACACAGCCGCAGCTGGCTCTACCAGTGCTGGTCACAAATCTGAGCGTGGGTGTCCCCTGGAGTTGTACCAACATGTCAGTCCTAGAACTAAGAATAATAAAAAATGCTATTGCATTCTTGTGTTCATTCAGCAGAACTCTGTGGTTCCCTATTTATCCTGGGAACAGTGGAGAAACCCTGGGCCACATGACCATACATAGATAGCTGAAGGGTCTGTTGGTTGCCGACCCCACATAGTAGTCCATTTGGCTGAGGGAAATGACATAATGTTAATGCTTATGTTGCTTCTTTTTCTATTTTACTTTATTGTTGTTGTTGTTACATGAGTAAGTTCTTTAGTGGTGATGTGTGAGATTTTGGTGCACCCATCACCCATGCATATACTGCACCATATTTGTAGGCTTTTATCCCTTGCCCCCCTCCCACTGTTCGCCCTAAGTCCCCAAAGTCCATTGTATCATTCTTATGCCTTTGCGTCCTCATAGCTGAGCTCCCACATACCAGTGAGAACATACAATGTTTGCTTTTCCATTCCTGAGTTACATCACTTAGAGTAATAGTCTCCAATCTCATCCAGGTCACTGCAAATGCTGTTAATTCATTCCTTTTTATGGCTGCATAGTAGTCCATATATATATCAGTTTCTCTATCCACTCATTGATTGATGGGAATTTGGGTTGGTTCCTCAATTTTGCAGTTGTGAATTGTTCTGCTATAAACATGCATGTGCAAGTATCTTTTTTGAATAATGACTTCTTTTCCTCTGGGTAAATACCTGGTAGTGGGATTGCAGGATCAAATGGTAGATTTACTTTTCGTTCTTTAAGGAATCTCCACAGTATTTTCTTTTTTCTTTTTTTTTTTTGAGACAGAGTCTCCCTCTGTCGCCCGGGCTGGAGTGCAGTGGCTGGATCTCAGCTCACTGCAAGCTCCGCCTCCCAGGTTCACGCCATTCTCCTGCCTCAGCCTCCCGAGTAGCTGGGACTACAGGCGCCCGCCACCTCGCCCGGCTAGTTTTTTGTATTTTTTAGTAGAGACGGGGTTTCACCATGTTAGCCAGGATGGTCTCGATCTCCTGACCTCGTGATCCGCCCATCTCGGCCTCCCAAAGTGCTGGGATTACAGGCTTGAGCCACTGCGCCTGGCCCACAGTATTTTCGATAGTGGCTGTACTAGTTTACATTCCCACCAGCAGTGTAGAAGTGTTTCCTGTTCACTGCATCCACGCCATATGTTGCTTCTTTTTCCTCCGTCCTAGAATATTCCTTTAAAGAGGAAAGGGCAGAGCCATTATGGGTAAGAAGGAACCAATGCCCCAGACTGTTGAGGAATTGGTCAAGTCAGAAATCACTTGCTCACTCTGAGCCAACATTTATGGAAGGACTCCATATGCCAGACACTTTAGTAAGTGCTGAGGAGGCAGTGGTTACATTGATAGTAACACCTGCAAGAAGCTTAGAGTCTAGTGGAGCTGAAAGATAACAGTTTTAAAAACCGTAAGTGTATTATTTTAAATTGTGGTCAGTGCTATGAATGAAGAGACCGGGATGCTGTAAGAGTTTACATTTTAGTCACAGGAGGAGATTAGGGAAGGCCTACATGAATTTGGGACGTGAATGAAAGAATGAATGAATGGAAAACCAGTGAGGCTGGAGGCAGTGAGCAGTGGGGATGGGGTTGGAGAGAGAGATGAGGATTAGCTCCTGCACAGCCTTGCAGACCATGTTCAGGAGTTTGGTTTTTATTCTAAATGCAGTAGGACTATATTTATAGGTTTTAAGCAGGAGGGTGATGGAATCCAGTTCAGCTTTCTGAAAATTCACTAGCTATTGGGGGAGAATGAATTGCCAAAAGTGCAGTGGTAAAGGGATGACAAATTAGGAGCCTTGTGCTGCAGGCCAATCAAGAGCTGGTGGTCCCTTGGGCCAAGGGGTCCCTGATAATAGAGAAGTTATTCTCCAGGACACACACAAAAAATGTGCAGGTGTTATCAAAGAACTGCTGTTTGGGTAATGGAAAAAGAAAATGCATAAGTCTTAATCCCAATATTTCCTCCACCTAACTCACCTTTTATCTGCTGTGCAAGTACTCCCTCCTCTCTACACTGTGGAGAAAATTAGAGCCTGATTCCATGGATGTTCATATGAATAAATTAATGCTAGTAGGTGCTTGGAAGTTCAGTGCAAAGTCTAGCAATTGCTACCTCCTCTGCTTTCCTTGAGGTTCCCTTAAGTTCCCAGGGGAAGCCAGACAACATTTATATTGTTTTATCATGGAGATGAGTGAAAATCGAGATTAAGGATGATTTCACAATTGTCTTAGAGTGGAATCCTTTGAAAATATTTCATTAATTGCTCATTCTAAGTATTAGCCTATATTAAATTGATGCTTTATTTCGCCAGTAGGAGCATTTAGGTGAAATCAGAGGATAGAAAAAATTAGTTGATAATTAAATGAATGGAAAAAGAAAAATGGGGTTATCTATTGTTTATTTGTAGATGTTTAATTTCATTTCCACACAGGTCATTTTGTAAAGACAGGAAGATGAGAAGTCCTCATTTTTCAAGTTTGAATGAGAAGAAAGTGTGCCACTTATAGATAAAAAAGATAAGATTAAATAAAGTAACTGCCCCCTTCTGATGCTCTCATTTCTCTTTCAGTATTTTTGCAGGTAGACTCAAAGCATGAGTGTCTACTTCTGAGCAGAATGAAATAAATAATTCAGCATTTTCTACTGCATATCAACTCTCTGCTTATTTCCCCCTTCAAATTGCATATTCTGGCAAGATTTCTCACTTGTAAAAGCATTTAATTACTGTGTTTGGCAGTCATGGTTGGTTGCATTATATAAACAAATACTACTTCAAACATTGAAACTGATTTTTTTCATAGTCGGCTGGAAAGCAAGACTATTTGATGTTCAGTTTGGATGCCCTATTTCTGATTATATAATTTAGGTCTGGGAATAGAATTTTGGCATGTATCTGCAGTTCTTATGCCATAGAAAATTAACCTTTAGCATCTTCTCTAAAAGGGCAAATCATCATGCCTACAAGTTCCAAAAAAAACTTTTAAGGTAAGCTTCCTTCTAGTAAAAGATTTTTCTGTCTTCAAGCAAATACACATCTCTCTAGTACTGCGTTACTTTAAAATATTCCGTGTAATCTGTGACCTCTGCAGAGCCATAGCTAACTCAGCCCCCAAGCCAGACGTGGAAGGATCCCTAGGTGTTTAGCTGAAGATCCTGGTAGACAAAGTTCATTTTTTTCTGCCTGTCTATAGGCAATGCTTGCTTTCGAATCCTTAAATATATTCAAGAACACTTTTCAGCTCACCAGATTCTACAGCATTGTGTACACTTGTAGTCAAGTACAACTCAGGAAAGCCAAAACCCTTAATGAACTCTTTCTTTTCTTTTCTCCCTTCCTTCCTTCCTTCCTTCCTGTCTTTCTCTCTCTTTCTCTCTCTCTCTCTTCCTTTCTTTCCTTCTCCTCTCCTCTCCTCTCCTCTCCCCTCCCCTCCCCCCCTCCCCTCTCCTTCTCTCCCCTCACCTCCCCTCCCCTCCCCTCTCTCTTCTCTTTTCTCAGGGCCTTACTCTGTGACCCAGGCTGGAGTGCAGTGGCACAATCATGACTCACTGCAACCTCAACCTCCTTGGCTTAGGTGATTCTTCCATCTCAGCCTCCCAAGTAGCTAGGACTACAGGCGTGAGCCACCATACCTGGCTAAATTTTTTTGTATTTTTTGTAGAGGTGAGCTCTTACTATGTTGCTGCAGGCTGGTCTCAAACTCCTGGGCTCAAGCATTCCACCCAACTTGGCCTCCCAAAGTGCTGCAATTATGGGTGTGTGCCACCGCGCTCAGCCTATGAACTGTTTTTTTCTAAGCTCAATTTGTAGAGGAGAGCCTGACCTCCCACTCCACCACACACCACACACACAAAGACATGAGGAATTTATTTAAGGAAAAAAAGAATCTTTGAATGTGCATCAGCCTATCTGTGTTTATTAATCCTAGCTCCTCCACCTTCTTCCTAGTCTGCTCCCTGTTATAGATTCGACCCTGAGGCAGGCAACAATCTGAATCATCGGGGAAGGTTAAATTATAGTTTGTATACCGTCTTTACCTATCAAGGCAGGGATGTGCATGACCCAGTTTAGGAAAAAAAAATTAACAAGCATTGAAAAAGGTTTTTATTGTTAACCCTAAAGTTAACAGAAAGTTCAGTTAGGCAGAACTTTTCATCTCTTAAGGAATTTGGATAATTGCTCTTTACTGTTAATGACAAAGAATGACCTCAGAGTCCAAGCTCTCTTCTCTTTCTGAGAATTAACCTGCAATCAGGAAGTGATATAAACTCTTCTAAGAACTATATCCACCTAAATGAAGAGTAGAGAGCTGGCCAGGTTCAAAGCATTGTTATCAGTTATTATAGACCTACATTTATGGCACCTGAGTTTCACTTTTATTTCAAGTTCCTTAATGCCAGATTACACCTCTAACATTTCTTTCTTTTCTTTTCTTTTCTTTTTTTTTTTTTTTTTGCCATGGAGTCTTGCTCTGTCACTCAGGATGGAGTACAGTGGCATGATTTCAGCTCACTGCAACCTCCATCTCCTGGATTCAAGAGATTGTCCTGCCTCAGCCTCCTGAGTAGCTGGGATTACAGGCACCTACCACCACGCCTGTCTAATTTTTGTATTTTTAGTAGAGATGGGTTTTGCCATGTTGGCCAGGCTGGTTTTGAACTCCTGACCTCAAATAATCTGCCTGCTTCAGCCTCCCAAAGTTCTGGGATTGCAGGTGTGAGCCACAATGCCCGGCCACCTCAAACATTTCTGTAAAAAGGCACACACAAATTGCAAACTGCTTGCTATTTGAAAATGTAGTAATACATTCAAAACTTTGGTATGGATTGATGTAGTGGCCTAGCCAAGAAATATTTAATAACCACAGGCAGCATTTTGGGAGCTCACCATATGCCAGCAGACAGTGTAGGGCAAGTTCTTTGCATGAACATGATCATTTCTCCTGTATCACCTATAATAAGAGCTGCTGATTAGTCTTCCTTCCCCCTTTAGTCCCCTCTCTGTTCACACCATTTATTAATCTGCAGATGGGCAAACTTGCATGATTGAGAAGTTTACCTGAAGACACACAGCTCATAAGTGGCAGAACCAGGACTCACACCCAGATCTTTTGTACACCACAATGCGTGCCCTCAGCTGTATGCGCTGTCTCCTGTGCATTCCTCACACATGCTCATCCATTCTTGCTTTTTCTCTCACACTTTCTGGATTAGTGGAGAAAGCTGGGCAAAGGGAGATCCTCCCTACAACCTTGTCTTTCAATTATATTTAGAGGGTCTTTTATCCCCTTCCTAAGATAGTTTTATTTTGGCCTCTTGTCTTTAATGATAAAACTTATTTTTGTTTTTGTTTTTGAGACAGAGTCTCCTTCTGTCGCCCAGGCTGGAGTGCAGAGGTGTGATTGGCTAATTTCTGTATTTTTGGTAGAGATGAGATTTCGCCATGTTGGCCAGGCTGGTCTCAAAACTCCTGACCTCAAGTGATCCACCTGCCTCGGCTTCCCAAAGTGCTGGGATTACAGGCATAAGCCACCACACCTGACCGATAAAAATTATTTTTCCTAGTGGGGGAAAAAGCGTGAGGATTATTTAAATCTAAGAAGATGAAATTAAGTAGCAAAAAAGAAACTGTATAAACATTTATTGCAGTTATCATTAAATACCTATAAAAATAGATGAAACAAGTAAAAAGCGAGTAAAAATAGTTACTAATACAAGATATAATTCAAAAGAAAAAATATTCAAGGTTCAGACCACAAGCCATATAATATATATCACAGTGAACTCCCAATAAACTAAAGAATTATAGATTTGCAGTAGCACAGTTTCAGCTGTAAAGAAGAAATCTTTTTTGAAGGAAGAGAAAATTGAAAAGGGCAAAGATGGACGTATGTATTGATATGAAGTTTAAAACCTTTTAAAACTAAAACGTAAGAAAGCAACAAAATGGGAAAATATGCACAGCAAAAATTAGAGACTTAATTCATGTGCACACACAATAATTTATATAAATGTGAGCACAATATCAGATTCTAATTGGATAAGTGGTCCAAGGATAAAACCGGCTATTTCACACGAAGGAAAACATATAGGAAACCAAATCTGAAAATAACACTCAACTTAAATACATTTTAAAATGGAAACATTTTACACCTATCAAATAAACAGAAGCCAAAAATCAACAAGGGCCAGATTGTGGGGAAACAGGTTATATTCATGCATTACTGTTAATAGTGTAAACTACGTAATCCTTCTGGAGAAAACCTGACAGTATATAATAAGAATGATGACAGTCTTACCCTTTGAACCTGCTGTATCTCTTCCTTCCTGGCAATTTATCCCAATGGTGTCATGAGACACGAACTTACTGAGCAACTGCAGTGCTAGAAGCTGTGAGAAACGGAGATGAAAGAGACAGGTTCTACCCTGAAGGTGGAGCTGGTGCAACTCAAAGGCACTAACATAATTCACGTTCAAAAATGTCGTCATGGAATTAATTATAATGAGAACAAATACTTAGTGACAGCCTACATATCTAAAAATGGAGAACTCATTATTTTCCGGAATCACCCACCACCCCATAACCAACTCTCTCCCGTTCTTCTATGCATACCCTGAGACTCAGTGGCAACGCCAGCCCCCAGGTGCCTTAACCACAAGCTTCAGCCTTTCCCTCCTTCCTCCTTCTCCCAGCCCCATCCAATGAGTTCTCAAACTATAGGCATTCTCCCTGCAAGTGCTTTTATCCAGGCTGCCACCGCCTCTTCCTTAGCAGGTGTTCATGCTTGCATTATTTCTTCCTCTGGTCTGTTTTCCAACTTCATTGAGAGTTGTCTTTTCAAAATGCAGATATGATTGATTATGGTACTCCTCCATTTAAAACATTCAGTCCAAACTCTTTACGGGATATATAAGACCCTATGTGGTCTGGTGCCTACTTACCTCTACAGTCTTGTCTCTTGTTTCTTCCCCTATACACACACACACACACACACACACACACACACACACACACACAGACATACACACACCAATTTCTACCCTACTGCATTGCTTGCAGTTCCACTGGATAGGCACCATGGGTCTTTGCACATGGCACTCCCTCTCCTTAAAAGCTTACACTGGCTTCTCACCCCATCCCATGACTCCAGGCTGGCTGACTCCTATTTATGCCTGTTTGTTCTTCCAGACTTAATTCATATGTCATCCCTTCTAGGGACATCTTCATGATATAGGTCCCTACCTGACACATGCAGACACAAGACTCAGGAGACCCACTTATGTTCACACACCTGATACATACCCCTCATGTAGAATGCTGTCAGTGCTTTGGGAAGTTGAGGCAAGAGGATCACTCAAGGCCCAGCCTGGGCAATATAGCGAGATCCCGTCTCTAAAAAAGAAAAAAAAAACAGTTTAAATTAGCTGGACACGGTGGTGCACACCTGTAGTCCCAGCTACTTGGGAGATTGAGGAGGGAGGATCACTTGAGCCTGGGAGTTCAGGGTTACAGTGACCTGTAATTATGCCAGTGTACTCCAGCCTGGGTGACAGAGTGAGACCCTATCTCTAAAATAAATAAATAAGTCAGTACAAATATTATATGATGCATAAAGACAAAATGCAGCAAAAAAAGGTCAATGTGTTCCCTCACTTTTTGTAGCAAAGTGTTTTTTAGTGTTATTTTAATTGATAATAATTGTATATATGGGATACAATGTGATGGTTTGATGCATATATACACATTGTGGAATGATCAAATCAGGCTGTTCTTTGTGGTCAGAACATTTAAAATCCACTCTTTTAGCTCTTTTGAAATCTACGATACGTTATCATTAACTGCAGTCACCATGCTGTGTAATGGATCACCAGAGCCTGTTCCTCCTCTCCCACTGAAACTTCGGACCACTTGATCAACATCTCTCCTTTCCCACCCAGGCCCCTCCACCATAGCTGAGTGTTTTAAAACTATTCCCAATGAATACCTAAATTTAAGCAGTGCCTGAATAGCTTTCATAACTCTACAAAGTGAGCAGGGAGAAATCTAACTCCTTATGCCATTAATATATAAACAGGAATGGTTTCAATAGATCTGTGTTAACTTCAGATGCCCTAGTAAATAGGAGTTTTTATATTAGGTTCAGCCTGAATTACCCATCTTGACCTAATCTAATTGATGTAAATGGTAGGAATTAATTTTGTGCAGGCAGGGATAAAGACTAATCCAGGTCAGTCGGCACCTTGTAATTAATCCATGTACTCTTTAAAATAGAGAAAGAAATGCTGGCACACTCTGTGGCTTAAGGTTCTGCACCAGTCTAATGTAGAGTTCTATCTAAAATTTTATAGGGTTCACATTTCAGGGTTGAATTACAAATAACAAAGCCTTTCCTAAAGTTGGTTATTTCCAATGGCCAAATCTTCAGGTGTTCTTAGGAACTGGTTCTAACCAATCATGAGCAGATGAATATGTGAATGAAAGACAAAATATTTCTAGGTGATTCTTAAATATGATTAGAAAACCTGGGTTTTTATCATATTAAGTTATCACTGATATTACAGTTTTAAAACATGAAATCTCTGAGTATCAATTAATTATAAACTAGAAATCAGCCTTAATTCATTTCCTTTCATTGCTGAGAAAATAAGTAATCTCTGAAAAAACCAACAATATTAATGAGCAATTTTCTATAAAATCAAAATTTTAAACTCTTATTAAATTGTGTGTGTGAGTTAAACTGCCATAACGACTTAAGGTAGCCTTGCCTTGCTTTGATATAGAGGAGAAAATAAATACAGAAATCATGTTTGTAGGATTTTAAAGGTTTGGCATGAGAAAGCTCCATTGCCTTGACTTTTCTAGGTGGCTCTGTTCTTAATAACAGTTTTTAATATAATTCAACCTAGGTTGTAATCATATAATAAGTATTAAGCTACAAAGAGATATTTAGTTATTTGTTAAATTTGTCAAACTTCATGGCTATGTTCAGCAATATAGCATTTCTCAGGGCAGAGAAGATGTGAATATTAAATGTAAGTAAGGGAGAAATACAAGCAGCTCACTTTTCACCAAAGTGTTCTCTTTGAAGAATCCATAAAATAAAGTAGTTATCATAAAGCAGATCATGTTTTCCCATGGGAATGAGTTCATAATTACAGGCTTGCTTCTTTACCTAATTATAAGCAATGGCATACTTTTATAAATTACAACAGCTGTGATAGAAATATCACCCACACTAATTATACCAAAGTCCTCAGGGCCATATAGTTGTTCATTCAGTCATTCAGCAAGCATTCGTTAAGTATGTACTCTGTGCCAGGTGCTGTTTCAGGCTGTGGGAATTTGATGCGGGCAAAAAACACATGCGCTTTCCCCACCACCCCATCAATATACTAAACTAGACCAGTAGGAGAGATGGCTATAAGCCAGATATTCATTGTAAATTATAAATGCCATAAAGGAAAAAAAAAATACAGGTAGGCATTGTCATGAGGTGGTGATCACCATGCTGAGATCTGACAGGTGAGCAGGAACTGAGGTGGCGGCAGAAAAGCGATGTAGAGAGACAGTGAGCTCTGGAGGAACTTAGAGATGAGTGACGCATCTGGCATGGTGTGGGAGAGAAGGCCAGTAAGGTCAGCAAGGGGGCCAGGATGGGAACATGTGAGTGCTGGAGGCCAGGTTACATACAGGTTGTGATCCTTATCCTAGAAGAAATGAAAAGGCATGAAAGAGTTTTCAGCTGATGGGGTAAGGATAGGGTGACATCAGGTCTGCCATTTGAATGATCATGGCACTATAGTTCTGCTCCCCTCCAGAGAATATTTAGTAGAATGTTACACTAGTACAGATGGAAGATGACCACGGTAGAGATGGAGAAAAGGAAGTGACATGCAAGTGAATTAAGAAGTAAAGAAATTGACTAGAGGTGGTAATGATTTGAATGTGTGGAGTGATGGAAAAAAAGGTGGAGAGGATGGCTCTGACATTTCTGGTTGGCAGAACCCCACAAATGATAGTGACATTCCTTGGAAGAAGGCCCAGTTTGGGAGGGAAGTTGTGTTTCATTTTGGGTATATTACATTTCAGTTTCCTGTGAAATCTCAAAGCTCAGCTATCAAATAGTCACTTGGATATACTGGTCTGGTGCTCAGAAGTTTGGGCTGAAAATATGAATGCATCATTGGCTGATCCTGCAAAGGAGATTGAAGAGGGATGTTGGTACAGGGAGGAGGAAAACCAGGATTCTAAGGGGCCATGGTCCCCAAGGGAGGACAGTGCTTAACATGAAAACAGTGGCCAGAAGTATCAGATGCTTCCAAGAAGTTACATGCAGAAGAAACATAAAATACCAGTTGGGTTAAGCAGCATCATATTACAGAGAACTGTTTTGGTTGGGGGGGTGTGTGGTGAAGCAGGAAAGAGACTAGATTGGCATGAGCTGGGGAAGAGATGAAGACAGTGAGTACAGATAGATAACCCATTTGTAGCTTTTACACTTGAAGGAAGAAGAGGGCTACAGCTGGAGGAGGACACACTGAGAATCATGGGAAAGTTGCCTTAGATGGGCAAGTTTGAGCACATTTTCCCACCATTAGGACAGACAGAGACGAGGTGCCCTTGGGAAGTAATGAACATCTCTAGGCAGTAATGCTCATATAGAGTCCAAATTCTATATGAATTTACAAATGCATTTTTGTGGATTAACTTATTTTAGCAGAAACCATACATGCATTGGTGTTTCCACTGCTTTTCTCATATACATGGCCCCCACAATGCTGAGGGCCGTACAGACAGCATGGGAGTTAGCGAGCACTCGGGTGAATTCTGTGCAACATCCAGTTCAGAACAGTTCAGCCTGGGTAGTGGTTATCACTTTGAGAAAAGAAAGGATAATAGGCCGGGTGTGGTGGCTCATGCCTGTAATCCCAGCACTTTGGGAGGCTGAGGCGGGTGGATCACGAGGTCAAGAGATCGACACCATCCTGACCAACATGGTGAAAACTCGTCTGTACTGAAAATACAAAAAGTAGCTGGGCATGGTGGTGTGCACCTGTAGTCCCAGCTGTTTGGGAAACTGAGACAGAGGAATCACTTGGACCCAGGAGGCAGAGGTGGCAGTGAGCCAAGATCATGCCACTGCCTGGTGACAGAGGGTGACTCCATCTCAACAAAAAAAAGAAAAAGAAAAAGAAAAAAGAAAGGATAATAGTGGATCATCTTTTTTTTATTTCCCGTCTTTAAAAAAGAGTTGTAGAATTTCCTCCATGTTCTTTGTATTGAGAATTCTATATACACAGATGGTTCTGCATCCTCCAAATTTAGAAAACCTTTTTTCCCCATCCCCTGGAGTCGTTAGCTTTGCACAGCTATCCTTCCCTAAATGCAGCCTGGAGCAGAGTCCCGGTGGTGTCTGAGAGAACCCAGCAATCCAGAGCCAACTTGAGGCCCTGTAGTTCAGGGAGACCTTGAAACCTGTGAATGAGCTTCCTGAACCCAAACTTTGCCGATCCTCAGTTTCTTTTTGGCCTTGAGTACAGAACGGAATTTGCAGCAGCTGATGAAGTACGGCTGAATGGGCCAGGCAGTGGTCCTTTAAAGCTAAACCCCATTCTATAGTGTGCACAGAGCATGCTGCTTTGCAATATGGCTCCACCCTTGATGCTAAAAAAACCTATTAACATAAAGACTCTGCTTTTCCTACAGTTGACTCTGCCTCAGTACATCTGATGAGCAGCAAGCCTGATGCCTGCTCCCTAAGTCCCCCCTTCCCCCACAGTTAGGCTAAGACCACCTTGCTGAAGCCATGCAGCTTCTGTGCATGGTGAGGCCTGAGCCTGCATGTCCGGACCTCGTGCTGGCAGGCCCAACGACACTCCAGAAAGAGCCACCACCTGTGGCAAAGTTGTCAGCAGCTGAGTCAGCTGCCAAAGTAAAAAGTGCACTAAAGCTGCTTACCAGGCCACGATAAAGGCCACCTGCAAGACTGCAGAAGCGAACTGTGGCACAAAACACCGTGCTGCGAGTGGCCACGTGAGAAACCAGTGGGCCCACACCCACCGTGCTGCATCTGTCAGAAGCCACCATCTCTGAGGATCATTTTGTTTCTCAAGTGCCATGTCCCTGAGCCAGTCCACCAGACATGGAGGCTTGGGGAAAAGGCAGTGAAGACCCTCGTCACCCAGCCAGGTTCTGCCCAATTTGAGAATTTGAAACCAAGCGGGAAGACAGAGGAAGACTAGAAATTCTCACCTTTATTGCTAATAAGCTGACATTGGAGATTATGTCTCATGTCTGGGCCTGTAGGTATCTTAGTTAGTACCGAACTCAGAATCAGAATCTTGCTAGGCGACAGGCGGACCTGAGCAGCCCTTCACACAACAGGAGCAGACGTTGCACCTGCAAGGGGGAGGCAAAGCGGGTGCTACTGGTGGGCAGCTCTGTGCCCTGAAAGCAGGAGTGCAGCCGATCATGCCTGCCCAGTTTTCCCTTCCTATGCATGCCAGTCTAATTCCTGAGTCCTGCCCCCAAGAGAGGCATTTGGGGGTTAAAGAGAGACCAGGAGCTCCTGGAGGACCACCCAGATGGAGAGAACATCAGGAGTGAGGTTGAAACATGCCACACACAGCCCCACCCTCACCCCATGACTCCTCCCTGACATTATAGTAGGAGGTCAAGTATTTGCTACAGAGTTGGATAGCGTACTTAATGCTGATGGCTTTGTGCGCATCTTAACAGTTGACAACAACATCATCACAGCTTGACACACATTACTTCAATTAGCATGCGTTCTGTGTGCTCAGAACCACATTAGGCCCTAAGAGACTCCAGAGAAACACATGGCCCAATTCAGCCTCATCCTCTGTAGAGGGCAGATGGGGACAGTATTTATGTTTATGAAATTTAGAGGATAGTTGTCAATTTGTCACGATAGGACATTAGCAACAAACACCCATGAATGAAAGTTTGTTGTGAGCCATGCTGGCCTTTAAACAGCCTTCAGGATGATTCTGGTTTTCTAGATGTGTTTCCTTTCTCAGTGTGTCCCTCTTCATGAGAGGAGAGGGGTTGTGTATTACAATAAGACAGGTTTGGGAGGGAAATGACTTCATGGGCTCAGTGTTGAGCTGCTTCCCTTTGCATCTCGGGGGAAGGTGTGGTTCACCCACAGCAGGTCCGGTGAAGGAAGCACATGTGTGTGTGTGGAAGGGTGGCGCTGACCTCCCAGGCAGGACATTACCCTTCTTCCTCTTCCTGACCACGTTCCCACTGCAGTCACGGTCATCGCTCAGCTTCCTGTTGGGGAAAACCTTGGACACTGTGCACCCACCTGCTATAACTGGCAAACTAAGGATGACAGAGTGTTCAATGATGCTGTTCAACTTGAACCCTGAGTTGACGCACGGACCGCTCTGCGCTAGTATCCAGGGCATAGGACGTCTGAAGGAAAGATGGAGCCGTTCTTGGTGGGGCGGAAGAGGCAGGAAACTGTTGCTTGGACAAATCGTATTCTGGGCCAGAGCATCACAGGCGAGTGAAATATGGGAATATTGAGGGGGCCTGGGGTGGAGGTAAGATGAGGCGATCCTATGGTATGGCACCTGCAGCCAGGGTGGTGGCAGGGGCAGTGGCAAGCAGTGGGTTTCATGGAAGGATAAAAGTATCAGGCAGCGTCCTCGGGTGGAGACCACGGGTAGATGTCCCTGGCCTCCGGGACTCTCTTCACCCAGCAATCTATGTGCTGGGTACAGACGCTATACTGGGCACAAAGAAGGCTGTGATCCATGACTTTCAGAAGCCCTCAGGCTAGTAAATTGGCATCTTCATACTATCCTTGGATCAGATCCAGGCTGACAATGTGAGCAAATGTGGAAAGTTTTAGAAAGTGCAGGCTCCCTGGCACTATCTTAGACCTCATAGAACAGCCATTTCAGAGCAAGTCCTGGGAATCTGCATCCCCTTAAGTGCCCCCTGAGGCTTGGGGATAGATAATTGCATGAGACAAACTCTAACAAGTAAATCATCTCAACAGAGTGCGAAAAGTACTGTGATTGGCTGTTCAGGGAATGACGAATGCACAAAGGAGGTTCCCCTAGGTGGGAAATTCAGGTGTGGGGTTGGGGAGTTGTATTTGAAATTTCAACCAGCTCCATCCACCTACTTTCTCACATACCTCCATATCCTGTCTGGTGGCTGATGGCAGCAGCTGTGCAGGGGTCTCGGTGTCTGAATTTGGGCAGTTTGCTTGCTTCCGAAACGGTTCTGGCCTACCTGTGTCTCCCCTTGGACTTCTGATTGGCCCATGAGGGATGGGGATTTTTCGATCTGTGGCAGCAGTAATGATCGAGGCCTCCAAGAAGAGCGCCATTTGGAGGGTGTTAGTAGATTTTTGATAGCCTCAATACTGCGTCCTTTAGATGTGTTTCTTTTCTCAGTGTGTCCCTTTTCATGGCGCGGGCAGGGGGTGTATCTTATAATCAGACAGGTTTCTGGGGGAAATGACTTCATGAGCTCGCTGCTGAGCTGCTTCCCTTTGCATCTCCGGGAAAGGCGTGGTTCACCCGCAGCAGGTCCGGTTAAGGAAGCACGTGTGTGCGTTCAGCATTGCTGCGTTTTCCCTGCCACCTCACCCTAAGGATGGGGTCAAAGTTGCCTTCTGCTTGTCTTGATAGAGGCTCTCTTCAACTCCCTACCACTCCCAATTCTCAGCCCACGCAGTCTCCTACCGTGGAACACGAAGTTCCAAAGAGATGGTTCCAGGTGAATGCACAGCTGTGTTCCCGCCTCCTGATCCTGTCTCCAGTGAGTGACACTGGGTCATTCCTCAAGATCTCTCCTTAACCCCATCTTCCAAGACAAGACCAAACCCCACACTTGAGCACTGGGCTCCCCTGCTCTCTTCCCTGATGCCACCCCACTCCCACAGGGCCTGACCCCAGCAGAAGACAGCTTCAGCCTGTCTTACTGACTCTGGGTGTGACAGGAACAGAGATTTTGAAGGCCTCTTTGCCCTTTTCCCTAGAGAGTAGGTGGCTTTGTCCCTGAGCAGCTCTCCCTGGAACCCATCAGAGCCCAGCTCAGCCCTCTGTGGCAGAAGGAGCTGCCCGTGGAAAAGGAATCCCACTCCAGTGAGGAAGGAGAAGCACCCCACAAGGAGGCCCAGGACACAGGCCTCTCATCAAGGGCTGCCCCTCCGAGATGGTGCCGCAGGAATCCCGCCCTGAAATTGGAGTATGGAGAGAATAGAGCCAATAGCTTCCTACTCTTCTACCATTTTAAAATCCCATCCTGCATTTTGACTTTGCCTCTGATCACAGTGATACCAAAGGTTTTCTGAATTTTGGAAAGGTCAAAATAATAAGGTAAATGTCAACAAAATGAGTATGTAAGGTGTGTATCCTTGAAATACTCTTTGTTTGGTAAATTGTAGTTTTATTTAAATGTGATCAGTTTTAGGTGATTCGGGGAATTTGCCCACCTCCTGCAGAAACTATCTTGATCTTATTAAATTAAATAAGATGTAACTAGGGAAGGGGAGAAAAAGAGTGAAATCAGGCATGGATCATTCCATCTGTATAACCCATAAAAGTCATAACAACAGTAAACAATACCAAAACCTCTCAGGCGGCCTACAGCTAATTCAATCTCAACTTCTACCACCTAGGCTGAATGACAAGGGAGTCTAGAACTTTCTAGAGCTACTTGCTCCTCCCCCTGCTTTACTGCAGTCATTGGTCACTGCCCAGTGTGCCCCTGGCACCTGACCAGTAGGGGGCACATGTGAGCAGCGTCCTATATGAGCGCAGCACAGGCACCAGCTGGTCAGGATGAGGCACCTCTACCTGGGCTCCGTAGGAGAGCTAACTAGGTCATTGGATTCGATTCATCTTTTTAAAGTCTTTGTGATGTACTTGATTGGGATTTCTATTAAATCTCTTAACCAACTTTCCTCATTCTCAAATGCCAGTGTAATTCTGTGAACACTCCAAACATTAGAAATACTTTTCTTATATTGTAAACAAATTCTGTTTATGTAGAAGATGGTTCTCTTTGCAAAACAATTGCCTGAAAGCTCTTCCAATTTAGCAAGGAACATAGTCTGAGAAAAGAGAAATAGGTATGCAGTTACATACCCCGCCTCAGCCCTCCCACACATGGTCATTTTTGCTTGTTGAAAAATTAGACTTTAAGTAAAAAAAGAAGCATCAAAAATGATCCCTCATATAAAGGAGACTGTGCTTTTATAATATTGGCCATTCTTTTCAGTTGATTGACTTTATTCCTATTCTTCATTTTTATTTTTGCTGTTGTCTGTTTTTCTCTTGTCTCACCTCCCAAGCTTTCTTTCCCTGAGCCTCCCGAGGGAGGTCTGACAACGCAAGAAGGATGAGAATGTGGGCGGGAGATGAGGGTGGGAGGAACTGCCCAGACCTGTCAGGCTTGGGTGTAGCACCTGCAAGAACATGATTCTCCTGTGGTGACAGCCTGACCGGGCCCCCCCACCCACCAAGGCAGGACCACGGCGACCCGGGGAGCATGCTGCCAGCAGCCATGGTGGGGGCTCTGGTCAGAGGATGGAGGAATCGAAGCTCTCCTCGAAGGGCTGAGTCAAAACTTCTTATCCCACCGAGCCAAGATGGAATTCCAATTCAGGGTATGTTTGACACCTGGATGTGGCTGTGTGGCCCTTTGTAAAGGGTTCAGAGGGTGATCATGGGCTTATAAGCTTTTCTCCACCTTCAAATGGAATTGACAAATCCAGAATCTGTTTTTCTTCTCAGGTTATCATAAATTGTGACTAATTTTACTTGTGGGAGGTCTATTTTCCTTTCCTATCAGACTTCAGTAGTCACATAGTAGAAGATTATTACTACTTTCTTTTTTTCCAGAGCTGTTATTTTAAGATGGAATTCTTGTTCTGCGGTATTTGTGTTTGCCTAGTGGGATAAAAAGGGTGTACTGGCTTTTGGCAAATTTTAGTCTAAATCACATCACTTTATTATGTCTGGAATGGGAGATGGGGAGAGTACTTAATTTCTGGTTTTTCCCAGTAATTCTTTTTATTTTCTGTTTTGTTACTATTGTTTTGAGGCAACAATAGAACTAGTGACAAAAATGTAGCTTTCTTGTTAACTTAGTTCAAAGGGTTATTATGGCCTTTTTCTGAAATAAATTTTCATTAGAATGAAATACTTTGGAAATACCTGACCTCGTTCTTTTCTGTCTGGACCTTGGACTCCTTAATGGTACTTACTAGAAGGGAGCTCTTTGGTCTTGCCGATGATCAACCCATGGGAGGAACACAGTGCCAGCTGAGGAAGCAAGTCTGAGCCCAGAAGTCATAGACCCCCAGGGGCTGTCGGAGCTGGCCTGCTGCCCCTCCATGCTCTCCTCTGACCCCACGCCCTGAGAGTTTCCTAGGGAGTAAACACAAGTGTTGTTGCCTTTCAACAAATATGTATTGCAAGCAAATATATACCACATTTTTTTAGGCAGTGACATGCTCTGATCTATAGCTAATCTACTTTTAAGAGGTGTAAAAAACAAATGTTATCATCTGTTTTGTTTGGACAGTGGTTTCCAGCCATACTTTTCAGGCTCACTATATTCAAGAAGAGTCCAGCCAAGAAACTCTTTTGAAAATAGCCTGATAAGTATTCATTGCAAGGTAGTATATTTGTCATTTAACCAGGTATCCTAAAGAGACAAGGCTGTTCTATGTTCTAAACTGCCAAAAGACGAGTGATTATTTGTAAAACCTAGGCATTCAGTAAGAAGTGCAAATCACAGTATTTAAAAAATTAATCACGTGATTTTGATCCTTTGCTTCTCAGATGAGAAAACAGAGCCCAGGGAAGTTGATTATTGAACTTCAGGCACCACAGCCAATGAAGTGGCAAAGCAGGCCTGGAATCACATGTCCCAGACTCTTAATCTTACATTTTCTTTCTTTTTTTTTTTTTATTTTTTCATTTTTTGAGATGAAGTCTCACTTTGTCACCTAGGCTGGAGTGCAGTGGTGTGATCTTGGCTCACTGCAACCTCCACCTCCCGGGTGCAAGTGATTCTCATACCTCAGCCTCCTGAGTAGCTGGGATTACAGGCACGCTCCACCATGCCCAGCTAATTTTTGTATTTTTGGTAGAGACAGGGCTTCACCATATTGGCCAGGCTAGTGTTGAACTCCTGACCTCAGACGACCCACCTGCCTTGAACTCCCAAAGAGGCCTTCTCTCTTTGGGATTACAGGCATAAGCCACCAAGCCCAACCATTTAATCTAACATTTTCTCTCTTATCTCATACTCTCCTGAAAAATTTGACAAATTTCTGTAACAATATCCAGAGCTTTGCAAAGTAACAAAGTAAAAACATAGTAAAAACTATGCTAACATGTAAAAGATTTTTTAAAAAACAGTGTATTGAGATATAATTCACACAATTTACCATTTAAAGTGTACAATTCAATGGTTTTTAGTATATTACATTATTTACTTTTTAAGGTGTGGTAAAATATATATAACATAAAATTTGCTATTTTAACCATTTTAAATGTACAATTCAGTGGCATTATATTCACAATGTTATGCAACCATCACCAGTATTTTTATAATTTTTTATCACCCCAAACGAAAATTCTGTAACCAATAAGCAGTAACTCTGTTCTCCTCTTGTCCTGTCTTTAATAACTTCTAATCTATTTTCTGTCTCTATGAATTTGCCCATTTTCCTCTGGGAATTTACTAGATATTTTGTATGAGTGGAATTATCTAATATTTATCCTTTTCTGTTTGACTTTTTTCACTCAGTATTTTCAAGACCCATCCATATCGGAAGTTCATTTCTTATGACTAATGAAATGGTCTGTTCTAATTCCCTTTTATTTCATTCTCTCTCCTTTTAATACACTTTAATTTCCAACCTGGTCATGAAATCCTTTAAGTATTTTTCAATCTATTGGTATTTTTATATTTAAGTTATTTAAATACAACTTAAGTGTGAAGAGACTCTTAGGATGGTATTTATTTTCAGTTAGTTCTTTAAAGGCAGGAGCCATATGTTAATCTTTGTTAAAAAAATATTTTTGTCTCAACAATTAGTCCAGGCCCTGGCATAGAATAAATACTTAACAAATTTATCCTGAGATGGACAGATGGATGATTCTTAAGGTTTTACTTTTAAGTATTAGAAAACAGATTTTGGCTGGGTATGGTGGCTCACGCCTGTAATCCCAACACTTTGGAAGGCCGAGGTGGATGGGTCACCTGAGGTCAGGAGTTTGAGACCAGCCTGACCAACATGGTGAAACCCTGTCTCTAGTAAATACAAAAGATTAGCCGTACATGGTGGTACATGCCTGAAATGCCAGCTACTCAGGAGGCTGAGGCAGGAGAATCGCTTGAACCCAGGAGGCAGAGGTTACAGTGAGCTAAGACTGTGCCATTGCACTCCAGCCTGGGCAACAAGAACGAAACTCTGTCTCAAAAAAAAAAAAAAAAAAAAAGAAGAAGAAGAAGAAGAAGTAATATGGTCTTTGAGCTTTAGTTCTGTATTCTCTGGAATAATATTCTCTTTTGACATAAAAATTTATAGTTGCAATTGTTTCCCACTCCATAGAATTGGTAAATATAAAATGGTCATGTGTTGAATAATATAAGCATTTTACTGTGCCATGTCAAAAGTGAACTCAGGAAATCTGACAATGGCTAGTTCCTGCCTTTAGTGACCTTCTGTTGGTGTTTATTACTGAGGGTGTTGGGAGTCTCCTGGATGCTCAACAGTGTGACTTGAGATAGGTCCTTTAAATTCATAACTGCTCTTTTATTTTATTTTATTTTGGAATTTTTATATTTTTTTAATTTTATTTTTCCATAAGTTATTGGGGGTATGGGTGGTATTTGGTTACATGAGTAAGTTCTTTAGTGGAGATCTGTGGGATCCTGGTGCGCCCATCACCCGAGGGGCATACGCTGCACCAAATCTTGGCCCCACCAACATGGTTACTCTTTCTCAGTGCTGGGCTCAGGAACTGACAGCAGTCAAGCCAAAACAGAAGCTGCTACTACTTCAAGAAGCCTTTTCACACCTCACTAGAGTAAGGAAATGGAACACAAAGGTTTATTTCAGTGGTTCATAGATTTCACCTCCAAATATCAAATGTAGCTATACTTCTCTAATGGTTCTGTCTCCAAGTAAAGTAAGCATGCATGTATTTGTATATGAGTAGTCTGCCATTCAGCACACTAAAACACGCCCTTCCTGGGCTTCAGCTATTTCAAAAGGTGTGGAGGATGTGAGAGGAAGGGTGCAAAATGAAACCCTGGATTAGGAGTTAAAATTACTGTAGGATGTCTTTACTGGAGATGATTTCCCACGCACTCTCTCAAAGATCTAATCAGGAACAAACATTTGCACACTTTATGTTGCAAACAAGTTATTTGGTTTGTTGAGTAGAATCATGGTTATTTTCATGCCTGTGTGATTTCAGGAATTCTGTTCTCCTGCTTTTGGGAAGCTGCTTCAGCTCACAGATCCCTGCCTGCCGTGAACACCTGAACGGCCTGTGGGCTGTGTTGTTCTTCTGCAACCCAGCGCATGCATTGTTCACTTTCCCCATAGTCCTCCCTCATCTGGATGATGAACCCAGTTAGATCTCCATGGCCTGATACTCTCTAAACCCCCCACAGCGGGTGTCCTACACAGAGTAGGCACACAGTGAATATAGCAGTGACTTCAGAAAACTGAAATACAAGACGTTATAAAGGACAGAGCCTGGTTCTTATATATGGCCTGTGTAATCTGTCTTGATGCTTTGCAGGCCAAACCAGATACTTAAGTTATTACTGCTTTTTACATTTCAAAGGCCTACAGACTACCATTGGCCTAAATATAAAATAATAATTTCTGTCTGTAGAGCTGTACACCCTGTAGTCGAAAAGAAAGCCCTTCCTTCCTCATTTCTTAATGACAGCCTGTAATCATCTCTGAGCAATTTTTAAGATTTTTTCTAAACCACCATTTCCGTCATTATGTCGGCTGGGGAAGAGCCTCTTCTATCAATAGAATGGTTCTCATTCCTTCCCAAGTCCAACCACCCACCTTGTGAGAAGAGGTCGTTGTAAATCTCAGCCAACTTTCTTTTTCAACAATTATGTTGGGAGAAATGTCAGATGATAAAATCAGTTAATCACCAAATATTTACTGAGGACTTGGGAAAAGTTTTGGGGAGCCATTGGCGAGAATATGACTGAACCACTGTACGTTCTACCCGAACTCTATTTCCTCATTCACTTCCAGCCTAGGCTTGAAGGAACAAGAGACCAGGGGTGGATCCAGGTTCCTGTCTAGCTGGGACATGGCCCATTTCCTTTGCGAGGCCTGGGAGCAGTTTGAGGAAGCCTGGTTAGGCATTGTCAATCCCAACTGAAGTCGCTGTTTATATGGGGTGAGGAATTTTTAACCTCACCCCATAAAAGGCCTAACAACTTCAGGTATGAGTAAAATAAAGACGGAAATTGCACATCACAACTTAATGTTTGTTGTGTTTATGTACTGAAAGTATTTTATGTTTGTAAACTCAAAATTAACCCCATTGTATAAATAATGGTAATGACTATAATGGTTTAAAATAATTTACTGTATCTGTCACTCTTTTCTGATGGAATTTAATAGACTCTCATACTCTTATTTTACTTCAGATCAATAATACAACTCTTTTCCCATATTTCTTCATAATTAACTATGTAATTATCATTTGATAAAAGACTCTTATTTTAATTAGAATAATATGATCATGGGCTAATGACTCAATAAATATTCACTGAGCAGCTGCTATGTGGAAAACTAATGGCATGCTGGAAAGAAAAGAATTTTTCCTAAGGCTTGTCCTTGACCTCAAAAAAGCATTTGTGATCTAGAGAAGACAAATTTAAAGAAATGCTACAAGTATAATATGAATAGGCTGAAGTAAATAAGTAGTAAATGAATATCAGAGGGAAAAAATGCTAATTTTAAGGGAGATACAGAGTTTCCCCAGTAAGTAGAATTTGAATGGAGCCTTCCAAACCATTGAGGATACTTTCAACCCTGAAATTTGGGCCAAGAGAAAGTAAATATTTGCTTTTGTCACACTTTCAGTCTCTTTTAACTTATGAAGTTTCTACTAAGTCAAACTGAAATTAATTAGTTATACTGTCAGAGTGAGTGCGTTGGTGATTTCTCTGTGTAGAAAACAGTGGAAAGGCCATCCAAGGGCAGGCGTTAGCAATGAGCAAAGGCGCAGAGGAATGAAAGCAAATGACATTTGGGGGTTGAGATGTCCATATGGCTGAAGTTCCAGGTCAGAACATAGAAGGCCTTAAATGCCAAGATAAGGAGCTTGGACTTGGTCTGTAGACCTCAGGGAACTGTTCCTGCGTTAGGATCACCTGAGGTCAGGAGTTCGAAACCAGCCTGGCCAACATAGTGAAACACCGTCTCTACTAAAAATACAAAAAGTAGCCGGGTATGGTGGTGCGCACCTGTAGTCCCAGCTACTTGAGAGGCTGAGACAGGAGATTCACTTGAACCTGGGAGGTGGAGGTTGCAGTGAGCCAAGATCATGCCACTGCACTCCAGCCTGGGTGACAGAGCAGGACTCTGTCTCGAAAAATTAACAAACAAACAAAAAACCTGTGTGTGACTTATTTGGTGTCTCTCTACTTCCTGGAAGTTGCTTCTCAACTTTTGGCTTCTCTCTGATCATTCTAACTCTGGGACTTGGAAGCTCTTATGTCAGCAAACAAAGCCCACAGCATCTTCCTTCTTCCTTTGTATGATCAGCCAGTGATTCAAATTGCCATTGGAATAATCTCTGAATTCCCTGGGATAGACTCTGAGGTCCTGCATCACTAACCACCCTCTCTTTGTTTACACTGCAGCACAGCTGCTTCGTTCAGGCTAACCACTCCCGCATGTGTTTCGTCTCTCCTGGCCTGGCTCTCTTCTCCAACACTTGGCTGCTTTGCACATCCCGTCTCTGCACATCCTCACCCATCACCTCCTTCCAGAGCCAGCTCGATGCCCAGCTCTTGGAAAAGCATATATGGCCCATGTTGTTACATTCATAAATCATACAGCAGCATCTCTGGAGTGTCTCCTTTGCACAAGGCTACGAGAGGAATGCACAGCTGTGAGTGACCCAGGTCGGGATGCAGGGACCTCGTGACTAGCTTGAGAGGCAGGGCAAAATGGCAAAAGATGCAAACAGCGCTTCAAGAGAATGGAAACTGTGTCACATGATAGTTTAGAAGTCATTCCCAGCCAAGTTGGTATAGGCTTTGTATATAGTTATTGCTTCCCTCATCTTCATCTCTGTATATGCTTCTGGGAGTTTACATGGGAGGCTTTGAATCCTTGACTGTGATCCATTCAAAGACATGCAGCACAGATGTAGTTTATAAGAACCTTTGCCAATGAACATGGCAGAATTTTCTGTTTTATGTCTGCCATTAGTTGTTAGGTGGGGACCGTCCCTGTCCTGGCATGCAGGACTCTGCTACTGGAAATTATTATAGCATACAGAGTAAGAGTTCCAGTCCCAGACTTAGACTGTCTAGGTTCAAATGCCAGTTTCACTCCTTACTAGTTGTGTGACTTTGAAAATTATTTCATCTCTCAGTGCCTCATTTTTCTCAAGTAGGGATGATAGTAACATCTGCCTTTTAGAATTGTTGTGGGCATTCAGTGAATTAATTTAAAGAGAAAATGTTTCAAATAGGGCCTAGGTGGGCACAGCGGCTCACAGCTGTAATCCCAGCACTTTGGGAGGCTGAGGCGGGTGGATCACCTGAGGTCTGGAGTTGGAGACCAACCTGGCCAACATGGTGAAACCCCATCTCTACTAAAAATACAAAAATTGGCTGGGTGTGGTGGTGGGTGCCTGTAGTCCCAGCTACTTGAGAGGCTGAGGCAGGAGAATTGCTTGAACCCGGGAGGCAAAGGTTGCAGTGAGCTGAGATGGCACCATTGTACTCCAGCCTGGGTGACAGTGAAACTCTGTCTCAAAAACATAAAAATAAAAAAATAAAATAAAATAGTGCCTAGCACATAGCAAGTACTCAAAAAATGTTAGCTATAATAATTGATTTATATTATTAAGTAGTCCTCATGACTGTGTGATTACCCTCTTTTTAAGTGTTTTCTAGTCAGTTCCTAGTAACTGGAGCTGCAGTTCTTAGTAGCTAGGGTTATCAATATATCTGCCTTCTGTGCTAGTAAATTTTTATACATCTAAAGTTTTAAAACCTCTGCATAAACATTCCCCCTGGAACACTAGAATCAATGGTATTTTATTATTCCTACATTGACATTTTAATCGCCAAGAATGGCTTTTAAAAGAATTAGGAAGACACACGGCATCTGTCAGTCTCGATATCGTAGTTCCTGTTATGTTTCTGTTTCCATGTGAACCCTGTTTTTTCAAAAGTTTATAAGTCTTTTGCTCCATGGTGAGATTCAGCAACAAGTTTCTATTCCAAAGAACAATATTTGTCCTACTTGAAAACCTACTCTGGTTTCCATTTTCTTTGCTCAATGGTTTATGCTTCTAGAACTTGAATTTTGTTTGATGTTTTTGCCAATACAGTTTTTCATATTTGGTAATTTTGCAAATCTTCTTAAAAGCTCCAAGTCTAGCACATTGTCCTTTGATTTTTAGGTAGTGAGCTGCTTAATTTGGTTTTAAGGTAAGGGTATAGAAAATATTAGGAATTCACTAGAAATATATCTGTGTTCTACAAACTAGGATCCTAGGCTGTACTGGGTGTATCTTCCTTATAGAGAAAAGAGCAGATTCTGCTTTCCTTGAAAATTTAAAGTATAGAGCAGTGGTTAAGAACACTAAAATCCTGGCTCTTCTACTTAACATCTGTGTGATCTTGGACTTGTGTAGCTTGCCTAAGCCTTGAATTGCCCATCTTTCAAAGGGAGCAATGGAATTCTCCTGAGGACTGGATGAGAACATGCATGTCAGTTGCTTAAAGTTAAAAGAAAAACAACAAACAAAAAGCCATGTATACCCAAATGTCCATTATTATTGTTTCACAGAGGTCTGACTCCAGAGTTTCTCTCATGAACCGTATTCCTGGTTGTTGATATTTTCTTGGAACAAAATGGGCCCTCCTTGAATGGAGGAAGATTTTGTGTTGTAAATAGCTGTAAAGTGACTAAGTAGATGTGGTTAAGTCATACTCGTCGGGAAGAAAGGGCAGGAAAATATAAAAATAATTCAGACTTAGTATCTTTACCTTAAAAATGTTAATTTTTTACTTTCTTGGCCACTTTCACAACAAGTCTAATGAAATGGAGAGAGATTCTTTATAGAAGTTACATGGAGGGGGCAGAAGACTGGTGTCCAAAACCCCGACTCTATGTCAAGGTTGTGATGAGGAAGAATTGAGATCAAAGAGACTATTTTAGGATGTCCTCCTTCTGTCGATAGTTCTTAAAGTCCACATATCCTTTAAATGATTTATTTGACAGCTTAGGTTGAAAGTCCCTGGGAAGCCTGGCAGAGGAACTCGTCCTAAGACCAGGAGACCCAGGGTAGAGCCGCAGCCAGGGACAAGCAGAGGGCTCTTTGAGCGACATCTGTTTCCCCCTCTCCCTGAAGCCCAAAGCCACTTCAGGGCCTGCAGTGATGGCAGGCTGCCAGCTTCAGAAGAAAATCTGCAGTTTTCCATTTGAGATTAGAGGATGACACTTAGACATTTGATCATCTTGCATTAAACACTTTGAATATCTCATTACACACACACACAGACACGGCACGTGCACGCACTTTCTCCCTTCTTCAAGGATGCATTAGCATTGGTTCTGGCGGTCTGTTCTTCAGCCCCGTTAATCTGACTTTGTGGGTGAGTTTCATAACAACAGCGTCTCCATGCAAACTGCACAAAAGGAACCTTCAACCAACCAGAAGTTGGAAATGAATACTTGGTTCGTGAGCATAATTTTACAAGTGATTTTTTTAAAGTCTTGAGATACCAGAAATTATTTGCGAGAGGGAAAATGTCTCAAGGTAAGTATATTTTAAAAGTATTCCGGTGTGCATGAGACTGAATCCCCTGGTGGGGGTCTGGTGGTTTTAGAAATCAAACTATAGGGCTGGACGCAGTGGCTCATGCCTGTAATCCCAGCACTTTGGGAGGCCAAGGCAGGTGGATTGCTTGAGGCCAGGAGTTCAAGACCAGCCTGGCCAACATGGTGAAACCCCATCTCTACTAAAAATACAAAAATAGTGGCATATACCTGTAGTCCTAGCTACTTGGGAGGCTGAGGCACGAGAATCGCCTGAACCTGGGAGGCAGAGGTTGCAGTGAGCCAAGATGGTACCACTGCACTTCAGCCTGGGCAACAGAGTGAGACTCTGTCCAAAGAAAAAAAGAAGAAGAAGAAGTAGTAGTACTTTTAAATACATGAATCCTTCTGAGCATTTTAAAATTTCCCCAGGAGATAGAATATGTATGATGATTTGATTCTGAAAGAGTAGAAACATTACAAACAATTTGTAAATTCCCAAGCTTTAAGAAGGTGGATAAAATGGTAAAGTTTCCACTGCTGAGACCTACCAAAGAGCTTGTCATGCTGTAGGCCATGGAGAGAGCAGTGAGCTTGGACTCAGGCCCGTGCCTAGGAAGACTATCTTAGCTCTTGAAGTTTCCTTGGAATTTTTGCAAGGTTGGGGAGCTTAAGGCACTAAAGAAGCGAACCCTGAGTGGGGGAGATTTAAGGACAAGGCAACTGGGAAGTAAGTTAGGTGCCTGGGAATTGGGTAAGTGGCCCTGGTGTGGTCCTGAACAAGCGTCTCCTATTTCAGAATCTCGCTGAGGGCCGGCCCTGGGAGGGGAGCCCTTTACAGAAGTTTGGTTGGTCATTCAGAATTCAGATGGTCCCAGCAGGGGCATCAGCTCTTTGTGTACAACTGGAAGGGAGTTTGGCTTCTCCACATATTGAGACATCTGTTTACTCTGGCCAGCCTCCTACTGGAAGATTGACACAGACAGTCCCATGCTGTGCAAAGGGAAGATGCTGTGTTTTGTTTCCTAATACCAGAGCAGCTTTCTTACGGTGAGGAATCACAAATGTCCCCACATCACTACCTGCTTAAGAAAGTGATTCTGGTCCTCTTTGATAGATCCTGAAGAATATGCTTAAGAGTTTCTCCAGACATTTTGTTCTTCTGGTGGTATTGTTTTTTTTTTTTTTTTTTAAAGAATGTTATGGATAAAGACCAAATGTTGGCTCATGCATCAAACAAGTAGATCAATTGTGAAGTACGGGTTGAAATGCTTGGGACCACAAGTGTTTTGGGTTTCAGATTTTTTTTGGATTTGGGAATATTTGCTTTACATAGTGAGATATTTGGGGGATGGGACCCAAGTCTAAACATGAAATTTATTTAGGTTTCCTATGTACCTCATACATGTAGCCTGAAGGTAATTTTATACAATATTTTAAATTTGTGCACGCAACAAACTTTTTGTTAAGTACTTACATGTAGTGTTTCCCATGTGTGCAGTTACCCACTTGGGAGTCATGTAGATGCTCAAAAAGTTATGGATTTGGGAGCATTTTGGATTTTGGATTTTTGGATTAGGGATACTCAAGTGGTACTTGGGGTTATACCAATTTTGATCATGTTATGACAATTTTGTTAGTTAAGGAAGTTGTTAACATAGAAAGGGTTTGACTACCTAACCTGATTGTGTGTGTATACACTATACACACACACACGTACATGAAAAAGTATGCTCAAGGAAGACTATTTTGGACACTTTTAATAAATTGATTACACTATAATAAATGCAGTAACGGGAGTTGCTAAAGATTATTTGGGGAAGTCAAACAAAATACAAGTACCTCCTATAATGCAACTGTAGGCTAGACCATCTATAAGGTTCTAGAGCTCTCCTTGTGTGTTCTTTTCCAACAATTGTGCAGGTTGTTTGTATGTCTGGGCAGGGTTAGGTGGGTTTAGTAGAATCTATGTATTTTAAATTTCCAGTTCACCTCTTTAAAAGACGCCAAGTGTCTTCACTCGTAAACACTTGTATCTGCAAATGATTCAAAAACAGGTTGATTTGATTATAATTGTTAAGCTCAATCTCTGAAAAACAATTAAGTTTTTTTAAGGGAGTTGTATTTATACAATGCATTTGCTTAACATGTATTGTTTTCTCATAGCTGGTACAAAGGTATATTTCAAAGTACCATTAAATGAGATGAAATTGGTGATTTTGTTTGTTGCTTTTCCATTACCTTTTTACGTCTTCACAACCAAAATATAACTGTCCTTAAAACTGGTGAAATCTGAATGTACCAATGTCAGTTTCTGTTGTTATACTATAGGTATGCAAGGTGTTATTGTTGGGAGAAACTGAGTGAAGGGTACAGGAGGGCCCCTTGTATGTTTTTGGTTTTGTTTCATTTTTGTAGTTTCTTATAGATTTATACTTATTTCAAAATAAAAAGTGCAAACAACAAAAAGTAACTGTTCTCTAGAACTCTTACCTGAAGTCTCTGGTGCCTGGCAGGGATTCAGAAAAGACACTCTGATTCAACCTTAAGTGACTGCCAAGCATTAAGTCCTGTGAGGTTTCCCTCGTGCAACAGATACTGTCTTGTAGATGTTGGTGCTCCAGAAGTGCTTCTTGAGTGCCGTTGTCCCCAAATTACCTTGCTAATGGGGAAGAGATACTTTACACTCTGAGGTCTCTACTTACTCAGGTCACACCCTTTGCCCTACCTATATGTCCAGGTAGGTGGCCAAGCCCTGGGTTCCCCCAAATATTAGGAACAGTGACATTGAGAACAAGTGATGTTCTGTGAGCCCTTAGTGTGTGTCTGGCTCAGTCAGGCCATAGGCCTATTAAATCACTTAAGCCTCAGAACACCACACGAGGCCATGAAAATTAAGCCATTTTAAACAGGGCAAGTTTAAACAATAATTCAGTGGTGTCTCTACTTTCAAAATAGTTTATTAGGGATCTCAATGAAGGCCATGGAGCCTCTTAGCTAAACAAATAAACTAAATTTCTTTTGAATTACAATGTCAACAAAAGAAAACTTTGAAATTGTCTGATCGTCCTTCCCTTCTGAGGATAAAGACTGGCAATTATCCATGGCCCCTGCTATTTTTGCTAACTCCTGCTATGTTTAGTATCGATAGAGCCAAATTTTAGATCACTGGTTTCGGTAAATAGCTCATAGTGAGACTAATGTTTACTCAGCAGACAGTGGGTTCCTATTGCTTCAAATTGGTTTTGCGCCGGGGAAGATGGAGAGGGACATATGGAAGGACCCAATATTACAGTGAATCGGGGTGAACCTGCCAGAGAGAAGCCTCCTGTATGTCTCAGCTACAGGGAGAGAAGGAGGCCAGGAGACCCTGCCAGGCCGACCAGCCTCCCTTAGCCCCTTACTGCTACAAAGCAGCAGTGTCCACCATTGATCTGGAAGATGCACAGTGTGGCATGCAGAAGCCTCATTCTGGAGCAGCCACAGACTGAGGAAGTCACTGATTCCCAAAATGCGTCCCCAGGACCAGCAGCTTCAACCATCTGGGAACTTGCTAGAAATCCTCGGGCCCCACTCCAGCCCCACCAAATCAGAGACCTGGGGCTAGGACCCAGCAGTCTGTGTCTTACCAAGCCTCCAGGGGACTCCCAGGCTAGCTAAGGTGTGAGAACCCCTGGGCTAGAGAACCTGGGGCGATCCCGTTTCCAGGCTTCAGAGTCTATGAAAGGAAAGAGTTTGGTTAAACATATTTACCTAGGGCCCCCCCTTCACCCCCAAATCACATATTCCAGATTCTCTAATTCTATACATCTGTGATATAAACACACATATCTGACAGTATTGAATAGTGATTAAGCTCTGAAATCTAACTGCCTGGGTTCAAATTCTGGGGCCTCCACTGCCTAGCATTGCACATCCAAGCAATCTGCTGAACTTGCTGTGTTTTGAGCTCTTCATCCATAAAGTGGAGACGGTAGCACCTCTGTCCCAGGAGAGAGTTGTGAGGAATTAGTCTAATACAGGCAAAACAGCACCAGGCACTTAGAAAGTACTCACACATTAGCTAGGGTTAGGGTTTGCGTACTTCACTCCCTCTAAAGAATTCGGAAACTTTGAAGATGGGGGTTATAGCTTGTACAGCTTTGTTTGTCATATTTGGGCTATATATTTAAAATGCTCTTAAACACTTGCTAAAGAAATAAGAAATCACTGGTGTTAAAATTTTATATTTAGGCTGGGCACGGTGGCTTATGCCTATAATCCCAGCACTTTGGGAGGCTGAGGTGGGTGGATCACTTGAGGTCAGGAGTTTGAGACCAGCCTGGCCAATGTGACAAAACCTCGACTCTGCTAAAAATACAAAAATTAGCCAGGTGTGGTGGCAGGCGCCAATAATCCCAGCAACTCAGGAGGCTGAAGCAGGAGAATCACTTGAACCCAGGAGACAGAGTTTGCAGTGAGCCACGATCACGCCACTGCACTCCAGCTTGAGTGACAGTGAGATTCTATCTCAAAAAGAAAAACAAAAAACTATTTATAGGAAGGCCCTACATTGGGTCGTATCTGTAGATGACCTGGAAGCTGAATTTGTAAAGAATAAGCGGTAATTCTTTAGGAAGGCATTGAATGTTCCTACAAATCTAGTGATGGGGATATATGTGAGACCTGTGACTGTTTCCATGCTGTAACTTAAAAAAAAAAAAAGAAGAAAATTCGTTTTGACTTACCTGTATTTGGAACTCTTTAAGCCTTTTGAAGCTTGTCTATCCATCATAGGAAGGAAATTAATATGAATGGGTGCCTTTTAGGGGCCACGCATGTGCCATGATGAATGTTCACCAAGTCTTATATCATTTAAATCAAAAGGTAATTCTGTCAAATGAGGTGGTTCCCTTGATTTTAAAGAGACCGAGATCGACTGAAGTTAAAAATCTATGATCATACAATAAGTCACAGGTCCGAGATTGGAAACTTGTATCTCACTCCATAATTCACCCTTTAGTATCACTAGTTTAGCTGTTATAGTTTTGAAATATAAAACTAAATTTTCAACAAACGAGACATGAACATCTTTTGCCACTTCAAAACACAACTGGACAACACAGCTGTTGTTAAAGTTATGTTGTAGGCTGGGCGCGGTGGCTCATGCCTATAATCCCAGCACTTTGGGAGGCTGAGACAGGCGGATCACGAGGTCAGGAGTTCACGACCAGCCTGGACAGCATGGTGAAACCCTGTCTCTACTAAAAATACAAAAATTAGCTGGGCCTGGTGGCACATGCCTGTTATCGCAGCTACTCAGTAGGCTGAGGCAGGAGAATCACTTGAACCCCAGTGACAGAGGTTGCAGTGAGCCAAGATTGTGCCACTGCACTCCAGCCAGGGTGACAGAGCAAGACTCCGTCTCAAAAAAAAGAGTTCTGATGTGTGGGGTGTGTTATAAAGTGTATTGGGAACCTGTCACCATCAACAGTACTTCTCATTTTGTTTTGGACTGTCTGTGTGTGTGTGTGTGTGTGTGTGTGTGTGTGTGTGTGTGTGTGTACTTATATATATGGTATCTGGTACCCAAATTGTACCCTCTAACAGTTATTTAAATCACCTAGTGTAATGCTTTAACATGTAGTTATGTTTCGTTCTGTCATCATAAATAAAAAACAGAAGCACAAGCTGATGGGGAAATAATAACCCCAAAGACAACCATCAATAACAAAGATACTTTCTAAATCAATCTAGAACCTGGCAGTCTCCATAATGGGTCAACTTCCGACTTGTTTGTTGTTGCCTCAGGGCTGTTCTAAATGCTGACGTCCTCCCGCTCTGTAGCTGATGACCTGCTGTGTTCCCTCCTTACGAGGAAGCAGCCACTTCCTCCCGTGGACTAGTAGCCTGGCACTTCTGCATCTGTAATGGCACAGCTGAGTGGTGCCAGTGCTTCTAATTTTGTACCTGCAAAAATCAAAACACCTCAGCAAGGCCTGCGTTTTCATCTCCGTCATTCTCCCTTTATCTGCCTAGGCCTTTCGATGAAAAAATGGCCAAGGTACTTGGAGAGATACGAGATGCCAGGGAGGCAGGGGAGCCAGACCCAGGTTTTAGTCTCGTAATAAAGAAAATCATGAAGTCCCTTCCCACTTCTCTCCTTTCCTGACTCCTTCCTGTCAGTTTATCAAAATGAAAGCAGATCAGGATACACAGATTGCCTACCAAGGGTTCTTAGATTCTGACTTGCTTAATATTTAAAATATAATTCTATTCAGTCCATTAGAAAAGCTCTTGTCTGGCCGGGTATGGTGGCCTGTAATCCCAGCACTTTGGGAGACTGAGGCAGGCAGATCACTTGAGCTCAGGAGTTCGAGACCAGCCTGGCCAACATGGTGAAGCTCCATCTCTACTAAAAATACAAAAATGAGCCAGGTGTGGTAGCATGTGCCTGTAATCCCAGCTACTCGTGAGGCTGAGGCAGGAGAATCACTTGAATCGAGGAGGTAGAGGTTACAGTGAGCCAAGATTGTGCCACTGCACTCTTGCCTGGACGACAGAGCAAGACTCCATCTGAAAAAAGATAAAAACTTTTTTCTACTTGAAAAGCTACCTCCTACAGTATTAAAAAAAATCAGTCTAGAATATATTCTGCTTTTTTGTTCAATTGTACCTTAATTTGGAAGTATGGAACATTCTTATGTCACAGTAGTGTCTCTCTACCCTGGCAACACATAGGAATCACAAGAAAAAATACTCTGGTCTTGCCCTCCAGTGAATATGCTGTTTTAAAATAGTGTCTGATTGCTGTTTAGCACCTTGATTTTTGAAAACTTGCAGAATTTCTTGTGGCATTTTTACATAGTTGAATGTACTTGGTGCCTTTGAATTTGCTTATATATTATTATCACTGACAATGGAACTAATTTTAAGTCTTTTCAGTTTGACATAGTAGAGCCTTTCACTCTAGTGAAGATCAGGACTTACAAAAAGATTCGAAGTGCAAATAATAGACAATTGCAAATAATAGCTTTCTATTGGCGCTGAGTTTCAGTGTTGACAGTATCTTTGATGGTTGATGGTCTGACCGACTGACCTGTTAGCATGGTGAAAATGAATCTTAGTTGGTTCTTTGGGGTGAGGGGGAGATGTTTGGCTGGTGCTGTCCTCTGAGGGCAGGGAATTGTCAGCACAGACGCACTCGTCATTAGCCTTGGGCTTCAGACATAAACCTTCCTCTGGTCTCCTTCCAATGGAGTTTGGCAGCATTTCACATGGGTCTCAAGGGCCCCTCTTGTCCCTTCTGATCAAGCCCCCTCTGAACTCAGAGACAAATTGACTTTTCCTACAACACACCTCATCCTGGACCCCAGCGTGATTCCACCTAGTTCTATTCATAATCCCTTATTTCTCCTTTGGAGAGTCTAATCCCTGAAGTCTCTCATCCTTGACCCCCTCAAAGCGTTTTTCATTGGGATGATGGACTAGGGGAAGGCTGAGGCGGGTGGGGTAAGGGGCTGCAGGCAGCCTTGAGCTCTCCATGGAGCACTGGTTCTCAACCTTACATCACCCAAAGAGTCCAGGTACCTTTGCCCATTCCTGGGCCCTGTCCCTGAAAATTCTGATGTTGTGCTCTTGGGCAGGGCCCAGCAATCTGGTTCCTTGTTGAAAATCTTGCTGATGATGATTATTAGCGAGCTTGGACTGCCATAACAATAACACAGACTGGTGGCTTAAATGACAGACATTTATTTTCTCATAGTCCTGGTGGCTGTAAGTCCAAGATCAAGGTGCTAGTGGGATTCTTGTCCAGTGAGGCCTTTCTTCCTGGCTTACAGACAGCTGCCTTCTGGCTCTATTCCCACATGGGCTTTTGCATAGAGAGAGAGCAAGATCTCTAGTATTTCTTCCTCTTCCTGTAGGGACACCAGTCCTATTGGGCTAGGGCCCCACCCTTATGACCTCATTTAACTCCACCTCCTTAAAGGACTTGTCTTCAAATACAGTCGCTTCGGGGGTTAGGGCTTCAACACCAACATATGTATTTGGGCAGGGGGACACAATTCAGTCCATTGCAGTAATTTAGGAGGTGTTAGGTAACACCTGGAGAAATAATGGTTTAGGGTGTATACTAACAATCACCAGTTTTTTGGTTTACAATACCATTATGATAATTTATGTATTAAAATGTCTAAATAGATTAAAATCTCTAAGTGTCAGCAGAAGAATGAAATGTAAGGCATATTTCAAAGATATGCCATCGGAACACTCATTTTTATAAGCTATAAATGGTTTATCTCATCTTCAGGGGAACTTTTTAAAAATAAAATCCTGGGATGGGATTTATCCATGCAGAAAAGCACAAGAATTCCCTGTTCTCTGACAGTTTGTCATGGGGTTTCTAGAGAAACATGGAAAGCGGTGGGGACCGCTGGTCCCACTCAGCCCTTGCCCCTCTCCAGCCACCACTGCCCATGCACAGAGTCTCCTGAGCCCAGTCGCCCCGCCTGCCAGGGTGTGTACTGGAAACAGGCATGTGGCCTCATAAACGAAGCAAGTTACTAGACTTGCTCCATCATCCTCTAGTCTGAAGTAGCCTTTTCCCTCGGGGAAGCTTTTAGCTTCTGCTTTTTCTTCCACATGAGGATTAGGGGAAAATGGTTGGTTTTGTTTTTCTGTCCCCCTCACCCACTCCCTCCTCCTCATGCTCCTGAGGGAAGATATCACATATCAGAGGCAATTCTTCTTCAGAAAGACTTAGGTATGTCTACAAATCCTCTTGGAGGCCTCGGTGTATTAAAAGTTTTATCTCTGGGGTTCAGAAAGAAAGAAACACTGGGATGGCATGCAGGGTAGGGCTTCCCCTTTCTAGGAAAAATGCTGCTGATGAACTCATGCCTCTAGGTGCCGTCTTAAATGATCAATGTCAAAATGCACAAACGCTCTTCCAAGTTATTCCTCTTTGTTCCTTGCCCGTAAATCCAGTTTTATAGTCATTGTTTATTTTGATGGGACTTGAATCTCCAATTCTAAGTCTTCACTCCTGTCCTATTATTTTCTGAAAAGGTACAACAAAACAAGTGGTTTCTGAGATTAGGATGTGTTACGTAAATGTTGGCATTTATACTAGATCTTGTCTTATTTTTCAGAAGAGCTCGTAAACAAATCCTCACTTCAATACTTTCATAAGGGTGAGTAGATGGTAGCAACCCCTGAGTCTCTCCAGTGAGCCCAGTGTGTCATTCTTTGGGGGCTGTGGTTTGTCTTGATGTTTCATCAAGTTTTCCATTTCAAAAACTATGATAGGCGTGGTGCGGTGGCTCATGCCTGTAATCCCAGCAATTTGGGAGGCTGAGGTGGGAGGATCACTTGAGCTCGGGCGTTTGAGACCAGCTGGGCCACATAGGGAGACCCCATCTCCACATATAATTTAAAAAATTAGCCAGGCATGGTGGTGCATACCTGTGGTCCCAACTTAGGCAGGAGGATCACCTGAGCCTGGGAGGTTGAGGCTGCAGTGAGCTGTAATCATGCTACTTTGCTCTAGCCAGGGCAACAGGGCAAGACTCTGTCTCAAAAAAAAAAAAAACAAAAAAACAGGAACTATGACACCAGTTATCTGTTTAGTTTGGCAGCATTAATTGCTTCTTCTATCTTAATTCCTTCGTAGAAACCTTGACCAAATTCTAATGTTTTATTTAAATGGAGGTTTGCACAAGAACTGATAGGATAAGATACTTTGAATATAAAGAGACCAAAAAAATGAAAATAAGAGTTAATTCAGATAAATGGCAAAGACAATTTACATTTCCTGACCTGTGATTAATTTTTCCCCACCCCTCCACTGTAAACCTTCCCTCCCCTCACCAAATTTTTCCATGATGGGAAGATTGGTCTTCTAGTGCATGTTTCATTTTCTTTTTTTCTTTTAAGATGGAGTCTTGCTCTGTCACCCAGGCTGGAGTACAGTGGCACAATCTCGGCTCACTGCAGTCTCTGCCTTCTGGGTTCAAGCAATTCTCCTGTCTCAGCCTCCTGAGTAGCTGGGATTACAGGTGCGTGCCACCATGCCCGGCTAATTTTTGTATTTTTAGCAGAGACAGGGTTTTGCCACGTTGGCCAGGCTGGTCTCGAACTCCTGACCTCAGATGATCCACCTGCCTCAGCTTGCCAAAGTGCTGGCATTACAGGCGTGAGCCACCGTGCCTGGCCTATGTTTCATTTTCATATGGCTTACACATGGGAGGAATAAATTGTTCTTATCAGATCATATAGTCTGGTAATTTCTAGGACTAGTAACCTAATATAGAGTGCAGTGTCCGGATGTGCCCATGTGTATAATCCAGAGTCATGTACCTCAAGGGCCAGGCAGATCATATAAAGGAGTGGCGGAGGACAGGTGTAATACGAAAGGGGATTTGGGGACTGGGCACACTGGGAAGTGCACAGCCAGGGTGATGTGAGCAAGCTTAGCTCTACCCACTGCTGCTGTGCAAGAGCATTAGACTAGTGTTAACCCATGTTTATCCCTTTTTAATTTTTTGGCACCCCAACCCCAAGCCCCCCCAAAATCTGTTTTTCTAATGCAGAGTATCCTGATTATTTAAACTTAGGTCATCAATACAAAGAAATTAAACCCCGTGTTGACCAAACAACAGGTCCACAGGTCACACTCTGTCTAACCAGCCTCAGCTCCACCAGGCCTCACCAGCCCTGTGGGTACAGGTGAAGTCACTTTAAAAGATCTGACTTGGCCAGCTCAGCTGTCACTTCACACAGACATAAAGACAGGACCTCCCAGGCAGCACCTCCTGGCTCCCCTTTCCTCTGCCTGACCTGTCACTGCCCTTCCACCCGCACTGCACTGATCCTTCCAGGGACCCCTGCCCCGGGATATTCAGCATTCCCAAGCTCCCTGTAGGAATTCTCCTAGTGGGCCACCCAAACCTCTGCCCCCAGGCTGCCAAGAAATCCCTGTTCTTTTCTTTATGGGAAAAGGATTCCTCTCCTCTTGTGTTTCCTTCTGTTAGACAGAAGGATCTCACAGCCAAGTTGCCTGGCATATTACAGTTGTGAATTCTCTTGGTTTTGGTTTTGGTTTTTCGGCCACCCACTCTCTTTGTCAGGTCATTCGCAGGCTGTCCAAATGGCTAGGTGAGGCCAGTCTGATTACCTGCCACATACGAAATCAGAAACCAGTACTTCCTCTCACCAGAAGAATGGCCCTCTGCTTATTCTACTTGCCCTACCAGACTTCCTTCCCCTCATCTCTCCCAGGGTCACCAAGGCTTCTGTGGCCATCAGACCTCAGCCCCAGCCCCACCTTCCTTCCCCACATAGAATCTGTGCCATATGCCTGAAAATATCTGAATCCTAGTTTTAGATACTGTTAGAATACTTTTTCTAGGATCCCTCTTAGACAGGCCCCTTGTAAATCAGTCAGTCATTCCGTAAAAATAAGTAAATGGGTTAGGGGATAGCTACAAAGACCCTTCTAGTCTCACTCACCCAGTCTCTATGGAGGCTCATCCAGGACATCTCACTGGAGTGAATTTGTTCTAATAATCGTAATTGTATATAAACTTAAAGTATAAGAGTTCCTTGAATAATTCAGAACTAACTGTATATTATCTGTATATTATAGGAGCATAATTTTTGCAGGTGTACAGTTAGCTCAATTGCTGTGCTACTGCTTTGTCAGGGATATATTAAGGCAGGTGCTTGTTTGGGATGCAACCACAAATGATGACAATACCCCTGTGGTAAAATGAGCTGTTTCATAATCTACTCTATAACCTGGTTCCAGAATGCAATTTTGCAGAAAGTGGAGACGATGTCAGTGAATAGGTAAAAAGCATGACCTGGATGCTAGACATTGGCTTACTGTCAGATGATGTCATCGAAAAATTTTGCAGAGAGTTTTTTTATTGATCATGGTTAACACATCTATCACAAATTCTGCCACAGAAGGAATTACAGGGCTGGGCGCAGTGGCTCATGCCTGTAATCCCAGCACTTTGGGAGGCTGAGGCAGGCGGATCACAAGGTCAGGAGATGGAGACCATCCTGGCTAACACGGTGAAACCCTGTCTCTACTAAAAATACAAAAAATTAGCCAGGCATGATGGCACATGCCTATAGTCCCAGCTACTGGGGAGGCTGAGGCAGGAGAATCACTGGAACCCGGTAGGTGGAGCTTTCAGTGAGCCAAGATTGCACCACTGTACTCCAGCCTGGGAGACAGAGCGAGACTCCGTCTCAAAAAAAAAAAAAAAGGAATTACAGGGAATCAAAAGCAGTTTCCCTGTACAAAGGCCACATGCTCCTGGTTTTGCATTGACCTGTGGTTGTCTGACCATAATGGTGGGACCATGTTTTACAATCCTAAAGTTATTTGATAGCCTCAAGAGAGACAGTCTATGGAGTTAAAAAGTGGATTGGTGGGACCCTCACCCCAAATCATGGAACCTTAGATTCTTAGATTTGGAAAGTCTTCTTAACTGTCAGAGACTCCAGAGTTCTCGTTTTACTAATCCAGAAGGAATCTGGATCACAGAGAGGTTAGTAACTTGCCCAAGAAGATAAAATTGTCTGGGGGAGCTGAGATTCTACACATCTCAACTTCAGATCTTCTGTCCTTTCCACACATCATTTCATGAGCCGTAGGTGATGGTTTAGATTGAACAAAATAAATTTGGCTTTGGGGATGGTGTTTTTTGTTGTTGTTTGTTTGTTTTTGAGATAGTTTTGTTCTGTTGCGCAGCCTGGACTACAGTGGTACAATCACAGTTCACTTCAGTCTCAATCTCTTGGGCTCAAGTGATCCTCCCACCTCAGCCTTCCATGTAGCTGGGACCACAGGCACATGCCACCACGCCCAGCTAATTTTTTATTTTTTCGTAGAGACGGGGTCTTACTCTGTTGCCCAGGCTGGTGGGGATGGTTTTTATTATTAAATTACTAGGCTGATAACCAATAGTCATTATGAAAACATAATTCCTCAAAACTCTTAGAGCAGCTTAATTCATTAGGTTTACCATTTTGTTATGCCCTAATTTGTACAGACTCTTAAACAGATATCTTATGTCTGATCTGTACTGGCAACCAGGCAGTTGTCCCTGGTTCTGGGTGCCCCGGGAAAGGTGTCCAGCTGATCCTGGGAAATGCTCAAGGCTCAAATGCACATGGTCAGTTCTTAAGTCCCCTGGAAGTAGCAAGACAAACAGTGGCCTGACCACTGCCCTCAGCCGTCAGTCTGTCCTTTTGTGACCCCCTCTTTTGGGGCTCCTTTGATGTGCATTTTAATCTGATAATACCCAGATGGAAATGCTGGGCAGGGAAGTTTACATTGTGATACACTGGAACCACACCTTTTAAGGACCTAGTCAAAGCTATTAGGCAAGAACAGAGTCATAGTTACTGCCCAAGCAGCTCTGCCCACTGTCTGGAGGAGAAAGAAAAGGTGAGACTAGAGAAGACTGATATATGCAGGTGAAGGGATGGGATTACCCCAGAGTGGAGAGGGAAAGTAGTACCTACTTTAATAAAGGAGCATTGTTGGAGTAAACATAGTTATTAATTGTGGTATGTAACAGTATATTTGCAAACACGATTGCCCAGAAAAAAAAAATCTAAGTTGGATGTTCACTGTGGGTATAATGCCACAGTGAATGCCAGTGGGAAGTAAAGCAGCCTGGATGGTATTTTCTCTTTGGCTGGTTTCCCCTGGTTGACCTCTTCTCAGCCTTCAGATGTCAGTCCACACATCCCTTCCTCAGGGAAGCCTTCCCAGACCATCCCAAACTAGGCCTGGTCCCCTTTACACATTTCCATAGTGCCTGTGCCTTCCCAGCCCAGTGTGCACATCACACAGCCATCAGTCACCTGTTCGAATGATCCTTCAGTGTGTCTGCCTGGCCAAACTCTGTGCCTTTTGAGGACACAGCGATGTTGATGTACCTAAAAGTCTGACTTGGGAGGAGTGGGGAGAACATTTATTTCCCTGAGGATGTTCTCCAAAAATGATATCTTTCTTAACATGTTTAATAGTAAGTTGGCATGAGGACTTAAAATTCTGAAGCCACTTTGGTAGAAGCAGTAGGAAAGCATGTTTTTGACATATAAGGAGAAGGTGATCAGAGGGTGGTGACAGCGGTAAGTCCGCTCTACCCCATGCGCCCCACAGCCACAAGGGGCAGCTCTCCCCTTTGACCTCTCTGCACCGCTCCCCCATCACTGAACCCTGCCTCCAGGAATCCCTTAGGGTAGTTATTCCATCAGTATTTGAACAAAGATGCAAATACATATGGGAAACTGATAGGACAGCTCAAATAATTAAGGAACTACAAAATGGAGGTGAGGTGTGATTTCTCCTGTGTTTTCCTATAGTGGTCTTTAAAGCACTCCAGGGTATGATCGATTATTTGTGTAGGGTTGGGATGTCTGGTAACTAGCAGTGTCTAAACAGAGACCGGACACACTTGGTGAGATGTTGTAAGTGGTAATTGAAACACCGGATTAGAAAGCCCCAGAGTATCTTTCCAATGTTGACATGCTGTTATCATAGGATTCTTTTTAGTCCATACAGCTCCCCCTAGAAAATAAGTGTCATAAAGGCAGGGGTGTTTGTCTGTTTTGTTCATTGTTGTGTCTTTAGTGCCCAAGGCAGTGCCTGGCACATAGTAGCTGCTCAATAAATATTGAGTAAATGAATATATCAGCAGATATCAAATTCACAATATTTTTCTGGTATAGAATAGACTCTAATTAAGTGTTTATTTCATTGACCTGGATCAAGCAGGCCATAAGTCAAAACGGGGCTAAAATTTGGCATTGTATCACCGAGTAAAAAGCTCAGGCCAATATTCTGACCGCATATGAAGTCAAACTGCTATCAGCATTTTAGACCAATGATTCTGGAGTTAGGGTGACATTGCATCAGCCAGGGACCTGGCAAGAAACTGAATTGGCTCAGCTGGTTCAAATGAAGGGTGTATGTGAAGCAAAGAGTGACAACAGTGGGAAGCCTTAGCCACTGCTTTTGGGACAATCTATAGGGATCCCTGAGGGACCGGGGACAACATAGAGTTAAGGGAGCCCAAGAAAGGCTGGAACCATGGAAGACCTACCCCAAATCAATGAGGGAGTAGAGGAAATGCCCCTATTTCCCTCCCTTCCTGCTTCAAACTATTGGTGCCTCTAGCCAAACCTACCTGGAAGGCAGCCAGCCAGGGAGCGGAGTGTGCAGACCTTCAGACAAAGCAAGACTGGGAAAGACTGGGCTGGGGGTGTGGCAGGAACAAGACCTGCCATGTAAATTCATTCTGTTTTTCTTATATATTAATCATACAAATAATACATATTCATTAAAGAAAATGTAGAGATCAAACCAGCAGTCTTCATGTTTTAGCTTTTTCCTCCTCCTTTTTCTGTTCTTTCATTTGCTTGTAAAGGATTCAGTAATGTTTATTCAGAATAAACAGAAATCAATTTGGTTACACTTGTTTCTTGACCTAATTCCGATTCAACCTGCAGTGGAACAGGGAGCTCTCTTTCCTTTCCTTTGTTGTGTTAACATAAACAAGTTACTTCATGTACCTCTGTGGGAACGGGGAATTAGGCAAGTGTTTAGACTCTCAAAAACTTTCAGCGAGTTTGGCTGTCAGCTTGGATACCAAGTCATTAAATATAAGATGAAAGATGAGTCCGACTGGGCTTATTCTCTAAGACTGGAAAGTGAACCATAAGTGAAGGCAGCCTCATGTAGCTTGATTTTACTGTCAACATAAAGTTGCTATCCACTTTTAATTTTAATTGAAGGACAGTGTGAAACTAAGGGGAAAGAGAATTTAGGAAAATAGTGCAAATGCTTATGTACACAATTGTTGGTAGTTTACATCGGCAGTGGGGGACGCTGCTTCACAGCACTTATCATACTTGTCATTTTTTGTTGGAGGCTTAAAGCCCATGTCCATTCACTGTGCCCAGCATGAGGCCTGACGTTCAGTAGGTCTGGTACATAAGGGTGAGTAAGTGGTGATTGCCAGTTCAAATGGAGAGAAGGTGTGAAGGAAGAAAGATCAGCAGGATGTTGCCGTGTGCCTGGAAGTTCTGAAAGCTAAAGGTCAGAACTTTATGGCAACAGAGGGTATTCAAGGCCATTGTAACACCAATATACTCAGGTCAGTGAACTCCATTGCCTTCTTTAGTTGAAAAAAAAAATCCTGGAAAGTAGTAAGTCATCTCAACTCATTGAGAGAGAAGTGAGTTCTGCTTTCCTGGAGTGGAATCTATATTTGGCCTTTACAAGTATCTCCGTCAATGGGATTGTTTCCATGACTTGGTGCAGGAGACCAAGTGAATATGAGCACAAACCACTCCCCTTCAGTTCTAGAAAGCATATAGGCTACCCTGAGATAAATCATTTGCTCACAGGTCTTACGTCTTAGAGGTTAAGCTGTCAACTATTATGACATTGAACGTAGCCTTAGGAGTGGGGGAAGAAGACCGATTGTGATGACTCCAAGGATGGTAATTGCTGGAGGTCGGGCGGGGGTGGGGGGAGTCTGAACCAGTTCAGAGATTGATTCCTGTTTGCTCCCAGAAGCTTGTCTGTGTATCCCCAGCAAGCTATATTCCCTCCTCTGCTGCTCTTGAGAATTACCTCTCGCAACCTACCACCCCTGGGTCTATGGGAAGGGGTAGGGGGCAGTTGGCCAGGTTGAGCTGAGCCCTCCCCTTCATTCCATTGCAGCTGTGGGTTTGTGTCCAGAAAAGAGGAGGAAAGGCTAGCAACTGGAGTTTCCCTCTCTCCTCTGCCAGGATGAGAAATTCCTTTGCAAGCCTCCATAAAGGTGATGTAAGTCTCAATGGCTGTTACTCTGAAACTATAAGATAATCTTGTTTTAATTGGTATTTTGGAAAATACATTCTGCTGTAAGATTTCACAGAGCGTCCAAGCCTTTTCTTCCAGTGCATTTTTTAGAGTATTTCAAAAGTATAGATTGTGTTGAATGCCTTTACTTATGAATGGATTAGATGTGTATTATCTCCTGGAGAAAAATGTGTCTGGAAGCCGACTGCATTCTTCCACGGATAATTAGTTCATTGTGCTGAGCACAGCGAGTCCTCCGATGGTGTCCTTAGAGATGGGACTGGTAGATTATCAAAAGCAAGAGGCTCTTTGCAACATATTTGCTTGCTTGATATCTAAAAATTGTTCAAAAATAACTAAGACTTGGTTGTATTGTCTCTGGGAAAGAAAAACCAAGTATCCTAATCAAAGAACTGAGTGACAAATTGAGCTAACGATTGTCACAGACGCAGAAAAATGATCCCAGGGAGGAATGCTTGAAACAGCAAGATTTTAGAGTCTGGAACGTGTGCCCTTGAAGGCCATCTCAGTTCATGTCATGGCCGACTGTTGAAAGGACGATGGAGATGTTAAATCATAACTTGATTGCAAGGGAAAGGCAGGCCATGCAAAATAGTGTGGTGAGTAATAGGCTTTATTTGTTCGTTTGTTTTCTAAAATTCTTAGGACCATGCCTCCGTACTGACATTTAGTGCAGCAGGGGCTGAGAAACTACCTTTTCAGTTGGATGGTTGAAGTCCTGGTAACTATTTAGTATTTCTAGTTTGGTTTCTATTGTTAGATTCAGTACTCCAGGACTAATGAAAAATGGCTTCACTTAATTTCTTCTATACTTGAGTGCTTTTGTCTGCTTTAGACCTGTGTCTTTTGCTGACAGAATTTTTTTTTTTTTTTTTTTTTTTTTTTTTTTGAGACATAGTCTCACTCTCACCCAGGCTAGAGTACAGTGGCGCCATCTCAGCTCACTGCAACCTCCACCTTCCAGGTTCAAGCAATTCTCATGCCTCAGCCTCCCAAGTAGCTGGGACTACAGGCATGCACCACCATGCCCAGCTAATTTTTTGTGTTTTTAGTAGAGACTGTTGGCCAGGCTGGTCTCGAACTCCCGGCCCCAAATGATCCACCCACCTCAGCCTCCCAAAGGGGTAGAAGTACAGGCATGAGCCACCACACCTGGCCTGCTGACAGGTATTTTTTTAATTTGTGAAAACAAACTCACTTGTCAGTAAAATTATTTCACTTTGAAAAAAGGCCTTTAGAAATCATTTGTTTTAAGAAAAAGGGGTTAGCTTTTTTTTTGCTTGAAAAAGTCTGTAATTTGGTTTGTATAACAATAGCAAAGTAGAATTTGTAGTTGGTGATATTTTCTGGGTTTAGAGTAGACAGTCTGGAAGAATGTGTATAGATTTTTGATAAATAACAGCAGCTGCAATGCAGAATGGTGTTAGTACGTTAGCTCTTATTCACAGGGGAAGGTCAGTGTGTTTTCCTAAGGGGCTTCAATATGGATGTGTGACATCTTTTGGCATGCAATTGACTTTAACGTTTATCACTTTTTTTTTTTTTTGAGATGAAATCTTGCTTTGTGGCCCAGGCTGGAGTGCAGTGGTGCAATCTGGGCTCACTGCAACCTCCGCCTCCCGAGTTCAAGCGATTCTCCTGCTTCAGTCTCCCAAGTAACTGGGATTACAGGCGTGCACCACCACGCCCAGCTATTTTTTTGTATTTTTAGTAGAGACAGGGTTTTGCCATGTAGACTGGTCTCGAATTCCAGACCTCAGGTGATCTGCCTGCCTCGGCCTCCGAAAGTGCTGGGATTACAGGCGTGAGCCACCGTGCCCGGCCCCTCACATTTATGCTGTGATGTGTTCATAGAAAATGTGATCACATGCCTCACTCTTTCAAAGAAAAAACTTCTAATAGCCTAAAAATACGTTAAGAGTCTTTTGTCAATGGCCTGTGCTTCCAAAAATGGTTGGTTTTACCATTTTCCCTGAAAAATGTGCCACAATGGCAAGATGTTAAATTACAAGATAAGCAGGCCATACCTCCTCCGGGGCTTAAATTGTTACGCTCCTTGTGTAAAATAGTATTTTTGTTTTCAAATACCCCTTCTCACTTGTAGCATCTTTGCATATGAAAATTTAAGATTATTTTCTAAACCTGCCTTATCCAATGTTGATTATATGAAGCAAAATATTTCCTTGAACCTAAAAATGTCTGCATGCCTTTGCCCGTCCGTCTTCCTGTCTCTGGGCCGCCCTTTCCTCCTTCCTTGCCCAGCTTTTTGAGCTGTTGCCTGGCTGCACAGTTCAGCGAAATGCCTCAACTAGCTCAGGCCTTGCCGAGTCCCTAGATGTGTGTGTTGTCTGTGCTTCCTGCCCTCATCCCCACCCCAGCCCTCCTAGACAGCCCCGTTGTGGTCTCATTCCCAGAAAACCTGGATAGTTCCTTGGAAGGATGATGAAGCTAATTCACACTACTGTGGCAGTGACTCCATCGCCCTTCCCAGGGGAGATTAGGGTTTTAACTGACAACTTTTACCTTAAACCAAAAAGATTTGGAATTCCAGGCCCTATGGCAGACTTCTGGGAAGGGATTTTGTTTGTTTGTTTGTTTGTTTGTTTGTTTGAGACAGGCTCTTGCTCCATTGCCCAGGCTGGAGTGCAGTGGTGCGATCCTAGCTCACTGCAGTCTCAAACTCCTGGGCTCAAGCCATCCTCCCACTTCATCCTCCCAAGTAACTGGTACTATGGACATACACCACCCTGCCCAGCTAAGTTTTGTATTTATGTATTGATTGATTTTTTTTTAAGACAGACTCTTACTCTGTTGCCCAGGCTGGAGTGCAGTGGCGCAGTCTTGGCTCACTGCAGCCTCTGCCTCCCAGATTCAAATGATTCCCCTGCCTCAGCCTCCCAAGTAGCTGGAACTACAGACACGTGTCACCACACCTGGCTAATTTTTGTGGGTTTTTTTTAGTACATTCTGAGTTTTACCATGTTGGGTAGGCTGGTCTTGAACTCCTGACCTCAAGTAATCTGCCCGCCTCAGCCTTAGCCTCCCAGAGTGCTGGGATTATAGGCATGAGCCACCATGCCTGGGCTAAATTTTGTCTTTTTGTAGAGATGGATTCTCATTAAGTTGCTCACTCTGGTTTCGAACTCCTGGCCTCAAGTGATCCTTCCTTCCGTCTCAGCCTCCCAAAGTGCTGGAATTACAGATGTGACCCCCCCACACCCAGCCTGGGAAGGGATTTTTTTATGTGGCGGGGACTTTCTGGTCTTCCTCCAATTAGGCCACAAGGCCACCTGCACCTCCTTGATGGCTGGTTTGTGTTCTGGTTGCTATAGTTACATCCTGTGGGTGCCGCTCTTCTGTGCCTTGATTCTCTACTGCAGGTGGGGACACTGGGAATGGAATGCGAACTTCCCGGTTGTGTAACCCGTGCTTGCAGGGAGTAAACAAAGCTGCTTTCCAGCAAGGTTATCTTTATCACCTAACAAGGCATGCATGTGCATTTTATCTGTGGCCACTCTATCATTTAAAAAGAAATTTGGGGCTAGGCACAGTGGCTCACACCTGTAATCCCAGCACTTTGGGAGGCCGAGGTGAGCAGATCACCTGAGGTCAGGAGTTCGAGACCCACCTCGCCAATATGGGGAAACCCTGTCTCTACTAAAAATACCAAAAAATTAGCTGGGCGTGGTGGTACATGCCTGTAGTTCCAGCTACTCAGGAGGCTGAGGTGGGAGGATCGCTTGAACCTGGGAGGCAGAGGTTGCAGTGGGCTGAGATAGTGACGCTGCACTCCAGGTTGGGTGACAGAGGGAGATTCTGTCTCGAAAAACTAAATTAATTAAAAAATTAAATTTTGCTGAGCAAAAATAATATTTTCACCCAGTGTTAGTATTGGCAAATAAATTATACAGCAAAAAGTAGCAAGGATACTAGCATCTGTGCCTTTTGTGTGTCTTAAGATTGTTCATTTTCCCTGCGTGAACAAAAGTCTAGTGGCAAACCAGCAGCACACCTCCAAGAATTGTTAGCAGTTCAGTGTGTCCAGTGTGTGGAATATGTGGTGGGGAGCACTGGAACGCAGAACCACTGCAGAGCCGAATGGGGAGACACCAGGGTCTTAAGAAAATCCTGAAGTGTAGAAGGCGCCTCTGCTCTCAGGTGTGAAAGAACCTGGACTGTTGCACAATAAATGGAGGCGTTTCTTCCCTTTTCTTTTCTTTTTTTTTTTGAGACAGTCTCACTGTCACCCAGGCTGGAGTGCAGAGGCGTGATCTCGGCTCACTACAACTTCCGCCTACCTGGTTCAAGTGATTCTCCTACTTCAGCCTCCGAGTAGCTGGGAATACAGGTGTGCACCACCACGTCTGGCTAATTTTTGTATTTTAGTAGAGACGGGGTTTCATCATGTTGGTCAGGCTAGTCTCGAACTCCTGACGTCGTGATCTGCCTGCCTCGGCCTCCTGCCTGGCCTTCTTCCCTTTTCTTTTCCTTCCTGCTAGTATGTGAATGTATTATCCCTCCCCAGGCCTCATGCGCTATCCATTGGTTAATTTATTCAAGCAAATGCTTGGTACTAGGATAAATATAAAGGCAAAAAAAAAAAAAAAAAAAAATGTGTTTGTGTGTGTGTGTGTATCCCCTGCTCTGAAAAAGCTTATTATTTAAAAAATGAAATTCAACATACTTTAAATCTCTGATACTTGTAGATGCAGCATAGGTGGTTTCACTTATTTGCCAGTTATAAGAGGTCTTTACTTACACAAGTTGATGATTTTGCTAAAGCAGAAACCATGGATGAACTAATAAATGACTGTCCTGTAGGACCCAATATGGCCCCCATTGTCACTTTAAAGCTGTCCTTCAGGACTGTCACTTTTCTGGTGGGTAAGCTTAGTAAACTGCCTACCATCCACACACACAGCAACTTTGCTGTTTTTGTTTACATGTAACATACATGGCATCTCTCAGAAATAGCATTTTAGAAACATGTTTCTTGGCAAAAAGTAAAAAAAAAAATCCAAGTACAATGTAATTTTATTGGAAGTTAAAAGTAGCTGTGTTGTGATCTGAGGCTGTGCACAATGGATAAGTCATTAGGAAGCCTAGAGCCTCTGTGCATTTTATCCCGTCTAAGAGTTTAGATCTTCATATCTGCCTTAAGAATATCAAATCTACGGTATAGGAAGGTTCCCTGCCCCCAACAGCTACCATGCAGGGTAGGAGAGAGACCCTTAGAAAACAATTAAATACGAGACCACATGATCCTTACTCTAAGTGTAATAAACAGCTGTTAAACTAGTGGAAAGAGCGGTGGGTTAGAGTGGTTGTAGCAGATGGAGTGGGAGCTTGATCTGAGCTGGCTCTTCGTTGAGCAGAAAGGAAGAGCCCAGCTTAGGCACTGGTATGGGAGACAGACATGATTTGGGAGGCCGAAGGGGTTGCTGTGGAGGCCAGAATAGAGGATGAAGAGTCTCCACAGCCCAGGGAGGACCCTTCCTCTCACACTGCCTTCTCAGCATCCTGGAGTTACTAATTTCCATCAAACCGGTGAATTTTGTAGGTGAGAAATTCCAACAAGTTGTCTTCCGAACTATTTCCTTTAAAAATCATTTATTTAAATAGCCATGTGTATGTTCAGCCTGATTTGAAAGGAAATCAGCATTAAAACAAATTATCCTATTATGTTGTTAGTTTAAAATCACTTAATAGGCATGATAGAAATAGCTATATTAAGGATGATCTGCTAATGGTGTTTTCCATAACCACAAATGAATGCTTTAAATGGAACTTCTATTTAAAGGATTTTAATCCTTTGATATAGTTCAGTTTTAGATGTCTATGCAAGGACATAATCCATATTTTGAATTGTAGTTCCAGTGCAGTGGTATCAGTTTTCTTTTTTTTTTTTTTTTTTTTTTTTTTTTTAGATGGAGTCTTGCTCTGTTACCCAGGCTGGAGTGCAGTGGCTGGATCTCGGCTCGCTCACTGCAAGCTCCGCCTCCCGGGTTTACGTCATTCTCCTGCCTCAGCCTCCCTAGTAGCCGGGACTACAGGCGCCCAGCAGCTCGCCTGGCTAGTTTTTTGTATTTTTTAGTAGAGACAGGGTTTCATGGTGTTAGCCAGGATGGTCTCGATCTCCTGACCTCGTGATCCGCCCGTCTCGGCCTCCCAAAGTGCTGGGATTACAGGCTTGAGCCACCGCGCCCGGCCGGTATCAGTTTTCAATAGCATTTTTGTACTTCTGGAGACCTTCATTTAAAGAACTCAAGATCTTTGTCAAATATACGCCTTCTGAATCTTTCTGTAAAAATAGATACAGCATTTTCAGAAGGACCGGTGGTCTTAGAGAAATCAAAAACCCAAAATAATTAGAAGGTCTCACTAAAGTATTGTAGGAATACTAGATCATTCTGTCTTTACTACTTAGTATTTATGAATATAAAATCACAGAACTTAACTGTTCTCCAAAGAAATGCGTGTGCATATCAATTTTAGATATTTGTCTTCAGATAGGTTTTTTAAATGTCGGCCTTAAATGTTTTCTCCTTAAACTTTGTTCACCTAAAGTTCTATTAAGTGTCTTGTTAACAGAAGCTAATTATCCAAACTATTTCCCACTGGTTGTTATTCACCACCCCACCCCCACCCCAACCTGCATTTTAAAACTTCAGTTTAAAGATGTGTCCGTTTACTTTGAAAGTTAAACATAGGTCCCTTTACTTTGAAACAAGCCCATGCTTCAGGAAGTGAACTTAAAACTATCAGAGTTCCAAAGATCTTGCTTATTTTCTAGAGTTTAATGAGAACCGTGGCCAGAGCCAGGAAGGTGAAGCCCAGCAGCTTTGGGCGAGTGTGGGTTGTATTTGATGTTCACAAAAGAATGGAAGTGGTAGGGTGTTGCTCAGTGAAGTGTGCATTTTCAAGTTACCCACAGTGGTGTCTATTGTCCTGTTTCTCAATTGAATGATGTCATGTTTCATTTAAGGCTCTTAGTGATGCTGAAGTCTGTGGTCTGCACACTAGGGGGAAAAAGGCAGTGAGAAAGTTGCAAATCAGGTTTTTGCAAAGCCTTTGTGTGTTGGGTTTGGGAGATAAAAGCTGACTCATGCAATATTTCTACGGAAGGCGCTGCACAGACTAGCAAAGGCTGTTTCTTTTACCTGACTGAGGTCACCGCATCAGCTGAAGGCAGACGATGTGCTTAAGCCTGAGTGGAGCAGAGGTAGGTGCTAATGTGAGTGTCCCCGAAGAAAGGATGCCGGCACAAACGCTCCTTCCCTCTGGGAGCAGCCAGAGAGGTCCACCGAGGTGAGAAAGGGTGGCAGGGGGGGCTTTCTTCACAAGTGTGCGGGGACGGAAGCTTGGCTGGATCAAGGAAAACTCTTCTGTTACAAATGCGATAGCCTGAAGTCTAGAAGATGATTTTTTCTCCCCCTCCCGTCTGAACTGCAGCCTGTCTCAAATAGGTTTTGTCTTAGTTTCATTTGATTTTGCTCTTTCCTTAAAGTGAGGTTGAAATATCTAGAGAGCTGATGTTTCTGACTCTGGGGAGAACTCTGAAATCCTCAGTGGTCACGCGCCGAATGCCCAGCATTTTAATATGCTTTCTTTTAGAGGTTCATATGCAGTCAAAGTTGGAGGAACCAAATAAATGTTTGCAAATGTATGCTTAGCAACTGCAGTGATGAAATTTAGTCTGAGTCTAGTGGCAACCAAAGTTGCCTAAGAAAATGCAGTTTCCATTTTGAGTGTTTCTTGGTAGGAAATACTTTTGTGAGGAACAATGATTGGGGCAAAGGAGGCGTGGACTGTATTCAATACTGTTGTCCATTGGAATCTGATTTCATTTGGCTTTCTTATTTGAATTTAATGATACATTTTTGAAAGATATATAAGGCATTCCTTAATCACATATTGAATATGAAAATTATTTTAATTTAAAATATTTAGATATCTGACACCAATTGACATTGTGATTTTAATTGCCTTAAATAATTTTTTCAGGTTATAAAAGGAATACACCTATTGAAGAAAAGAGATGTTTACAGATAAATACGAAAGGAACAAAATTATTCATTCTACTCAGTAAAACCAATGTTAACATTTTATTATACATTCCTTCAATCTATTTCTAATGTAGAGAATAAAGAAGTGGCATTTTAAATTTAAAATTAGGATCGTATTATATGTTTTTTAAACTACCCATTTTACTCATTGTATATTATGACCATTTTCTATACTTTTAAAGACATGACATTTAATCATTTTACACAGTACCTTCTAGATGGCTTTATTCAATACTTGGATCTCTGTTACTAGGCACTTTACTTTCTCTGCCTCCTTTTTTTTTTTTTTTGAGACAGAGTCTTGCTCTGTCACCCGGGCTGGAGTGCAGTGGCGCGATCTCGGCTCACTGCAGCCTCCACCTCCCGGGTTCAAGCGGTTCTCCTGCCTCAGCTTCCTGAATAGCTGGGATTACAGGCGCGCCACCACACCCAGCTCATTTTTGTATTTTTAGTAGAGACGGTGTTTCACCATGTTAGCCAGGCTGGTCTCAAACTCCTGACCTTGTGATCCACCCGCCTTGGGCTCCCAAAGTGCTGGGATTACAGGCGTGAGCCACTGCGCCCTGCCTCTTCCTCCTTTTTTAAAAGAACATGTCTAATGTACTTCATGGATGGATTTGTTTGTTCGGAGTGCTATTGTTAGTCACTTGGAATTCGCCTCTTCTTCCTCCTCCTTTTTCTTTAAGAAAATGTGGTTTCTCTTGGTGCCTCCCTCCCAGCTGTGCAGGGATGTTTTGGAACTGAGTGTGTTCCATACAGATGGAGCTTGTGTATATAACCGTCATTGTTTAGTTACTGCCTTGAGACTGATAATTTTACACTAACAGGAAGGTACTATTCAAAGCAAAGCTGGAGCATAGATTATTATTTAATCTAAAGTAAAAATAGAGATTTTTTTTTTAGCCTTTAAAAAACTCAGTGATACAGTTTTTCTTTTATTATTATTTTTTTTTTATTATACTTTAAGTTCTAGGGTACATGTGCACAACGTGCAGGTTTGTTACCTATGTATACTTGTGCCATGTTGGTGTGCTGCACCCATCAACTCGTCAGCAGCCATCAACTCGTCATTTACATCAGGTATAACTCCCAATGCCATCCCTCCTCCCTCCCCTCTCCCCATAATAGGCCCCGGTGTGTGATATTCCCCTTCCCGAGTCCAAGTGATCTCATTGTTCAGTTCCCACCTATGAGTGAGAACATGCAGTGTTTGGTTTTCTGTTCTTGCGATAGTTTGCTGAGAATGATGGTTTCCAGCTGCATCCACGTCCCTACAAAGGACACAAACTCATCCCTTTTTATGGCTGCATAGTATTCCATGGTGTATATGTGCCGCATTTTCTTAATCCAGTCTCAGTGATACAGTTTTTCATCATCCAAGACCTGGCATTCGTAGGATGTAGAAGAAACTGCTATTAGGGGGTCACTGCTTGTGCTGTGCCTCCAGCTGGGAAGAGGCCATGCAGTTGTGACAGCCAGTGGTTTGCTGGGTTTTCAGGATTGGAGTCATGGCCCAAAGGTTGGATGAGACTTGGGGAAGTCACCTAATCCAGCTGCCTCACATACAAGGAAACCAGAGCCGCAAAGATCAGTATAAACCTGGGGGGTACAGAGCCAGGGCAGACATGCAAATCCTCTGACCAAAAGGGAGTATTAGGACATGATTTAATTTCTGGTTGGTTCTCTGAAATGGGTTTATACAGAGGGTTGTGGATATATGCATTTCTGGGCACACATAGCCACACACTGGGTAGTCCCTTTTGGCATATGGTACCATGTGCTTTAGACAAGCAGCTTATGTTGAGTCTTTTATTTCCTGATCTCTAAGTTCCTTTTCTACCCTGCTATTTTATGAGTACAAGGAAGGATGGACTAGAAGTTAGAAAGTGTAGTCTCTGATTCATAGTTCAACTTTGAGCATGATGTTATGTAATCTCTGCTTTCCTTTTTCCCCATCTATACAGTTTTCAAAAAGTAATGAGACACATGAAAGACCACTGAGGTTGGTTTTGGGGGTTTTTTAAGGGTGATTTTGACACAGAATTGTAGCAGCTGTATCATAATAAGGCTCATCTGTTAAAATAGAAACTGTTTGGGTTATCTCATATTGCCTAACCAATCACCCCGAAGCCTACTGGCTTGAAACAACAATCATTTATAATTGCTCAAGGTTTCTGTGAGGCAAGAATTCAGGAAAGGCTGTGCTAGGTGATTCTGACTTGGGGACTGTCATGAAATTGCACTCAGACATGACAGGGCTGGGGTCATCTGAAAGGCTTCTCATCCACATGTCCAATGTCTTGGCTGGAAACACTCACAGCAGGGGCTGCAACAGCCGGGGCTCCTTGGGCATCCCTCTGCGTATCATTGCGGTCTCATCGTGTGGTTTCTCTAGTGTGGCAGAATCAGGATAACCAGACTTTATGTCTAGCACCAGTGACTGCAAGGTTTTGCCTTTCTTTGGGCTCTGCTATACTCTAGGGCACTAGTATCCTTCTTAGAGTCGAGGCAAGGTTTCTGCCACATCTGGGTTCCAGCACGAAGAGGAAAGAATGTGGAGTAATAAAATCTAATGTCTTGAGAAATAGACCCGCAAAGGGGCATATATCATTCTACTCGGGAGAACTTGACCACATGGCCAATATCTAAAGGCAGAGGAGGCTGGGAAATGTGCTCAGTGAAAACTCTATCACTAAAGAAAAGGGTAGAGTGGATTTTGGTAGACAATAACAGTCCCTTTCTAAGTGGTAACATAATGGATGGTTTAGAGTGCCCCAAATAATTTCCTTCATCCCCCACCCTAAGTCACCACACACACGAAAAAAGCATACAACAAAAGTAAAAACAGCTGCATTTGCATAAAAAGCCTTTAGGGAATTTTTTTTTTTTTTTTTTTTGAGATGGAGTTTCACTGTGTCACCCAGGCTGGAGTGAAGTGGTGCGATCTCGGCTCACTGCAACCTCCACTCCCCGAGTTCAAGTGATTCTTCTGCCTCAGCCTGCTGAGTAGCTGGGATTATATGCACCTGCCACCACACCTGGCTAATTTTTGTATTTTTAGTAGAGATGGGGGTTTCATCATGTTGGCCAGGCTGGTCTCAAACTCCTGACCTCAGGTGATTCACCTGCCTCTGCCTTCCAAAGTGCCAGGATTATAGGCATAAGACACCACGCCTGGCCTAAGGAATTTCTTTAGGTTCTTTTTCACTAGACTGGTCCAGAGGCACCCCTTAGCTAAGGCAATTTATCTAATGCATTAGCTGCCTCAAGTAGCTGCTTAATCCCTACTCAACTGAGGTTGCCTCAAGTAGCTGCTTAATCCCTACTCAACTGAGGTAGCCATTATACCTCTTAGTTTCCATTGACTAGTGTCTTAGTCCATTTATGCTACTGTAACAAAATAGCTTAAACTGGGTAACTTACAAGGAACAGAAATTGATTGCTCACAGTTCTAGAGAATGGGAAGTCCAAGATCAAGGCGCCAACAGGTTGTGTATCTGGTGAGGGCCTGTTCCTCCTATATGGTGCCTCCTGTGTGTTCTCACATGGCAGAAGGAGCAAACAAGCTCCCTCTGTCCTCTTTTATAAGGACACTAATCTCATTCATGAGGGTAGAGCCCTCATGACCTAATCATCTCCCAACAGCCCCCCCCAATACCATCACCTTGGTGAGTAAGTTTCAACATATGAATTTTGAGAAGGGCACAGACATTCATACCATAGCAATTAATATAGGAATCAATCGGTAAATTATCTGAGTATTTCGTATTTGACTTTACAGCTTGAAGGAATCTTTGTTCCTCTTTGTTCAACCCCTCACCTCCTGTTTGAATGAAAATATTTTTGCAAAATATCTTTCTCATTCTTGATCTTCTTGTACAAATATGTGCTTTAACGCCTTGTTGGATGCATGGTTTGCAAATATTTTATCCCATTCTGTAGGTTATCTCCTTGCTTAGCTGATGATTTCCTTTGCTCTGCAGAAGCTTTCTGGTTTGATGTAGCCTCACTTGTCTGTTTTTGCTTTTTGCTATTGTTGCCTGTGCTTTTGGTGGCATATCCAAAAACTCATTGCCAAGACAATGTCATGAAGCTTTTCTCCCCTAGGTTTTTTCTTTTTTTTTTTTTCTTAGAGGCTTTATGGTTTCTGGTTGTATTTTTAGGTCTGAATGTATTTTCAGTTTATTTTTGTGTAGAGTATAAGATAAGGGTTCATTTTTATTCTTTTTGCATGTGATATAAGAACATGTGGCACATACATATAATGGGAAAATTATCTGACCATAAAAAAAGAAGGGAATCCTGCCACTTGTGACAACATGGATGAACCTGGAGTCTGTTGTGCTAAATGAAATGAGCTGGACATAGAAGGGCAAATGCTGTATGACACCGCTCTTATGAAGAATCTAAAATAATCAAACTCATCCAAGAAAAGACGAAAGTGGTGCTTGCCAGGGAGTAGGGAGAGGGAGAAACAGGGAGGTAATCGTGAAAGGATACAAATTTTCAGCTATGCAAGATGAGTAAGTCCAAGAAATCTGCACAGCATAGTGCCTATAGCTAACAATACTATATTGTATACTTAAAATACTGCTAAGGAGGTAGGTCTTAAGTGTTGTTATTATAAAATGTTTAATAATAATAAAGAGGCATAAGAAAACTTTTGGAGGTGATGACTATGTTCGTGGCATAGATTGTGGTGATAGTTTCACTCCAAATTCAAGTTTTATACATTAAATACATATAACTTTTTGTATTTAATCATACCTCAATAGAATACATTTTTTAATTTAAAACATTTTTGAGCTATTTATTTTGAAAATTTTTTAAGTGTACAAAAAAGTTACAAAGACAGTGCAAAGTTCCCATATGTCTTTCATTCAGCTTGCCCTAACATTAACATCTTGTGTAATTGTAGTACCTTGGTTAAAAACTAAGAAATTTACATGATAAAACTAAGAAATTAACATGTTAACAAGATTTTTTTTTTTTTTTACTCTTTGGTTCTTCATCACCAAATAACTACAAATAAATATGAAAATCATGTTCCCTGAATTGAACATGCTGAACACTAGAGAACATCAGGAATTATAGTCCTGGCCCTACCATTAAACAGGAATCAAGTATGATAGTTTAGAAAACCAAGAAGTGAAAATCCATATTGGTGTGGGGGAACAAAAGATGTTCCTTAAATATCTAGTGTCATCTTTGAAATATATAAATGTGTATTTTTTAACTTGGACTCTTAAACAACTGACTTAATGCTTTAAAAAATGTTTACAACGTTGAGGCTCTAACAAAACTGTGCTGTATATTAAATGAACATCACTAGCTGATAGAGTAACTATTTCTGTATACTTCAGTCTTTCTGTGGCCTCCCCTCTGAGTAATTCACAGGAGGTGTAATAAGGAACTACATAATTTCAGCTACTCGTTGGTACTGAACACAACACATTAACACATTCTCTCGATTTCCATGGTTGTCCTGCCAAGGAACTCAGACTAGGTATTTGTTGTCTAGAATAGCAATGAGCAGAATTTGGAAACCCTGATCACCCCTCAGTCCCTGCTGTGAGTAGGATTTCTGTTCTGCCTAAGTTTCTCCTTGGGAATTGTAGGCTGTAGGACCCATCAAATGTCCCCCCTTCTCCATGTAAATATGGTCACAGGAAGCCATGGAACGTTCTGCATGAAACCTAAATCAGCCTAAGAAACCAGAGCCGAGAAGCATTGCTTTTGATTCTGGCAGTGATATTCCAAAAGAGAGCAATTAATATAATGGAAGTTGGAAGAGCAAAGAAAGAAAAGCCCTGGAATTCCAGTTTTTTCACCTAGAAAAAATTAGAGGGATTTGTCTTGAAGTAAAATGTATGAAAGCCTAGCTACATAGAAGCTATCTAGGCAACTTTTCCTTTTATGGAGGATGGCACACAGAAAAAGAGTATTTTATCTGGATGGCTTTTAGGCTAACCAGTGCTTCTCATTGTGAGACTCAGTAAGTCTCTAAGGTTCCTCTGTGGGTACTTCCACCCCCACCACCTCCAGGTTTACGAAGGGTGAGATTGATCACAGTCCTCTAAGTGGGTGGAACCTGCTTGTCTTAGGGTCAAGAGATATACCTCATATAAGCCATTAGCAAGGTTTGGCTGGAAGTTCTCAGAAATTCTTACATTATTAGCCCTGTGTTTGGGATTTTGGAATAGACAGAAGTTATGAGAAGAAAAGCAGCAGCTCACCCAAATGCTAACATCTTTCACTCAGGGCAAACGAAAAAGCTTTCTTGCTCTATAGTTTTTTATCTGGATGTTTCAGTTTGTCATGGAAAATCAGTTAGCCCAATATCTGCTACACAGAGATGACCTCCCAACTCTATTTTTGCTAATTTTTAATAATATTGTGCATTAATAAGTGGAATAAAAAACAAAAATGCAAACTTTGAGTTGTATGTATCTCTGCATTCACTATTATTTGAGCAAAGATTGATAAAGAGGTAAATTTAAACCTTCAAGAATAATGTAATTATATCAAAGACTTCTAGATCAGCATTGTCTGACTAAAATATATATGAACTACATATGTAATTTTTTATTTTCTAGTAGCCACCATATAAAAAAGTAAAATGATGCTGGGGCAGTGGCTTACACCTGTAATCTCAGGACTTTGGGAGACCAAGATGGGAGGATCGCTTGAGCCCAGGAGTTGAAGACCAGCCTGGGCTACATAGAAAGACTTCATCTCTACAAAACTTAAAAGTAAAAATTAGCTTGGTATGGTGGCGTGGTCCCAGCTACTCGGGAGGCTGAGGTGGGAGGATGGCTTGAACCCAGGAGTGAGCCATGATTGTGCCACTGCACTCCAGCCTGGGTGACAGAGTGAGACTCTGTTTCAAAAAATAAAAATAAGAATAAATTTAAAATAAGAAAGTAGGCCGGGCGCAGTGGCTCACACCTGTAATCCCAGCACTTTGGGAGGCCGAGGCGGGTAGATCACGAGGTCAGGAGTTCGAGACCAGCCTGGCCAACATGGTGAAACCCCGTCTCTACTAAAAGTACTAAAATGAGCCAGGCATGGTGGTGGGCGCCTGTAATCCCAGCTACTCGGGAGGCTGAAGCAGGAGAATTGCTTGAACCCAGGAGGCGGAGGTCGCATTGAGCCAAGATTGCACTACTGCACTCCAGCCTGGGCAACAAGAGCAAAACTCTACCTCAAAAAAGAAAAAAAACGTAAAATGAAACCAGTGAAAATAATTTCAATGAGATGTTTTATTTAACCTAATCCAAATTACTGTTTCAATACACAAATATAAAAATTATTAATGAGGTATTTTATTTCATGTTTTTAGTTTCATACTAAGTTACTAAAATCTGTTGTGTATCTTACATCTCAATTCAGACTGACTGTGTTTATTTGTTTATTTATTTATTTTGAGTCAAGGTCTCACTTTGCCACCCAGGCTGGAGTGCAGTGGCACGATCATGGCTTACTGCAGCCTTGACTCCAAGTAGCTGGGTCTGCAGGCACATGCCACCACACCCGGCTAATTTTTTGTATTTTTTGTATTTGAGATGGGGTTTTAGTAGGTTGCCCAGGCTAGTCTTGAACTCCTGAGCTCAAGTGATCTGCCTGCTTCAGCCTCCCAAAGTGCTGGAATTACAGGCATGAGCCACTGTGCCCAGCCTGGCTGCATTTCAAGTTCTCAGTAGCCACATGTGGCCACTGGCTACTGTGTGGAGCAACACAGCTCTAGAGATAAATATTAATAATTGGTGAGTTGCATTAGAATAGGCCAGACAGGGTGGAAATCTTAAATTATTTTGAGGAAAGTGAGAACAAGACTAGACAGTTTTTAAGAGGTGCATTTTCCTACATGAGGAAACTATAATTATCTTCTAAGCAATGAATCAACATAAAAAATGTTAGCCATTAGCAAGTGCGGTCTCATATTACATGCTATTATATGACCTGACTTTAAATGTTTCACTTCTGTCATTGGTAATTTTGGAAGGTCTTTAGTTTGGGGTGGTAAGCTTGGCTAAATACTATGGACACCAAACTTCTGAAATGGTCTATTTTAGAAAGTGCCTGGTTGGCAGCCAGGCCTGTACGTGGACTGGCATTGGAACGTTTGAAGCTGTCCCCGCAGCGGTGCCCAATCTATGCTGCTATTTAAGATCTATCCATGAAGGGGTCCCTATTGATCTGCGTTTTACATCCCACTCTTTCCCACCTTTGAAAGTATTTCTAAAGACATTGTCATTTCTAGCAGCCCAACCTAGGGTCCTCTAAAAGCAGCTTTTATTCCTCTTTAATCCTTCTGTCCCAATATTGGGTATCTAATTTAAAGTGAAAGTAAGTAGAGAAAAGAAACGATAATAAGAAAATAATGTGTCTCTCTGTTGTGTCCATTTTTCACTAGTCCTGATCATGAATATAGTGCCAAGAGTTTTGTAACTGTGTGAAAGACAGTTTTCTATTCTGGAGAGATTGATTCATCTCCGGTTAGAAAATCAGAATTTACCCTGGAGAGAGTATGTACAGATCTATGGGGGGTAGACCTTTCCAGATGCCTTGGCCTTTCAACTTTTTTGACACCAGGGACTGGTTTCATGGAAGACAGTTTTTCGAGGGATGAAGGGTGGGTTGAGTTGGTGGGGGTAGGGGAGTGGGGATGCTTTCAGGATGAAATGGTTCCACCTCAGATCATCAGGAATTAGATTCTCATAAGGAGCATGCAACCTAGATCCCTGGCATGCATAGGTCACAATAGTGCTCACACTCCTATGAGAATCTAATGCTTCTGCTGATCTGACAGGAGCTCAGGCAGCAATGCTCATTCACCCACTGCTCACCTCCTGCTGTGCTGCTTGGTTTCTGACAGGCCATGGACAGGTACCGCACCCCTGTTATAGAGTATATCCAACTTGGCCGGGCGTGGTGGCTCACACCTGTAATCCCAGCACTTTGGGAGGCCAAGGCAGGTGGATCATCTGCAGTCAGGAGTTTGAGACCAGCCCAGCCAACATGGTGAAACCCTGTCTCTTCTAAAAATATAAAAATTAGCTGGGCGTGGTGGTACATGCCTGTAATCCCAGCTACTAGGGAGACTGAGGCAGGAGAATTGCTTGAACCTGGGAGGCAGAGGTTGCAGTGAGCTGAGATCATGCCATTGCACTCCAGCCTGGGTGACAAGCACAAAACTCCATCTCAAAAAAAAAAGAATATATCCAACTTATGTTTAGTCCCAAAATCATAGCCTCATTGGACCCTTGGTATCCCAAAGTATCCTCAGATACTTCCCAAGTGAGTGCCCATTTCCTACAATGAGATCAGCCTGATGGTCCTGGTTATAGTGGATGTGAATAGAAATAAAACATTGTTATGTCTGCCTCTACTTTGGACTGCCCATGACTTTCTCAATACCAGTCCCAAACGTGAGCAAGTGTCCTTTGCTGCAAGCATGCCTAAATGCATGGCTGCTGCTTGGATTTTTGCCACACTCAAGTTGGATCAGGCTTTCTAGGTCAAGTGCATTTTAACTACTATAACCAATTCATGTTTTATAGGCCATAAAGTTGTTATAGACCAAGCAGAAAGAATATTGCAAAAGCATTAAAAATTTGTGGCAAACTCTAGCATGTGGTAGTGGTTTCGCAGATAAACTGCTCATTTCCTACATGTCTTACCACTCCTTCTTGACTCAGAATTAGTTCCCTCATTTTTTATTCATAACTTGAATATTTGCATGGTAAGTTTGTAGTAATACTTGTCGTGAATATAAACTATCTAGAAACAGTACATTGAAGGAGAGACTCGATGGATACTTTATATTCTAAAAATACTAGTACCAACTGTTTAGTGATCTTTATTATAGAATCAAACCAAATTTCCATTACTATTGAAAAATGATCATTACTATGTATTCTTTTTACTGTGTTTGTCACATTGTAACCTTCCAAACATAAGTTTCCCTCTTCCATTTTTCTAGTAAAACCTATAAGCATGTTTTTGTGGTAAGGTAACCTAGCAAAATGAAGCAAATTTCTTCATTAATCACATTCTATATCACAAGACATTTTGTTTCTATAAACAACATTTCTCTATGAAATAATGAGACGTGGAATCTCATTATTTGAGGGAGAAATGTTGACCCTGCCTTAGAAATGAGGAAGATTGGAATTTTGAGTGTTTTACCCAAATAGCTTCTGAATGTTTAATTTTCACGTGGGTCCTTTTGGGGCCTAACATCATATTTAAATGCTGTAGGTGTTAAGTGACTGGTTTTTTTTTTGTTTTTTTTTTTTTTTTTTTTTGAGACGGAGTCTTGCTCTGTTGCCCAGGCTGGAGTGCAGTGGTGCGATCTCGGCTCACTGCAAGCTCCGCCTCCTGGGTTCTCACCATTCTCCTGCCTCAGCCTCCCTAGTGGCTGGGACTACAGGCGCCTGCCACCAGGCCTGGCTAATTTTTTTTGTCTTTTTTTTAGTAGAGACGGGGTTTCACCATTACGTGACCTTTTGACTTTGCAGACAGTTTTTCTTTTTGCCCTTTTCTAAACAAGACGGCACCATTTTCTCATAACTGTTCTCATAATTTAGTTCCTAGATTCGTCATATAATTACATGATTTTATAACTGTACTTGTGGAGTGTTGTAGTTAATCAAACATACTCTCTAGTAGTATCATAACTCCATATGTGCCACAAATAGAATGCCAGTTTTTAAGAAGTGATCTGGAGAAGTGCTGTGGTAAGAGGATAAGTTTTCAGTGGGGTGTGAGTCTTAATACAGTCATGCATCACTTCAGCATGGGGGTACATTCTGAGACGCGTTGTCGGGCAACTTCATCATTGTATGAACATCACAGAGCATACTCTCACAAACCTATATGGCATAGCCCTTGACACATCTAGGATGGATGGTATGGCAGATTGCTCTGACCACTGCCATATATGCGGTTTGTTGTTTTGTTTTAAGACAGAGTCTCGCTCTGTTGCCCAGGCTAGAGTTCAGTGGCAGGATCTCAGCTCACTGCAACATCTGCCTCCGGGGTTCAAGCAATTCTCGTGCCTCAGCTTCCCGATTAGCTAATTTTTGTATTTTTTAGTAGCGACAGGGTTTTGGCATGTTGGCCAGGCTGGTCTCAAACTCCCGGCCTCAAGTGATTCCCCCCCTCCCAGCCTCCCAAAGTGCTGGGATTTACAGGCGTGAGCCACCGCGCCCAGCCTGCAGTTCATTGTTGACCAAAACATCATTATGCTGTGTATGACTATCTTTTTCTTGCCTAGTACTAGAAAATTATTGTCTATGTGACACTTCCTTTAATGCTGTATGCAAGTAAAATGTAAAGTTGCCAGCATTATTTAAATCAACTAGTGGTGGCTCCAGGATGCTAGCCTAAAATTTTGTGGAATTATGGTGAAATACTTAAAATCTAGAACAAGGTTTTTCAAAATTCCATAGGAGTCACGTCGGGTCCCTTTTAAGTTCATAAGAACCACTTGTGGTGCTTGTTAAAGTGATCGATTCCTGGTGCCCTGACCACTGAGTCTTTAATTTAGTGAATCTAGACTAATTTGCATAAGAGTCATTCCAGGTGGTCATACTTTTGAGACAACAGGTCTAGTGTTTCTCAAACTTTAATGCTTATAAGTCATTCTGGGATCTTATTAAAGTGCAGATTCAAGTTCAGCAGGTCGAGGTCAGAGCCCGAGACTCTGCATTTCTAACAGGCACCCAGATGATGCTTTAGGAACACTGATTTTGCATCTTGCTCCACCAACAGGTACCTTTGCATTCCCTTCTATAACTGGACACCTTGTTATTGACTGTATTTATTTGAGCTAGGTTTTTACTTCCTTTCAACCCTCTGCTTGATAGAATTGCTTATCTTGTCCTTTTTATTTATTTTCTTTAATGCATATAGATGGGCACCAGTTGCGTCTTGAAGTGCCATCAGCTGTAACCAAAGTTCCAGATCCCAAGACCACAACCAGGCGTTCCTGCCCTCAAGAACTGAAGACGATGGAGCTCTCTGATAGTGACCGACCCGTCAGCTTCGGTTCCACGTCGTCCTCGGCCTCTTCTCGCGACAGCCATGGTTCCTTCGGCAGCAGAATGACCTTAGTTTCAAATAGCCACTTGGGCTTGTTTAACCAGGATAAGGAGGTAGGGGCCATAAAACTGGAGCTGGTTCCGGCCAGGCCGTTTTCCAGCAGTGAGCTGCAGAGGGACCACCCCGCCGCCGGGCAACAGAACGCAGACGAAGGCAGCGAAAGGCCGCCCAGGGCGCAGTGGAGAGTGGACTCGAACGGGACACCCAAGATGACCACAGACTCGGCCACCAGCCCCAAGCTCCTCTATGTGGATAGAGTTGTTCAGGAAATTCTGGAGACCGAAAGGACTTATGTGCAAGATTTAAAAAGCATCGTAGAGGTAAGGCCGACTTCCCTTTTAACGTTCGACATGCAGGAGAAATATGCTTGCAAAAGAGACGGCAAAGCCAAGCCAGGTGTAGGGGATGTCTTCTAAGAGGCGGAAGGGATGTGAATGTTTAAAGAGAGAGTAACTTTTAAGAGAAACCCTAAGGCCATAACTCACTATGTTAACATCCTCTTAATATTTGCATTAACAAATTAGTTATGAGTGAGGAGCAAGAATGATAATACAGTGCCCATAGCAGGATGCTGTTAATGAATCCTACCCAAGATGATGATACAGTGTCCATAGCAGGATGCTGTGTTAATGAATCCTACCCAAGATGTCAGAGTGACTCACACACAGTGGGGCAGGTGAGGATGGAGGAGGACTCAGGTCTCCTGCAGCATAAGTGGCAGGTGTATGACTGAACCTCTCAGCTGTCCTTACCTTAATCACCACTCTCTACTGGTGTCTGGGAGCTTCCAAAACTACTGAGACGTGAATCTCACACTCAGCAACTGTGATTTCATTGGCCTGGGTGGGGCTTGGGTGGTGGAATTGTGGAAGATGCACAGGTGATTTTAATGTGCAGACAGGTTTGCAGCCGCTGCTCTGTGCTACTCCTGTATTGGTTGGTGTTTGGGGAAAGGGTTGAAAGGTAGAGAAAAGTCATGGGCTTTGTCTTGTCTCAAGTGTCTCCTTTCTGTTCACTGTTTACAGTGAGTAATCCTATATAAATTATTTTGCATATATTATTATTATAATTATAAATTACTTGCACAAATTATTTCATGGGAATTGAGCTCAGCTTATGTGCCAGGTCACATCCTCTGGAAATTCAATTATTTGATTTTTATTTTCTGGGTTGTTTTAAAGGATAAAGCACGAATTATCAGAGAAGCTCAGATGTTAACTCACTCCCAATTATATTTAAAAATATTACTATCTCAAGGGCAGGTTTTTGTTTTGTTTTGTTTTGTTTTGTTTTTTGAGATAGAGTTTCACTCTTGTTTCCCAGGCTGAAGTGCAATGGCATGATCTCGGCTCGCTGCAACCTCCACCTCCCGGGTTCAAGCGATTCTCCTGCCTCAGCCTCCTGAGTAGCTGAGATTACAGGCATGCACCACCATGCCCAGCTAATTTTGTATTTTTAGTAGAGATGGGGTTTCACCATGTTGGTCAGGCTGGTCTTGAACTCCCGACCTCAGGTGATCCACCCGCCTCAGCCTCCCAAAGTGCTGGGATTACAGGCGTGAGCCACCGTGCCCGGCCTCAAGGGCAGATTTGTATGTTATAAAGCTACACTTGCTTTGCAGCCTACTAATACAGCAGGTTCTTTCATTTGTTAATACCTGTTTCCTGTTTTAGACATTGACTCTAGAGTATGTTTCACAGTACAGTAGAATATTGCCAGTGAGCATGTTCTTCCCCCAAATACATTCTCATAGCTTTAGAAAAAGAATTCTAAAGCATGACTATGTGTGATCCACAAATGATACTACCAGACTCTGTCTACTAAAAATAGTTATGACGTACCTTCCCACTAAAAATAGAAAAGTCAATTGATGGTCAACTGAAACAATATGTGGTACCAAATGTAGAATAAAGTAGGCCTGTTTTTAAAAATTTTCAACAATGATGTCATTTGTACTTGAGAAGAAATACCTGTAAAACAGCCAAAAATTTTATAGCCTCTCAGGAAACATATGGTTATTCAAGCTTTCTTTGGTCTATGCTTTTTTTTCCTTTCCTTCTTGGAAACTTTTCTACCTAATCAAAACTCACCTTATGGAGAGAAACCTTTAATTACTGAACTGGTATTCCATTAACACTTTTATTTTTTCCTGAGGCTAGTTGATAAACCTTAGGTGAGAAGAAACAGGTAACAGATGAATGAAAGAAAACAGATAAAGACAGAATTTATTTTTTCTAAGAAAATTTCAATGTAAGTTCTATGTGAAGCTGTCCAAATGTTCTTGCCTTTTTTCTTTATTCATGAATCAACTGTGTTTTACACGAGGGGTTGGTGAGCTTTTTCTAGGCGGGGCCAGATAGTGAATAGTTGCGGCCTTATGGGCCCTAAGGTCTTGGTCACAACTGATGAACTCTGCCATTGAAACTCAAAAGCAGCCACATACACTGTGAATAACGGGGCCTGAACATGCCAGTACCTCTTTAGAGTCTCGTTTGACCCAAGGGCCACAGTTTGCTCACCCCTGTCTTAGGCTATAAGTTTGTTCCATGTTTCATCAACTGTCGAATGGGACTAATAAGCAGGACCTGCCTCATAGGGTTATTATGAGAATTGGGTAAGATAAGGTATAAAAAGCTCTGCAGCTGTGCCTGGCACATAGTAATCAATTAGTAAATGGAAACTACACTCATCACTATTGCCAGCCTTCTCCTAAGTTTGCTAGCTGAGAGTGATCACTGTGTATACTATGTTTTACCTAAAGTCTTTCACAAAAATAATCAGATTAGGCTGGATGCGGTGGCTCACGCCTGTAATCCCGGCACTTTGGGAGGCCAAGGTGGGCAGATCACCTGAGGTCAGGAGTTCAAGACCAGCCTGGGCAACATGGTGAAAGCCCATCTCTACTAAAAATACAAAAATTGGCTGGGCATGGTGGTGCATGCCTGTAATCCCAGCTACTTGGGAGGCTGAGACAGTAGAATTGCTTGAACCTGGGAGGCGGAGGCTGCAGTGAGCCAAGATCAAACCGCTGCACTCCAGCCTGGATGGCAGAACAAGACTCCATCTTAAAAAAAGAAAAAAAAAAAACAAAATCAGATTAGCCAATTCACTAGAGCAGAAATTTAATTAGAGGAAAAAAACAAAAAAAACCTTAATGGGTGATTTTACCATTATTATTTTGATTATTTCTAATGAACCCACTGGAAATCTGAGGTGGAAATTAGGGGAAGGAGAGGCGCAGAAGGGGGTGGGTATTGGAAAGAAGGGTGCCTGGGGAGGAAGAGTCCCAAATGAAGAGGGAGGGATCCATGCAGGAAGAGATAGATGTTCCCCTGTTCCAGAAGTCACTAGAATGCTTTACATCATTTACCCTGTTCTCCTAGAAAACTTTCAATTGTTTCATATCAGAGATTAGTTGGTTGAAGCCTCTTCATCTATTTTGGCTATGAGACCACAGCTGTTTCTCCAGATCACAACTTTATCAGAGTGGCTAGACCACTTTTATCCAGTTCTTTTCTTAATGGAAAGTAAACAGTTATTGTCAAGCCTGCAGTAACTCTACCCAATAAAAGACTGTCATATGGGTATTCTTTTAAAACACAAAATATCAATTCCTTTAAAATCTGTTTTCCTTGATCTAGTTCTAACCTATTTGTATAATGTTGTAAATGAGTTATCTAATGTTCTCCATTTTTCAAATGCAGAATTTTAAATTAAGAAAAAGGCTGCTTGTTGACAGCCTATAAAACTTTTACCCTGACTAAAAGACAGACTGTTTTTTTAGTTGGCTCTTTATTTATATATTTTGAATAAGGGTCTCACTCTATCACCCAGGCTGGAGTGCAGTGGCATGATCATGGCTCACTGCAACCTTGACCTCCTGGACTCATGCAATCCTCCTGCCTCAGCCTCCCATGTATCTAGGACTACAGGTGCACACCACCACACCTTACTAAGTTGCTTTTTTTTTTTTTCTAATTTTTGTAGAGACAGGATCTCAATATGTTGTCCAGGCTGGTCTCAAACTGCCAGCCTCAAGAGACCCCTTTGCCTCAGCCTCCCAAAATGGTGGACTTACAGGTGTGAGCCACTGCGCCCAACCTTAGCTGGCTCTTTCCAAGCAAAAATAATTTCTGGGGGAAAAGAAGCTCGTCTAATTGAAGTGACTTTTAATTTCTACAGTAGCATGATTTCTGACTTTGTACACTCTGCTTTATTGAATCTCCTCTCAGCTTAATTACCCCCATTAGTAGTACATTTTATCTACATGCTGTATAGATACATAATCCTTACCACTCAAGTTTCTATTTCATTTTTAGGACTTGCGAACAGCAACATTTTTGTGAAAGATCATTGATCTATATACATTGAGTTAAAAAACATGAGCAGGAATGATGATTTGACATTTCAACACAGTCCCAAATATCAGAGCAGCTTATTTCGAAGAAGAGATCCTCCTGACCGCAGTTGAACAATAGGATTCCCAGATGTTGGTTACACATGTAAAGAGTATGGTATGCCTTTCTTTCCCAGATGTGGAGACATTGTATTAAAATAATCTCACATATTTAGATATTCTTTCCTATGCCGTTTAGGAACTCAGAAATGAATTCCTAATGCTTTCTGAAAGTTGAACCCCAAAATGTGGTGGTTCTTATTCCTGTTGCTCTTCATTCTTCCCCGGAGCCTTCTCTCTCAACCCCTGTCCCCTCCCCAGCTGTGGCTCTTCCATCCTCTGCTCCTAGTCATTTACTGTTGTACACTTGACATTTTAGAGAAAGAGGTAAGATCTTGACTGTGAACCGTAGTCAAAGGAACAATGGAGCTGTTATTTCTATTTTATATATGCCTCTAATAGCATTCACAGATAAATGAGATGATAAATAGGAAAGCAAGTTTTAAAAGTTAAATTTCCGATGATACAATTTGTGGAGAGATAGAAATCCATCATTGGAAAGCAGAAAATCAGGGTCTCTTTAATGTTTAATGGGACCTTCGATTGACTGGGCAGGGACTGTCATGGGTAGGCTGGTTTCTTTAATCTTTCTAAATGATCTATAAAAGAGCCTTTGAGAACCTCCTAAGATTTGGCCTCAGATATAGTTCATGGCCTGTTGTAACCTGTTAGTAAAGTTTTAAAATAGTTCATCATGTTAATGCTGTGTAATTAGAAGTTACATTTCTACTACAAAATGGCATCTTTGACCTCTGAGAGATACTAAATTAAGCCATATTTGGTGATATTGAGGACACGTGTATTTAGTGAAAAAACTGGCTGAATTGTTCATTATAACATGACTTTATCTTTTTCTATTATATGTCAGAGAGCTAAAATCCTTTTCATGCACCTTTATCCATAAAGTGTATTAAAAAAAAAAAAAAAAAAACTAAGTATTGGGGCTGGGTGCTGTGGCTCACGCCTGTAATCCCAGCACTTTGGGAGGCCGAGGTAGGCGGATCACTTGAGTTCAGGAGTTTGAGACTAGCCTGGCCAACATGGTGGAACCCCATCTCTACTAAAAATACAAAAATTAGCTGGGTATTGGTGGTGCATGCCTGTAGTTCCAGCTGCTTGAAAGACTGAGGCAGGAGAATGAGTGGCTTGAACCTAGGAGGCGGAGGTTGCAGTGAGCCGAGATCACACCATTGCACTCCAGAGAGCAACAGAGTGAGACTTCAGGAAAAACAAAACAAAACAAAACAAAACAAAAACCCTAAGTATTCTTGCCTTAATGTTCAAAATTTAAACAGCAGAAGCATAAGCATATCTTTATTGGAAGCATTCAGCATTATTCAAAAGCTGAAGCTAAACAAGGATTCGAATGATCACCAACCCCTAGCTCTGTGTTCGTTAGTCTTTGTGGACTCTTTGTTTATTGAGTGATCGTACAGACAGTGTCAGGGAAGATAAAAGAGAGAAGGGTGTTTTTCACACACTTAGCGCCCTGAAACACATTGAACGCTATTCTCCCCACTGCCATAGCCTACAAGAGGCTTCTCTTGGTACTGGTGATATCCAATTAATTGAAGAACTATCTTATGCTGGGGAAGCAAACCTTCTCCAAAATTTGTGCAGAATGAAAGAAGGAAATCCAGGACGCAGGTCCAGAGAGCTTCTGCAGTGATTTCACCACATACTCTGCCTGGACACTTAGCTCTTAGCCCTGTGAGATGTCTATGACTTGGATGAAATGGAATCTGAGTTGGCTTTTGTCGTGGGGGCACCCCTCCCTTGAGGACAACACTGTCAAGTGTGGAGGTGGTTTCTGATTAAGCCTGTCTTCCCATTGATCCTGCTGGAGAGACAAAATTGTTTGGTATGAAAAGGGCAGTGTGCGTCTGTTACTCTTTTTCCTTAGCCATAATGGAATGGTTGTGCATAGGCATTCCCTGGCCCAGTCATACCTGCCTAGGATGCTGGACTAAAAGAATCAAGTTTTGCACCAAGAAAGAAGACTGTTGAGAAGAGGGGAATTGTCACAGCTTTTATTGTGTTTTTATTTACAGATATCTTCTCTCCATACTTTCCCTCTAGTGTAAATAACATTTATTAGACACTTTTTACAAGGTTCTCTTAGACTAAAGGTTTTTAAATACCAAGGGAGAAAAATGTGTTCCATGCTTGAGTGTAGGAGTTGGTAGGGATTGTTTTTAATGAAGGCTTGTTATGTGGGTGGATTTAATAAAGAACTTACACTGTAGTACTTGGCATCATTTATGTACTTTTTTAATGAGGCATTTGAGCACTTTTATGTGAATGTGTCTATTTTTTTCCTCCAAGGGATTTTATTGTAATGGGTGAATGAGATCTTTCTTAAAACCATTTAATATCTATGATAATTTAGAGACAAACCTGTTAGTTTTCTGCTTATTTAGGAGTCATTCCTTAAATAGTACGTCTAATCATTGTACAGAATCCCCAAAAATCTCACTTTGACTACATATTGCCATATCTGTATTATTGTTGTTATTATTATTATGACCCCTTATTCCCCACCTTACCTTACCTCCCTCTCATCTTTCACCACTTCAACCACAGCAGCACAAACTTAGAAAGTAGCAACAGTGAGTGATTTTGAGTGCTCATGTCTTCATACTGCAATCTGATCTGGGAAGGAGGGCAGGGAGAACTGATCTTTCACCTCTTTTCATTTCTAATGGGTTTGCCCATTTTGAATGTGATATAAATACCTGCTGTTTGATTGCTAATGACCAATGAAAACAGTTCAAGGTGGGCAGCATTTGGTGAAAGCAAAATGAGCTGAGATTTGCAGAATTGCTCTGCAAAAGTAGCTGTTGGCTGAACAAAAGAGTTCATGTGTACTTTGTGACTGATGTCAAGTTGGGTTATTTGCTCCAAACTTTTATGGCCAGATCTTGAGTCAAAACTTAGGAAAATAATTTACAGTACCTGTATTGGTCAGATTCTCTTGTGAGCATGGTAGGCAATGAGTGTCTTGTGACATCTTAAGTTTTGTAACCATCCCCATCACCTCGATAGATTCCCACAGCTATAAACATACTATTCAGCTACCATTTCTAAATTTTCTAGATAGATGCCTCAATAAAACAAAAACACTAAAAAATAACATTAGCAGCATTTAGTATTTGAGCACTTACCATGTATCAGTGTATCATTTGAGCACTTACCATGTATCTAGTGGTTGAGCTGGAACTGAAAAGCAGCCCTTTCTCCAAAGCCCACTGCTTTCACTGCATACCTCCTCTTTGACTGGAACAGAAGGTTCAAAGTTCAGCCCTCTTCTTAACCTCTCTAGAGCAGGCACCAGCAGCACCATAGACATTTTGGACTGTGTAGTTCTTGGCTGTGAGGAAGAGTTGTGTGCATTGTAGGAACGTTTAGCAGCAAACCTGACTTCGGTCCATTAGAAGCTAATAGAACCACTGCCATCCCCACTGGTGACAAACAAAATTGTCTCTAGACATTGCCAAGTATCCCCTGGAGGGCAAAATTGTCCCTGGTTGAAAATGACAGCTTTAAATATGTAAATATTAAATATCAGCTTTAAATATTTGGAACACATAGTGTATCATTAAGGATAGGCTAAGCCACAGTAACTGTATTAGGCCATTCTTGTGTTGCTCTGAAGAAATACCTGAGATTGGGTAATTTATGAAGAAAGAAATGTATTTGGCTGATAGTTCTGCAGGCTTCATAGGAAGCATAGTGGCATCTGCTTCTGAGGAGGTCTCAGGAAGCCTCCAATCATGGCAGAAGGCGAACATGGCACATGTCAGAAGAGAACATGGTGGCCAGGTGCAGTGGCTCACGCCTGGAATCCAGCACTTTGGGATTCCAGGTGGGTAGATCACGATGTCAGGAGTTCAAGACCAGCCTGGCCAATGGTGAAACCCTGTCTCTACTAAAAATACAAAAATTAGCTGAGCATGGTGGTGTGCACCTGTAATCCCAGCTACTGGGGAGGCTAAGGCAGGAGAATCAGTTGAACCTGGGAGGCAGAGGTTGCAGTGAGCCAAGATAGCACCATTGCACTCCAGCCTAGGCAATAGAGTGAGACTCCATCTCAAAAACAAAAAAAAAGAGAGCGCAGGGAGGGGCCGCACAATTAAACCACCAGATCTTTTTTTTTTTTTTTTTTTTTTTTTTGAGACGGAGTCTCGCTCTGTCGCCCAGGCTGGAGTGCAGCGGCCGGATCTCAGCTCACTGCAAGCTCCGCCTCCTGGGTTTACGCCATTCTCCTGCCTCAGCCTCCCGAGTAGCTGGGACTACAGGTACTCGCCACCACACCCGGCTAGTTTTTTGTATTTTTTAGTAGAGACGGGGTTTCACCATGTTAGCCAGGATAGTCTCGATCTCCTGACCTCGTGATCCACCCATCTCGGCCTCCCAAAGTGCTGGGATTACAGGCTTGAGCCACCGCGCCCGGCCAAACCACCAGATCTTACAAGAGCCCAATCACTATCCTGAGGACGTTACTAAGGGAATGGTGCTAAGCCATTCATGAGAAATCCGCCCCCATGATCCAGTCACCTCCCACGAGGCCCCCCCTCCAACATGGGAGATTACATTTCAATATGAGGTTTGGGCAGATCCAAACTATATCAGTAACATACAGACCTCCAAATCTAGTGACTTCACCCAAGTTTCTTTCTTTCTCCTGTAACTGTCCTTTGCAAGTGTTCAAGTGAGGAGGAGCGGCTCTCCTCCATGCAGTCATTCAGGGACCCAGGCTGAGGAGGCTTAGCTGTCTTCAGCATATGGCTTCCAGGGTTGCCATCTCAGTCAACTAGACGGGCAAGGAGACATGGAGATATGTACAGGGAAGATTTTGAGACACACATAGAATTGATGCACATCCCTTTTCTCAAACTCCCGATGAGAATCTTGTCACCTGGCTACACCAAACTATAAGGGAGAATGGGCGGTGCAGTCTAGCCATGTGTCCAAAGAAGGTGGGAAACAACTTTTGTAAACAACTGGCAGTTTCTGGCATGCATTATGTATAACGAAGGCATTTTCATTGTAAAACCTATCATTTAGTGATGGTGTATCCCCCACTACCCTCACTTAAAATAAAAAGGAAGAGGCCGGGCATGGTGGCTCATGTGTGTAATCCCAGCACTTTGGGACAGCCAAGGCAGGTGGGTCATTTGAGGTCAGGAGTTCAAGACCAACCTGACCAACATGGCGGAACCCTGTCTCTACTAAAAATACACAAAAATTAGCCAGATGTGGTGGTACGTGCCTGTAGTCCCAGCTACTCAGGAGGCTGAGGCAGGAGAATCACTTGAGCCCAGGAGGTGGAGGTTGCAGTGAGCTGAGATTGTGTTACTGTACTCCAGCCTGGGCAACAGAGTGAGACTCCGTCTCAAAAAATAAATAAATAAGGAAGAAAGTAAGAAAGATTTTGGTGGTGCTTACCTGCTGAGATGAACACTACTGTCTACTAAATAACCTCATAGAATGTTTTAAATGCATTCTTTATTTAAGGCTTCAGACCAGTGTATCGCCTACTGTTCCTCCCTCCCTTCTTCTATGTCTCCACCCCTTTGCCCTACTCTTTCTCCCATCATTCCTGATTACTTCCCACCCCCTCCTTTTTGTTCTACTCATTCCAGTTCATTTGACCTGCCAGTAGGGCTCTGTGACATTATTTAGCACCATAGTTAATGTTTCAGGCTAATAAATACTGGGCCTAGCCTAGTTCAAAGGCAGGGACTGTGCTTATCTTGGTAGCATTCTGAAAACCCTGTGAGTGGGAGGGAACCAATAAGGGTAATGGATGAAAGCCATCAGACACCTAATAGAACGATGCTTGGAAGCTGACGGTTCATCGCCACATTGATAAAGTTTGTAAGAAAACTGAATGCCCTCCCTTGTACTGTCTCGCCCTTCTTATTTATTTTTGTTGTTGAGACGGAGTCTCGTTCTGTCCCCAGGCTGGAGTGCAGTGGTGCGATCTCTGCTCACTGCAACCTCCGCCTCCTGGGTTCAAGCGATTCTCCTGACTCAGCCTCCCGAGTAACTGGGACTACAGGCGCCCACCACCACATCGTTCAGCTAAGTTTTGGTATTTTTGGTAGAGATGGAGTTTCACCGAGTTAGCCGGGATGGTCTCGATCTCCTGACCTCATGATATGTCTGCTTCGGCCTCCCAAAGTTTTGGGATTACAGGCGTGAGCCACCGTGCCTGGACCCTGCCCTTCTTTTAACCTCATTTCTGTAGCCATTCCAAGAAGCCAAAATGAGAACGTGGGCACCAGAAGAAAAAGTAGGCAATTAAAACAAATTACTAAAAATTTTTTACTGCATTTTTAAGACCTGCACTCCCCAAATCAACCAACGTTGTTGTGGATGCTTTTCCATAAGAAATTGAAGTCAGCTCACATCTTTTCAGAGGTGGACTTTTAGGGAACAAATTTACATTGTTAACCTTTACTTGTGGTACAGTTTTCAAATTACCAAGAACTTTGTGGCAATAGTGTAATCACTTCTTGGTATGATAATTATGGATGTGGTGACATCCCTCAATGTCACCCTGAGAAACACTAGATCTCAGATAAGGGCAAGGTCACCCTTGAATTCCTGACAATCTTGACTGGCTTCTTGCCACTTGGAGCTGGGATGAATAGTTGAGTCAGTCCAAGGAAATCCGGGATATATGAGGTCCCAAATCAGGCTTTGTAGGCCATTCTTCCCCGGTTGCAAGAATGCATGATCTGAGAATATATTATACACAGGGATTGTTTTTACTCCCGTATCAAATGTCTATGACCCAAGAAAGAGAGTACAGATGATAGAGGGAAAGAGCTAAATGAGTTTCAACGTGTCTATGATCAGTCCTGCAGTAATATAGTCATGTGTCACTTAATGACAGCGATACGTTCTGAGAAATGTCAGGTGATTTTACCATTATGCAGGCATCATAGAGTTTACTTACACAAACCTAGATGGTACAGCCTACCACACACCTAGGCTATATGGTATAGCCTATTGCTTCTGAGCTACAAACCTATATAGCATCTTACTGTACTGAATACTGTAGGCACCTAAAACACAATGACATTTGTGGATCTAAGCATAGAAAAGGTACAGTGAAAATGCAGTATCGTAATCACATGGGACCATCATATCTGCAGTCCATCAGTGACCAAAACGTCATTTTCTGATGTGTGACCTCTATGACGCATAACATATGTGTTCTCAAAAATCACACACTTTGGCCAGCCGCAGTGGCTCATGCCTGTGGCTTATGCACTTTGAGAGGCCGAGGCAGGTGGATCACTTGAGGTCAGGAGTTCAAGACCAGCCTGGCCACCATGTTGAAACCCCCTCTCTACTAAAAATACAAAAATTAGCCGGGCATGGTGGCAGGCACCTGTAATCCCAGCTACTCAGGAGGCTGAGCCATGAGAATCGCTTGAACCTGGGAGACAGAGGTTACAGTGAACTGAGATTGCACCGCTGCACTCCAGCCTGGGTGACAGACTGAGACTCCATCTCAAAAAAAAAAAAAAAAAAAAAAAAAATCACTCAGCAAAATCACATGGGGGAGAAAAATGGGGTACTAAGAATAACACTCAAAAACTTCATCCATGACACATACACAAAAAAAATCAAAAATGGAGGCATAGTTTTATACATAATAAATGGTTAAGACTTACATACATGCTATAGTAAATGTGGAACTCACCTTCAAAAAGATTTGAAGTTGTGTATGGAAGCCACCAGGTGCCCACACCGGCCACCCTGGAGAACAAAAGGAAGCAAGAGAGGGAGAAAAAGATGAACAGAGAACTCAGAAGAAAAAGATAAGATAGACTGAGAGGAAAGAGAAAATTAGAGAGGGGAGGCTGTGGGCAGGGCTGCAGCTTATGCCTTGTCAAGGGGGAGGGTCACCTGCCATGGACCGGGAGTTGACAGACTGATGTGAATGGGCCAGGTTCCAAATGCACTCAGGGGAGACCAAGGTAGCTTCTAGGTTGTCAGGAGCCTGCGTGGATTTTGTTCCTATGCTGCTGTCACTGGATGCAATATTCTGCATCCACCCAGTGTTTCTCATGGATGAAATCGTGTAGAAGCAAAATTCAGAAATGAGAATTACGTTCAAATTGTTCCCTAACATATTAATCTCGTGGGAACAAATTCATGTTTTCAAAACAAACATCATAGCAGAACTGACTGTACCTATTCTTTGGAGTATTATGACTTGTTACAAATACGTTTCACCACTCCTCCCTCCCCTTTTCTCAGACTGGAAGATTAAAGAGTTCTACGACCCTTGCCAAAAAAAACATGGTCTGCCGTTAATGTTAAATAAGACTAAAAAAAACTGCCACAGATATCCTTAATTCACTTTTTATTTCCACCTTATAAGAAAAAAAATGGTTTGAAAGAATTTTAAACTCTTAGTAGTGTGAGTTGATTCATATTTCTGAAAACTAGCGTGATTACTTGTAAATAGTTGTAGGAAGTTTTTTACTGAAAGGATTTGCATAATTTGGTCAAATATTCTTGCATAAACTATAGCATTTGCTATGAATGTGAAACTCTAGTATGCCAAGGAGACTTAACATATCAGTGAGTTTCTAATGCTAAAATTAAAATAATTTCCACCTACATTTGTAGATTCAGAGTTAGTGTATCAAAGGAGAGGACAGACAGTGTAATGGGAGGGAAGTAGAATATATAGATAACTGTTCTTTTCATGGACATAACTAGGTGTGTTCAGTTCATTTGCAAGCTCAAACACTTTCAAAAATGCCTGTAACTGTAAAATTCCTTTTTATTCTCTTAGGCTTTGCTTTTAAGGCAACATTTTGACTTTTAATGAACAGGCATTTTAAAAACGTCAGTTCATTCAGGTGATTGAGTAGCTATTATTACTGGTCTGCTGAAGAACTGCTCATATATTGCAAAGACTGCCTGTAGGCAAAATTCTATTGAAGATTTGCTAAAACAGGTCCCGTTTGGTTGGGTTAGAATCACGCTGCATTTTAAGTGTGTGCCATCTTGAATATTCAATTATCCTAAGTGGGTAGAAAATTATAGAATTCAGAAAATTATCTTCTAAACACACCAGCCTTCAGCTGGGAGAAGTTTCCCATGGCCAGAAATTTCTTCCAAAGTGAAGTATTACTTGCACCTTGGAAAACTGATCACATGGAATATTTACCTGGGTCATGCGATAAGCCAAGAGTTAGTGTGACAGTCCAAGCAGCCCTGTTCTGTAACACGTAGAACAGGAAAGACAGCTTGGACTAACTCATGACTTTTTCACCTACATAACTTAGTAGTTAACTGCTTTCTGATCATTTATGTTTCTGATTTTTCCTCTTCCCACTAAGATTGTTTTGTCACTTGAAGGGAATGGTAATTGTTCTAGATAGCAGCTTTCATGAAATGTTTTAAGTCCCTTTCTTAAATTGTGGTAACATATAGATCAGAATTAACAATTTTTGGTCGGGCGTGGTGGCTCACACCTGTAATCTCAGTACTTTGGGAGGTCGAGGTGGGTGGATCCCCTGAGGTCAGGAATTTAAGACCAGCCTGGCCAACATGGTGAAACCCCATCTCTACTAATAATACAAAAAATTAGCCGGGCGTGGTGGCGCACGCCTGTAATTCCAGCTACTCGGGAGGCTGAGGCAGGAGAATCGCTTGAACCCAGGAGGTGGAGGTTGCAGTGAGCCGAGATCATGCCATTGCACTCCAGCCTGGGTGAAAAGAGCAAAACTCCGTCTCGAAAAAAAAATTTTTAAGCGTGCAATTCAGTGGTACCAAGTACATCAAGTACATTCACATTGTTGTGCAGCCATCACCACCACCATCCATCTCCAGAACTTTTCCGTCCTCCAAACTGAAATTACGCACCTCAGCCTCAGGGAACCACCTTTCTACTTTCTGTCACGAGGACTTTGACTACTTGAGATAACCCATAGAAGTGGAATCAGAATATCTGTCTTGTTGTGACTAGCTTACTTCACTTAGCATATTATCTTCAAGGTTCATCCATGTGATAGCAGGTGTCCATTGTGTTCCTTCTTATGGCTAATATTCCATTGTGTGTGTAGACTGCATTTTGTTTACCCATTCATCCATTGATGCACACTTAGGTTACCTCCAATGGCATGGGATTTTCCATTGACTAGAACCACACCAAATTGTAGAACTGGAAATAACTCAGTTAAATCTGACCATAAATTCTGAAAGAGTAAGGAGTGTTTTACTTAACTTTGATATTTTATAAAATTTTATATATGTTTTATATTCCTCACACTCAGCACTGTGTCTGACACTTAATAGGCCATTCATAAACATTTGCTGAGTAAATTTTCTAGTATTTGCTGTCATTTTTATACACAGGGAAATAGAGATCCAGAGATGCCAGTGATTTCTCCAAATGGAAGCAAATCCTGGCACTCACTTACTACCTTTGACCTTTTTTTCTTTGAGATGGAGTCTTGCTCTGTGGCCCAGGCTGGAGTGTGCAGTGCCACGATCTCGGCTCACTGCAACCTCCACCTCCCCAGTTCAAGTGATTCTCCTGCCTCAGCCTCCCCGAGTAGCTGGGATTACAGATGCCTGCCATCACGCCCAGCTAATTTTTTTGTATTTTTAGTAGAGACTGGGTTTCACCATGTTGGCCAAGCTGGTCTCGAACTCCTGACCTCAAGTGATTTCACCCACCTTGGCCTCCTGAAGTGCTGGGATTACAGGCGTGAGCCACTGCACCTGACCTATCTTTGATGTTGAACAATTCCTTCTGTGACCTGCAGTTTCTTCATCTTAAAATGGGGGAGATGTTGTGTTCCTTTTAAAATGGTGTGAGGATTCAGTGAGTTAGTGCCCATGAAGTCATTAGCACTGACCTGGCACAGCATAAACACTCAACAGCTGATAGCTGCTTACACCCTAGATCTTGCAGCTAAATATTGGCAGTGCCGGGATGCATCCTAATCCTGCCTCCCAGCTGTTTCATTTGGAGACAACTGGAAAAACCCTGAAACATTTTATTGAGTGCCTCCTACATACCAGGTAAGGCGGGTCCTCAAACAAACTTATCAATGAAAATTTCTGGAAACATACTTGATTGCCCAGTTGTCTGCATCTCAGCCACCGACCAGAGTGAAATCGAGCCTGGGCAGGTGTAAAGGGAAGAGCTGGACATTTTATCTATGACCAGCGGCCACGTGGTTCAGACAAAACCAGAGCCTTGAGACAGAGGAGAAATCTGTGCTAAGGGAACAATTAGGGTCACTTCCTTGGTAATGTCTTGAGATGAGTCTAAAGCAATCTGTGACGTTACCCTTTTTTCCCCTAGCAGAAATATAGGTAGCCTTCTGAGGGTGAGAAATTGGCACCCACTGTCCTATAAGACCAGAGAGACTTTCTGGACTCATCTGCATGTGGTAATTAACAGACCAGTTGATAGTCTGGGACCTGATTTTGCCATCTCCTGTTCTAAAGTAGGAGCTGGCTCTGAAGTTTCAGGTCCTATTTGAAAAGGGATGAGGAAAAGAAGACTACTGATAAAATACGTAAATTTACTTGTATTCAGATTTATCTAGAATGTTCAAGGATTACTTTTGGTAAGAAAATGCACCAAAAGGGCCAGGAGTGGTGGCTCATGCCTGTAATCCCAGCACTTTGGGAGGCCGGGGCAGGTGGATCACGAGGTCAGGAATTCAAGACCAGCCTGGCCAACATAGTGAAACCCCATCTCTACTAAAAATACAAAAATTAGCCAGGCATGGTGGTGGGCGCCTGTAGTCCCAGCTACTCGGGAGGCTGAGGCAGAAGAATCACTTGAAACCGGGAGGCTGAGGTTGCAGTAAGCCGAGATCATGTCACTGCACTATAGCCTGGGTGACAGAGCAAGACTCTGTCTCAAAAAAAAAAAAAGATCTAGAAGAACATTCTTACTTCAAAAGGAGGAATAAAGAAAGAAAATATTATAATGTCTTTTGTGAGAAATACACAATTAACTGGTCATCAGTTATAGTAATACCAAGGATAGGAAGCTCATATACACCGGTTTAGAGGGACTATTATTTAAGCGACTAGAGGCTGTTGCCTAAGAAATCTGGTTAGGAGGAACAGCTGAAAACAAGGAATCTTTCTAAAGCAGAGGTTGCACATGAGAGTCACCTGGGGAGCTTGTATAATTCCCTCCACCTAAGCTGCATCCTGGACTAGCAGAATCCCAGTCTCTGGGGCTGGGGTCAGTTTTCCTTAAAGTTCTGCAGCTTCCAATAGACAATCAGTATTGAGACTTAGTATCCTAACAGGAATTTTCTTTTTTAGTAAAACAAACAAACTTTTAAAGGCGGCACAACTTATCTCCTGATCCCCATGGAATGTAACAAAAGGACAGAAAACAGACTTTAAAATCTCCAAGAACTGAATCCAGATCCTGGCCCAGCCATTTCCCTGTTTGATGTGGACAAGTTACTAAGCTTTTCAATTTGTCAGTGTCTTCATCTGTAACATGGGAATAATAGGATTGTTGCAAAAAGTAGATAATTCGTGTACAATGTTGAGCACAATGCTAGGTGTAGTAAGCATTCAAATAAGAGATATTATTATTCATATAATAGTTGGGCAAGACCAATAATTTCTGGTATGTTCTAAAATATTATAATATTGTTATGCTTCCTAATCTATGTTAAGGTATTTCAGAAAATTATTTTAACTTTACAAATAAAAAAGATATTTTGTTGCAATTTTTAATTTATCTGACATGTCTTCAGGTAGTTGGAATTCATTTCCTCTATAATAGAGGGCTGCAATGGTGGAATGAATAATTTGTTTTTCAGAATTTTGGTCTGAGCTGAGTCAAATTGGAGTTAATTTCATGGACAGAGCACACAGGTCTGGGCTTCAGACCCATGCTGACAGTCAGCTGTATGCCCATGGACAAATAACCATTCTGACCTCAGCTTCATCCTCTGTAAATGAGTCTAATTCAAGAAGCATAAGTCTACTGATGACTAGCGATGGCATCTCCACCAGCCTCAGCCCTCAAAAATGCAACCAGGAAATAAGTAAGTCCTTTGAGCAGCCAAAATAGATATTTCAAATGCCCAACAGTGAGGCCTGTGTCTTTCCCCAGGGAGAGGCCCCGAGCTCTCACTAAGAGCCTATTTACCCTACATGTTTAAAATAAGCTTAATTATTTGGTTTCTTAGCCCACAGCAAATGGAGGGGGTAGGAGGAGGTGGAGGTGACAGCACCGAGGAGCCAGAGGAAAGAACTCCTTAGTAGTCTAATTAATGTAAGGCCATTTGGAAGGGCGAGGACTCACCTTGATCCTCCTGGTAGTTTTTACTTGTGAATTATGGCCCAGAGCATTACTGAAATCCTTACGGATGAGCCTAAATAGCAAGGAAAATTTTTATAATGTTTGCTGTATTATCTCAAATATATTGTAGTGGCTGGGCGATGTGGCTCACGCCTATAACCCCAGCCCTTTGGGAGGCCGAAGCGGTTGATTCACCTGAGGTCAGGAGTTCGAGACCAGCCTGGCCAACATGGTGAAACTCTGTCTCTACTAAAACTACAAAACTTAGCCGAGCATGGTAGAAGGCACCGGTGATCCCAGCTACTCAGGAGGCTGAGGCAGGAGAATCACTCGAACCCGGGAGGCAGAGGTTGCAGTGAGCCGAGATCATGCCACTGCACTCTAGCCTGGGCGACAGAGCGAGACTCTGTCTCAAAAAAATAAAAATAAAAGTAAAATATATTGTCTGTTGGCTGGCCTTCATAAAAAAGTAAGTGTTTAATTATAATGAACTTCATAAAGATTTTTCATTGTGGGAAGACATACATAACTTAAAACTTATTTTAACCATTTATATATATATAATTCAGTGACATTAGGTAGACACACAATGTTGCCCAACTATGGCCACTGTCCATTTCCAGAACTTTTTCATCATCCCAACACAGAAACTCTGTACTTGTTAAACACTGACTCCCCATTCCCCTCTCTCCAGCTCCTGACAACCTCCAATCTACTTTCTATCTCTGAATTTGCCTACTCTAGATCCCTCATGTAAGCAAAACCTTACAGGATCTGTCCTTCTGTGGCTGGCTCATTTCACTTAGCATGTTTCCAAGGTTCATTCATGTTGCAACATGCATCAGGATTTAACTAAATAGAATTACCTTTTAATACTTAGGAAAGATCCCTGTACAATAACTGATCCCTTAACCAAGGTGAGATGACACTTTATAAAAACAAAGAATCCTCCTTACTCTGTAAGGGGAGGAGGATTTATGAAAATAATGCAGACATGATGAGAAATTGCCAGCTTCTGTCCAACTCAAAGCAAAACTGAATGTTAAGATTCTTTGTTTTAGTCGTGGCACAGTGGCTCACGCCTGTAATCCCAGCACTTTGGGAGGCGAGGCAGGCGGATCTTAAAAGCCAGGCTGAGGTGGGCGGATCACGAGGTCAGGAGATCGAGACCATCCTGGCTAACACGGTGAAACCCCATCTCTACTAAAAATACAAAAACTTAGCCAGGTGTGGTGGTGGGTACCTGTAGTCGCAGCTACTAGGGAGGCTGAGGCAGGAGAATGGCGTGAACCCGGGAGGCGGAGCTTGCAGTGAGCAGAGATGGCGCCACTGCACTCCAGCCTTGGCAACAGAGCAAGACTCCACCTCAAAAAAAAAAAAAAAAAAAAGCCAGCCTCGGCAACATGGCAAAACCCTGTCTCTACAAAAAAAATACAAAAATTAGCCAAAAATTAGCCAGGCATGATGGCACCTGCCTGTAGTCCCAGCTACTTGGGAGGCTGAAGTGGGAGGATGGCTTGAGCCTGGGAGGTAGAGGCTGCAGTGAGCTATGATTGTGTCACTGCAGTTTAGCCTGGGCAACAGAGCCAGAGCCTGTCTCAAAAAAAATAAAATGTTTATGAAAGATTCTTTGTTTTGTTGAACTAATATAAATTAATTCCTAATGACCAACACTCCTCACCCCCACCCCGGTAAAGGAGGCCAGTTTAAAAATGGAGAGAGCCTGCTGTTTCAAATGGCAGTATCTCACTGGGGCAGAATCACCCCAAAGGACATTGTGGGGTGGGTATGTGTGTGTGTTGGGGGAGGCAGGGGGAGCCATCCCTTTATACTGTAAAATATTGTCTTTTGAAAAAGAGCCTTTATGTCTTTGGATCCACAAGGAATGTTACAGGTGTCCCTTCAGTTTCATAATGGGGCTTACAGTGATGCCCTTAACCTTTCAGAAAGCCTGAAGTGGGTGCCTCGTAAGGAGGGGACCTGCCGAGCTGGCCGCCCAGCAGCGGCTGACCATAAATACACAGCTGCTGAAAAGACTGCTGCTTTTGTCTGGTTTTCCATAAAGCGGTGGCTAAATCACTCAACCCGGGGGTCTGTTTATGGCCTCGTAAATGCTGTTCCAAATGCAAATGCACAGAGAGAAAAGGGTGAGAGTTAATCTACTTTTGATTAGAGAAGCGTTTCTTTTCTTGTGCAAAGGCGGGAGTGAGGTGGGTGGGAAGAGAGTTAAAAATGAAATGCATAGTTTAGGGACCTTTGTCATCTTCAAGAGGTGGTGTTGTAAAAAAATGCTGTCCCTGTGACAAAGGCCCGGAACAAGGGAGGAATGTTGAGCTGGGTTAAGATTCTGTACAGCCCTCGCCTTTTAGCTAGAGAGGGAGCAGCGGGGGCACCGTTAACCCTTGCCTTCCCGGGCTCTGCACATTGCTCGTTTCTGGGAGTTCACTCCATGAGGTTGCTGAGTCTACACTCATTCATTGCTGGGAAAGATGAAGCACAGTGCCTACTAACTGTTGATACCAGTTTCAGAGAGAGAAGGAATGACAAAGATATTTTTGTAGCACTACATGATGATGATCCTATGCTTCCTTTATCATGGAGTTATACAGACTTGGAGTACCTGACCCAGACAGGGGGCAGGAAGGTGGTGATGAGCAGGAGAGCCAATACTGGCAGTGGGAAAAGAATAGATAATAATGGAACAGCATGAGAGGGCAGGGGACAGGGACATTCCTGAAAGAGCAGTGAGTGAGTGCCTGTGTTGGTGGAGGTGAGGGAGTTGAGGGGTAGCAAGAAAGTGGTCAAAGATGAGCCCAGGAAGGTAGGGAGGGATTTAAGAGTCCTTGAAGGATTTTACCCAGGAGGCACGACATCAAATTTGAGTTTTAGAAAATCATGCTGGATAGGTTTGAAAAGTTGTGGGCAGTCAGACCCACAGTAGGGAGATGGGTTAGGATGTCCTTGCAGGAGTCCAGGAGAGAGATAAGAACAAGGTCAAGGCAGCAATGAGAGAGAGCACAAGTCAGTTTCAAAAAAGATGTAGGTAGGAGAGGAGAGGTGGGATTTATTGTCTGGGTGGTCATAGCAAGAGGGGAAGGGTCTTGGAAACTTTTAGATGGCATTAGGACTTTGGTGGTGGTGGTGGTGGTGGTGGTGGTTGTTGTTTGAGATGGAGTTTCACTGTCGTTGCCCAGACTGGAGTGCGATGGCACGATCTCAGCTCACCACAGCCTCCACCTCCAGAGTTCAAGCAGTTCTCCTGCCTCAGCCTCCAGAGTAGCTGGGATTACAGGCATGCACCACCACGCCCGGCTTATTTTTTGTATTATTAGTAGAGACAGGGTTTCTCCATGTTGGTCCGGTTGGTCTCTAACTCCCGATCTCAGGTGATCCACCTGCCTTGGCCTCCCAAAATGCTGGGATTACAGGCATGAGCCACTGCGCCCAGCCGGCATCAGGACCTTTTTTTTTTTTTTTTTTTTTCGAGGTAAGATCTCGCTCTGTTATCCCAGTTGTAGTGCTGTGGCGTGATCATACCTCACTGCAGCCTTGATCTCCTGGGTTCAAGTGACCCTCCGCCCTAGTTTCCCAAGTAGCTGGAACTACAGTTGCATGCCACCATGGCTGGCTAATTTTTTAATTTTTTTGTGGAGACAGGTCTCACTTTTGTTGTCAGGCTGACTTCGAACTCCTGGCCTCAAACAGTCCTTCCGCCTCTGCCTCCCCAAGTGCTGGCACTAGAGGCATGAGCCACTGCGCCTGGCCGCCATCCAGGACTTTTTATGCACATGTCTTCCCGACAGTAATCTCCAGACTCTCTGCCAACGTTGATGGCTAATAACAAGCTGCTTAAGTAAATTATCCTTCCTACAGCACTGTTATTGCCAGTGGCAGAGAACGGTGGGGGGATAATTTTTTATTATGATTTATCAGCATATAAAGTTCTTTTACTTTTGAACCCAAAAAGGCTCCAATCTGACCTACCTTGCCTCTCTGGGAAGGAACCTGGGACCTGGACGGCCACACAGCAGCCACCGACACCTGCACGTGTGTGCCGAGCTGCCTCGAATGGACCATGTGTGCAGTTTAACCCCTGGAATGTTGAGGAGGCACTGGTGGTTGTATTCTTTCTGCTTAATGCGGAAGCTACGGAGCCTCAGCAAGGAAGTAACTCGCCCAGGGTCCGAGTCCTAGACCCAAACTGCCTGACCTTGAGGCTGATGTGTTTCCCACCTCGCTACATCTGGAGCCAGCTCTGCAGCTGAGGCCTTCGTGTTGCATCCGGCAGCCCTACCCTGTCCTCAGATAAATCTGTCCTGGGAAACCAAGTTTACTTTGCCAGGACAGTAAACATAATGTTTTTATTAAAGATATAATTTTTAATAAAATGTAATTTTTCCATCTTGTAGTAGATGGAAACTGCATTTACTACAAGAAAAAGCAGAGGGCACTTCTGTTCAGATGGTAAAATTGCTGCTGTGGAAATTCATCTCCCTTGAAAAATCACTTATGGAAACCTCATCCATAAGAGTCCACTCTCTTCGATTAAAGAGGGGAGACAATGTTCCCCACATCACCTTTTTCACCCTGTGGGCACGAATTAGGACCAGGCCTCCTGGACAGTATGACAGAAGGACATCTTCGTGTTTACCCCCGGCCCCGTGCTCTTTGAGAAAGTCAAGTTTCTGGGGAATATCCCGTCACTTTGGCCCACGCGCCTTGCTGACACCCTCCACCTCCATCTGCACGGTGCCTCTGCCTGCTCCCCTGCAGATCCTCAAGCCTGTGACTGTTTCTGTATCAATACGTAACTTTCGGTTAAGATTTTTCTGTGATGAGATCAACAACAATCTAGTCAGCGAGACAATCAGATCTATCCTAAGGGATCCTCATTGTTTTTGGTACAATGAACGGAATAACTGAGCCATACGTTTCCGTATTTAGCAGCAGATTACCTAATGCCACCAGGGTGGAATTACATTCATCTGCCTTGACAAACCGCCCGTAAGGAGGTCGATCCTTGTGTAGATTGTTTATTTTAATATATACAACCGTACTGCATTGCAACTTCCAAGTAGAATAGCTTGATTTTGAGGGTCATTACCAGTCTCCATGACTCAGGAGGTGAGAAGTTGAGCTAACGTCTTCCAGCCTTTTCCAGTTAATATCATCCAGGTAACCCCTGCCTTTTTTAGCTGGCTGAAATTTCATTTTGATTCAGGGTTACAGTTTCAAGTCGTTAGCACAAATTAAGTCAAGGCTTTTGTCTTTAAGGCCTTGTTTCTTGTCCACCAAATGAATGCTATTTGAGTACCTACTGTATACAGATCAGTTGCTGTGAGATCATCTATACTACTGTTCCTGTCTCAGTAAAATTAGATGGGCAAGTGTTCCAACTTATATAGGTAATTATTGTCTAACACATGTTTAAGTAGAGTGATAATTGAATCTGTGTATGTGGAAAAGCTGTACCTGTTTTTGTTTGTTTTGAGATGGAGTCTCGCTCTGTCACCCAAGCTGGAGTGCAGTGGCACGATCTTAGCTCACTGTAACCTCCACCTCCTAGGTTCAAGCGATTCTCGTGTCTCAGCCTTCTGAGTAGCTGGGATTACAGGTTCCCTCCACCATGCCCAGCAATTTTTTTGTGTGTGTTGTTAGTAGAGACAGGGTTTCACTATGTTGATCAGGTTGGTCTCGAACTCCTGACCTCGGGTGATCTACACACCTTGGCCTCCCGAAGTGCTGGGATTACAGGCGTGAGCCACCATGCCCGGCCTGCTGTACCTGTTTTAATGGGCCATTACTTGGTGTTCTTATTTCAGAATTTCTTATTCTCTAGAATTAAGAATCCTCAGGTAAAGTGTGGGTTGTTACTTGATTTGTGAACAGGAAATGTTTTCCTGCAATAACCAACTGCCATTTTGATGTTTGGTGAAGGCTTTTAAGCCATCAGTGTATTAAAGTGGCACGCAGAGCTCATGGATGAAGTGAGAACAGCCCTGATAAAAACGCAGATTGTCTGTGGTGCACACAAGTGTGTGTGTGTGTGTGTGTCAGAAGTTCCTCTAAGAAGCTTCCTTACACACACTCCTGTGTGAAGTGTTAGAACACCTGCCACAGTCACCTAGCCATAGTAATAGGGATTCTTTTTTTCTTCCTCTTCTTCAACATTTAAGTTCCAGGGTACATGTGCGGGATGCGCAGTTTTGTTACATAGGTAAACATGTGCCATGGTGGTTTGCTGCACAGATCAACCCATCACCCAGGTATTAAGTCCAATATTCATTAGCAATTCTTCCTGATGCTCTCCCTTCCCTCACTCCCTCCCAACAGGCCCCCAGTGTATGTTGTTCCCCTCCCTGTGTCCTTGTGTTCTCATCGTTCAGCTCCCACTTATAAGTAAGAACATTGCTGTTTGGTTTTCTGTTCCTGCATTAGTTTGCTGAGGATAACGGCTTCCTTCTCCATCCATGATCTCATTCCTTTTTATGGCTGTATAGTGTTCCATGGTGTATACGTACCACCTTTTCTTTATCCAGTCTATCATTGATGGGCATTTGGGTTGATTCTATGTCTTTGCTATTGTGAACAGTGCTGCATTGAGCATACGTGTGCATGTATCTTTATAATAGAATGATTTATATTCCTTTGGGTATATATCCAGTAATGGGATTGCTGGGTCAAGTGCTATTTCTGCCTCCAGATCTTTGAGGAATCACTACAATGGTTAATTTATCCCACCAACAGTGGAAAAGTGTTCCTTTTTCTCTGCAACCTTGCTAGCATCTGTTTCTTGACTTTTTTTTTTTTTTTTTTTTTTAAAGACAGTTTTACTCTTGTTGCCCAGGCTGGAGTGCAATGGCACGATCTCGGCTCACTGCAACCTCTGCCTCCAGGTTCAAGTGATTCTCCTGCCTCAGCCTCCTGAGTAGCTGGAATTACAGGCGTACACCACCACACCTGGCTAATTTTGTATTTTTAGTAGAGGTGGGGTTTCACCATGTTGGTCAGGCTGGTCTCAAACTCCTGACCTCAGGTGATCCGCCTGCCTCGGCCTCCCAAAGTGCTGGGATTACAGGTATGAGCCACCACACCCGGCCATTTCTTGACTTTTTAACAATTGTCATTCTGACTGGCATGAGATGGTATCTTACTGTGGTTTTGATTTGCGTTTCTCTAATGATCAGTGGTGTTGAGCTTTTTTTCGTATGTTGGCCATGATAGGGATACTCTTCTACACAGGTCCTGAACCTCTTTGTACATTTCCATTTCAGTACATGAGCATTTTCCTTTGAAGGCTCCTTCAGAGCTTGCATCTTTCTCTTCATTTCTGATTTATCTTCATTTCAGAATGATTCCTAATTCTCTAGAGCTAAAACACCCTGCTCTCCAGGCTCCCCATCGTGTCATGATTTCGTATTACTTGAAAGTAGTATGGTGCTCAGAGAGCTGATCGCATGCATCTGCACTGACTCCCTGTGACTGGTTGGGGAAGGAGTGTGTTTCTGTGGGAAGAGCTATATAGAGACTTGTCCCTAAAGAGGGATCAAGTGACCCACTGTGGGTGGCTGGCAGGAAATGGGATGTCTTACAGGAGTGTAAAGCCATGCATTAGTGAGAAGGAAGGACGAGAACTCGTGAGCCAGTCTTGAATGTGGCAGATGGTTGAAAGCTACTGTGCCTGGCTGATGGAAAACATGTCATGCGATGTATACATATGAAAACATGAAGGCAGTGGGTACTGCGTGTGAATGGGACTGATCCTAATTCAGATATAGCCTGTGATGATCCTGGCAGGTAGGAGATGCCTAGTCAATCAGGGTGGCTATTTTTTGTTGGCTCCTACCTGACACCTGATAAAAATTACCTTTAACTCTCAAAATTAATCATCAGCAAACCCCTCCTCCTGTTTAAATATACTGTGTTAAGGTATAAAACCTTTGAAGTGACAGTATAGGGTTTCAGTGCCCAGGCTATTGTCAGCAGATCCTGGTTTGAGCATGACTTGAGGAATTTACTCTCTGTATGACCTCAGGGGAGTGATGGAGCCTTTCTCAGCTTCCAGGAAAATGGGATTAATGGGACCCACCTCCTAGGGTTGGGATGAAATGAGAGAATGCATATAAAGCCGACAGCTCAGTGCTTAGCAGTAAACTTTAAAATAACAACAATGATGACTGCTGGGTGTGGTAGCTTATGCCTATAATCCCAACACTTTGGGAGGCTGAGGTGGGAGGATCACTTGAGGTCAGGAGTCTCCTGGGCAACATAGTGAGACCCCATCTCTACAAAAAAAATAGAAAAGTTAGCCCAGTGTGGTGGTGTGTGCTTTTAACCCCAGCTACTGGGAAGGCTGAGGCAGGAGATTGCTTCAGGCAGGATTTCCAGGTTGCAGTGAGCTGTGATCATGCCACTGTGTTCTCGCCTGGATGACAGAGATCCAGTCTCTAAACAAAAATAAAGAAAAAAAAGAAAAAAGAAAAACCAATAATGATAAATAGCAGTGAGGAGTTAAAATTCAGATTATGTAATAATGTACATTTATTTTACTGATTTTTTCCCCATATTAAAAACCCTTTGGGCTTTACTTAATTTTCCTTAATCACCATGTTTCAAATTACACCAGTAGTCCTCTGATTATAATTAAGATGAATCAGTTTCTTATTTTCAGATGCTTAAAGTGTTGCCAAGACATTGCATCCCTCCACCACCTCACCAGCCATTCCCATTTTCCACTTTAAGGATTATAGCCACGTCTAATTGTGTCTGTCTGCTTCCTTACCTGGCCTGGGACCTGGAGAGTAAAAAGGCAATTTAAAAAAGAAACAAAAAGCTGTGTAAAGTTAACCTGATGACAAGGAAAACAGAGTTGTAGGAAAGGAAGTCATCTGGGGGGATCATTCTCAAAAAAGTGGTTAATAAACTCACTTCAAATCTCTGTCTAGTGAGTGCCTACTGCAGCCTCATACTGGGCTTTACTCCAGGGGATTCTGGTAAACGGGGTGTTGGCCCATTTTGAAGACTTTAAAATACAAAGTCTTCAAAGACTGTATTTACATGCATTCAAAAGCAGATAGATTATTTCAGAAATGCTTTGCGGTTTTTTTTTTTTTTTTTTTTTTTTTTTTTTTGGTAGCTACAAATAATGATAGGATTTACACTATAGAAAAAACAGTAATAGGAGGTTGCAAATAGGTCTGGAAAGATATTTCAGTATGCAACAGGACTTCATCATGGCCATCTGTCTACCTCTCTCTGTTTTAGAAGCACTTTGGCATATGAGAATATTGTCAATGTAATTTGGAAACTGTGCAATTTCGAAAATAAATATTTAACAAGGCAACAGAAAATTAAGTTTTTGTGCTACATTATTACCGTAAAAAGGCCTCTTATAAGGACTTTTCTAACTGTTATACCAAAAGGTAATATAAGGAACTAATTTTAGTGTTATATTTATACCAAATTGCTTTTCCATTATTATGACTTTTTTAGGTTTCACCACATTTATACACATCCACATGAAGTCAATAAATGACATCACTCTGAAGTAAATAAAGACAATTGATTTTTTTCTTTTTCTTTCTTTCTTTTTTTCTTTAAGATGGAGTCTCACTCTGTTGCCCAGGCTGGAGGGCAGTGGCATGATCTCAGCTCACTGCAACCTCCACCTCCTGGGTTCAAGCGATTCTCCTGCCTCAGCCTCCCAAGTAGCTGGCACTACAGGGACGTGCCACCAAGCCCAGCAAATTTTTGTATTTTTAGTAGAGACGAGGTTTCACCGTGTTGGCCAGGATGGTCTCGATCACTTGACCTTGTGATCTGCCCAGGCTGGAGTGCAGTGGTGCAATCTCGGCCCACTACAACCTCCACCTCCCAGGTTCAAGTGATTGTCCTGCCTCAACCTCCCAAGTAGCTGGTATTACAGGTGTGTGCCACCACGCCCAGCTAATTTTTGTATTTTTGTAGAGACAGGATTTCATGCTGGTCTCGAACTCCTGACCTCAGGTGATCCACCTGCCTCAGCCTCCCAAAGTGCTGGGATGCAGGGGTGAGCCTAAGACAATTGATTTCAGTAATGATTGTCAGAGTGTAGGAAAAGATGGGCATCCAGTTGTTTTAAGAACTTTAACGTATTAATACTAATTCTATTTCTAAATATCTTGTTCATAAATGTGTTTTTGCTTAAAGTCTTTAGGGGAAAACCAAACAAATATTCCTAATTGTCTTCAAGCAAAGATGTATTTCTCTTTCTACTCATCATTTCTATTTTTTGACAGAATTCCTGTTCCAAGTTTCTTTTTCTGGGGAGAGCTGCTACCTCCTGCCCCTTCCTAGGCCTGGCTGGCCCTCGCCTCACTACGAGAAAGCTCCCAGCTCACCCCCTTTCAGGAGGAAGTAGGAAAACAATAGAGGGGACTGAATAGGCGCCTGTATCATCTGTCACAGCTTAACAAGAGGCCATTCCTGACATTTTTTTACCAATGGTTTATGTACTGCAAGTATTATAGATGGTAAATGAGGCTGAAACCACCCAATTTTTTATTCTTTTACTCAGACATCTCAGAGCCATTAACAGAGTTCCACACATTGAGATCAGCCTCTATATCATATCTTTCTTCCCGCTTTGTCTTCCCCTCTCTTTCTCTTTTTCCTTTTTTTTTTTTTTTTTCTTTTTTTTGGAGTCTCACTCTGTCATCCAGGCTGGAGTGCAGTGGCACAATCTCAGCTTACTTCAACCTCTGCCTCCTGGGTTCAAGCAATTCTCCTGCCTCAGTCTCCCAAGTAGTTGGGATTACAGGTGCCCGCCACTGCGCCTGGCTAATTTTTTTTTCTTTCTTTCTTTCTTTTTTTTTTTTTTTTTTGTATTTTTAGTAGAGACAGGGTTTCACCATGTTGGCCAGGCTGGTCTCGAGCTCCTGACCTCTGGTAACCTGCCTGCCTAGGCCTCCCAAAGTGCTGGGATTACAGGCATGAGCCACTGCTCCTGGCCCAACCCTCTCTTTTTCTTTCTTCCCTTTCCTTCCCCCTGCCCAAAGCTATTGCCAGAAAGATTGTGTCCCATTCCTTCTACATTGGATTTTCAGTACATTTCTCTGTGGTGTGGGGTCTAGACTGTATGGACCCAGGGAAAACACTGTCCCCACAGTAAGAGCTTTTTTGTATCCAGCCTAATGCAGTGGCCAGAGACCACGATTCCCCAGATCCCATTTCTTTGGCTGTACCTTCCTCCTCCCTAGATGTGCACAGGGAAAGAAAAGAGATTCACTGGAAGGTTGGACTTCTGATTCTTTTATCTATAGGCTACCGCAGGACATTTTACTATACCCTGTTCAGTGGCTTATTTGGAAGAAAGTTAAAGGGCTTCTTTCATTTGGAATGTGTTCTTCTGTACTCTCACAGTACTTTGTAAATAATTCTTATAGCACTTAAATAGTCAAACTCTGAACTTCTTTTACATGTTTTTCTCCCTCATTCTCCTTTGGGCACCTACAAGAGGGATAAAGCTCATATCCTCATCATTTCTTTTTTTTTTTTTTTCTTTTCTTTCTTTTTTTTTTTTTTTTGAGACGGAGTTTTGTTCTTGCTGCCCAAGCTGGAGTGCAATGGTGCAATCTCAACTCACTGCAGCCTCTGCATCCTGGGTTCAAGCAACTCCCCTGCCGCAGCCTCCCCAAGTCGCTGGAATTACAGCTGCCGACCACCACACTTAGCTAATATTTTTGTATTTTTAGTAGAGATGGAGTTTCACTATGCTGGGCCAGGCTGGTCTGGAACTCCTGACTTCAGGTGATCCACCTGCCTCAGCCTCCCAAAATGTGGAGATTACAGGCGTGAGCCACCGCGCCCGGCCCTGAACCAATGTCTTATCAGTCACGATGTTCTGAAAGGGCACTCTTTGTGCAAAAGACAGTGGCTGGAAAATCAAACCCCTATTTCTTCTTAGAGCTTGGGCCCTAGCAAGAACAAAACGAGCCAGTCTGAGCACATGGAAATCTACGATCTGGATTAACTAGGCCAAAAGTAGAACTGTCTCCTTTCACCACAAACCCCCAGAGATGCCTTTCAACATTTCATCTTGGCTTGAAGAAGTCCAGTCCGGGGGGTACCAAACCTTGGAATAGCCCTGTCCAGGCCTCTGCAGATGGGGCCTGCTGGAGCTGGCCCTGGCTTGGTTTTACCTCACCGGCCACCTAGGAAGGAAAATCAGAGAACAGAAACCAATGGGTCCTTCTCCCCGGAGGAAGCAGCCCCGCTGTCTCCATGCTACAGCCAAAAGGAAGAGGAGACAGATGTGTCCCCATGTACTCATTGACTTTAACTCACTCATGCCACAGTGGATGAGAAAGCATCCTTCCTGGGAGCTGGAGAAACAGCAGCTTCCTCCTTAGGGTGTGAAGTGATGGGGAGAGAGGAGCCCCAGACTTCCTTCCACTGAAAGCCCACATGGCTGATTAGTCACTTCAACCGTGCTGTCACCCTGGACTCCCTCCTTTCTCTTATTCTCCACATCCCATTAAATACCTCTCCTGTCCACCTGACCCAGGGTTAGGAGTTGGTCTGCGCACACATGTGCTGCTGCACGCATCACCTAACCAGCCTCCCCAGCAGCTTTATAGCTTCTCCCCTATTTTCTTTTCCTTTCTTTCTTTTTTTTTTTTTTTTTTTTTTTTTTTTTTTAGACAGAGTTTAGCTCTCGTTGCCCAGGCTGGAGTGCAATGGTACAATCTCATCTCGCTGCAACCTTTGCCTCCCGGGTTCAAGTGGTTCTCCTGCCTCAGCCTCCCGAGTAGCTGAGATTACAGGCGCCTGCCACCAGCCCCGCTAAATTTTGTATTTTTAGTAGACATGGAGTTTCACCATGTTGCCCAGGCTGGTCTTGAACTCCTGACCTCAGGTGATCCACCTGCCTTTGCCTCGCAAAGTGCTGGGATTACAGGCATGAGCCACTGCACCTGGCCCTGTTTTCTTTATTGATGATGAAACCATCTTTAATCTCACCACGCCCTTCAGTGGTTACCACCAGCTATGTAGCATGGAAGATTCTGCGTGACCTTTCCCGGCCCCCATTTAGCCTCATCTAGCAGTGCAGGCCCACCCTCAAGGGTCTGTGTGTTCAGGTACACGCCCCGCTCTGTCCAGCTGGTCTCAGCCCTGACATCTGGATGGCCTGAAATCTAGCCCTTTTCAACTCCTTTTAGTGCCCTTTTTGTTACCCTGTGCCTTTGTTTACCCATTTCTGGCCTCCTGGATGTTGTCTCCTTCCTCCTATCACTGTATTGAAACTTCATCCTTCAAGATTCAGCTCCACCCTCACCTTCCCTATGAAGCCTCTCCCTTCCCTGGAACTGACCACTTCTGCCTTTCCTGCCCTCTCTTGTGAACTGAATATTTATCAGTCTTGCTGCCAAAACGCTGTATTCTATTTATTTGTTTACACTTGGCTCTTCAGCTAGACAGGGAGCTTGCTGGGGGAAGGGATCATGTTTTATTCATTTTTTTTTTTAATTCCTAACTTGTAAAACAGCACTTGGCACACATTCTTACATTCTCAAAATAAAAAGATGGGAGGAAGGTTTGTATAAATGAATGTTAATGTGCTTTTAAGCTGTAAATTACTATACACATGTAAGTTATTCTAGTTTCAGAGGCATCCCAATGTAATACGTGAAATTTGAAAGGCAAGTTTTTGGATAAACAGACTACTTTCTAGAAAAGGTAGAGGGGTTGGAGAAATGAAAAAAGATTATTTCTGAGGGCCGGGTGCGGTGGCCCACACCTGTAATCTCAGCACTTTGGGAGGCCAAGGCAGGTGGATCACCTGAGGTCGGGAGTTTGAGACCAGCCTAGCCCACATGGCAAAACCCTGTCTCTACTAAAAATACAAAAATTAGCTGGACGTGATGGCGCATGCCTGTAATCCCAACTACTCGAGGGGGCTGAGGCAGGAGAATAGCTTGAACTTGGGAGGTGGAGGGCGTAGCGAGCCAAGATTGTGCCACTGCATTCCAGCTTGGGCGACAGAGCGAGACTCCATCTCAAAAAAAACCAAAACAAAACAAAAAACTGTAATGTGATATCAGAGGAAGAAGGGAAGTGGAGGAGCCATAAACTAACCTATTTCTGGGCATCTCATAGAAATAAGGTAAACTCCCAAGGGTGCTGAATTTGCCTTCTGTCTCAGTTCTTCTTTCTATAGCATGTCCCTGCTGAATGGTTATATAGATCAGAGCTTCTCAAACTATTCATGGTGAGGGGCAAGTGTGTGTGTTTTCTTTCCATCGATCACACACTGATTCTTTTGCAAAATACAGTTTAAAACAGAATACCAGAAAAGTTAGAAGAAGAATAAGATGTACAAAGTACAAGCACAAATTTATTATTAGGTTGATATTAAATCATTCTGTAAACTACTGTAAAAAATTTCTGCATGCTTACTTGATGTCTGTACTTATCTCCTAGATCAGCAGCAAACAGTTTGCAAATTGGCTCCTGCCCACTTCCCATACTTTGAATAGGACCAAGTCAGATCTACTTGGATATCTACTTGGATATTTTCAATAACAGATATTACAAGGAATGAAAAAGTTAGAGGAGGATGCTCGGGTGCAAATCTTATAATGATAGAGATCTTAAGGACATAAACTGAGCAGAAAATAAATAGGAGAAATTTTAGATCACAGAAAATCATTCAAATGGTGAAAAGCCCTTTTTTGTGTGTACTCTCTGCTCCTTCCCTCACCAAAGTAAATTCTTTGATCCTCTTGGAGAATAATTGTTTTCAGTACAAAAGTTTTAAATTGATCCTTCATAGTTGTTAACAGTAGGGTAGCCATAGGTGCTGACATCAAGCCAATAAAATTAATAAGCAGCATGACAGGTTCTAATAAATTTCGTTGGTGTCCTTACTCTGTCATTTCGGGCGCAGAATGAACTATTATTATCACCAAGCTTCAAACCACTCATTTTGGCTACAGATGATTACAGCTGCGAATACAGGGCATGCTGCCATAGTTTTCAGGAACTAGTCTAGGGTTAAAGTATTATATTTAAAAGATGTGCTTATGATCAGTGGGGGGAACTAGTTATGACCATACAACTTTGCTCTGTTTTCTAGAGTCATCTACAAAAATGTGGACTTCTCACGATCTGTTTTCTCAATAATTTCTGAAAACAAGCAACTTTTAAAATTTAGTTTCTCTGTCATGGACTCTGAGGTTTTTGAAACTCTTTGAGCTGGCGATGGGCCATCGGTTGTTGGATGCAGGCCACGGTTCTTTGTCTGTAACCCCAGATGAAATTCTTTAAGCCCCTTAACTCAATCTTTCTCTCACATGAAGAATTTAGTATCAGGTTTCTGCAAATGAGCAAGCTTAACACTTGAAGTAAGAGAAAGGATTGTTCATTCTCTCTTTAAGCCCCACTGCGGAGCCTCTGAATTCAGCCAGGTGAATGTGGCTTGCATCCACCACCTCTGCCCCGCCCCTCATCCTGCCATGCTGATGTGGCTCATGCCTATCTACATCCTTCTGTTTTACCTTCTTAATTTTGTGTACAATATGCCCTCCAAAATGTCCAGCAAACTCTTAAGCTGCTATTAAATACAAAGTCACTGCACATTGAGTATTAGTCCCTCCTTTTGGACCATATGTAATTTAACAGAAATATCGATGAATATATTTATTTTGAGGGAGTGTAGGGTTTATATGTTGTTCAAAATGTACCATTCTTTCAATTCTGGCCTCCATTTGTTTTTCTTTTTGGGTCTTTTTTGGGCCTGTCCTATGCAGGTACTCAAGCTCTTATGATTGTTCCATTTATAACAGTAAGGAGAGGGCCAGGCGTGGTGGCTCATGCCTGTAATCCCAGCACTTTGGGAGGCTGAGGTGGGCGGATCAAGAGGTCAAGAGATCGAGACCATCCTGGCCAACAAGGTGAAACTCTGTCGCTATCAAAAACACAAAAATTAGCCGGGTGTGGTGGTGCACGCCTGTAGTGCCAGCTACTTGGGAGGCTGAGGCAGGAGAATTGCTCGAACCCAGGAGGCAGAGGTTGCAGTGAGCCAAGATTGTGCCACTGCACTCCAGCCTGGCAACAGAGCGAGATTCCGTCTCAAAAACAAAAACAAAAAAACAGTAAGGAGAATAGGCCAAGCTATTTGGGGATTTTAATGCCAACTACTTTTAAATCTTTTGAATCTACTTTCTTATTGAGGTGACTACTTTCTTTTTTTTTTTTTTTTTTTTTTTTTTTTTTGAGACGGAGTCTTGCTCTCGCTCTGTCGCCCAGGCTGGAGTGCAGTGGCCAGATCTCAGCTCACTGCAAGCTCCACCTCCCGGGTTTACGCCATTCTCCTGCCTCAGCCTCCCGAGTAGCTGGGACTATAGGCGCCCGCCCGCCACCACGCCTGGCTAGATTTTTGTATTTTTTAGTACAGACGGGGTTTCACCGTATTCGCCAGGATGGTCTCGATCTCCTGACCTCGTGATCCGCCCGTCTCGGCCTCCCAAAGTGCTGGGATTACAGGCTTGAGCCACCGCGCCCGGCCGGTGACTACTTTCTTAAGAAGAAAAGTTGTTACCACAGAGCTTGTTTTGAAAAAAAGTTTATGAACATTGGTTTATGCATGACAGTGATTTTAGTATGAAAGAACTAGAATGAAACCTAATTTGATGCAAACTGTGAAATGTGCTGTTTGAGAAAGTTAATGATGAAAGCCCTGCCTATTTTGCATTGGAGGAACCTAAAGAACATGAGAGAATGAAGGTGGATTAATAAAAGGTATAAGAAACAATTATCTAATGATTCTTATATTTCAGCTTCTCCTTTCTCTAGCTGCATCTAAACACAACAGTGTTTGCTGTTGGACATTGGAATGCAGCTCTGGTGCTGGGATTTTCATGGTCTGCTTGACTTTTCACAGAGTTACTTCCTCTAAATGCCGCAGATTGCCATGTTGCATTTGGGAGGGAGCCATACTTCATCGTTCAGCCTAGGGCAAGGACTGTATTTATTTTTTATTTTACGTTATTTCAGCTGTTTTCACTTTTTTCTTTATTGTGTTCCTGCCTCCTACAGAATCCTTTTTCAAGTCTTGCTAGGGAAAGGGGAACACTCAGTTATGAACTCTTTAGCACACACGGGGCAGAAAGCAGCCTTCATCTTTCTCAGCAGTTCAAATCTCTTCTAAGCCATGTCAGTTTAACCCACTGTGGGTCTGAATCCACAGCAGATCTGCCTGGGAGCTGTTTCTATGTTAAAACATACAAAATCAATTGAGAGTTTTTCATGGCTCATTACAGCATAGTAGAGAGCATAAGTAAGTTATATGCTTATTTTTTTCACTTAAAAAAAATAAGTTGGTATTTGAAAAAGAATTTGCTTCTATAGTTTAACAACAGATAGTTTTGTGACTTAAAGGTTATGTTTAAAACAATTCTGTCAGTTCAGAATTTTTATTTCTGGCTTTTCACTATATGAATTTTAGAGCATGTTTTTATCATACCTATCAGTCAAAGAAACAGTGGACGATGTGGTTATAGCAAAACTGACGTTATGGGCACTGTGGTCCCCTGTAGCCCCATCTAGGGAAGCTCTAATTTTTAGGGGGTAGATAGAATGTATACCATACTCTTTCTCTTTGCTAAAACTCTTCGTTCTATAAATAGGTGAGTATTAGGGCCAGTAATAAGAGAGCAACTGTGTACTCTGAGTTAATGAGCATAATAGTATGATAATTACTTGAAACAGATATGAAAGATTCACTGGGCATAATTAAAGGTGACTTGGAAAGGACAGGAGTGTTTAAGGCATCCTTCTCATTGATCTCACAGGATTACCTTGACTGCATCAGGGACCAAACAAAACTTCCCCTGGGGACTGAAGAAAGATCAGCCCTTTTTGGAAACATACAGGATATCTACCACTTCAATAGGTAAGTTAATATTCAAAAGATCGTTCTCCCATAGGAACATTATGAACATTTCTCAAATGAATGCAGCCTGAGAAACTTTACCTGTAAGCCCTGACTCAGCTTCATACATTTTTGTGGGCTATTATGTCATGAAGCTTTCTACTTAGAAGTATCCTTATTTCCTTATGAGTCTCACATGTATTCCATATTCTCTCGCTCTCCATCCTCCTGGCTCAGAGAAGAAACCTATTTGCCCTGGCGGGGCAATGACATCTTTTCTTCCACAATACGACATGAACAGGACATCCAAGAATATGTACTTGCTTAGTCTCCAGGATCCCAGCTACACTGGATTTTCTATAACTTTTCTTCTACCTGGGGAGTGGGCTGGACACAGTAAACATACAATACATACTTCAAGTCATAACATACTAATGCAATTGAATTGATAATTTCAAATAATCAGTTTAATTAAAAATGTAAGTATGTAGCAGACACTGGGCTAGAAAATTAAAATAGTAAACAAGACAGAGAGTGAATAAATAAGTTATTTTATTAATGCAGCTTGAAAGAAAACTTAGGGCCAGACATGGTGGCTGACACCTGTAATCCCAGCACTTTGGTAGGCCAAGGTGGACAGATCACTTGAGGTTAGGAGTTCGAGACCAGCCTGGCCAATATGGTGAAACCCCATGTCTACTAAAAATATAAAAATTAGCCAGGTATGGTAGTGCGCACCTGTAATCCCAGCTACTTAGGAGGCTGAGACAGGAGAATTGCTTGAACCCAGGAGGTGGAAGTTGCAGTGAGCCAAAATTGCACCACTGCAGTCTGTCCAGCCAGGGTGACAGAGCAAGACTCCATCTCAAAAAAAAAAAAAAAAAAAAAAAAAAGGGAAAGACACAGTTAGTAGTCTGATTAAGAGCACAGAAGCTAGTGTACAACATACGTGAGTTTGCATCCCAGCAAAGCCCCCTGTATGTGTTGGGTGAATCTTTAAAGGGAATGAAATTAACCCCTGTATGTCAGGTGTTTACTCAACTCCTTCTTCTCGCTGAGGCTCCCTGAGTATCCACACATACCTTACCTTCTCCACTTATCCTTTTCCTCATGGCACTCCTCAATTTCTAACATACTATATGATCAACTTTTATACTATGCCTGTTGTTTCTTTCCTCTCCACCCTGACTCACAAAACACTTACTCCACAAGGACAGGAGTCTGTTTTGTTACTGTCTAAGTGTCTAAAATGGTGCCTGGCCCATAGGAGGCATCCAAACTTGTATTGAAGGAAGGAATGGAAATAATAGGAAAATCTCCCTCATATGGTTACGGTGAAGCTCCCGTGAACTGATAAACCTACAGTGCCAGCACAAAGGAAGTACCAAAATATAAGCCCATGATGTTCTTGATTTTGCGATAGTGAAATCCCATTATAAAGTTCTGCAATGTCCTGTCATTTTATGACTCAGCTATAAACGCAAGCTCAGGCCTACCCATCTTGGCTTACTATAGTTGGTAAATGTGAGCTCCTTGAGGGCAGGATCTCCTTTGCCACCCTTGAATCCCAACACCTAGCACAAGCCTGACCTCTGGGAGACAGGTTGCTTGACTTGAAATGCTTATCCTTTAATTCTGAAAGCCTAGGTTGTAGCAAGTGTCAATGTTACCACAGAACTGTTTTCATTTGACGCAGACTTTGAAAAACAGTTTGTGTATTTTGCATCAGTATTTCTCAACCTGGGCTACCCACTGGAATCACCTGGGAAACTGGATCCTACCTTCAGAAATTCTGACTTGTTGGTGGGACCAGAACATCAGAATTTTTCAAAGGTCTTCATGTGCAGCCATGGTTGAGATACACAGTCTAGATAAAATAAACAAAATAAAAAGAAAATAGAGAGAGGGCGAGGAAACTGAATTGGAGAATCCAGAGTCTACATGTTCATTAGTAACGTGCTGGTGTGAAAGCCAGCCCTCATTGTGCAATCACTGATGATAAAATCCTGTGAGCCCCTGCATAGTTTCTCCTTCCAGAGCCCACTGCTGGCCCTGTAACCCAGAAGGAAGCAAGAGGGCTAGATCCTGGGAGGCCCCTGGCCTAGGTCTTCTGTGGTTTGGCTGTGAGTTGATGGTAAGGCATATTTATAGAGTGCTTGCTCCATACCAGAGGCCATAGAGCTTTAGATGCATTTTCATTTCATATGCATTATCTGAGCCTCTCTGACTCCAAACCCCAGGCATTCAGCCACGTGCCCTCTTGCCAGAGTGGAGCCTTGCTTCTCTGGTTCATGAAGTGTGGCTTACTCCAGGAGGGGCTCCCAATCCCTGGAGTTTAAATCTGTATGTGTCTCCTAATTTAAAGAAAGATAAGAATGAGGCCGGACATGGTAGTTTACACCTGTAATCCCAGCACTTTGGGAGGCCGAGGTGGGCAGATCACAGGCTGGCCAGCATGGCAAAACCCTATCTCTACTAAAAATACAAAAAAAATTAGCCGGGCATTGTGGCACATGCCTGTAATCCCAGCTACTTGGGAGGCTGAAGCAGGACAATCACTTGAACCACGAGTTGGAGGTTGCAGTGAGCCAAGATCATGCCACTGCACTCCAGCCTGGATGACAGAGTGAGACTCCATCTCGAATGAATGAATGAATGAACAAACAAACGAGTTAGCAAGAAGTGATCTTTGCAGTGGACCCCAATCTGCAGAAGTTAGGTGGTGACTGAGATTTACATTCCTGAATTACGTCTCTGTTCTTTTCCCTCTCTTTTTTTTTTTTTTTCTGAGGCACAGTTTCACTGTATCACCCAGGCTGGAGTGCAGTGGTGCGATCTCGGCTCACTGCAACCTCCACCTCCCGGGTTCAACCAATCAATAGGTGTGTCAATTTCAAAGATACACCTATCTGGCAAATCTGTGGTTGGGGCTTGAAATAACTTTCAGCTTCTGTTAGTTCAGGTCCAAGTTTTTCAAAATAATATAATAATACTGTGACCAACTAGGCAAGACTTAAATCTAAAATTAAAGAGAGCATAAAGAAATGGTATTATGCTGGCCTGAAAAATTCAACTGACTAGGTTTCTTTTTTCAGCGAAGATTTCCAAAATACAGAAAAGCACAGAAAGACATTCTGTCAGAGAGTCGGGCGTGGCTCATGGGAGTCTGTCATATTACTCCTTTCTTTGTGCCTTATTTGCTTTAAAATTTGTTTGAAGCATAAAGACATTATAAACAATATTGAATCCAGTTATATCCCCTTCCCCAGTCACATTCCGCTCCGTGAGGAATGGCACACTGATGTGTTGGTAAACCAGTTCTCCAGCATGTGGAAAGGGGAGGGAGGATCTGGAATTTATAATGTTTTTTGATTTCTGTGGTATAAACACTCCCATCACAGCAGATTTCAAATTACTAACACAACATCATGAACATGGAATTAAGAAGAGATGTGCAGAATTGGCTCAGGGAAGCCAGTGGAATCTGGCTTAGTACACAACTGTGCTGGAACTGCCATCCAAAACTTGGTGTTTCCTTCCCAAGCATGGTTTTGTTGCCATTACTATATATACGAGTATTTATTTAAAATGTGTAACATGCTGTGGGAGGCCCAGGTGGGAGGACTGCTTGAGCCAAGGAGTTTGAGACCAGCCTGGGCAACATGGCGAAATCCCATCTCTACAAAAAATCAAAAAGTTAGCAGGACGTGCTGGCACATGCCTGTGGTCCTACTACACAGGAGACTGAGGCAGGAGGATCACTTGAGCCCAGGAGTTTGAGACTGCAGTGAGCTATGATGGCACCACTGCTCTCCAGCCTAGGCAACAGAGCAAGACCCTGTCTCAAAAAAATAAAAGAAGTCACATGCACCTATTTCAAACATGGCATACATGGTGTCAACTTATAGGTGATTTTCACTCAACATTGTTTTTGGGATTTATAGCTCTAGTTCATTTAACTGCTATGTATTATCCATTGGTGATGATCTATCTCTGCATTTTGCCAATTGCGTTAAGATTGAGCATCTTTTCTTGTTGGCCATTTTTATTTCTTCTGCAGTTTTCTGGCTCATATCCATTGCCCGTTGTTCTACTGGGATATTTCTCTTTCTTATTGTTATATAGGAGTTCTTGATGAATTCTGGCTAGTGATCTTTGCAGATTATGTGAGATGTAAATATCTCCTACCATGAGACATGCCTTTTAACTTTAATTGTGGTTTATTTGAAAATAAATTGTATAATGTGTAAGTTCGACTACACTAAGTATACTTTTTATAGTATGTAGGTTCTATGTTGTGTGTGTGTGTGTGTGTGTTTTTTTTTTTTTAAGTCCTTTCAATCTCAGGGCATAATATACTCTATTTTTTTCTAAAAGTCTTAAAATTTTGTCTTTCACGTTTGTCCTTAATGTGCCTAACACTGATGGAGGCATGGTGTATGGTAGGAAATCTAAACTCTTATTTTCATGTGGCTAGCCACTGATTTTAAAAGTACTTCTCTCGGCTGGGTGCAGTGGCTCACGTCTGTAATCCCCATACTTTGGGAGGCCAAGGCAGGTGGATCACCTGAGGTTAGGAGTTTGAGACCAGCCTGGCTAATACAGCGAAACCCTGTCTCTACCAAAAATACAAAGTGTGGCGGCAAGCGCCTGTAATCTCAGCTACTTAGGAGGCTGAGGCAGGAGAATTGCTTGAGCCTGGGAGGCAGAGGCTGCAGTGAGCCAAAATTTTGCCACTGCACTCCAGCCTGGGTGACAGTGTGAGACTCCATCTCAAAAAATAAAAATAAAAAGACTTACATGGATGCGTGGGTCTGTATTCTCTTCCACTGGGCCGCCCATTCTTGTCCCATACCACACTGTTTTGATCATCAAGCCCACATACGTTGCTTTTCTTCAACACTGGCTTAGCTTTTCTTGACTCTGCACTGTCAAGGAATTTTTTTTTTTTAATTTGTTATTTCTTTGAACTACTCTATTGGGATTTTTTTTTTCTTTTTTTTTGAGACAGAGTCTCACTCTGTCGCCCAGGCTGGAGTGCAGTGGCCGGATCTCAGCTCACTGCAAGCTCCACCTCCCGGGTTTACGCCATTCTCCTGCCTCAGCCTCCTGAGTAGCTGGGACTACAGGTGCCTGCCACCTCTCCCGGCTAGTTTTTTTTTGTTTTGTTTTTTTGTATTTGTTAGTAGAGACGGGGTTTTACCGTGTTAGCCAGGATGGTCTCTATCTCCTGACCTCGTGATCCGCCCGTCTCAGCCTCCCAAAGTGCTGGGATTACAGGCTTGAACCACCGCACCCGGCCTCTATTGGGATTTTTATTGAAATTGCATTAAATTTTATAGATTAATTTCAACAGAATTGACATCTTTACATTACTGTCATCCCATCCATAAACATATGTCTTCAAGCAAGCCTTTAAAATTTTCTTTAATGTTTTATAATTTCTCCATCACATTCATACATGTAACTTTTATGTTTTTTTAATACATGTGACTTTTAAAACTTTATTCCTAGATGCTTATAGCTTTTGATGTTATTTGGACTAGAACATTTTTTCTATTGTTTAAATTGGCTATTATTCTCATCTAGCAAGCTTTTGATTTTTATATGTCAAAACTGTAACAAACTTTCTCAACTTTCCTGTTCTAAGAGTGGTTCATAGATCTCTTGGATTTCTATGTAGACAATGATGTCTGAAAACGAGGAAGCTTTTTTGTCATCTTTTACAATTCTTCTACCCTTTATTGTCTTTTTCATGTCTTATTGCTTTGGGCAAGTCTTCCTATACAATATTGTTCAGATGTTGACATCCTTATCTTCTTTTTGGCATTAGCAGGAGTGTTTTGCCCTTAAGTGTGATGTTTGCTATGGATTTAGACAAACACTTTTCCTATTTTGCTAAGATTTTATTGTGAATATTGAATTTTATTCAATGTTTAGTATGCCTTTAATAAAGTTAGCATATGATTTTACTCTTTCTATTCATAATGTGGTAAATATTAATAGGGGATGTGATTTGAATCATATGTAACATTACTAGAATAAACCTACCCAGTCACGATGTTTTGTATATTTAGGCACTGATTAGTGTGATTTTTTTTGAGACAGAGTCTCACTCTGTCATCCAGGCTAGAGTGCAGTGGCGCGATCTTGGGTCACTGCAGCCTCCATCTCCCGGGTTAAGTGATTCTCCTGCCTCAGCATCCCAAGTAGCTGGGACTACAGGCACATGCCACCATGCCCAGCTGATTTTTGTGTTTTTGTAGAGACGGGATTTCACCGTGTTGGCCAGGTTGGTCACAAACTCCTTGATCCACCCACCTCAGCCTCCCAAAGTGCTGGGATGGGACCTACTGTGCCCAGCCCAATTTATTTATATTTTTAAAATAATTTTTTCAGGTATGTTCATAAATGACAATAGTATATAATTTCTTTCCTTGTCCTATCTTTGGTCAGTATTGGTATATGTCTAGATTTAAATTGCTATTTCACAAAATTTTCCATCATGAAATGTTTTGGAATACAATTGAAAATTTATTTTTGTGTACTTTTTGATACCTAAATATCTGTTTCTCTTACCATCCCTATGATAACCTAGAAATTTAAGTCTCTGGTTTGGTGTCTGGAATAAATAACCACAAGGTCAGGAAATTGGGTTAGTCAAAAGAAACCACTTTCCTCATTTGAGTCAGCCCCCAAAAATCCAAAAACGTGTTTTACTGCAAATCAAAAAAGAAATGCCAAGTTTTAAAAAGAAAGTACCCCTCTCTTGGAATACAGAAACGTTACCTAAATGGTAATTTGAGCCTTTCTTTAAGAATGAAGACTGAGGAAATAAAGATCATTCCTCCATGTTGAATGTCTGATTTTAGACATTCAATTGTTTCTTAGGAGATTAAAATCATCTAAGCTCTCTCATTCCCTCAGGAGATCAGAGTAAAACCTTCCATTTACCTTCAACTCTTTTCTTTATTCAGTATACCTATGTTGAGTCATTAGTCTGCATGAAACCCTGGACTAGTCTAATAGTGTAAGGATGAATGACACCATTGTACAACAGAGGCAATAAGCCACATAATCAAGGAAGGAACAGAATGCTTTGAGAATGCTGAGGAATGTGCAATTAATTTTGTCTGAGGGGAACTTTACAGAGCAACTAACACATGTCTAAAGACAAAAGAAATTCTTTGGGCCACGCTATTTCTTCCCCTTGCAATGTAATTTAGGGAGTGAAATCATGGGATTTGTACAACAGCAAGGCAAAGGAAGGTGGAATCATTTTCTTTTTTAGTGCATTTTCATACCACCAAAATGTCTGACTTCTGCACAATGGCAGAGATATTTTTGCCCACACTTTTTTCAACTGGACTTTTCTAGAACAGTGCCTGGAAAGTATGAGTGAAATTATTGCAGTAATTTCTCTTTCCGTGCATATGTGTCTCTGTGGATGCAGTGGGTTAAAATGCCAGCTGATTAGGCAATGGGAAAAGGAAGTGCTGCTCAGACCGGAAGGGGAGGGACCACATCCTTGAATCTCTCTCAGTGTAAAGCAATAGAAGATTCAAGGTCATAATACAATTCCTGCCTCAAAGTTCACATCAGGGGTCAGAAAAGCTTCACATGGGATATATTCTGTAAAAGAGAACAGTGTTTCCTCTCATTTCCCACCCAACTAAGGGACCTGAGCTCAAGTAGGAAATTTTATAATTGTTTTAACAGTCCTACTCAAAAAGGAGAAAATATTTAAAATAATTACTCAAGGAAAAGAGAAAACATCCAAATCCTGAAGGCAAGATGACTCATTGAATACAAAACACAATCTGTGAGTTATTTCTTACTCCTAGTGCACATGTGGGGTTGCACATTAGCCACACTGATGCAGTCCTGGTGCACATGTGCAGTTGCACATTACTCATGCCGATGCAGTCCTGGTGCACATATGCAGTTGCAAATTACTCACGCTGATGCAGTCCTAGTGCACGTGTGCAGTTGCACATTACTCACGCTGATGCAGTCCTGGTGCACATATGCAGTTGCAGATTACTCACGCTGATGCAGTCCTGGTGCACATGTGCAGTTGCACATTACTCACACTGATGCAATCCTGGTGCACATGTGCAGTTGTACATTATTCACACTGATGCAGTCCTGGGGCACATGTGCAATTGCACATTACTCACGCTGATGCAGTCCTGGTGCACATATGCAGTTGCAGATTACTCACACTGATGCAGTCCTGGTGCACATGTGAAGCTGCACATTAGCCACACTGATGCAATCCTGGTGCACATGTGCGGTTGCACATTAGCCACACTGATGCAGTCCTGGTGCACATTTGCAGCTGCACATTAGCCACACTGATGCAGTCCTGGTGCACATGTGCGGTTGCACATTAGCCACACTGATGCTGTCCTGGTGCGCATGTGCAGCTGCACATTACTCACACTGATGCAGTCCTGGTGCACATGTGCAGTTGCACATTAGCCACACTGATGCAGTCCTGGTACACATGTGCAGTTGCACATTAGCCACACTGATGCACATCCTAGTGCACATGACTGATTCAATGAGAAATCCATAGTCTCCACCCCCTGAGACTGTAACTGTAGAATTGTCCTGTGTCTGGTATTTAGGAGTGTCTTCAGTGGCTGATGCACTGCATTCCGGGCCCTGACTGTGCTCCCATAGTACTTTGTGTGTTTGCATATCTTTTATAGCGAGATGTCTTCCTCTATCCCGCCACACTCTCTGTTGCCCACCAAATTCCAGCCACTGTGGGTTCCTTTGTATACCTCACAGGAGAACCCACCAAGCTCATTCTATCCTGGTTTGCAATCCCATTCTTTTTTTTTGAGACAGAGTCTCTCTCTGTTGCCCAGGCTGGAGTGCAGTAGTGCAATCTAGGCTCAGCGCATCCTCCACCTCCCAGGTTCAAGCGCCCCTCCCTCCTCAGCCTCCCAAGTAGCTGGGATTACAGGCGCTCACCACCATACCTGGTTAATTTTTGTATTTTTAGTAGAGAGGGGGCTTCACCATGTTGACCAGGTTGGTCTCAAACTCCTGGCCTTAGGTGATCCACCTACCTCGACCTCCCAAAGTGTTGGTACTATAGGCATGAGCCACTGTACCTGGCCTGCAATCACATTCTTAAATTACTTTCTTTTCCAAGTCTTCCTGCACTCAAATATCACCTCCTCAGAGAACCTTCCCTGACTATCCTAACCTTCTTTCACCCTTGCCCAGCCTCAGTTGCTCTCTATCATACTACCCTCTGTTTCCTTCATATCACATAGTACAATGTGGTATTATGTTGTTTATTTGCACTTATTAGTACTTTTCGCCTGTGGTCAGAACATAAACACATGGGACAGGGCCTTTGTCCACTTTCTTTACCGCTGTAACCTCCTTGCCTGACATCCAGTCTTTTAGCAATTGCGTATTACATAGCAAGCAAACAAAGTGGATAGGAACAGCTTCGTGGGGATGATAGCCCCAGTGACAAGAGCATGAGAGAAAGCCATTACTTCCTCTTTACTGGTCCCATTTTTATTGTGTTTATCCTGTTTTAGAAAAGGGTTGTAAAGGAAAGTTGACCAGGTAACTCAAATAAGACCTGTCTGGTAGGCAGTACCATGTTGAAGATATGACAGTGTGGAGTCTGGCCCTCAGCCTTGAGTGGAACAGCAAACAATTCTTTCAATAGATGTGTTTCTAGGAGAGTATGGGACTGGGATTCAGAAGGCGTGAATCTAACCATAGCTGTGGCCATGCATTATTAGCAATGTGACCTAAGGTAAGCTACCTCCTTTAACAAGCCATGGTTTCCTCACCTTAAAATTAGGGGTCGAGGCCGGGCTTCATAGCTCACATCTGTCATCTCAGCACTTTGGGAGGCTGAGGCGGAGAGATCACGAGGTCAGGAGACCGAGACCATCCTGGCTAACACAGTGAAACCCTGTCTCCACTAAAAATACAAAATATTAGCCGGGCATGGTGGTGGGCACCTGTAGTCACAGCTACTCAGGAGGCTGAGGCAGGAGAATGGTGAGAATCCAGGAGGCGGAGCTTGCAGTGAGCCAAGACCGCGCCACTGCACTCCAGTCTGGGCGACACAGCGAGACTCCATCTCAAAAAAAAAAAAAGAAAGAAATTAGGGGTCGGAACTGAAGGCATCTGAGTGCCCTCCCAGCTCTGTGATTCTTGAGCAACGAGTGCCAGGCATTCATTCACAGGTGAGGTACACTTGGAGCCTGGCTGGGTCCCCTGAGACACTGCCTCCTACCAGCACGTCCTCTCATGAGATGAAACTAAGGCTTGGAGGCAATCTGAACATTCAGTTTAAAACATAGGGAGTTAAAGATTGTCAAGAAGGTTTTGTGTTGTTTTGGTTTTTTGAGACAGTCTTGTTCTGTTGTCTAGGCTGGAGTGCAGTGGCGCGACCTCAGCTCACTGCAACCTCTGCCTCTTTGGTGAAGCGATTCTCCTGCCTCAGCCCCACGAGTAGCTGGAATTACAGGCGTGCGCCACCATGCCCAGCTAATTGTTGTATTTTTAGTAGAGACAGGGTTTCACCATGTTGGTCAGGCTGGTCTCAAACTCCTGACCTCAGGTGATCCACCTGCCTCGGCCTCCCAAAGTGCTAAGATTACAGGTGTGAGCCACCATGCCTGGCCTGCCAAGAAGTGTTTCTGTTGTACTATGAGAAATAACAAGGCCGGGCGCGGTGGCTCATGCCTGTAATCTCAGCACTTTGGGAGGCTGAGGCCGGTGGATCATGAGGTCAGGAGATCAAGACCATCCTGGCTAACACGGTGAAACCCTGTCTCTACTAAAAATACAAAAAAATTAGTCAGGTGTGGTGGCGGGCACCTGTAGTCTCAGCTAGTCAGGAGGCTGAGGGAGAATTGCTTGAACCCGGGAGGTGGAGGTTGCAGTGAGCCGAGATCGCACCACCGCACACCAGCCTGGGCAACAGAGCGAGACTCTGTCTCAAAAATAAAAAGAAAGAAATAACATGATGGAGTCTGCTCACAGTTCTTCCCTGCTAAGAGAGGGCCTATGCTGAAAGACCAGGATACAGTACATCCAAAGCACCCAATCCTCTACTAATGGAAAATACTGGCCCAAAAATGTTTCTCTGGCTATTATTTTCTTTTTCTTATTTTTTCTTTTTCTTTTTATTTTATTTTATTTATTTTATTTTTTTTTTTTTGAGACAGAGGCTCACTTTCTCGCCCAGGCTGGAGTGCAGTGGCATGATCTCAGCTCACTGCAACCTCCACCTCACAGTTTCAAGTGATTCTTCTGCCTCAACTTCCCGAGTAGCACCATGCCTGGCTAATTTTTGTATTTTTAATAGAGACAGGGTTTCACCATATTGGCCAGGCTAGTCTCGAACTCCTGACCTCGTGATCTGCGCGCCTCGGCCTCCCAAAGTGTTGGGATTACAGGCATGAGCTACCGCACCCGGTCCTCTGGCTATTACTTTCTTAGACCTTTTGTCTTATCTCATCCAGTATTCAGGTCAGAATGATGCAGTTTCAACTCTCCTTAAACCCTTTTCCTATTTGCCCTGAGAATACTGGACAGCGGTGCTCACAGGTGCAGCGTTTACCCCGAGATAACTTTACCATGAGATACCTCGCTTTTATTATTATTTTCACATCACTCCACTATATCGACTTTGGAAACAAAAGACATCATTCTCTTTATAGCATTCTGTTTTTAGTAGTGGTATTTCTATTTACAAAATATAGTTATTCTCGATTGCTGAAAATGTCAAATCCTAGAAAACACAGCATTCCTACGCAGGATGTTAATGTCGTTCTTGAATGGTTGTTGGCCAAAGATTCAACTGATGAATTCAATTTCTCTGAAATAGATGATTCTGATGATTCAGATGATTGTGATGTGCTGTTTAGAGATAACTCCAAGAACAGGTTTTGTTGTTGGTGGTGTTTGTTTTGTTTTGTTTTGTTTTCTGAGGCAGAGTCTCACTCTGTCGCCCAAACTGGAGTACAGTGGCACTGTCTCAGCTCACTGCAACCTCTGCCTCCCAGGTTCAAGCAATTCTCCTGCCTCAGCCTCCTGAGTAGCTAGGATTACAGGCGTGCACCAAGCACGCCCAGCTAATTTTTTTTATTTTTAGTAGAGACAGAGTTTCACCATGTTGTCCAGGCTGGTCTCCAACTCCTGAACGCGTGATCTGCCTGCCTTGGCCTCCCAAAGTGCTGGGATTACAGGCATGAGCCACTGCGCCCAGCCAAGAACAGTTTTTATATTTTATTTTCACATTGGAAATCAGATTAGGCCGGGCACGGTGGCTCACGCCTGTAATTCCAGCACTTTGGGAGGCCGAGGTGGGTGGATCACTGGAGGTCAGGAGTTCGAGACCAGCCTGGCCAACAGGGTGAGACCCCATCTTTACTAAAAATACAAAAATTAGCTGGGCGTGGTGGCACAAGGCTGTAATCCCAGCTACGGGGAAGCTGAGGCAGGAGAACTTCTTGAACCTGGGAGGTGGAGGTTGTAGTGAGCCATGATCGTGCCATTGTGCTCCAGTCTGGGTGAAGAAGCGAGATTCCATCTCCAAAAAAAGAAAAGAAAAGAAAACCAGTCAGATTAGCTTCAGCCTCAAAGAGCATGCTTATATAAAATTAAGAGAGTATTGGCAGAGAGCTGAACTTTTTTTTCTAAATGGGAAAAGAGTTAATTTAATCACACCCATCTTTCTATAAAAGAAAATGATATAAATATCAGAACTATATTTTCTGATCTTACAAAGGGAGTGTTTTATAGGAATATGGAGAAAAATGTTTGGAATTGGGACTGTATTAAAAGATCCTTTCTAAATACAAGATAGGCCACTGGATTTTAAACTAATGGTTCAGTAGCCAGGTGTGGTAGCTCACGTCTGTAATCCCAGCACTTTGGGAGGCTGAGGCAGGCCAATCACTTCAGGCCAGGAGTTCAAGACCAGCCCAGCCAACATGGTGAAACCCCGTCTCTACTAAAAATACAAAAATTAGCTGGGCGTGATGGTGGGAGGCTGAGGTAGGAGAATTGCTTGAACCCGGGAGGTGGAGGTTACAGTGAGCCGAGATCACGTCATTGTACTCCAGCTTGGGCAACAGAGCGAGACTCTGTCTCAAAAAAATAGTAATAATAATAAAATAAAATAAAGTAACAGTATAGTGCATTGATGTGGTGTCAGACTCAAACAGGTCTTTAACCCATTACCGCTTGCTGAGTTTCAGTGTAATATGAAGGATATTAGTGGACTATCCATACTTAATTGGAAAGGCCATTAAAATACTCTTTCCTTTTCTAGTGACATATCTGTGTGAGGCTGGATTTTTTTTTCCTATATACTTCAACCAGAACAACAGATTGCAACAGACAGAATGCAGAAGCAGCTATGAGAATCCAGCTATGTTCTATTAAGTTAGAGATTAAAAATTTGCAAAAATGGGAAATAATGCTACTCTTCTCACTAAATTTTTTAAGAGTATAAACAGGTCCTGACGCCAAAAGTTTCAGAACCACTGCCTTGGAATGAGGAACACCACATGATAAACTCCATCCCTGTGAAGAGTTCATGATTGACGTTGTGGCTCATTTTCAAATATGAAAGGACAAATGAAGATACTCAGAATTTGAGAGCAGTATCTAATATGAATGACAGAAGCTAAAATCATCAAAAAGGGAGCTCAGCAGAAAACAAAGAACAGGAAAGAAAAGTACAAAATCATTATCATCATCATGGCATCTTTGGAAATAAGGGAAGATTTTGCACCCATGAAATAAGAACAGAAGCATAAGCAAGAAACATCCAAAAAGCATGTTTAAAAAAAAACAACTTTGAGGCTAGGTGCGGTGGCTCACGCCTGTAATCCCAGCACTTTGGGAAGCCAAGGCAGCCGGATCACGAGGTCAGGAGATCGAGACCATCCTGGCTAACACGGTGAAACCCCGTCTCTACTAAAAATACAAAAAATTAGCTGGGCGTGGTGGCGGGCGCCTGTAGTCTCAGCTACTCGGGAGGCTGAGGCAGGAGAATAGCGTGAACCCGGGAAGTAGAGCTTGCAGTGAGTGGAGATGGTGGCACTGCACTCCAGCCTGGGTGACAGAGTGAGACTCCGTCTCAAAAAAAAAAACAACTTTGAAATTGAAAATCTGATGATTGAAACAAACAAAAAGTCAATACAAGAAATGGGGGGAAAAAAATAGATGGGAAATAAAGTGGAGGTCTCTCCCCACCAAAAAAAAATGGAGCAATAAACAGGAAGATAGAAAATAGAAGAGGAAAAATAAGGAAAATTAGCATATTAAACCAGGATATTCAATATGTGAATAATAGGAACTTTAAAACTAGAAGGAAGGAAATATCAAAGACATAATTCACAAGCAGAGATTTTTCTTTTTTTTCTTTTTTTTTTTTTTTATATGGAGTCTCACTTTTGACATGCAGGCTGAAGTGCAATGAGCAATCTCGGCTCGCCGCAATCTCCGCCTCCCAGGCTCAAGCGATTCTCCTGCCCCAGCCTCCCGAGTAGCTGGGACTGCAGGTGTGCACCACCACACCCGGCTAATTTTTGAATTTTTTAGTAGAGATGGGGTTTCACCGTGTTGGCCATGCTGGTCCCGAACTCCTGACCTCAGGTGATATGCCCACCTCGGCCTCCCAGAGTGCTGGGATTATAGGCGTGAGCCACCACACCCAGCCAGGAGCAGAGATTCTCAAGTGTTTTGGTCCAGGATCTCTTACATGCTTAAAAATTATGAAGGACCCAAAAAGCTTTTTTGTTTGTGTTTTATTATGTTTTGTTTGCCACGTTAGAAACGAAAACTGAGAACCTGTTAAGATATCTATTTATTTAATACTAAAAAAGAAACAAGTCCACATATTTCTAGAAAAATAATTTTACTACTTTTTCCACTAAATTTTTTTGTTTGTTTTGGAACTGTTTTACATTTTCACAGATGTTTTTACTGCCTGACTTACTAGAAGACAACTGAATTCTCATTTTTGCTTCAAGTTTCCATCTGTTGTGATATCACACGTCATGTAGCCTCTGGAAAAGTTCACTGTACTCTCATGAGAGAATGAAAGTTTAAAAATTTAATAATGTCCCAGTATTTTTTATGAGGTCCAACCTTGTGGACCTCCTAAAGGGGTCTCGTCTCAGGAACCCCAGGGGTCCTTAGACCACACTTGGAGAACTGCTATCCAGATCATTTCCCAAATTTGTACATTGGCTCAGTGCATGAAAAAGACCCACCCAAAGCCTGTTATCACAAAATTTTGTAATTATGTCAACTAAGAGAAACTCTGAAAGCTTTCAGAATGGGCTGGGGATCAGAATGATACTGGAATCTCAATAGCAGCGTTAGAATCTATAAATCAACAGGTAGACAAATAGCTCCCTGAATACTCCAAGAAAATTACTTCCAACCAAGACTTTTATATCTACTGACATTATTAGCCAAGTGTGAAGGGAGAGCATTTTTGAAATGGGAAGAGTCTCAGAAAGCATACCTCCTGTTCCTCATACTTTACTCATACTCAGAAAGCTATTGCTCAATTTTATAATCTCCCAAAGGAAGGAATACATTGGAAATGGCAATACAGGAGACTAGCGAAGGCTAGCATTAGGAAGGTGTTGATGAAAGAACCAGCAGGCCTGGAGAGCAGCCTGTCCAGGTTGGAGCAGAGGTTACCAAGAAAGAAATGCACACCATAGAATATATATTTGAACACAGTGAGACAAGACTTATACTTCTAGCACACAACTTGCTAATAAATTAATAGTGTTTATCTTGAAAAAAGGAAAAAAAAAGAGAAACAATTTTAACTCCAGGGAAAACATGGTTCTCTAAGAAAGGAAATGAAATCATGGTATACTGTAAGGCTAACAGGGCATAATACTTACATAGTCTTAAAGATGTAAATTCTGACATTTAATCGAATCAAATTACATAACAGAACTAGTTGAGAAGGCTGGGCACAGTGGCTCACACTACCTAACACTTCAGGAAGATCACTTGAGCCCAGGAGGACCTGCCTGGTTGACAGAGTGAGACCCTGTCTCTAAAATTTTAAAAAAAAAAAAGAGAGAGAGACAATCTTAGAACTATTGAGAAGACAAAAGGGTAAGTTTGGGGAAAATGAGAAGTAAATAATATCTAAAACTGAAAAATAATGAGAACACATTATCAGCATGCTTAGAGACATGGACCTTCTTAGAGCAGAAACAGCCTAAAGAATCAGAAATGCTTCTGGGCAGTGCCCATCGAGAATGAGAAGCAGAGAACCAGAAACTGCTTGTTTTTATCATAATTCCTGTAGAACTACTTCACTTTTTATTAAATATATAACATATGGCTCATTAAAATAAACACTTAGCATAGTAAAGTGTATATTAATATAACTCATGTGGAGTGCAATTTAGAAATGTGTTAACATTTACACTAAGAATATTCTTTGACCCATCAATACCATATATAGAATTTTATCCAACAGTGTGAGATTCATTGAATTAATTATGGTACAGTCACACAATGAAGTATTATGCTGTTACTTAAAATAATGATACTCCCAGTAAAAAAAAAAAAAAAAAGTGGGTTTACATTTGAGGAAAGGTATTTCCCTCCCCAACATATCTCTCCTTTAAAGCACTATCTCTATTATAATTTTGTATTCATTAGTGTGATATTTCATTGAATGCCTGACTCTTCCAATGGATTGGAAGCTCCATCATTAGTGTGATATTTCATTGAATGCCTGACTCTTCCAGTGGATTGGAAGCTCCGTAAGACCAGAGCCACGTAGTCCCCAACCCCTAGGTCACAGACCAATACCAGTCTGTGAACTGTGCATGCGCGGGATCTAGGTTATGAGAATCTAACCATAAGTGTAATATGCTTGAATCATCCCAAAACCATCCCCACAATCCAGTCTGTGGAAAAGTTGTCTTCCACGAAACCGATCCCTGGTGCCAAAAAGGTTGGGGATCCCCGAGAGCCCATATCTCACTTTGCTCACTGATGTGTTCCTAATCCTTTACACTGTACCTGGTACCCAGGCAGCTATTTGATGTCTGAATGAGCATCAATGAGCATTCATGTAGATGATGACAAATGTCTGCAAAACTTAAAGGTAGGCAGGGCTTAGCTCTGGTGGGAGAACTACGGGTTCCACCTGGGTTTAATCCCCTGCTCCAGCATGACCTTGGGGAAGTCCCTTACATTGTATCATTGTAAACATTGTATCATTGGATACAATGACAGCAGGTCCTCAGTTATCCAATTATATGATTCCTTGTAAATGCCATGGAAATGTTTAAACTTTTAAATTATACGAAATATACTCACCCAGAAGACTACAATCTAATACTTCCTGGCTGTTATTTTTTTATTAGTGAACTTCTGCAAGATTTGGAAAACTGTGAAAATGATCCTGTGGCCATAGCAGAGTGTTTTGTGTCCAAGGTAAGCAGGGTTCATCCTTCTGGGCCAACTGAGACAGATACAGAGTACAGAATTTTTCATTTTAAAGTTAAAATGACTGGTTTGTTTCATATCAGATAGAGTTAGCCACTAATCTTTCTCTGGTTTGTTTGTTTGAGTAGCAAAAATGTATTGTTCCTGGAGCCAGGGAGACGCTAATCTCGTAGTTTTTCTAGAACTTGTATAGTAACTGAATAATGTTACTCTTTGCTGGGAAAAACTTAAAGCTTGGGAGGGGACAGCCCGGAGTAGAAGAATGTTAGAAAAATAGGCCAGGCACGGTGGCTCACACCTGTAATCCCAGCACTTTGGGAAGCTGAGGCGAGCGAATCACCTGAGGTCAGGAGTTCGAGACCAGCCTGGCCAACATGGTGAAACCCCGTTTCTACTAAAAATACAAAAATTAGCCAGGCGTGGTGGCACATGCCTGTAATCCCAGCTATTCGGGAGGCTGAGGCAGGAGAATCACTTGAACCCGGGAGGTGGAGGTTGCAGTGGGAGCCGATATAATGCCATTGCACACCAGCCTGGGTGACAAGAGCAAGACTCTGTCTCAAAAGAAAAAAAAGAAGATGAATGTTAGAAAAATATAAAACACCACTAAACTGTTTTAGTTTAGTGAAAGTGAAAGGTTAGTTTTAGTGAAAGTCCAAGAGAATCTAAATATTTTACGTATAATATATGTGGCACTAGCCTAGTCTCTGTGATTATCTTTAATATAGATAATTATCTTTTGAGGGATAGAGAGACGCAGAATTAATCTCCTGCATTTTAAAAAATGTACTCTTCCACTGTTTTCTTAAGCTGCATCAATGGTTTCAAAAAATACAAGGAAAGGATTTGACTTTCAAAGCTTAAATGACAGTGAGCTCGTGCTCTCAACTGGAATAGGAGATGGAATTCTGAAACCTACCCGGCGAGCCTTTCCTACATTACTTTCTCAGCATGCTACCTAGTATATAAAGATTCCTGTCTTGTTTAAATTATCTTAAATATTCAACAGCTTTGGAAAGCCTTTAGCAGAAATTGTTTTGCAGCAGACTTTCATGTGGTTTCTGCAGTTGTAGTTTGAAATGCACGAAGGTTTAATAAAAGTTCATGATGGCGCTCTGAGACCCACTGGGAATTAGCACTGTATTTCGAGCTCCGGAGTCGGGTGTGAACTGGGAGACGTGGTTCCAGTCTGACTTGGCTCTGGACTGTTCCACAGGGTCATTTCTGATGGCGGCAGATCCATCCGGATGGCTTCCAAACACAACACCCTGGGTTTTATTGGAGCAAAGTTCCTTAAAGGCAATCCATGGGCTCGTATATAAAACTCTCCTGACTTTGTGTGTGTGTGTTCACATGTAAAATGTTTGTGCACACAGGTTTACCCATGTGTAAGCTTAAACTTACAATCCTTTTCACAGTTGCCTGTGTCAAAATTGGACAGGGATTTGAAAAAAAGAAGAAAAATGAAAGAAGGCGAAATGGGTAAAAAGATATGCTGAGTATATCAAAGGAGATATGTTAGAATAACCACAGCACATAAACAACGTAGAAGCTTTCGGAAATGTTTGGGCTTTTACTGGTAACTGTAATCACAAGTTGATTAAAGATGTTCCAGCGTATGCTTAGCTCTCGCTTAATTATTCACATAAAAGTTTGTTTATGTGCCGTGTTGCCAACTCCCAAATCTTCCTTTTCATTGTAATATTGCCAAGTTTAATTAGAAGACTGACTTGAGCACTCTGCATTTTCACATGGTAACGGGGAATCGTGAGGGAGTGCTGGGCTCAGGCACTGCCTGCCTTTCACTCAGCACCCTGACATTTAGAAGATGTTACATCTTCTGAAACACAACCAGCTGCTCAACTCTAGGGAGGAATGGAAAATTGCTTTAATTGGGAGGCCATTAATGAAAGAGGTGAAGCTGACAGTTGACTTCTGCTTTTATCTGAACCACTGGGGCCTGCACAGAGATTCATCTTTGACCTTGCTTACTGTCATGGTATGTGTAGGTTACAGAAGTCCTTATCAACAAATGGAGAACATGGTCGCTTTTTACCTGATGCTCATAGAAGAATGAACCCACAGTTCTCTCGAAGGACGGAAATTAAAGTTTCCTACTGGGCAGGCCAAACCTTCTTCCAGTAAACATTTGTCTGTTTTAGGTCCCTGGAAACACCTAGAATGGCTCACTTTGCTGCTTTTACAAACTCCACCTTCACACCCATCCCTCCTCTTGACTGGCAGCAAGGCTGACCCAGGGCAACATTTAGGAGGGAGACAAAGTCTGTCTTTAGAGCCTCAACCTCCCCTTAGCTGCCTACTCTCCCTCGTTGTGTTGTGTCTTCTTCCTTTTAGAGCCCAGGAAGTGTGTGTGCACACACACACGCATATATACACACACACATGCACACACACACACACGAAAGCATGCACATGTACCACCCACTTTCTAAAATTATCCTCAAGGAAGTGTGGATATTGGATAGTCATATGATTAGCGTGAATTTAAGTCAAAGTTACCTTTCCCATATGCTATTTACATATTCAGTCTTTCTTGTAGTGTCCAGTGAAACCTTCTCAGGAATCAGGGAGAGGAGGACCCTGTGGCAGAAGAAACCCTAAAATCATACATATTGCTTTACTTTGGCTCCCTATTCAATCAATATTTGAAGGACCCATGTGCTTGATTGGTCAGCACTGATTATATCATATTTTGGCTCTTTCATAATTAAATGTCTCATTTCTGTGTCATCTCTAATTACAATTTGAAAGATTTGAAAAACTAGAAGGAATATATTTTCTTGTAATTTGTATATATTTGTATAACACATTCCCCTAAATCCTTCTAAGCAGATTTGGGGTGGCATATTTAATAAATAATGGTATCTAACTAGGAACTGTTGATTTTTATGTGAAACCGTCATTTTTAAGGTCCACAGAGCTTCACAAACCTAAGGGCAAACTTGCATTTAATTCCAATTAAGGACATATAGCTGATTTAAATCAAAACCCTCCAATTTAAAATAGGAATAGAGCCATGATATCACAAAATGCACAGAAATTCAATCGTGCGTAAGTCATGAGGTCTTATGATAGCTGGGTACAAGTAGGTCACTATATTATGCAATGTCAACCTACTTTCATTGAAACCATTGTTTTCTCGTTTGTATTTTAAATGATCCTGCAGGTCCCAAATTGTAAGGAAAGTCAACTTGATATTATTCTATTCCAGGTTGAGTATAGCAAGTGGCAGGAAAGAAAAAGCAAGAAACTCAGAAAGTATGAGCCAATCAGAGAAAAGTCCCCATTTGGTACATTAGCTTGCTCACAGACCTTGGGCAAGTCACTCTGGCATTTTCATCCATGGAGCCAGAGCTGGCTTCAAGAACCCATAAGCGAACTCAGGTGCATAGAGGGGCCCAGGTAGAATCTGTAGCGATCGAGGTGTTTGCCTGGTCTCCTGGAGATGGTCATTGCTGTGTGAAACGGCAGGCCCAGGGCTGGTGGGTCTTATGCTTCTTCAGGAGAAGCTAGAAATTGAAATATTTTTGTTTTCTTCTTGAGACGGAGTTTCGCTCTTGTCGCCCACACTGGAGTGCAATGGTGCGATCTCGGCTCACCACAACTTCCACCTCCCGGGTTCAAGCAAGTCTCCTGCCTCAGCCCTCCGAGTAGCTGGGATTACAGGCATGTGCCACCACACCCGGCTAATTTTGCATTTTTTTAGTAGAGACAGGGTTTCTCCATGTTGGTCAGGCTGGTCTTGAACTCCTGACCTCGAGTGATCCACCCGCCTCAGCCTCCCAAAGTGCTGGGATTACAGGCGTGAGCCAGCGTGCCTGGTCGAAATAAAAATATTTGTATCTTTCAACTTTTAAAAGTTGGCAACTAATTTAGACTTTTTAAAATAGCGTGCTTGAAAATTTGGTACAATGCTTGAAATGTTGGCAAGGCCATGGGGAAACAGACACTCTCACAACTGTAGGAAAAGAAAATGGCACGGCCCCTATGGAGAGGAATTGGGCTGTGTATCTGGCATCTGAATTCACCCTTTCACCCATCAGTCCTACATCGAGAGATCTATTCCAAGGATACACTGACAGAAATTCATGTAAGCATAATACTGTTTAATGTTTGTTACTGCAAAAGACTAGAAACAGCCAAGTCCCTAAACAAGAACCAGTTTGAATCAACTTTGGTATCCACATAATGAAGTACTGTGAAGCAATAACAGTAAAGAATATCTTGGCCGGGCATGGTGGCTCACGCCTATAATCCCAGCACTTTGGGAGACCGAGGCGGGCAGATTACCTGAGATCAGGAGTTCAAGATCAACTTGACCAACATGATGAAACCCCATCTCTACTAAAAATACAAAAAATTAACCAGGCGTGGTGGCAGGCACCTGTATTACCAGCTACTAGGTAGGCTGAGGCAGAAGAATCACGTGAACACAGGAGGCGGAGGTTGCAGTGAGCTGAGATTGCGCCACTGGACTCCAAGCCTGGGCGACAGGGTAAGACTCTGTTTCAAAAAAAAAAAAAAAATCTTTTTACACTCCTCGGGGAAGGGAGTGGATAAAAGTGTGTGTACAGCACTGTGGTTCCCAAAGTGTGGTCCTGGACCTGCAGCATCAGCGTCACTTGGGAACTTGTTAGAAATGCAGACTCCTAGGCCCTACTCCAAGACCTATTACATCAGAAAGCCAGCAATCTATGTTTTAATAGGCCCTCCAGGTAATTCTGATACTCAAGTTTGAGGATCACTGGTATAACATTTGTTTATCTAGGAGATGAAAGCCTGTAAGATTAAAAATTGATAATAAAAAATAGGTTAAAAATGATTAAAAATTGATACAGGAATGGAGGGAACAGACTAGAAGGGAAAAGAATAGAGATTAGGCTTCTTTGGAGGCAGGGAGCGGTGGCTCACACCTGTAATCTCAGCACTTTGAGAGGCCGAGGTGTGTAGATCACTTGAGGCCAGGAGTTTGAGACCAGCCTGGCAAACATGACAAAACCCCATCTCTACTAAAAAAAATATATATATATATATATTATATTTTTTAAATATAATATCAGCTGGGCCGTAGTGAGTAGCTGGGACTACAGGTGTATGCTACCACACCCAACACATTTTTTGAAGTAGAGATAGGGTTTCGCCATGTTGGCCAGGCTGGTCTTAAACACCTGGCCTCAAGTGATCCGCCTGCCTTGGCCTCCCAAAGTGTTGGGATTATAGGCATGAGCCACCATGCCCAGACTAAAATAAGGAAACTAAACAGAATACCATTGTTACACTTAAATAATTCCATAACATCATGAAGTTTCACCAGTCACTATTCATATTCCCTTTTTTCTTTTTAAAAGATTTTGCCTGTTTGATTTGCAAATAAAAACCACACAGAGCAGGCTGTGCATGGTGGCTCACGCCCAGGAGGCAAAGGCTGCAGTGAACCGATATTACAACACTGTTCTGCAGCCTGGGTGACAGAGCAAGACTCCATCTCAAAAACAAACAACAACAACAAAAAAAAAAACACACACACCACTTCCTACCTCTGTCTGCTGAGAAATCCTAGAAATGATGATTACCCTACAGCAAGAGTGTCCCTGATACCCAGATTGTGGTCTCCCAACACTGTTTCCTGCCAGAAGGAATAGGGACTCCATGAAGAATGACTGTAGGGCACGAAATACACACGATAGTCTGGAACATCTTGTCACACCAGGAAACAAGCTACAAAACACCATAGGCCAGGTTATGAATGCTCAAGAAGGGGCTCCTACTAGCCAAAAACGGGATAATTTGAGCATCAGTGAAGATAATTAACTGAAAACAATGAAAACTCATTAAATAGGCCCATATTAATGAATTTGCAGTGATATTAAAACACCAAATTGATCACATTTGCATGATACTGGAGAATCAATGCATTATTTTGAAAATTAAAGGAAAGAATTGGCTGGGTGTGGTAGCTTATGCATGTAATCCATTACGCTTTGGGAGGCTGAGTCAGGGGGATCACTTGAGCCCAGAAGTTTGAGACCAGCCTGGGCAACATAGCAAGACCCTGTTTCCATAAAAAAGTTTAAAATTTAGCCAGAGGTGGTGGCATGCCTGTGGTCCCAGATACTCTGGAGGCTGGGGTGGGAGGATCACTTGAGCCCAGGAGGTTGTGGCTGAAATGAACCATGACAACACCTCTGTACTCTAGCATGGGTGACAGAGCAAGATCCTGTCTTGAAAAGGAAAGAATTAAGCATTTATTCTGCCTTTCCCATACAAACCATAAACTGCAGAGTAACCAAGAGTTAATATAAGGAGGTTCTATTTTTGGAAAGATTCCAGCTAATAAGGAATAAAGTATTAGAAATACCACCATTTTCCAAACCCTAATAAATTAATAGATCTAGCCAATAAGTACCAATGGTTGTTAGCATCACAGAAGAGAGACAACCAGACTTTATGTCCATTGGACTTCCCGATTCCATTAGACTTCCATTGTACTTCCATTAGAGGAAGGACAAAATAGCCACTGGTGTATCGTGCCAAAGTATGGAACCTAAATCTGAGCAAGTCTCTACTAAACCAATACGACTATAATGGACAGGGCATATTAAATGAAACCAGGCTGGGCGTGGGTGGTGGCTCACGCCTGTAATCCCAGCACTTTGGGATGCCAAGGTGGGTGGATCACTTGAGGTCAGGAGTTCAAGACCTGCCTGGCCAACATGGGGAAACCCCGTCTCCACTAAAAATGCAAAAGTTAGCCAGGTGTGGTGACGCATTCCTGTAATCCCTGCTACTTGAGAGGGTGAGGCAGGAGAATCAGTTGAACCTGGGAGGCAGAGGCTGCAGTGAGCCAAAATCATGCCACTGCACTCCAGCCTGGGCAACAGAGTGAGAATCCATCTCAAAAACATAAATAACAAGGAAACTCTAAGGATGTCATCAGTAATACTGGAACTGGGGCTGTGCAGCACAACAGTATGGTTTCTTCAACTCACTTGCAAACGGAAGAAAAATAGGGGAAAACTGAAAGCTTAAAAGAGACTATTAAAGAGATAGCAACCATTTGCTCTCTGTGATTTTTATTTATTTTTATTTTTTTTAAAAGACAATCTCACTCTATCGCCCAGGCTGGAGTGCAGTGGCGCGATCTCGGCTCACTACAAGCTCCGCCTTCCGGGTTCACGCCATTCTCCCGCCTCAGCCTCCCGAGTAGCTGGGACTACAGGCGCCCACCACCACACCTGGCTAATTTTCTGTATTTTTAGTAGAGATGGCATTTCACCGTGTTAGCCAGGATGGTCTCAATCTCCTAACCTCGTGATCCACCTGCCGTGATCCCAAAGTGCTGGGATTACAGGCGTGAGCCACCAGGCCCGGACTGCTCTGTGTGATTTTTATTTGCAAATCAAACAGGCAAAATCTTTTAAAAAGAAAAAAGGGAATATGAATAGTGACTGGTGAAACTTCATGATGTTATGGAATTATTTAAGTGTAACAATGGTATTCTGTTTAGTTTCCTTATTTTAGTCTGGGCACGGTGGCTCATGCCTATAATCCCAACACTTTGGGAGACCAAGGCAGGCTGATCACTTGAGGGCAGGCGTTCAAGACCAGCCTGGCCAACATGGCGAAACCCTATCTCTACTAAAAATTCAAAAAATGTGTTGGGTGTGGTAGCATACACCTGTAGTCCCAGCTACTCAGGAGGCTGAAGCAGGAGAATTGCTTGAACCCAGGAGGCAGAGGTTGCAGTGAGCAGAGATCACACCACTGCACTCCAGCCGGGGCAACAAGTGAGACTCCGTCTCAAAAAATAAAATAAAGTCCTTATTTTAGAGATACATGTTAAACTATTTACAAGCAAAATGATGTCTAGAATTTAATTCAGGATGATGGGGAAGCAGGGGAGTGGCGGGGGACAGAGACAAGGAGTTAATGATTATTGAGGTTGGGCAATGGAAACTTGGGGATTCATTATACCATTCTCTCTACTTGAAACTTTCCATTAAAAAAAAGTTTAACCTAATTCCAGTTGAGGTTAACAGGAAGGATTCTAAGTAGAGATTTTAGAATTTTAAAAAATTAAAGCATTAAAGCTGCCAGAAAAATAGGCACTTAGAGCCACATGTGAATCTAGCATTAAGTGGTCTAAAAAGTAAAAGAAAGTAAAAGTTAAAAAAAATTGCAGAATATGAAACCCCACCAAAATAATCTGTGGCTCTTTTTCAAAATATAATTTCAAGGCCAAGCATAGTGGCTCATGCCTGTAATCCCAGCACTTTGAGAAGCTGAGGCGGGCGGATAACTGGAGACCAGGAATTAGAGACAAGCCTGGCCAACATAGCGAAACCCCATCTTTACTAAAAATACAAAAAATTAGCTGGGCGTTGTGACGCGTGCCTGTAATCTCAGCTACTCGGGAGGCTGAAGCACAAGAATTGCTTGTACTGGGGAGGTGGAGACAGAGGCTACAGTGAGCAGAGGTCGTGCCGTTGCACTCCAGCCTAGACAACAGAGCGAGACTCCATCTCAAAAAAAAAAAAAAAAAAAAAGTAATTTTATTTTAGATTTTGCAAGAGCTAGGAATTCATTGGCCTTGAATTAGTTATTCTGACTGACGGTCTTACCATCAAAAGTTCCGGCCACTTCCTCTCCCTGTCTACATACCTCTTTTCTTTGAGAGTCTAGGAAAAAATTGTGAAAGACATTGAAATCCACCAAAGTCAGGCATGGTGGCGCGTTCCTGTAATCCCAGCTACTCAGGAGACTGAGGCAGGATAATCACTTGAACCGGGGAGGCGGAAATTGCTGTGAGCCGAGATCATGCCACTGCACTCCAGCCTGGCCAACGAGAGCGAAACTCCGCCTCAAAAAAAAAAAAAAAAAAAAAAAAAAAAATATATATATATATATATATATATATATATATATATGTAGAAATGTCAAGGCCCAAATGCTATTTCTTTTTATTGTTTTCAAATGAATGTGTCTGTGCTTTGTTTCCTATAAAAATGTCTTCTGTTTCCTTGCAGAGTGAAGAGTTCCACATTTATACCCAATATTGCACTAACTATCCAAGGTATGGATCAAGAATGGGACAAGAGTACTTTTGCTCACTTTCACATTGTTTCAAGTCAGCTGGTGCAGTACACATGGTTGTTAGGTGTTCTGTGCCTGGCCTTGTGCTGAATAATATGGGAAGAATGCAAAACGTGCTGAGAACAGATTATAGGGGTACCCAGATATGGATCCATCTGGGCTTTGGGGCTCCCTGCAGAGCCAGTGTGGGGAAAAATTGAAAAAGTCTATGGAGAAACCAAAAAGGTGACTAGGTATCTCCAAAAGGAAACTAAGCAAGCTGTCGCATCAGGGTAAGTCTTGCCTGCTAGCCCTTTTCTGTGTGTGTCATGTTTTTAAGAATTTTGGAAACATTGCTGATGAGTTTTTATAATCTAGGTGGGGAGAGAACAGGTTCTATTTTTTCCAAATAAATTTTACGAACTATATAAGTTTAAGGGAGTTCGGAGGAAGGACAGATCATCATAAGCCTAGATGAGAAGAGGGGCTTCATCATCTCGCCTGGGTTGTTGGTTCAGTTTTTCTTGCATTGGAAATCAATGTCACAAGGGCCGTGTAGGAAGCATCCTTGGACAATGTATTGACCATTTCAGTAAGAGAGTTGGGCCTAAGATGATGGGCTACAACTGTAGGAATTTCTTTTTTTTCTCCAGAAGACATTTATTGGGCCCTTACTAATTCCTAAGCACTGTACTAAATGCTGTACATACAAAATACTAAATTTAACTTTTCAAAGCAATCCAGAGACATTGAGGGATTTTTTTTTTTTTAAAGCAGAGCACCCATCCCAGTGCCTGGCCCCTCCTAGGTTCTTCATAAGTGCTAGTTCATCATCATCCCTGCCCCTTCCCCATTTCATGGATGAAGTAACTGAGGCTGTGCTAGGTAAGGTGATTCTCTGAGGGGTGCATAGCTGATGAATGCCCCAACCTGGATTTGAACCAGGGTTTCTTCTCCAACTTCTAAGACCTCGTGCTACTATGAATATGTCCTTGTAAAAGTTGCTGAAACTGTGATTCTCCCCCTGCCTTTTTATTTTCCTTTTTTTCCACATGATTAGCAGACTTTGAGTTATGGATTGTTTCGTTTTGTTTTTTTGAGACAGTCTCACTCCACCACCCAGGCTGGAGTGCAGTGGTGCGATCTCAGCTCACTGCAACCTCTACCTTTGGGTTCAGGCGATTCTCCTACCTCAACCTCCTGAGTAGATGCAATTATACCGCGCCCTGCCAGACTTTGAGTTATCTTAAGGACCAGCCAGGAAGAAGAGCGCTAGGGAGACTTTACACATTCTGTAGCCGGTCTTGGTAGACAGGTCCCTGATGATAAAGTGGATGGTGGGATCCACCTAGAAGAGAAGCCAACAGGCTGAGCCCTGAGTGTTACTTCTGGAAGGAAGAACAAATAGGTCCCCTGCTCCCCACTGTCAGGAGTAACCTCGGAAAGCCAGTGTAGATTAAAGACCCCCAGGATGTTGCTGCATGTGGTGGCATGCATCTGTAGTCCTACAGCTACTCAAGAGTCTGGGGCAGGAGGATAGCTTGAGCCCGGGAGTTTGAGGCTACAGTGAGCTATTATTGCACCACTGCACTGCAGCCCAGGCAACAGAGCAAGATCCTATATCTTAAAGACCCAAGAAGCAGCCAGGTCCAGGGACTTATGCCTGTAATCCTAGCACTTTGGGAGACCAAGGCAGGCAGATCACCTGGGGTCAGGAGTTCGAGACCAACCTGGGCAACATGGCAGAAGCCCGTCTCTACTAAAAATACAAAAATCAGCTAGGCGCGGTGGCACATGCCTATAATCCCAGCTACTTGGGACGCTAAGGCAGGAGAATCCCTTGAACCTAGGAGGCGGAGGTTGCAGTGAACTGAGATCACACCACTGCACTCCAGCCTTGTTGACAGAGAAAGAAAGACTCTGTCTTAAAAAAAAAAAAACAAAAAACCTGAGAAGCCAGAAGTTCAGAGGCTCAACTTACTCATGGCAAATATTTTCCCTTGGAGGATCCTTGCTTTCCCCAGTTTCCCCTAAAAAAACAAAACAAAAAATAAATAAATAGACCCACGTGCATATTAGAACATTTATTATACATCCTTATCTGTAGACCCACCCATAGTTAATTTACATGGTTTCACTTAAGCAATTTTCTCTCTTAAAGGATTTGTTTCCATCTTAATGCTGAAAACATCAGGAGATTGCAGGATGCCCCAGCTAAATCCCATGATTGTAAACCAAAAGCCAGCTTGCCTCACACCCTAACTCAGAGGGGTCACAGAATCGGCCCTCAACTTCTCCACAAAACTTCTTCCTCAGGGAAGGAATAAACGTTCAGATTCTGAAGAATCAACAAAGTTCCGGACCCAATTATGAGAATCTAAAACGATACAGGAGCTTGTTTGGGGAATTATGTTTGTGTAAATTTCATTATAAACATATCATTTGAAGAAATAACTTCTTAATTTAAACTTCCAAAATTGCAAATTCAGAAGATTTTGTGATTTACTAAGAAGAGTACAAAATAAAAACAGCCTCTCTATATATGCTAGGCTGCCTCAGAGCCAGGGAAAAGGCAAAATCATTTGCGCAAGGACATTTTTAAGAGCTTGTCATTCATGGAGCACTGTCCCAAGCCTGGTGTAAGTTGGCAGGAAATAGCAAACAATACCCTTGCCTTCAAGCAGTTTCTATTCTTTTGAAGGTCAGATGCAACTAAATGCCATGGTGAAAGAGCACGTTCTGGAAGATCAAATAAATATAAATTAACACAGGACAAACTCAGTAATGTGTAATAAAAGCTCAAGGTTAAGGATAATTTTCTGGAGAAAGTTGTCTTTTTTTGGAGTTAGAGGCTCGCTCTGTCGCCCAGGCTGGAGTGCATTGGTGTGATCTCAGCTCACTGCAACCTTTGCCTCCCAGGTTCAAGCAATTCTCTTGCCGCAGCCTCCCAAGTAGCTGGGATTACAGGCACGTGCCACCACACCCATCTAATTTTTGTATTTTTAGGAGAGATGGGGTTTCACCATGTTGGCCAAGCTGGTCTCGAACTCCTGATCTCAAGCGATCCACCGCCTCGGCCTTCCAAAGTGCTGGGATTACAGGCATGAGCCACCGTGCCTGGTGAGACAGTTGTCTTTTAAAAAAAAAAAAAAAAATTGAGTCTGACTCTGAAGAAACATGTTAGCAGAGAGGTACTCAAAAGTTGTTCTCAGTGAAGAAGACATGTCCATTTCTTGCCCAATTGTGTGGTTTTCATATTCATGGAGAAATATTTTAACTTGTCTGCTTGTATCCAATCAGTTTGCTCTCTGAGACCCGAAGTTCCTTTCTCCCACTTAACAAGCCAAAAGTGCCAGGTATTTCAGCCCATCTGACAATTTTCCTTCCCCCTTTGGAGCCAGGCTGATGATATTAAATGTCGCAGGCACATCTTGACAGTGTCCACTATCTTCATACCAGTCACACCTCAGTGATTTTACTGTGAAGAGACACAAGCTCCCACACTCTGTTCCCCAGGGAGGGGCTCAAACCCGGCCAGGTCCTTGTCCTCAGATGCCTGCCTGTGCCCAAGACTTCCAGGAACCTGGAGCTCAGCGTACTCCTAATTTGTTGCAGGTTTTTACCCTTAAGCAAGAGCCCAAGCCTTTAGGTGGCCAAAGGGCTACAGAGCAGCCGATTCTGACTCTAAAGAACCTTAGAAGCGTTCCTAGGTTACATGATGGAGTTTTGAAATCTTGACTCAAGGGGAAAATAAATCAGTGTGAATAGATTTTTCTCAAAGTAGATTGGCACAAAAGGGATTCTAATGGTTTAATTATGAAACTTCCATTTAACTTTTTCACAGCCTTATTTTGTTGTTTGGCTCTATCTGATTTTCTCAATTAATCCTGAAAATGTTACTGACTTAGGGAGAAAAGGGCTGAAATTATTTCCACCTGCTTCCTTCTACATTTTGAGAACAAAAGATTTTTAATTTACGTGTGTGTGACTGCACAAGCCATTAGCTTGCTTTGTGATATGAGCATTGTTTCAACCATTGCCTTAAGATGTTTTGGGGCTGTCTATGCCCAGCACCTCGGGGGGATCTGGGCTGAAGGAATTCTAACCGACTGTTGGAACACCCTGATCTGAGGTGCACTCTATTGGAGCAAGACTCTCTGGCTTTCCCAGAAGCTGTATTATATGTAAGGATAACAATTTGGAGGTGGAAAGGGAGACCTGTTCGAAGATTCCCCCAAGGGAAGAGATGTCTAAGGAAGGCCACCACATAGGGTCACAGTCTGTGCATCATATAAAAGGGGCCGGCAGAGGGGGTGATAAATGCTCTGACAGGGGGCTGGATCTCCTAGCAGGAAGGAACTCCTTTTTCTTAGTAGAAAGAAAGTCTGCCTAGTCTTTATAATCTAACCTGTGGAAATGGAATACAGACGTGCCGTGTGAGCACTGTACAGAGATACCCAGATAGGGCACAGCTAGGGGCTAAAATCCCACTCATTTTGCCAAGCCATGGGCCCTGGCACAAGGCTGCGTCTCCTAGAAAGAAGGAACTTGTTCCTTAGAAGCCATGAGTCCAGGGTGCCACTGCCACTGGGTCCAGTGCCTTTTTCTAATTCACCCGCCCAGAGGGACCCCTTTCTCCAGTTCACCTAAAGGCGTGCTGATCTGGCTGCAGCTCTGGAACTACCCTACCCATTTTAGAGCATTTACACTTGTAATGGCATTTAAAACTTGAATATCCACATAAAGCATTACAATTTAGATAAAAACATGGATTCTTCCTGCAGATCCGTGGCTGTGCTAACAGAGTGCATGAGGAACAAGATACTGGCCAAATTCTTCAGGGAACGTCAGGAAACTCTGAAGCACTCGCTGCCTCTGGGGTCCTATCTCTTGAAACCAGTGCAGCGGATTCTCAAGTATCATCTCCTTCTGCATGTAAGTTTCTGCCTGGCGTGAGCACTTTCCAGGGGATGGGAGTTTTGTGTGTATATATTAAGTTTGGTGGAAAATACCAGAAAATGCTGTGGACATATGGAAACATTTCCCACACTCATATTTCACAACTGACTAATCTGCTTTGAGGATTTGGAGATATTTATATTCTAGGCCCGTAGCCCCATTGACAACAGCCAAGAGAAGAGATTAATCTTAGCTCTGATTCTGATGGGGCTTAGGAGTGCCTCGCCCTGTGCACTGACAGTTTCAGGCAGGGAGCTATCATGCAAATGGAAAATAGATTTTGTAATGTTTCCATCAGCCCCGATTCAGTAGGCAATTGGAAAGGAAAGCTATTTGTCATAGATTGGCTTTTGTATGGAGAGCAAGGAGAAGGGGCTAAAAAGGGAGAGAACAGATGAGCAGAGTCATAAGTGACCTCCACGCTGGGCTTAGCGTCACTTCAGGTGTCTCTCCTCTTATATTATTTTCCACTACTTTTACAAAAGTCAAGAAGGCTTTAGAAACAAAGATAATCATATCTCTTAAATTGTTTTTCCTTTTCTTTTTTTTTTTTTTTTTTTTTTTTTTTTTTTTTTCTTGAGACAGGGTCTGGCTCTGTTGCCCAGGCTGGCATGCAGTGGTGTAATCACAGATCACTACAACTTCCGCCTCCTGGGCTCAAGCAGTCCTCCTACCTCAGCACCCTGAGTAGCTGGGACACCAGGTGTGCACCACCATGCCCGGCTAATTTTTTTGTATTTTTGGTAGAGATAGAATGTCACCATGTTGCCCAGCCTGGTCTCAAACTCCTGAGCTCAAGCAATCCTCCTGCCTCAGTCTCCCAAAGTGCTGGGATTACAGACGTGAGCCACCACGCCTGGCCTCAAATTCTTATTTCTTACCCTCCAAAACAGTTGATGCGAATGAAAAAAAAAAAAAAAAAAAACCTATGATAGTAGGTAATTTTCATTCTGTAAGTAGGGCTTGCTTGCTTTTGTAGCAGGAGACAGACAGTACAGTGGAGTGGTTAGGAACAGGGCTCTGGGAAAGACTGCCTGGGTCTAAATCTTATCAATTGCCCACATTCACTGTGACTCACAGGCATTTGATAAAAATAAGCTGTTGTTTTTATTATTTTTATGATACATTAAAATCCCCTTTTTAAAGGAATTTTAATTCAGAGTTCCTCTCCACATCAACAGGCCTACAGTTTACAGGTATCTCTTTTTAAGTGATTCCAAGTTTCTAACTTGGATAATTATTCCAGATTTGTTTGGTTCATATATATTTAAAATTTCAAGAACTTTGTCCATCTTTACTAGCAATTTCTTAACTTCATCTGTTTGCCTGGGTGGCTTATCTTTGGAGAATCTTATGTTCCCTGAAGTCACATTGGGGATATTATTTTAATTTTTAAATTGATCCTTATGACCTCTTAGATTTAGTGGGATTTATTTGCGAAATCAGTGTCCAAATAACTCTTAAATAAGATTTGTCTCAGGACACATCTCTGCTGAATTCTGTTAATATAACGTCTAAGACGCGTGTGTCCCAAAAATCTCTAATGTGGTCTTCTAGACAGTGAGATGGCCGTTAATCGAAAGGAAAGTTTAAGATCTCAGTTAAGCGTGTGAGACAACGAGTCAAGATCCTTACAAAAAGTTAATTAACAGGAAAAACAGCCTTTGTCCTGCATATTAAGGGCTGGCAATGAAGAAAAAAAAGTGGTTAGATTAATCCAAAACTGACTTCTGGTTGCTTTTGAAGTGTTTTCTGTTTTCATAGATGATTAGAGGGCTCCCTCTATGTCATTCACATCATTTCTTTCTTTTTGTTTTTGTTTTTTTTTTTTTTTTTTTGAGATGGAGTTTCTCTCTTTTGCCAGATTAGAGTGCAGTGGCACAATCACAGCTCACTGCAACCTCTGCCTCCCAGGTTCAAGCGATTCTCCTGCCTCAGCTTCCCGAATAGCTGGGACTACAGGTGCGCACCACCACGCCCAGCTAATTTTTTGTATTTTTAGTAGAGATGGGGTTTCACCATATTGGCCAGGATGGTCTCGATCTCTTGACCTCATGATCTGCCTGCCTCGGCCTCTCAAAGTGCTGGGATTACAGAAGTGAGCCACCGCGCCCGGCCCATTCACATCATTTCAAAGTTATGTAGCCATCCATGAAAATCCCCACAGAAATATCCTCTGTACCTCACAGTCTGTTTACTGATGAGCACAATTGTCTCTCAGGCTAAAAGAAGAAATCATTATGTTTTTAAATTTGCCATTTAGGACCTTGTTAACAGCTGAGTCCAAGCATGGAAAGAAAATGTAAATTCTTATACAGTTTCTAGCTAGATGAAAAAGTTGAGTATTCAGTAAAAGTAAACAAAGATCTACATCGTTACTATAAAATAATGGGACTAATCTTCAAGTTGTACTATAACATTTAACCTCTACCTGTTAGCTGATTGTGTATGATAAATGTAACAAGAACGATCTAATTGATTAGTGTTTTCTTACTGTTTTAGGCACTAATATAGGATTACTGTTATTGTTGTTTTTAAGAAGGCAATAGTTTCAGTTTAATAAGCACTTATTTGCCACCCAGCTCTCTGCTGGGCACTGAGGAGAGATAAAGAATCAAAGGAACTCTATACAATAGTCTCTATCTTTAGACTGTTGAGGATCAAGGGACAAGTGTCTTATGTGCTCAAAAGAATTAGAACAAAGATCCTGTCCCTCTCTCATGTTCCTGGGATTGTGGGCCTCCAGTGGTAAGATGATTGCTAATGTAACATACTTCTGACCATCAGAGAATTGAGTGCTGAAACCATGAGATCCTTCTCAACACTCTGAAGGATTGTCTTTAGTCCACTTCATTTGGCCTTTAAAACCTTGTCTATAGGAAAATGTGCTAAAATGCCTACTTGCTATAGAGATCGTTTTGTAAAGATAGTTTTCACTATATTTTTGAGTCTGTTAAATATTAAGGTCCTGTGTGAAACATTTGCTTCCTAAATAAATAAGGGAAAAAATAAGTATGCGTTTTATCTTATAAGAGTGAGAACTATATTACTGAGAACTGTTTAACATTGGCCACCAGGAAGCTCAGAACTCTACAGCTATGAGATCAATTCCCACATCTGTTGTAATAACTGTAATATCACTGTGATACTCAGTGGGCTACATGCATGTTGTATTTTATCCTGTTTATCCTGGAATTCTATTCTACTTTTATCTTTCTTATCCTTTTTTTTTTTTCTCCTTACCATTTTGTTGCAGATATTTCCAGCCTCAAAATCTTAAAGAATGATGGTAGTCTGTAAATATTTTATCAATTAATTAATTCTTTATTTATTTTAAGGCAGTCTTACTCTGTCACCCAGGCTGGAGTGCAGTGGCCCAATCTTGGCTCACTGCAACCTCTGTCTCCCAGGTTCAAGTGATTCTTCTGCTTCAGCCTCCCAAGTAGCTGGAACTACAGGCATGCGCCACCATGCCCAGCTTATTTTTGTATTTTTAGGAGAGACAGGGTTTCACCATGTTGGCCAGGCTGGTCTCGAACTCCAGACCTCAGGTGATCCACCCATCTCGGCCTCCCGAAGTGCTGGGATTATAGGCGTGAGCCACCACACCCAGCTGGTAGTGTGTAAATAAATAAGTAAAAATAAAATATAAGGAACTAATCATAGAGGTGGCATTTGTTTCACTGGCTGTATGAAAAAAATGGGAAAAAAATTGTTCTTTTTTGTTTAAGGAAATAGAAAATCACCTTGATAAGGACACAGAAGGCTATGATGTGGTGCTTGATGCTATAGACACAATGCAGCGAGTCGCCTGGCACATCAATGACATGAAGCGGAAACATGAGCACGCGGTCCGGTTACAGGTGAGCCTGCGAGGTGTCGGTGCCCAGCAGGGTTGCAGGTGTACTGACTGACTGTTTTCCCAATAAAATATTAAGACTGCGCAAGTACTGCACTACACTCACGGTCTTCAGTGTAGTTCTCCCTGAAAAAAGTTCAGGACATCAGTAATACTGACCATTGTCTAGTATGGCTATTTAAGAGAAAGTGACATTATAACTTTCTTTTTTTTTTTTTTTTTTTCTGAGATGGAGTTTCGCTCTTGTTGCCCAGACTGGAGTGCAATGGCACAATCTCAGCTCACCACAACCTCTGCCTCCAGCGTTCAAGCAATTACTCTGCCCCAGCCTCCTGAGTAGCTGAGATTACAGGCATGCCTGGCTTATTTTGTATTTTTAGTAGAGACGGGGTTTCTCCATGTTGGTCAGGCTGGTCTCGAACTCCTGACCTCAGGTGATCCACCCGCCTCAGCCTCCCAAAGTGCTGGGATTACAGGCATGAGCCACCAATTTTGTATTTTTAGTAGAGACGGAGTTTCTCCATGTTGGACAGGCTGGTCTCGAACGCCCGACCTCCGTTGATATGCCCACCTCAGCCTCCCAAAGTGCTGGGATTGCAGGCGTGAGCCACCACACCCAGCCAAAATTATAACTTTTAAGCTAATTGTTTGCTTATAGCCCCTTTGATGATCTAAGTTAAAATTTTGAGTCTCCTACTTCTATTAATTGCAAATTTAGTAATTCTTGTTTAAAGCAACTTTCCCTAAACTATATAAACACTTGTTAAGCCTTTATTCCTCTGCCACCAGTTCCTGCAAAATCATGAGGTGGTGCGTGGGTGGTCATAGGCAGGGGAGGCAGAGGAGGGGGAGCCAAGGCTGAACCAGCTCCTTTACCGTCACTTGGGACGTGACCCTCCAGCGTGTCATTTTAGTTTCCTTTTTTTGTTGTTTTTGGAGACGAAGTTTCACTCCTGTTGCCCAGGCTGGAATGCAGTGGCACAATCTCAGCTCGGTGCAACCTTCGGCTCCCGGGTTCAAGCGATCCTCCTGCCTCAGCCTCCTTAGTAGTTGGGATTACAGGGGCATACCACCACGCCCGGCTAATTTTCTGTTTTTAGTAAAGATGGGGTTTCACCAGGTTGACCAGGCTTATCTTGAACTCCTAACCTCTGATGATCCACCTGCCTCAGCCTCCCAAAGTGCTGGGATTACAGGCATGAGCCACCACGCCCTACAGTTTCCTCATTTTTAAAATAAGACAGAGAAGTTTGCTAAAGGCCTATCCAGCACAAACATTTTGAGCCCTAAATCTTAAGGAACTTTTGACAGATGTTGGGCCAATGATCATGCCCTGGGGACTTCAATAGATGCACTATGAAAAACAAAACAAGAGGCTATGGGCCCAGAGGCCAGTTCCAGGCTCCTGGCTATCCCTAGAGTGAGAGAGAAAAGCCCAAAGTGACTCCACGCTATACAGAGTGGCCTTGCCTAACTCGAGAAAAAGGATACCTTATTTGGCTCATAAGTCAGAACAAACTCTGTAGGCTTCAGGTATAAGCAGCCAGAGTGTGGTGTGATGTCATTTGACTATCAAAACTCAGAGGAAGATGACATTCTAATCTTCCAGGCTGCTTTTTTTTTTTTTTTTTTTGGCAACGGCAACAAAAGTTTAATGCTTTATCATACAAGTGTTTTGCAGACATAATATCAGAATCCATTGAATACAGTCATCCCCCTGATCCACACTTTCACTTCCGGCAGTTTCATTTGCCTGTGGTCAACCAAGGTTAGAACATTTTAAATGAGGAGTGATGCTCACACCTGTAAGCCCTGCACTTTGGGAGGCCGAGGCAGGTGGATTTCTTGATGTCAGGAGTTCAAGTCCAGCCGGGCAACATGGTGAAACCCTGTCTCTACTAAAAATATAAAAGATTAGCTGGGCTTGGTGGCACATGCCTATAATCCCAGCTACTTGGGAGGCTGAGGCGGGAGAATTGCTTGAACCCAGGAGGTGGAGGTTGCAGTGAGCTGAGATCATGCCATTGCACTGCAGCCTGAGTGACAGAGCAAGACTCTGTCTCAAAAAAAAAAAAAAGAAAAAAGAAAACTACAAAAAATTAGCCAGGCATGGTGGCACACACCTGTAACCCCAGCTACTTGGGAGGCTCGCTGGAACCCGGGACACAGGGTTGCAGTGAGCTGAGATCACATCACTGCACTCTAGCCTGGGAAACAGGGCAAGACTTCATCTCAAAAAAAAAAAAAATTTTTACATGGAAAATTCTGGAAATAAACAATCTGTAAATTTTAAATTCTGTACCATTTTGAGTAGCGTGATGGAATCTCACACTGCCCTTCTCCCTCCCACCTAGGACATGAATCACCCCTTTGTCCAATCACACTGCCTACGGCCACTCACCTGTTAGTCACTCAGTAGCTGGCTTGGTTATCAGATCGACTGTCTTGTTTTGCAATGCTTGTGTTCAAGTCAAACTTATTCTGCTTCATAATGCCCCCAAACGGAGCAGTGATGCTGACATATTGTTATAATTATTCTAATTTATTATCAGTTATTGTTGTTAATATCTTATGCCTAATTTATAAATTAAACTTTATCATAGGTATGTATTTGTAGGGAAAACATAGTGTATTTAGGGGTCGATACTATCCCCAGTTCCGAGAATCCATTGGGGGTCTTGGAACATATCCCCTGCAGATAAGGGGGACTACAGTATTCAGAAATGTCTAAATGGCTGGTTTTTCATACTCTGTGTAGTTGCTTGACATTCTGAAGTCATTACTGAATCAGACTCTGGCTCAAATTAATACTCCATTTCTGTTCATTCTGTTTTCAACCAGTAAAGTTTTTGTTGTCTTGTGAGTTCCTTAATTAAATGGTGCTTGTGACTATTTTCATTTTTCAAAATAATAAAATCAACTTCCTTTAAAAACACTGATATTGATATACAATAAATTCCACAGAAAAGTCAAAGTCATGTTATTAGTTTATATTTATCAATTTCCATTAAAAGCACTAAAACAGGGAGTGGGGCAAGTGGGGGTGGTTAATGAATACAAAACTTTACTTAGAGACAATAAGATCTAGGCCAGATGCGGTGGCTGACACCTGTAATCCCAGCAGTTTAGGAGGCCAAGGCAGGCAGATCACCCAAGGTTGGGAGTTTGAGACCAGCCTGGCCAACATAGTGAAACCCCATATCTTCTAAAAATACCAAAATTAGCCAGGCATGGTAGTGGGTGCCTGTAATCCCAGCTACTTGAGAGGCTGAGGCAGGAGAATCACTTGAACCCAAGAGGCAGAGGTTGCAGTGAGCCAAGATTGCGCCACTGCACTCCAGCCTGGACAACAGAGCGAGACTTTGTCTCCAAAAAAAAAAAAAAAAAAATGTTGAATAAGATCTAGTATTTGATAGTTCAACAGGGGTATTATAGTCAACAATAACTTATAAAATAACTGAAAGTGTAATTGGAATGTTCATAACACAAAGAAATGATAAATGCTGGAGGTGATGGAGGCCCATTTACCCTGATGTGTTTATTATGCATTGTATGCCTGTCAAAATATCTTGTGTACCCCATAAATATATACACCTACCGTGAACCCATAAAATTTTTAAATTTTAACCAAAAAAATACTGAAACATAAGTTAGGGGCAAAGAAAAGTTCCTTTCCTTTCCCTGAGTAGGTAAATTTAAACTCAAGAAATTTCTGAGAAAATGACGTGGATGATTTATATAGGCTTTAGTTTTGAATTACTTATGTGTAGTATGAACTTTGGTATCTCGAAGAAAGTCTTCAAGTCAACAACTCTGAAGGGTTTTTTTCCCCAGAGAAGAGGGAATGAGAAAAATCAAGGGAAGGGGTTGGGTGCAGTGGCTCACGTCTGTAATCCTAGCACTTTCAGAGGTCCAGGTGGGCAGATCACTTGAGGTCAGGAGTTGAAGACCAGCCTGGCCAACATGGCAAAACCCCATCTCTACTAAAAATATTAAAAAATTTAGCCAGGCATGGTGATGGGCACCTGTAATCCCAGCTACTTAGGAGGCTGAGGCAGGAGAATCGCTTGAACCGGCGAGGTGGAGGTTGCAGTGAGCCCTGATTGCGCCGCTTCCTTCCAGCCTGGGTGACAGAGTGAGACTTCGTCTCAAGGAAACAAAACAAAACAAAGAAAATCAAGTGAAGGAGGCCTATCTGAGAGGGTCCCATACTGGTGGCCCTGGACCTGGCTTTTGAAAGATGTAAGGGCTGCTGTGAGCCACAGCATGGCATGATGAAGGAATGGAAATAAGTAAGTAGCAGCTCATCAACTAACAGCCTGATTCACTTCTGTTAGCCCTTAAGTGACACCACCTGTAAATGCAGATCCATGTCATAGACCATCAGATACCAGGTAGATCGTTAGACCCCGTCGGGGACGATTTGTTACCATTCTTGAGGCTCAACAGCTGGGCCATCAAGCCCTTGGTGCCTGGCTTCTGCCTCCTGTTAAATGCCATGGCCCATTCCCTTTCTCAGGAGATACAGAGTTTGCTCACTAACTGGAAGGGGCCAGACCTGACCAGCTATGGGGAACTGGTGCTTGAGGGAACCTTCCGCATCCAGCGAGCCAAGAATGAGCGGACACTCTTCCTCTTCGACAAGCTGCTGCTCATCACGAAGAAGAGAGACGACACGTTTACATACAAAGCTCACATCCTGGTAGGTCTGCACGCTGGCCACGAGCAGGGACTCAGATCCCCAGTTCCATTCCCTCCTGAGTGTGCCTCACCCTCTCTACTGTCTCTGCTCTAGTGTGGCAACCTCATGCTCGTGGAGGTGATTCCGAAGGAGCCGCTCAGCTTCAGCGTCTTCCACTACAAGAATCCCAAGCTGCAGCACACAGTCCAGGTAGCGGCCAGGCCCTGGCCTCTCCGCAAGGCCCCTTTGTGTAATGATGAGTGCTGTGTACCAGGCAGCTTTTTGAGAGGGTTCTGGCCACATGGTCATTTCCCATCTCATCAGAGGGTCCTGTGGGTGGTGGTATCAAGTTGTCTGACTGTCTACATCTCGTCTTGGCAGGCCAAATCCCAGCAAGACAAACGCCTCTGGGTTCTGCACCTAAAGAGACTGATTCTGGAGAATCATGCAGCCAAGATTCCAGCTAAGGTAGGACACTGAATAATGCACAGTGAAACAGGAGAGAAATAGGAGAGTCATTTGAACCTGGGTGGTGGAGGTTACTGTGAGCCGAGATCGCGTCATTGCACTCTAGACTGGGTGACAGAATGAGACTGTCTCAAAAAAATACAAAGAGACTGGGTCAAAAAAAAAAAAAAATGTTTAGAATTAGATTCTGGGAGTGACAACTATTAATCAGATCATCTAATTACTAATGAAGTCCCAGCAAGGCATCCTGATAGGATAAATGTTCAATTTCAAAATAAAAAGGTTGGCATGGTGGCTCATGCCTGTAATCCCAGCACTTTGGGAGGCTAAGGCAGGCGGAACACTTTAGCCTAGGAGTTCGAGACCAGCCTGGACAACAAAGTGAGACACCCGTCTCTACATAAAATATAAAAGTTCACCCCCAGCATGATGGCACGCACCTGTAGTCCCAGCTACTCTGGGAGGCTGAGGTGGGAGGATCACCTGGGTCCAGGAGGTGGAGGTTGCAGTGAGTTGAGATTGCATCACTGTACTCCAGCCTGGGTGACACAGCAAGACTGTCTCAAAAAAAAAAAAAAGAAAGAAAATTGAGAGGTAGGAAATGTAGGAACTATGTCTCAGCTAAACCAGCCTTTAACATTGAAAAGATTCACATGGGGCCAGGCATGGTGGCTCACGCCTGTAATCCTAGCACTTTGGGAGACTAAGGTGGGCAGATCACCTGAGGTCAGGAGTTCAAGACCAGCCTGGGCAACATGGTGAATCCCCATCTCTACTAAAAATACAAAAACTAGCTGGGTGTGGTAGCACATGCCTGTAGTCCCAGCTACTCAAGAGGCTGAGGCAGGAGAATCACTTGAACCTAGGAGGCGGAGGTTGCAATGAGCTGAGATCTTGCCATTGCACTCCAGCCTGAGTGACATAGCAAGATCCCATCTCAAGGAAAAAAAAAAAAAAGATTCACATGAGTCGCGGGCTCTGTGGAGTGGTGGTATTTTTCCTTTTGGGGCTTAGAAGAGGATGCCACGAACCATCTGCCAACCATGAAGACGTAACAGATGCTGTGGAAGAATAGAGTGTTCAGTTAAGTGGAGAGAGGAAGGAAAACATCTTTTACCTCGGTCTTAAAGGATGAGTTTTTTTTTTTTTTTTTTTTTTTTAGATAGGATCTTACTCTGTGGCCCAGGCTGGAGCGCAGTGGTGCAAACATGGCTCACTGCCGCCTTGACCTCCTGGGCTCAAGAGATCCCACCACCTCAGCCTCCCAGAGTAGCTGGGACCACAGGCGTGTGCCACCACACCAAGCTAATTTTTGTATTTTTGGTAAAGAAAGGTGTGGGCTCATCATCTTGCCCAGGCTGGTTTCAAACTTCTGGGTTCAAGTGATCTGCCTGTCTCAGCCTTTCCAAAGTGTTGGGATGACAGGCATGAGCCACTGTTCCCAGTCTTAGTAATATTTTTATAAGTGGGAAAAAAGGAATTAAGGAAACCAGACCTAGAGACCTGCATTAAAAAAAAAAAAAGAATGAATGCACTGTGTTCAGGGTGCACAGATGGTGCCGGGATGGGAGGACTGAGTTCTCAGGGGCTGAGGCAGGGGCTGGGGCAGGGAGGGGAAGGGCAGGAGCCCCTGGAGGGCTGTGGGCATGCACTCTGAGGAGTCTGGACACATTCGCACTGGGAAATTACTGCAGGCTTTGGAGGAAGGGGAGATGGCATGGTCGGTCCTGTGTTCTGAGAGTGTAACTTTGGGGACAGGGTGACAAATAAGTGGCAGGAGTGAGGTTGGAGGCTGGAGAAGATGGTAACCCACCACCATGGCCTAGAAAGGAGCTGAGCAGTGCTGCCGTGGAACCACAGCGACAGAGGGGACAAATGCAGAACGTGCCACTGAGGCAGAGGGCAGGATTTTGCCCACTGAGAGTCAAGGCTGAGTCGGGTTGAAGGAGAGCATGGTACTGTGGGTTCTGAGACAGACAGAAAGGGAGAGGAACCCGTGAGATGGGAGTGAGAGAGAGGAGCCCTCTGCTGTCACTGGCACCCGTGCTGCTGGGCAAGGTCAGTCACAGGTGGAAATTCAGGTCTTGGAACCTAAGGATCAGGAGACATTTTGCTAGAGGCAGTAATTGAAGCCCTAGGTTTAAAAAGGTTTAAAAGGATGGCCCAAAAAAATATGCAAAGGAAAGACAAACCCTTGGGAATCCTAACATCTAAGTTATCCGCAAGCAGGTGGGGGGATTTGGAGAACAGCCAAAGAAAGATGGAAAGAGTAGCAGAGGAGGCAGGGAGGACGCCTGAGGAGGAGGCGCTGCGCTAACAGGAAAAAGCACATCTCAGAGATGGCGGGGAGACACAGTCTCAAAGGCTGCTGAGGTCAAGGAGATTTAAACAGAAAAGCAAATTTTAGATTTGGCAACTAAGAGAAAAGGGAAAGGTCACAGTGGGTTGAAGAAAAAGGGGGATTAAGAAGAAACAGAATGCGTATAGACTTTTTTATATGTAAAGTTCACAAAAGGAAAAAAAAATGATAGTTTGGAGAGAGAGGCAAGAGCAAAGCAAGACTCCTTGCCTGGGTCGAATGCTGAGTCCAAGAGCGGATGGCACGGCAGGAGAAGTGAGATGGGAGAGGAGACAGTGGCTCACTTCCTGTTGGAAGGGAGCCTGGGGAGGTGGGGAGAGGATGGGACACAGAGGAATAGGGGCTTATCTTGGAAAGGGCCGGAAGCATCTCTCTTGAGCCAAGGGAGAAAAAGATGAAAGACAGAGGAGCTTTGAGGTAGACTTGGGGGAAGACAAAGCATTTGATTTCACTCATGCAGGTGATAAAGTCATCTGCTGGGTGAATGAAGCAGAGATCAGGGGTGTCTGAGGGAAAGTGGAAGGGATCAGAAGAACACTTGCTAAAGAAAATGGACCAGGCCTGGCGCGGTGACTGACACCTGTAATCCCAGCACTTTGGGAGGCTGAGGCGGACAGATCACGAGGTCAGGAGATCAAGACCATCCTGGCCAACACGGTGAAACCCCATCTATACTAAAAATACAAAACATTAGCCGGGCGTCATGGCGGGCGCCTGTAGTCCCAGCTACTCAGGAGGCTGAGGCAGGAGAATGGCGTGAACCCAGGTGGCGGAGCTTGCAGTGAGCCAAGATCGCGCCACTGCACTCCAGCCTCGGTGACAGAGTGAGACTCCGTCTCAAGAAAAAAAGAAAGAAAGAAAATGGACCAGTCACTAGAGATGACTAGAATGATCTGTGGAAGGCATCAAAGACCCAACTGAAGCTGGCCCCCATGAATCAGTGTGATGACGTCATTTCAAAATCTGCTCAGCAACTTGGAAACTACTGGTGCGTGTGGGTTCCTCCAGGTTGGGAACCGGCAGAGCTGGTAGGGGAAGGTTCCCAGGGCGGGGGTGGGGAGGGTGCCAGTGAGCACGAAGTTGCAGTAATTGGGCATGACATCAGGCTGAGTGGAGAGGAAAACCAGCTGGCAACAGAAGCATGGGGTGAGGGACTGCAGTATTGTCATAAAGCCTGGTTCAGCAGGACTTAATGTTGGAGAGAAGGAAATACACCAATCTGTGGTTGAAGAAGGGACTTTTGGAGTCCTGCCTTAGAGGTGGGGCGGTTTTGAGTATGATCAGGTTCTGGAGGTGGCTCTGATTCTGTGTTGCTGCTCTGGAGTGGAGGAAAGGTCATTAGAGATAAAGTGGTCAAGGAACTAGAGGGAGGGTGGTGGGTGGATTATTCACATGGATGGTGAAATGGTCCAAGCTGAGGCTGGGAGGAGTGAGGTGGAGCAGACAATGGGATGATGATTATGAAAATTGAACTGGGTGGAAAATAAGAAGGGCTGAGATTTCTGAGAAAGGGGACAGTCTGTTTTGTTCTCTGTGTATTTTGACAAGCATCTGAAGCTTGTTCTCAGGACTGCCAGCAATGATTTGGTCCTCAGGAAATGAATGTGCATAGGTGTGGACTGGGACCTAAGCATGAGTTTTCGATTCATCAGGGTGTTATGAGATGAAAGGGAGCTCATGCAGAGAGGGGCTGCATTTTCTTTATGATTAGTCATTTTGTTGCTGGCCTGCTGCCTTAGAACGCCCTTCTGAGCAATGGCAGAGCGTCTTTGATGGGCCCCACCTATTGTTTACCTGTCTAGTGGGAAAATCAAAATTGCTAACAAGATTCTGAAAGGCAGTTACAAAACGAGACCACCTTACATACCTGTCTTTCTCCACACTAGGTGTGTGTGTCCCAGGAAGTTCCCTTTAAGTACTGAAATGATTGATATAGTCAGTATAACATCATACTTTCTCCCCAGGTTGTCGATCCCTTCTATCTAAAAACATCTTTTCAGTTACAACTTATTGAGCATACACACTGTGCTGAGTACTTATATTCTTATTTCAGCCTCACCAAAATATGTTATGAGGTACTTCTTATTCTTCCCATTCTAGAAAAAATAAAAACAGAGGCGGAGAGACATTAAATAAACTGCCCAAGTTTGTATAACTAGTACATGACCAAGCCTGGATCCAAACCTGGGTCTGTCTGGCTCCAAAGAGCATCCTAACCACATTGTTCCCACTGGCAATAACAACACATTTTTCTCTTTTGTTTTGTTTTGAGACAGGGTCTCACTCTGTCACCCAGGCTGGAGTGCGGTGGCGCGGTCTCCATACAAGAAAAAGCACACTGCAACCTCCGCCTTCTGGGTTCAAGTATTCTTGTGCCTCAGCCACCTAAGTAGCTGGGACTACAGGTGCGCACCACCACACCTGGCTAATTTTTGTATTTTTATAGAGATGAGGTTTCACCATGTTGACCAGGCTGGTCTCAAACTCCTGGCCTCAAGTGATCCACCCGCCTCAGCCTCCCAAAGTGCTGGGATTACAGGCAGAAGCCACCATACCCAGCCTCAAACGCACGTGTTTAATATACTTTATTCACTATAATGTAATCATAATTTTCTATTTAAGCAGGATTATTATTAAAGTGAACTTTCCACATCTTTCCTTGAGATTATTTATTTTCCTAAAGTTTTCAAAATGTATTTCTATTATTTCTATGAAATAAATGCATAGTGGGAAATTTTTAAAATCAAGAAATGTATCACCAGTCTAATAATATCAACACAGCTGTAGGAAACTCATTAGTTACAGCCTCCCAGCTGCCGTCCGTTCTTTTAATTCAATGATGGTCCTTGGCTGACACCTAGTGGAAAACCTGGAAACAGTACTTTAAAAATTAAATGTCAAGACTTAAAAAATACATTCTTGAAGTCAGCTCTACAGATACCAGGGAACTTCTTGGAAATAGCCATATTGCCCATTAGTGTATGTGGTAAATAAATTAAACCCTTCTCCAAATTAATTGAGAATAAAGATGAAGGTATTTTGCATTTTATATATTAGTATAGTTCTGTAATTGCACTTCCCAGAGACTAAGCTAACATTTGTGTTTGTAATTAATTTCAACTCATAATCTCAGACGCTGAATGTACAAGAGAGATAGCTATCAGTGTTACAAAAACTGAAGCATTTGTTTCCTCTAAGGTGACTCAGCCCCACGCTTTTTCACTAAATATGATCACCACTTAGCCGAAATATTTGTACTGTGATATCACAGATGGTAGCAAATTAGAGTAAAATTATTTTAAAAGTTATTTTTAGCGTAGTGTTTTCTAGGTTAAATTATACTACCCTTAAAAAATGAAAATGACTTTAAAGAGGCAAGAAAGGCTACAATCCGCTAGGACAGTGGTCTTCAACCTTTTGGGCACCAGGGATTGGTTTTGTGGAAGACAATTTTCCCACAGACACAGGCAGGGGAAGGCTTTTGGGATGATGAAAGCACATTACGTTTATTGCACACTTTATTTCTATTACTACATGGTAATATATAATGAAATAGTTATACAGCTCACCATAATGTAGAATCCAGTGGGAGCCCTGAGCTTGTTCTCCTGCAACTAGACGGTCCCATCTGGGGGTGATGGGGGACAGCAACACCCCAAGTGTGTTGCTATGTACAGTCTGTTCTAATCTTATTTTGGTGGCTGTCACTGCAGAAAACCCTGCTTTACAAAGATAGGATGTTGGAAATGGAAGCAGGCTTTTGTGCTTTTGTGGCAATCTCAGGATATTCGCCTGGACTTTAGTCCAGAATGTATGGACATTGGAAGTTGTCTCAAAAATACTTTTTTCTTTTTTTTAAGATGCAGTCTCATTCTGTTGCCTAGGCTGGAGTGCAGCGGTGCTGCAACCTCTGCCCACCGGGTTCAAGCAATTCTCCTGCCTCAGCCTCCTGAGTAGCTGGGGTTACAGGCGCACACCACCATGCCCAGCTAATTTTTCGTATTTTTAGTAGAGATGGGGTTTCACCATGTTGATCAGGCTGGTCTTGAAATCCTGACCTCGTGATCTGCCTGCCTCAGCCTCCCAAAGTGCTGAGATCACAGGCATGAGATACCATGCCCGGCCTCGAACATACTTTTAAGGCCACCGGATGCAGCCGTACAATTGAAGTACATCAACTCACTTGCCACGATAAAGCCTGCCACCAGATGCAGCTTAATTGCCCCTTGTCACTCACTGACAGGGTTTTGATATGAATCTGCAAGCAATTGATTTATTATGATCTCTGAGCAGTCAAACCTCTCTGCTAACGTTAATCTACTCCCCAGTGCTAGCATCACTGCCTCAGCTCCACCTCAGATCATCAGGCATTAGATTCTTATAAGGAGTGCTGCAACCTAGATCCCTCGCATGCATAATTCACAGTAGGGTTCACACTCCTATGAGTATCTAATGCTGCCACTGATCTGATAGGAGGCAGAGCTCAGGCTGTAATGCCAGCCTTGAGGAGCCGCTGTAAATCCAGATGCAGCTTCTCTCACTTGCCCACCACTCACCTCCTGCTGTACGGCCCAGTTCCTAACAGGCCATGAACTAGTACCAGTCTATGGCTCGGGGGTTGGGGACCCCTGCCTATGAGGGTGGGTGGGTGGAACTCACCAGTTGAGCTGATCATTGAATCCTAATGACTGTTCTGAAAGAGAGGCTCCATGATCCCACTGTCCAGTTGAGGAAGCACATTCTGGGATGGGAGAGCACCCACCTAGTGAAGTGCCTGAGCTGGGATCACAGACGTTGTCCTTCAGGGCTGTCCCACTCTGGGAGACTCTGGGGCACATAAAAGAGATGAGAGGTGCAGGGAGTTGGGGTAACAGAGAGACTTAACTCATAATAATCACATAGCATTCTGCAGGAGGAAAGACAACGAGAGGAAACTTCCAGCAGCCATTTTGCAATTAACTCAAAGTAGTTACACAGCCCTAGAGTCGTGGTGAGGACTGGTGATAAAGATACCAGGCTCCATGCCTTGAGTTTTTGGGTCAGTAGGTCAGGGTTGGGTGGCAAGCATCTGCATTTTTTTTTTTTTTGCAATGGAGTCTTTTTTTTTTTTTTTTTTTTTTTTGAGACGGAGTCTAGCTCTGTTGCCCAGGCTGGAGTGCAGTGGCCGGATCTCAGCTCACTGCAAGCCCCGCCTCCCGGGTTCACGCCATTCTCCTGCCTCAGCCTCCCGAGTAGCTGGGAGTACAGGCACCCGCCACCTTGCCCGGCTAATTTTTTTTGTATTTTAGTAGAGACGGGGTTTCACCGTGTTAGCCAGGATGGTCTCGATCTCCTGAACTCGTGATCCGCCCGTCTCGGCCTCCCAAAGTGCTGGGATTACAGGCTTGAGCCACCGCGCCCGGCCTGCAATGGAGTCTTGCTCTGTCACCCAAGCTAGAGTGCAGTGGCATAATCTCGGTTCACTGCAACCTCCGCTTCCTGGGTTCAAGCAATTCTGCTGCCTCCACCTCCCAATTAGCTGGGACTACAGGCGCCCGCCACCTTGCCTGGCTAATATTTGTATTTTTAGTAGAGATGGAATTTGACCATATTGGCCAGGCTGGTCTTGAACTCCTGACCTTGTGATTGTGATCTGCCCGCCTTGGCCTCCCAAAGTGCTGGGATTACAGGTGCGAGCTACTGCGCCCAGCCGAGAATCTGCATTTTTAATAAATTGGCCAATGAGTGCTAATGATCAGCCGGGCTTAGGAACCAGCCTCCCTCCGTCCTCTTTCACAGGGTTGGTGGTGCAGTCTTAGCTCTGGTGCCTTGATGGTGTAGCAGCTATTGCCCACATGAGGGCGCTCATCTGCTTGAATTCCCTGAACTGTGTGTAAATGCTTAAAATAAATAGCGAGTTTTTAAACGTTTTTAAAACTCTATTTATTCAGGTGGGATAAGATCTGTGTTGAGATTTGGAGTTTAAAGAAAAACAAAGCAATTGGAATTACAGCCCCACTTTCTCTCTTTCAGGCCAAGCAAGCAATCCTTGAAATGGATGCCATTTGTAAGTTTTATTTCCTTAACACAATTTGAAATTTCATTGTCTATTTGTATCTATCACATTTTCTATCTTAAAGTTCATGAAGATGTCAATTGTTAGAAAATAATATCTTTCTATTCACTCTTTTCACAAATTGGTTGGACAGTATAATCCCTTCTTAGTTCATTGGCTTGTTTCTACATTGGTTCTCCCAGGTTTATCTGAGTCCCTTGATGGCTGGCCACAGTCTGGGTTTCTGCATCAACTAACAATGTCAGTTATGTCTCCAGGGTCAACTCTACCCCCACCCACCCCCAACCTCTACCACCACCAAAAACCAGGGCTTCACAATGCATTTCTCACTTCATCCCTAACAGAATATTGATTATCTGCAAGAATCTCAATCGCTTCATAGTATTGGTTTTCCTGATGCAGCAGAAAATTCTAAAATCACAACCACCCCACATATGTGAGTGTATTTCTAGGCTTACAAAAGCAGAAGAGAAGAAATATTCCAGGTTCTTCCTACTAAATAAGACCTTATTCAACAGCATTTATCACGTCTTTGTTATTTTTCAGATTAAATAGAATTAAAAGAGAAAACAATGGCTTTAAATGCAATCAGGTCTGCTGGACACTTGCACTGAAAACACTTCTACTTTTACTTAACCCTTTCATAATACCTTACTTTGCGGAATCAAGTACAAACGTTGATTCCCTTCCGTCCAGCCTGGCACTTGTTAACTCCCCAGGGGGAAAAGCAGCATCAGCAAAGTGGAAACAGGCGCAGTCCCACCATCGCTGCAGCTGAGGCTCCCATCTCCCATCCAACAGACCTGAGAAATGATGCCTGGAGCACCCCAGCAGAGTGCTAGGCTGTATTCTCTAGACCTCAACATTTCAGCCAGCAGAAATTGCCTTCAGATTTTTTTTATTTATTTATTTTTTATTATTTGTTTTTTGGCCGGGTGTGGTGGCTCAAGCTTGTCATCCCAGCTAACAGACTCCTACAAGTCCCAATGTAAACAAAAAGCCCTGAGATACATATGCAGCACCAATTGTGGGAGAAGGATCATATCCATGTCAGATGAAAAAGAATAAATCCATATAGGCCAGGCATGGTGGCTCACACCTGTAATCCCAGCACTTTGGGAGGCCGAGGCGGGTGGATAACCTGAGGTCAGGTCAGGAGTTCAAGACCAGCCTGGCCAACATGGTGAAACCCCGTCTCTACTAAAAATACAAAACTTAGGCATGGTGGCGGTCACCTGTAGTCTCAGCTTCTCGGGAGGCTGAGGCAGGAGAATCACTTGAACTTGGGAGGTAGAGGTCAGCAGTGAGCCAAGATCATGCCACCGCACTTCAGCATGGGCGACAGAGCAAGACTCCATCTCAAAATAATAATAATAATAAATCCATATAAATCTACGCTAGCCATAACCATTTTCTGAGAAGCCCCCGACAGCGCAGTCCCACTGATGCATGTGGTTATCTTTACAGATCATCCAGGCTTCTGTTACAGTCCTGACGGAGAGATGAAAGCACCGTATGGCTCTAAAGAAGGTTCTGCTCCGTATCGGCTGAGAAGAAAATCTGGTAAATAGGATTTTGTCATAAAAATTTAATACTAATAGGGGACTGGAAATGAAAGTCCCTTTGAGTCTGACGAAAGGGCATGTTCTATCTGGTTTCTCAGCTCACTGCTGGTCTGAATACATTTGCGGCTGCCTTAAGATGGGACTCACAAGCTTTTGATCTAAAACTCTTTTTCTCTGTAATCCCAGCACTTTGGGAGGCCGAGGCAGGTGGATCACCTGAGGTCAGGAGTTCGAAACCAGCCTGGCCAACATGGAGAAACCACATCTCCAGTAAAAATATAAAAATTAGCCAGGCCTGGTGGCGGGCACCTGTAATCCTAGCTACTCAGGAGGCTGAGGCAGGAGAATTACTTGAACCCGGGAGACAGAGGTTGCAGTGAGCCAAGATCGTGCCACTGTACTCCAGCATGGGTGACAGAGTGAGACTCTGTCTAAAAAAAAAAAAAAAAAAAGCCTCTTTTCTACTTAATATTTCCCGTGACTATCAAGCATGCCAGTCAACTAATTTTGCTTCATACGTCTTACCATTGGCATTCAGATACTTAAACTGTATTTGCTGTTGCTAATGAAAAATCACATCCTATGAGTTCCACACACAAAAGATTATCCAAAGCTAAAATTTTAATTCATATTTGCTGCACCAGACTCCATGAAGTATAGTTCAGACAGGTTGGGAGTTTTATTTGAAGCAGTCTTTATTCATTACCCCCTTTCTGCTTTGCTAAGGACTAGGAATGCAAGGATCAATAATCCACGTGACTCCTGCTTGCAGGGAGCTCATGGTGCCAGAGACAAAAAATGCAAATAAGGCTGGGCGCAGTGGCTCACACCTGTAATCACAGCATTTCGGGAGGCTGAGGCGGGAGGATCACCTGAGGTCAGGAGTTTGAGACCTGCCTGGCCAACATGGTGAAACCCCGTCTCTACTAAAATTACAAAAATTAGCAGGGTGTGTTGGCAGGCACCTGTAATCCCAGCTACTCGGGAGGCTGAAGCAGGAGAATCACTTCAACCCAGGAGGCAGAAGTTGCAGTGAGCCGAGATCACGCCACTGCCTAGGTGATAGAGGGAGACTCAGTCTCAAAAAATAAAAATAATAAATAAATAAATACTAGTCCGTGTGATGGAGAAGTGCCAGAGGTTGGTTGGATGGAAGGAAGAGCAGAGAGACAAAAACAGGAGAAATAAGAGAGAAATTAACCCTGTAGGGAAGAGAGAGAAGGCTTCACAGAGCAGAGAACCAGTACCCAAGACAGAATCTGGCAGCAGGGGAGGCAGATGGAACAGGAACAGCATATGCAGAGGCCCTGAGGCTTGAGCCAGCGTACTTTAGGACAGACATCTGTTGCCAGTCGTTCAGCCTGGGGAGAGAGTGGGATGGTGCTGGGGGCTGGAGGAAGAGGTGGGTGAGATGAAATGGAAAGAGATGTGGCTAGAGATACGCAGATGGGGGCCTGATTCTGGAGGCCCAGTATGTCATGCATAGGGTTCGAACTTGATCCTGCAAGCTGTGGAAGGATTTTAAGCAGTGAACTCAGAGAACGATTTCCTTGTCAAGAAATAACTCTGGCTGTGTGCGGAGAATGAAGTGAGCAGGGAGACCAGATAAGAGGCTGTGGTGCTCATCTTGTTGAGAGATGAAGGCTTGGATTAAGAGAGGGGTGACTCAGGGAAAGGATTACAGGGAACCCCCAAGACTGTGATGGAAGAAAATAGGAGAAATGTAGAATAACAGCCTGGTCACTAACCCTGGAGGGTGATGTCAGCGATAACCAAGAGAGGATATGCAGATGAAGGAGCAGATCTAGGGGAGACAGGGGAGCTGGGATGGAGATGTTGAGTTTGCTGAAGCTGACACTTGGGACAGGGTCTGGCATAAGAATATACAATTGATGCCGGGCGCGGTGACTCACGCCTGTAATCCTAAGACTTTGGGAGGCCGAGGCGGGCAGATCACTTGAGGTCAGGAGTTCAAGACAAGCCTGGCCAACATGGTGAAACCCTGTCTCTACTAAAAATACAAAAAATAGCTGGGTGTGGTGGCGCGTGCCTATAATCCCAGCTACTTGGGAGGCTGAGGCTGGAGAATTACTTGAACCCGGGAAGCAGAGGTTGCAGGGAGCTGAGATCACACCATTGCATTCCAGCCTGGGAGAGAAGAGTGAATCTCAGTCTCAAAAAAAAAAAAAAAAGAATGTACAATTGAACGTCATCAGCTTGTAGGTGTTAGTGAAAGCTGAGGAAGCTGCTCTGCTACTGACAGGATTGACAAAGTCAGATTTTGCTTTTCTATTGGGTGACTCCTGATAACACAGCATAACATTTATTCTACCATTTTAGCAGAGTGAATGTCTTGCTCCTATGTATCTCTGAGCAAAGGGGATTTTGTTAAATTTGATACAAAAATTATAGAGCTCTGTTAATCTGTCAGTAGAATCATAATCCTTTTATAAAGAATAAAGACAAAGGTTTGATTTGGTTTTGCAAATGATGCTGGCTTTATTTTGTCTCCCAGAACCTTCCTCACGATCACATAAAGTTTTGAAGACTAGTGGTAAGTAATAAAATATATTTTCTTGTTTCATTCTTCTTGATATTCACTAAATCAAATCACACAAAAATAAATACCAGATAAATTACAGATTGGCAGATTTGATTTGATTACAAAAAGATTAACTTCTATAAATAAAAGTGTCCCATTGTAAAATATATAGTCAAAGCCAGGCACAGTAGCTCACACTTGTAATCCCAGCACTTTGGGAGGCCAAGGTAGGCAGCTCTCTTGAGGCCAGGACTTCGAGGCTAGCCTGGCCAACATGGTGAAACCCCGTCTCTACTAAACATATAAAAATTAGCCAGGCCTACTGGCTCGTGCCTGTAATCACAGCTACTTGGGAGGCTGAGGCAGGAGAATCGCTTGAACCTGGGAAGTAGAGGTTGCAGTGAGCTGAGATCACGCCATTGCACTCCAGCTTGGGCAACAGAGTGAGACTGCGTCACAAAAAATAATAATAATAATAAAATTTAAAATAAAATGTACAGTCAAATGACATAAAATACTTGTAATATATTTGACAGACATAAAAATATTAATATTCCTATTATATAAAGAAACTCCATACATCAAAAAGAAAAGACAGAGGACTCTTTTATTTATTTATTTTTTATTTTTTGAGACAGAGTTTCACTCTTGTTGCCCATTCTGGAGTACAATGGCGCGATCTCAGCTCACCTCAACTTCCACCTCCTGGGTTCAAGTGATTCTCCTGCCTCAGCCTCCCGAGTAGCTGGGATTACAGGCATGTACCACCACGCCTGGCTAATTTTGTATTTTTAGTAGAGATGGGGTTTCTCCATGTTCGTCAGGCTGGTCTCGAACTCCCGACCTCAGGTGATCCACCCGCCTTGGCCTCCCAAACTTCTGAGATTACAGGCGTGAGTCACTGCACCCAGCCCAAAGGACTAAAAAAAAAAAAAAAAAAAAAAATAGAATTGGGCAGTTGTTTCACAAAAACACACAAACTGGCAATAAAATTTTTTAATGGCCATCCACATTCATAATCAGAAAATCCATACATTTAAATGGAATAAATAGAAGGGAAAAAACTATGAGCTTGGCCAAAACATATAGAAAAATAGTCACTCCAAAAGTATTGGTGGGAGTGTAAGTTTTTGCAATGCTTCAGGGGCAAAATTTGGTAATAGTCGTTTGAATTTAAAATGTACATTTGCCCTTAACCCAACAGTTTCACCTGCACAGATGTACTTACCCACATGTAGACGGATTTATCTACAAGTTTGTTGTTTGCAGTATTTGTAATAGGACACTATAAAAATGCCCATGCAGTCGGAAATATACTTAAGGAAATTGTAGAACATCCATACACAAAATGGAATATTCTACAGCTGTCAAAAATAAAGCAGATCTCTACCTATTCACAAGAGTGTCCGCATATATTTAGCAGAATATTCAAAGTTGCATATTGAATCCTTATTTTAAAAGTGAAACAGGCTGGGTGTGGTAGCTCACGCCTGTAATCCCAACACTTTGGGAGGCCGAGGAGGGTGGATCACCTGAGGTCAGGAGTTGGAGAGCAACCTGGCCAACATGGTGAGATCCCATCTCTACGAAAAATACAAAAATTAGCCAGGTGTGGTGGCTTATGCCTGTAATCCCAGCTACTGGGGAGGCTGAGACACAAGAATCACTTGAACCCAGGAGGCAGAAGCTGCAGTGAGCCGAGATTGTGCCACTGCACTCCAGCCTGGACGACAGAGCGAGACTTCATCTCAAAAAATAAAAATAAAAAATAAAAGCAAAACCGTTATTGTGGTGGGGTGGGGGTAGTACAAGAGCTGGAAAAATAAACATTCAGCTGTTAACTGTTGTTTCCTCGGAGGATGGGATCTGTGGAGAGGGAAGGACCTCATATGCTTCTGTGATCATCTTTAAAGAGGAGACACCATAATTAGGCTAGCTCTAAGGGTGTCTTCTGTAAGATGTGGCTATGTAAATCTCTCCCCACAACTCCACTGGCAACACCCCTTTGTTGCAAGAAGGCTGTATCTTTCAGTTAAAACCAATAAAATGTTGCAAAATCAACAGAAGCAGTATCATCTTTACATAATTGTCATGGAATGGGGCATGTGCATTTTTTTTTTCGGGAAACAACACATTTTTGTTCGGAAGCTTATGAAACATCTTGAGCATGAACTAGTTAGTTAATGGCTGTCAGGGATTAATGAAGACACCTAGCGCTCAGATGCATCTAAAGTTGTTTGATGTAGCGTGGGGGTATGCAGCTGGGAGAGCTGACAGGGATTTTCTGAAAATTAGATGTATAGGGCCCAGAAGTCTGTTGGGTTTCAATTACTAGTAATAAGTTTCTAAGTTCTATAAAATATTAGTGCTTACTTATATAGGAGGTACATTTTCATTCTCCAACTTGAAAAAAGAAACCTTCTATTTTTCAGAAACAGCACAAGACATCCAAAAGGTAAGCTCTATCCCATTTCTTACTTGGAAATGTTCGCTTCAGACGCCCTTCATAGGTGTCGCTTCCCCATCTCTCTCAGCCCCAGCCCGTATTGCAAGTGTCAACAGTTATATTACATTTTGGAAATTTGGTATTTTACATTTTGAATTATTTACATTTGATTTAAGCAAAGACTCATCCTTATCAACTTCTTCCCTTCCCCCAGCCCACATCTGAGAACCATGGTGATTATTTATTCATCCTCTGCCCCGCATCACACCTCAGAGGCTGTAACCTTATCTTAGGGTGTAATACCTGCCCGGTGCTCACGTGAGCCGCCTCACCTTGTCCTTTGCCTCCACCGGTGTAAGACCAAGGCCCCTGCCTCCTGGATATAACCCCTCCTGCAAGCGCGAGCCTTCATTCACAAGGGCGAGAGGTCCCCTTCTAAAAATATGGTTCTGCTGCTGACATAAGAGATGATGACATATGATCGAATGAGACCCTGTCATATCAAGTTTTGATTTTTCTTCCCCTGACAAAAGCTTAGGAGAGGGAGAATAAGAATTGTATACTGTATTGAAAGGTATTATATCCAACTGTATTACCTATGAAGAATAGGTAATTTCTCCTGACCTCAGTGGTTTGTCCAGTGTGGCTACTGAGCAGTGGGGTTAATTAACAATTCTTAGAGAACTAATCATGGCTCCTTGTTTAATGTTCTGTATCTAGAAGAATATGGCTATGAAAACCTATCCCTACAATCTCATTTCCACCATGGCTTAGCACAGAAACAAAGTGACCCTGTTGATAAATGTTGTATCTTTCCATTAAAACCAAGAAAATGTCTAAAAATCAACGTAGTCTTTTTTTTTTTTTTTCTTTTGAGACTGGGTCTCACTTTGTTGCCCAGGCTGGAGTGCACTGGTGCAATCTCGGCTCACTGCAACCTCTGACTCCCAGGTTCAAGTAATTCTCTTGCCTCAGCCTCCCGAGTAGCCTAGTAGTTAGGACTACAGGAACCCACCACTATGCCCAGCTAATTTTTGTATTTTTAGTAGACCTGGGGGTTTCACCAAGTTGGCAATGCCAGTCTGGAACTCCTGACCACAGGTGATCCACCCGTCTCGGCCTCCCAAAGTGCTGGGATTATAGGCGTGAGCCACCATGCCTGGCCAAACATAGTCTTACCTTTAAGTGATTGTCATGGCTGAGGCGTGTGCATTTTTTTTCAGGTAATACATGTTTTTGTTTGGAAACGTGTGAAACTTGTTAATATTAATTGGTTCATTGTCCTGAAATATGGCATAAGGTTTTGATTTCATAAGTGGGGTCACTGCAGAAGGCTCCCTGCTCTTCAAAGCAGCCATAGTAGCATTGTGGAGCCGTGCCCCTCTCAGTGCTAAAAGAAGGAATCTCCCTGTCAAAGAGTTCTAGAAATTCAATCTCAGGAGCTGCTTGGAAACTTTCTACAGCAATGCTCAAGCCAGGTCCATATGGGCATAACCAAACCTGATACAATCAGAAGGCAAGAAAGAAAATACCCATGCTTTCTTTTTGTGATAAAATTCCATCTCCTAATAGTAATGTGCTGAAGGTACATTAAATTCAAGGAGATCAGATTTACTGGTAATGAAAGAGTTTATAACAACTAGGCATGTCATACAGGTGGCTCACACCTGTAATCCTAGCACTTTGGGAGGCCAAGATTGGCAGATCACTTTGAGCTCAGGAATTCAAGATCAGCCTGGGCAACATGGCAAAACCCCCCTCTCTACAAAAGAAATACAAAAATGAGCTAGGTGTGGTGGCTTGTGCCTGTGGTCGCAGCTACTTGGGAAGCCAAGGCTGGAGAATCATTTGAGCCGGGAAGCAAAAGTTGCAGTGAGCTGAGATAGTGCCACTGCACTCCAGCCTGGGCAACAGAGTGAGATTCTGTCTCATAAATAAATAAATAAGTAGTTTATAACAGGAAATATTTCTTAATAATAGCTTACTATTTCTCCCAGAATATATATTCTGAGACTGCGTACATGTGTGTATGAGGCGGTTAAGCTCATGTGTAAGCTGTGGTTTAAGACACGGATTCAAATCCATTTCTGCCATTTATAAACCGTGTGATTGCAGGCAAATTGCTTAACCTTACCAGGACTTGGTTTCCTAATTTACAGAACTGTTATAAAGATTAAATGCAACATGTTCTTAAAAGTGCTTATGAATGGAATATTTGGCACAAAGCAAGTGTTGTATAAATTATAGCTAATATAGGCCAGGCACGGTGGCTTACGCCTGTAATCCCAGAACTTTGGGAGGCCGAGGCGGGCGGATTGCCTAAGCTCGGGAGTTCACAATCAGCCTGGCGAACACGGTGAAACCCCATCTCTACTAAAATACAAAAAATTAGCCAGGCATGACAGCATGCGCCTGTAGTCCCAGGTACTCCGGAGGCTGAGGCAGGAGAATTGCTTGAACCCGGGAGGCAGGGGTTGCAGTGAGCCGAGATCATGCCACTGCACTCTAGCCTGGGTGACAGGGTGAGACTCCATCTCAAAAAATAAAAACATGATAGCTAATATCATTGTTAAATAGCTCAAATGCTGAGAATGTGGAAGGATAGGAAAAAAGTTCATTCAGGCTGTGGTAAAATTGAGGTATTGAAATTATGAGGCTGGTGCAAAAGTAAGTGCGGTTTTTACCATGACTCAATATTGTGACCAACCATATGCTGATTCTTTCCTTTAAAAAAAAAAATATATATTTATTTTGAGACAGGGTCTTACTCTGTCACCCAGGCTGGAATGCAGTGGCACAATCTCAGCTCACTGCAGCCTCCACCTCCCAGGCTCAGGAATCCTCCTACCTCAGCCTCTCAAGTAACTGGACTACAGGCATGCGCCACCACGCCCAGCTAATTCTTTCATTTTTTGTAGAGACAAGGTCTAACTATGTTGCCCAGGCTGGTCTCAAGCTCCTTAACTCAAGTGATCCTACCACCTTCACCTCCCAAAGTGCTGGGGTTACAGGTGTGTGTCACTGTGTCCATCCTGCCTGTCTGTCTGTCTGTCTGTCTGTCTGTCTCTCTCTCTCTCTCCCCGCCCCCTATTTCTGTCTCTCCTTTCTTTCTCTCTCTTTCTCTCTCTCTCTCACTCACTGCCTCTTTCTCTCTTTTCCTCTTTCTCTCTTTCTTTCTTTCTTTTTAAAATTTTTTTTGTAGAGACGGGGTATCTCACCATGTTGCCCAGGCTGGTCTCTAGCTCCTGGGCTCAAGTGATCTGCCTGCCTTGGCCTCCCAAAGTGCTGGGATTACAGGCATAAGCCACCGTGCCTGGATGATTACTTCTTAATTTAAGAGCATCTTCAATTTTCTTAATGATTAATTCTATGTAAATTTACAGCTTCCAAAAAACTGGGGGTTTTTTTTTGTTTTTTTTTTTTTGAGACGGAGTTTTGCTCTTGTTGCCCAGGCTGGAGTGCAATGGTGCCATCTCAGCTCACTGCAACCTCTGCTTCCCAGGTTCAAGCAATTCTCCTGCCTCAGCCTTCCAAGTAGCTGGGATTACAGTCATGTGCCACCACGCCCAGCTAATTTGTATTTATAGTACAGATGGGTTTCTCCATGTTGGTCAGGCTGGTCTTGAACTCCCGACCTCAGGTGATCCACCCGCCTCAGCCTCCCAAAGTGCTGGGATTATAGGTGTGAGCCACTGTGCCTGGCCAAAACTGCTATTTTCAAGTGTAATTACCTTAAAAAGATAACTTCAATATTAACAATTCAGGTCTCCTAATTTTCTAAAACCTATGGGAATTTTCTGGGATGGATCACTTTTGGCTGAGAAACACGAAATAATTTTGTTACACTTTAAAAGTGTTTTGTCATAATTTAACTAGTTAATATTAACCTTGTTTTACTGTATAAAAAGTAGTTACTGACTGCCTGTATTTTTGTAACATTACACCAGTGCAGTCTGAGTAAGGTGAAGAGGAAGGTATATTAAATAATGTGAAAAACATATATGTGAACAAATATTAGGTATAAATATTGTGTGTGTGTGTATGTGTGAAAAGAAATAAATGACTAATTGAATTGCTTAAGTTTTAATAGAAAAATAACATTTAGGATGAAATTTTATTATTGTCTCTCTACTCTCTTCCCTCCCTAATAGATATTCCAATTAACATATATCCCATTTTCATTGACATGTGATGAAAAGTTCTTGCTTATTTGACATTTCCAGTAGGTTACTATAGTGTTTTATTAGAATATATGTCCCTGGCACTAATTAGGCCTTAACCCTTTCACGCCTTTGAAGTTAATCCTTCTATCTGCAGAATAGGATCAGAGGGTATCTGCTCCTGCCTGCACCACCGAGCTCCATCCAGAAGGGTTCCACGTTATAAAAGACCCATTGTTTTATTTGATTAGAAATCACTAATTTGGCCGGGTGCAGTGGCTCATGCCTATAATCCTAGCACTTTGAGAGGCCAAGGTGGGCGGATCTCTTGAGGCCAGGACTTTGTCTAAGACCAGCCTGGCCAACACAGCAAAACCCTGTCTCTACTAAAAATACAAAAATTAGCCAACCATGGTGGTGGGCATCTATAATCCCAGCTATTCCAGAGGCTGAAGCACGAGAATTGCTTGAACACCAGGAGGCAGAGGTTGCAGTAAGCCAAGATCACGCCAAGTGACCCAGGCTGCACTCCAGCCTGGGCAACAGAGTGAGATTCTGTCTCAAAGAAAAAAATTAAAATTAAAAAATTATTAATATCGTTCCTATTTTTCTTCCTTATAGGCAACTAAATGCTAATTAAATGTATTTTGAAATAAGTAAAAATATCGTTAACTCAACAGAGGATTAAATTACATTCCTACAATAAAAACTCTTTGCCTAGAACCTATAAACCAAGGTAGTGCTGGCCATGTTCCTGGTGGGTCTGCAGATTTAAGAGAAATCCTTGGAGTGTGCGGTCAGGTCAGCAGCAGGGGCTTTTGGTATACCAGAAACCACGCTAAAACCCCTGGGAGACAAGCACTGGCTCTAAAGCTTCTTAGAAAGGCTCAAATAGAAACCAGATAGCATAGCCCTTCACTTCTATATATATTAATTTATGCAATGAATATTTGCCAACTGTACACCAGACTTATTTGAAGAATCTAAGAGTTTTCTGTATTTAGCTTATATCGTACTTTGGGGCAAGGGGTTTGGGGTTAGACCTGGGTTCTAGCACCAGCCTTACTACTGACTAGAGCAAGTTACTGAAGCTTCAGGAACCTAGATTTCCTTACTATGAGATTGGTACGATCATATCTAATTCATAAAATGATTGTGAATATTAAGTTTGGAGAATGTCTGCACATTGCCCAGCCTAGTTCCTAAGTATATATTAGTTCCTGTCCTTCCTTTTTTGAAAATATCTGAAGTGCTTTTCAAGTCAGTTAAACACTCAGCCAGGTGCAGTGGCTCACACCTGTAGTGCCAGCTACTTCGGAGGCTGAGGTGGGAGGATTGCTTGAGTCCAGGAGTTTGAGATCAGCCTGGGTAACACAGCAAGACCCCATCTCAGAAAAAAAAAAATTAAAGAATGTTAAAGCCTAGTGGGGGAGGCAGCATGTAAACACAGGAGAAATTCCTGAGTTATGTGTCTTCTCCATGGTGCTGTGATTTAGTTGATATGTTTCCATCTTCCTCAGGTTTCTAGAGAGGAAGGATCTCCCCAGCTGACTTCAGCAAGGCCATCTCCTGCCCAGAGAAACAGTCAGCCCAGCAGTTCCGCCATGATCAGCGTGCTTCGAACGGGTGGAGCCCTCAGAAACATCTGGACCGATCACCAGATCAGGCAAGCCTTGTTTCCCAGCCGGCGGTCCCCGCAGGAGAACGAGGATGACGAAGATGATTATCAGATGTTCGTGCCGTCCTTTTCCTCCTCAGATCTGAACTCTACCCGACTATGTGAAGACAGCACTTCTAGTCGCCCTTGCAGCTGGCACATGGGACAGATGGAGTCCACAGAGACCTCCAGCTCTGGTCACAGGATTGTCAGGCGGGCCAGCAGTGCTGGGGAGAGCAACACGTGCCCTCCTGAAATAGGACCTAGTGACAGAACTAGGGAACTGCAGAACGGCCCCAAAACAGGAGGGCAGGAGGAAATGGCTCCCTTTGGGTCATCCATCGAGTTGACCATTGATGACATTGACCATGTCTATGATAACATCAGTTATGAGGACCTAAAACTAATGGTTGCTAAGCGGGAAGAAGCTGAATCCACGCCCTCTAAATCAGCCAGGGACTCTGTTCGCCCCAAGAGCACCCCAGAGTTAGCCTTCACAAAGAGGCAAGCTGGCCACAGTAAGGGCTCTCTTTACGCACAAAAAGATGGCGCGCTCTCAGGTGGAGAAGCATCCAGCCAAAGCACGCATGAACTCCAAGCGGTTGAGGAGAACATCTATGACACCATAGGGCTCCCAGATCCTCCGTCGCTGGGTTTTAAGTGCAGCCGCCTAAAGCGTGCAAAGCGGAGCACCTTTTTGGGACTGGAGGCTGACTTCGTGTGCTGTGACAGCCTGAGGCCGTTTGTTTCCCAAGACAGCCTCCAGTTCAGTGAGGACGAAGCCCCTTACCATCAGGACATCCCTGATCATGATTATCTGAGTTTGCTGTACGACTCTCCCAGCTGTAACCTGTCTGTGCCTGATAAGCCTGTATCTGATAAACTGTCCGAAGAAGTAGATGAAATCTGGAATGACCTGGAAAATTACATCAAGAAAAACGAAGACAAGGCCAGAGACCGTCTCCTGGCAGCATTTCCTGTGAGCAAGGATGATGTGCCAGACAGGCTATACGCAGAGAGCACCCCTGAGCTGAGCCGGGAGGGAGGGCGCTCTGTGTCCACACTATCCCTGCCCGAGAGCCAGGCTCTCCTCACGCCTGTGAAGAGCAGGGCCGGCAGAGCCAGCCATGCCAACTGCCCCATTGAGGAAGACCTGATTTCTAAAGAAGGCTCTTTTATGAGCCTTAACCGGCTTTCTCTGGCCAGTGAATTGCCCCTCATGGACAATCCCTATGACCTGGCCAACAGTGGCCTGTCTCAAACAGACCCAGAAAACCCTGACCTGGGGATGGAGGCCACAGATAAGACAAAAAGCAGGGTGTTTATGATGGCTCGGCAGTACAGTCAGAAGATTAAGAAGGCAAATCAACTTTTAAAAGTGAAAAGTCCGGAGTTGGAGCAGCCGCCGGCCAGTCAGCATCAGAAATCCGTGCACAAAGACCTGGCTGCCATCTTGGAAGAGAAGAAGCAAGGAGGGCCCGCCATTGGTATGTGCACCCTGCCCTTCTTCCTTCTCCAAAGTAAGAGGGGAGAGCGGTTTTCAGATTTCAGATGTCCTTTAAAAGGACATACCTGTGAGAACACTGACACGCTTTGTCATCTCAAAGTAAGACCACAAACAAAGCCATCCTGGCCTTTCCCACATCACCCCCTATGAATTACGCACACTGTAGCAGGATTTGGCCTCGGCAGGTGGTGGTGTGCATGTAACATCGTAACTACAGAGATAATGTTTTAAGGAAGAGTTTTCTCTGAGGTAATCTAAAGTATGAAACAAGCAATCAGTTTTAACTTAACTGTGATATCTCCAATTTTTCCAGTACATCAGTAATTTCTTAGGAGGAGGAGGGGTGTGTGTAATCTTCTAAGGTTTGGAAGCATATAGAATAACATTGTTTCTTGCTTCAGGATCTCAACAAAAATGCCAACTCATGCTAACAAAAAGAGGGGTTTGGTTTTTGTTTTTTTTTTTTGCATACTTTTTTTTTTTTTTCTTTTTTGAGACAGGATCTCACTGTCACCCAGACTGGAGTACAATGACATAATCACAGCTCACTGCAGCCTCAGCCTCCCCAGACTCAAGCAATCCTCCCACCTCAGCCTCCTGAGGAACGGGGACCAGAGGCACTAACCACCACGCCCAGCTACTTTTTAAATTTTTTGTAGAGAAAGGGTTTCACCATGTTGCCCAGGCTGATCTCAACTCCTGGGTTCAAACAGTCCTCTTGCCTCAGCCTCCCAAAGTGCTGGGATTACAGGCGTGAGCCACCATGCCAGCCATTATACTTTCCTTAGTTGCTCACACTATAAATCAGTTGTTTCCTCACATATTTCCATTACTACTCAATTTTTTTTTTCTTTTTTTTGAGATAGGGTCTGGCTCTGTCACCCAGGCGGGAGTGCAGTAGCATGAACATGGCTTACTGCAGCCTCTGCCTCCTGGGCTCAGGTGATCCTCCCACCTCAGCCTCTCTAGTAGCTGGGACTGCAGGTGTGCACCACCATGCCCTGCTAATTTTTTTTGTAGTTTTTTTGTAGAGATGGGATTTTATCATATTGCCCAGGCTGCTCTCAAACTCCTGGGCTCAAGTGACCCTCCCGCCTTGGCCTCCCAAAGTGCTAGGAGTACAGGCATGAGCCACCACACCTGGCCTACTACTCGGTTTTTTAAAATAGCTGCTGTAATGCATTCAACACTATCTCATTTAGTATTTTCATATATGCTTCTGAGTTTAATGCTTTAGTTAGACTCCTTTGTGGAGCACAACTAAACCAGAATCTTCGGTGTGATATTGTAGGATGAGGACTATGGGAATGAGATGCTCATGGTTAGGCTTTTTTGAAGGCCAAAATTTAACACTGATCTCTGGGGAAGAGCCTGTGTGTGAATAAAGCCCCTGATTGTCATGGAAAGAAAAGTCCAAGAGTAGTGGCTCTCACCTGAGGAGCTTTTACCTCCAGATGCAGAGAGATTTCTGACTACAGGCTCAGGAATATGCATTTCAAATAGTATGCCCTTTTCATCGTATTTTAAGAAATCCTGCCTCAGATTTTCTCACAAAGGACCACCTTGGTATCAAATGAGAGGAGTCTATTCTGTAATTAGAAGTGAAAGCTGGGTGATGGCTTAGTATCAGGACAAGCGTTGATCATCAGCTTCATTATCAGCACGTTGGGGCAGGTTGATGCCACTGACTATTAAATGCTGTCTTTGGGACTGACTTATTGACATCCATGGAAACGGAAGTATAGGAAAGAGATATCCAAATCTTAAATGAATCCACAAGTTACATAACAAGAATCTGTAGGGAACTTTTTTTTTTTAATTTTGAGAGTAAGAATTGTCTAAAGTTTAAATCTTCAGTACAGTTTCTTAACAGATAGGAAAACGAAGTCCTGGAATTGATGCCTGAAGGATTTCGCAGACTCTGAGTTCTTTTTAATCAAATGAAGGTTTTGTATGCATGTGAGACCAGAATGCATGTATTTTTCTCCTTGCTGTGATGCGCTATGAGTAATTCAAGTCCCTATTCTGATGCTAGCGTTTGCTAAGCTGGTTTGCTGTTACAGGGAAAGTGACTGAGTTCCAGCTGCAGGAGGACAATTTTGGTGGGGTAGGGGAATATATATGGCCTTAGAAACAGTTGTATATTGGCAATTGCAAGCACTGACTAAGTCTGGGTTGGGGCTCCTCAGAATAAGAGAAAATATAATGCTAGAGTTTTTTATGATGATGGGTTATGCCCACAGACTGTCATTGAAAAAGTAGTAATTCTCTGGGGCAGGTCGTTTTGAATATGGACCACCTGTTAAAATACAAAGCTCCAATCTTGATAGAAGCATGTCCTTTGATACCAAATCATTAAGGCCTATGACTACCTTAAATAGTCTTCTTTTTTACCCACCTTTTAAGTATTAAATGATTTCACATTGGGGTTTTCTTTTCACTTCCGGTTGGCTCTCCTTTTTGTTTTGCCTGCTGGTGTGTCTTGGGATGCCTCAGGATCTTTTCTCAGCTTTGCGTCTGGGTCCTTTCTTGACATGGTGGGCTTCTGTCGACATTCTCCCCAGCAAAGAGGAGGAAATCTCTCCAAAGTCATCTTCTGAGAGTGCTGTCTTCCCCGCCATCTGGCAGGGGCACGTCCCTAGGACCTGACGAGTTATATCCACACCTCTTCCAGCTGGGTGATCGAGACCACTTCCTGTGCCCACTAGGCTTTCCATCAGTTGACATGATGACTCCTTTTCTCTTTCTTGTTTATCTGGGCACAGGACGTCGTAATCGAATGGACCGATTCTCCAGACTTCTCCGTGTGGGCCTTGCCGCTTTGCCAGGAGCTTGCTCTCGGTGCTGTGCGGAAGGAGGAGCACCTTATTCACCTGCTGAAACTCTCGAGCATCTTTATTGAACTCTCTAGCCGGGGTCTCCAGGCCCCGGGTCAGATTTCTGCCTATAAATCACCCAACCAGGTCCAGTTGCTCCCACATCTTAGAGCCTGTCATAGCATGCTGGTCATCTTGTTCCACCAGACCTCCCTCCTGATAGTCTTTGACAGCAAGGAGGCCTTTGGGTTTCTGGGTTTTTGGTGACATTTCACATGGGAGAAAACTCCATACAGGCTTGAGAAATTTTCCTCCTTGTGTAGAGTAGGGAAGGCACAATTTTACGCTTCTGTCTGCATCTCGAGCAACATCAGAAACATTGATTTTAATCCTGTCTGGAGGATTAAAATGTTGTTTGATATTTCCCTTGGCAAAGATTATTCTAAATTTTTGTCTGAGATCATAAGAACTCCAACTTTCAAATCTCAAAAAAGGCAATAAACCAGAGACATTCTTGCGATTATCATATAATCATAACGTATATGTTCTATACAAGCTGTTAATACTAGAACTAAGGATATGGGGGAGCCTTAAATCAGCTAATATGAAGCTTTTTAGGCCAGAGGTGTCATCTCAGACTCACTGTTCCCCTATACATCTGGCTAATAGAATCTGTTTAATTACAGCTGGAGCTCTGGAAGCTTGTTTCTTGTTCACATAGATGTCACACAAGCTGTAAACTCTCTTAGAAGGTGAAGTTGAAACAAACAAAAAAACCCCCTTAGATCAGCAGGTGCAGTGACTCACACCTGTATTGCCTACTAGTGAGATACCTTTTATTCAAAATTGATAAATGGTCAACTCTATCATCCAAAGATAAACTGTTCCCATTATGAGTTATCTATAGGAAGCATTTTAGCTGTCTTCTTGCTTCCCCTTTTTCTGCTATGACCTGATTTCCAGGCCACCTTTCCACTCCCAATGGTATGGTCTCAGGAAAGTGCATCCATTTTTAAAACTAGGCTTAAAATAAGAGGAGGAGGCTGGGCGCAGTGGCTCACACCTATAATCCCAGCACTTTGGGAGGCTGAGGTGGGCAGATCACTCGAGGTCAGGAGTTCAAGACCAGCCTGGTCAACATGGTAAAACCTTGTCTCTACTAAAAATATAAAGAATTAGCCCGGTGTGGTGCTGGGCGCCTGTAATCCCAGCTACTCTGGAGGCTGAAGCAGCAGAATCGCTTGAACCCAGGAAGTGGAAGTTGCAGAGAGCTGAGATTGCGCCACTGCATTCCAGCCTGGGCAACAGAGCAAGACTCTGTCTCAAAAGAAATCAGAACAATAAGTAAATCAGAACAATAAGTAAAATAAGAGATAGTAGAAGTCAGAACAATAAGTAAAATAAAGGAGGGAGTGAAAAAAATATCTGAGTAATGAATTAGTTATTGAGACCAGTTTCTGTCTAGAACCAGGCTAGGTGATATATAGGGAGTTAAACGAAATGTACAGCATTATTCTCCCAGACCAAAAGCTCAGAGGCCAGGCGAGGTGGCTCACACGTGTAATCCTAGCACTTTGGGAGGCCAAAGCAGGAGGATCGCTTGAGCTCAGGAGTTTGTGACCAGCCTGGGTAACATAGCAAGACTCCATCTCTACAAAAAATTTAAAAATTAAAAGTTTCCAGGCACAGTGGCTCGTGCCTATAGTCCCAGGTACTCAGGAGGCTGAGGCAAGAGGATTATTTGAGCCCAGGAGTTTGAGGCTGCAGTGAGTTATGATAATACCACTCCACTCCAGCCTGGCTGACAGAATGTCTCAAAAAAAGAAAAGAAAAGAAAAGCTCAAGGACTAATAAAGTAACTTACATAAAATGGCCAGGCGCAGTGACTCACACCTGTAATCCCAGCACTTTGGGAGGCCAAGGCCGATGGATCACTTGAGGCCAGGAGTTCCAGACCAGCTTGGCTAACATGGTGAAACCCTGTCTCTACTATAAATACAAAAATTAGCCGGGCATGGTGGTGCACGCCTATAGTCCCAGCTACTAGGGAGGCTGAGGCAGGAGAATCACTTGAACCGGGGAGACGGAGGTTGCAGTGAGCTGAGATCGTGCCACTGCACTCCAGCCTGGGCAATAGAGTGAGACTTCATCCCCCACCCCAAAAAAAAAAAAAAAACCTAAAATGAAAATAACCTACATAAAGTAACCTACATAAAATAATTAGCAAATTAGCAACAAGCAATACAAATTGTGTGTGTCTGCATGTGTGTGTATGCACACATAGGCAACAGCTAGGTACACACTGTATAAGACTTCAGAGAAGAGAAATCAGAAAATGATTCAAGTAAGGAGAAGGATAGGGCTTATGGAAAATCTTGAGAGATGGGTAGGACTTGATTAAGCAAAGGTCAAGGAGCATATAATAAGGAAGACACAGGCCTGGGAAAGTATGTGATTTCAGATTATCTGGGCTAAAGTCAAGATCTGATTGTTCTTACAAAACTTGATGGTTAAATTTTGATACTGGAAGAGTTTGTTTGAATTTTTAAAGTTTTGCTACATTTTCCAAAATTGTCGTCTTCTTGGAAACTTGTAGAAGTTCAAAGCCTTCCTGATACAGCTGTGGGATCAGGCTCAGGGCTATGCCATATGTGAGAATGACTTGAGCAGACCATCTACCTTTCAGGCAGGTCTGCTAACTAATGACTATATTAAAGGCCCAGCTGTTTTTGATTGGGTTTCATAGTTAATGAAATATTATAGGTTTCAGGATGGCTACCATGGGCACACTGGTGTCTGTGGAGACTTTTGCACTCTTTCTCTTAAGATGTTGCTAAACCCTAGTTAGTATTAAGAGTCTTTACTGCGCCTTTTAAGGAATCATTTCTCAAATTTTTGTAACCAGAAATTTCAACACTAATAATCTCTGTTCTTCCAAGGAATTTGGAGTTGAAAACTCAAAGGATCTGAGTATAGGTGTGTAATGAGAAGTTAGACTATTTACCTTGATCGCAGGGAATAGGGGGCGAGGGATTGGGATTACAATTAAAGGTCAAACAATAACAGGTTGTTTTCTCTCCTCATAGAAGATAGACTCAGAAGAAATGGCAAAACTCACCTAAATGAATATTTATTAATAGTTTAAGTTCAAGAAATAGTTTACTGATAACACATCATTAAATATGTAAATAGCTTAAAGAAGAAGAAGAAAACAGTATTAACTGCTGGTTGTCATATGTAGGATACATTTCCTCCACAGAGATTGTGTCAATGTGGTCTGAGCAAGACACAGGATGCATTAGAGGAAGCTTGTCCAACCCATGGCCCACAGGCTGCATGCAGCCCAGGACAGCTTTGAATGTGGCCCAACACAAATTTGTAAACTTTCTTAAAACATTAAGGGTTTTTTTGTTTTGTTTTGTTTTTGTGATTTTTAAAAAGCTCATCAGCTATCACTACTGTTAGTATATTTTATGTGTGCCCCAAGACAGTTCTTCTTCCTCCAGTGTCTCCTGGGGAAGCCAAAAGATTGTACACCCCTGCATTAGAGTTTTTTGACTCTAGGCTGGTTGTGCAGGTACCTGGATTGGGCAAGGTGGCAGATCTTGAAATTGACATCTCTGGGCTCCCATCTTAAATTATTGCTAGCCGAAAAGAATCTCCTACCCATAGCATGGTTAGTGTATTAATATTTAGAAATATCTGTACTCAGAATCAGGGCAAAGGGGAGAATGGACTTGTGGCTTAATTTTATGTGGCAAAAGCTTTTGTGGAAGTAACTGTTAGGTCCTATTCTTGAACCAATAGTAGAGGGCATTAGATTATTGAGTACATGCACAGACAGTTCCTTCTTAATGTCTTGGCGGCCTAGGCTTTAGTGCTCTGCTTCTTGGGGATGTGAAATGAGATGTGAGTTAGTCAATACATGTGGTTTTGAAGCACTTGAGGGGAGAACTTTCCTTAGTAGACATTGGTTCCCCAGACAATGGCGGTGAAGGGCTGTCTGGAAGCAAGAAGTACAGGAACAGCCAGGAGCCAACTCCTCTAGGAGCAGTTGTCTGAGAGCAAAGAAGAATGATTGGAAGCCAGGGGTAGCCATTGCACTGTGGATTGTGGTCATGCTGCTTTTTTTTTTTTTTTTTTTTTTTTTTTTGAGATGGAGTCTCGCTCTGTTACCCAGGCAGGAGTGCAGTGGCATGATACCGGCTCACTGCAACCTCTGCCGCCCAGGTTCAAGCGATTCTCTTGCCTCAGCCTTCCAAGTAGCTGGGACTACAGGTGCACACCACCACGCCTGGCTAAATTTTTGTATTTTTAGTAGAGATGGGGTGTCACCATGTTGGCGAGGCTGGTCTTGAACTCCTGACCTCAAGTGATCCACCTGGTTTGGCCTCCCAAAGTGCTAGAATTATAGGCGTGAGCCACCACACCCAGCCCTGCGATGCTGCTTTTAAACACTGCTTGAATGATTTTTCATTGACCAGGCTGAAGTGCTGACTTTCTTATTTTTATGATGCATGTTTTCAGCACTGACACTGTTTTATGCTTATAAAGAACACTAGAAACTTTCATTCTATATAGTGGACGCTTGCAGACCTACTGTTGAAACAGAATAATGGAGAATTAGATGAAATTAAATGAACTTTTAGGTGGCATTTTTATTTATATTAAACCATGGATTTGTGTGTGTGTGTGTGTTGCTTAGAGTTCAATGATTACTCATCCTTAAACATCACTTAGTCTTGTCCACTGTCAAAATTTTAAAATATGTTGGTTAGAATATTATTCTCTTATTTTTAATCTTCACATATAGGAATCATCCTGTGTGTATTTACTGTTTCAATATTTGCCTTCCAGGTGCCAGGATTGCTGAGTATTCCCAGTTGTATGACCAGATTGTATTCAGAGAGTCTCCCTTGAAAATTCAGAAGGATGCCTGGGCCAGCCCTCAAGAATCCTCCCTCCTGAGGTCTGCGTCACCTTCCCAGGTCCACCATGGTAGTGAAGATTGGCTTCTGCATTCAACCTATAGTAATGGAGAGTTAGCAGATTTCTGTCTCCCACCAGAGCAAGACTTGAGGTCAAGATATCCCACGTTTGAGATCAACACAAAAAGTACTCCCAGGCAATTGTCCGCAGCTTGCTCTGTACCTTCTCTTCAAACCTCCGACCCTCTGCTGGGCTCTGTGCAGAGATGCAGCGTGGTAGTAAGTCAGCCCAGCAAAGAGAACTGGTGTCAGGACCATCTTTACAACTCCTTAGGTCGGAAAGGGATCAGTGCAAAATCTCAGCCTTATCACAGGTCCCAGTCATCTTCCTCCGTCTTGATAAACAAATCAATGGACTCCATCAACTACCCTAGTGACATGGGAAAGCAGCAGCTGCTGTCTTTACACAGAAGTTCAAGGTGTGAGAGTCACCAGGACTTACTGCCAGATATTGCTGACTCGCATCCACAGGACACTGAAAAAAACTCAGATCTCACACTCCAAGACTCACAGAAAGTTGTGGTGGTCAATAGAAATTTACCCTTAAATGCCCAAATTGCAACACATAACTATTTTTCCAATTTCAAAGAGACTGATGGAGATGAAGATGACTATGTGGAAATCAAGTCAGAAGAAGATGAGTCAGAGTTGGAGCCATCTCACAATCGTAGAAGGAAATCTGACTCAAAGTTTGTGGATGCTGACTTTTCTGATAATGTCTGCAGCGGCAATACATCGCATTCCTTGAATAGTCCGCGCACTCCAAAAAAGCCAGTTAACAGCAAACCTGAGCTTTCACCATATCTGACACCATATAATGATTCTGACAAACTGAATGACTATCTTTGGAGGGGGCCATCTCCCAATCAACAAAATATTGTCCAGTCTCTAAGGGAAAAATTTCAGTGTCTCAGTTCAAGCAGCTTTGCTTAAGGTTCTTCATAATAACTGCCTGAATCAACTTCTTATTTTGCTCATAAAACATTATAGATACTGATGAGGTGTTTTATGTGTACCAGATTAAAACAATTTTGTAACAACCAGAGGTGTAAAATATACTTTCTTTTACAGCACAACTTTTTGAAATGGCTGACGATGCAGCCAGGATTGTACTGTAGCACATGTTGGCATCAACAGTATATTTTCTCATGCTGAGTGTCTTCATGTTTCATGTAAGTCAATCTTACTTGAAATTTTTTAGACTTTTAACACGATGGCCATAACCTGACAATAGTGCCCACACCTTAAGAATGCAATAATCCTTTCCTATTATCCAGAAGGCCCAGGTAGTTTTATCCTGTGACTTAAAGGCAGCAAGGAGACTTTGTCACGTTTTAAAAGGCAACGAAAGCTGTTGAAAGAATTATGCTTATATCTCACATTTTGGTTATATTTGTGGCAAGACCTTAGGATAACGTAAGCCAGAGATCTGTAATTGGTGTGTAGTCTGAGGTTCCCATTTTAGAGTTTTTGTGGTGGTATTCTTTTATTTCATTTTGATGCAGAAATTGTGTGACTGTTGAAAATCAAAATGTAGCAGGACCCATTTTCTGTACGCAAAACCCCTTACCACTATTCCTGGACAAGGCCTAGAGAATGAGCTGCTCATCATGTTTATACATAATTTCTGGGGTGAAATGAATGATTTCCTTAATGACTTAGAGAAAACCAAGGTCAATAAGATGCAGACTGACTTAACTATTAGAAAAGATGATCTGGGCACAGTGGCTCACGCCTGTAATCCCAGCACTTTGGGAGGGTGAGGGGGGTGGATCACGAGGTCAAGAGATCAAGACCATCCTGGCCAACATGGTGAAACCCCGTCTCTACTAAAAATACAAAACAAAACAAAACAAAAAACAGTCGAGCATGGTGGCACCTGCCTGTAGTCCCAGCTACTCGGGAGGCTGAGGCAGGAGAATCCCTTGAACCCAAGAGGTGGAGGTTGCAATGAGCTGAGATGATGCCATTACATTCCCGTCTGGCGACACAACGAGACTCCGTCTCAAAAAAAAAAAAAAAAAAAAAAAGATGGGATGACCTTCTGGGAACCATTTGATTACCTCTTCAAATGACAGACAGTTGAAAGAGAAAAAACAAAACTGAAATCCCACCAGACCATGTTGTGTGCCTGTTTCTAATCAATACAAAGTTAAGTATGAGCTAAAATCAGACAAAGCACTTTAAACTTACCCTTTCCAGAGCAGCTTTGCATATGCATCCTCCTGAGTTTGGGATTCTGCCAAATGACCTCCTTGATCCTGGCCCTGAGGAGTCATTGGCTGCAGGAATGGGGCAAGAATCTATTTCCTAAACCACACATAACATGGGAGCCTTTTTTCATTGTTTTCAGGTATATAAAAGAATGAAATCTTTGGTTACTAGGTGCTGACTAACACCTTTTATGTTCTGACCATTTGTGACATTTCATTGTGACACTGTGTACTAATCTAACTCCTTAGGCAACAAAAAAAAACAAAAATAAGACATTTTGAATAAAAAGCAAAATCAAGCTAAAAAGAAAAATGAAGGCAGATAAATTGTGACTTTATAAACATATTCGATTTTATTGAAGATTGCAGTTAATGCAGCAAGAATGCTTTCTCAAGCAGTGGCCTTTGTATTCTCATTTTAATCAGGTGTACATTCTACAGCCTCTCTACCATGCTCTTAGTTTCTATTTTAAAAGATACAATAATATATGTAGGGAAAGAGGCCTGGGCTCTTCATTTAAAGGTAAGCAGTAATATTGAGTAAGTGACATAATTCTTTCTCTTTGTAAGTCCTATGCCTCTTTTTCTTAACTGTAAAACATAAAATATGAGCATTTTTATCTTACAAATAGGTACCTAAGGCATTTGATTTTCTTTTTAAATAACAAAAAATAACCCAAGTTTCTTGCTTCTCCAAAGTATTCTTCTTATAGCTTATAAAGGAAAGTCCACATTGAATGGCATGGTCTGGAAACATTCCTTCTTTATTGTCTTTATTTGAACATGATATGAGTTTTCAAGATGAAACAATCAAAAATAAGTACCACAAGAAAGTTTTTTTGTTTGTTTGTTTTGTTTGTTTCTTGAGACCAAGTCTCACTCTTTGCCCAAGCTGGAGTGCAATCTTGGCTCACTGCAACCTCCACCTCCCCGGTTCCAGTGATTCTCCTGCCTCAGCCTCTTGAGTAGCTGGGATTACAGGTGCCCACCACCACACCTGGCTAATTTTTGTGTTGTTAGTAGAGACGGGGTTTCATCATGTTGGCCAGGCTGGTCTCAAACTCGTGACCTCATGATCCATCCGCCTCGGCCTCCCAAATTGCTGGGATTACAGGCATGAGCCACTGCACCCGGCCAAGAAAGTATGTTCTTAGAGGTGTGTGTAAGTGCATTTGTAGTACCTATGAGCAAAATCACCTGACTCTTGTCCCAGGAAAGCTGTTTCGCATTTTCGCTTTTTGGTTAGTATTATCCGATTCTATATAGTTCATATTACTGCTCTGTCTGACTCAGAAATTACTTCTTCACGCCAGTGTCTTGTTGCATGACTTTGATGTCACCCATAGGAATACACCTCACTGCACATAAGTGGGTATCTTACTGTATAAAATGTCTACATGGCTTTAGGTTTTAGGACAAATGTAGATTTATAGATCATTTCTGTTGGCCAGGACACAGGTTTTGAGAGCTGTGTGTATATATATAATCATGTTTGTATTTTTTTCCTGAAAGTTATCAATTGTTTTTGTTTAAAATAGTTTGTTTTAGAGGTGGGGTGGGGATGTATATAACAGGGAAAAGTTATATGTACTTTAAAGTATGTCAAGTTCTTACTAGTTTTCTGTACTGCAGGTTCAATTTTTTTTTATATAAGTTTACTTTTCACTTGCTCTATTCTTTGTGGGGAAAAAAAAATGCATCTAGGAAAACATAGTTTAAATACTGTATATAAGATAATGAAAGTTAGTAACGCCCATTATTTAATAAAGTTTGTAAAGTACAAAGTAATTTATAGCGTGAGTTAATGTGTTTTAGAACATCAAGATGTTTCCAAACTACATTTAGCTATAATACTTTTCCTTGCCTTGTGAACCATGGAGAAATTGGCTCAGGGTCACAATGATCTAACTATGTCTCAGTGGCCCATGATAGACCATTTTCAGCATCTTTGGATTACTTTTGAAACAGTGAATTTGGTGTCTAGGATTGTTTTTGTTTTCTTGAGAGACAGCTAAATTAGATCAGTTGCTAAATTACCTTTTTAAAAAATTCGCAGTAAGTAGCAGAAGACATTCTTTTAACTGTTTTATTATTGAATCAAAGAATTAATATAGCCAGGCGCAGTGGCTCACACCTGTAATCCTAGCACTTTGGGAGGCCGAGGTGGGTGGATCACTTGAGGCCAGGAGTTTGAGACCAGCCTGGCCAACATGGTGAAACCCTGTCTCCACTAAAAATGGATGGTGGTGCATGCCTGTAATCCCAGCTACTCAGGTGGCTGAGGCACGAGAATCACTTGAACTAGGGAGGCAGAGGTTGAAGTGAGCTGAGATCATGTCATTGTGCTCTGGCCTGGGCAACACAGACTCTGTCTCAAAAAAAAAAAAAAATTACTATAGAAGTTTTTGGCACAAATTGAGGTTTTTTTTCTTTTTTTTTTTTTTTTTTTTTTTTGAGACGGAGTCTCGCTCTGTCACCCAGGCTGGAGTGCAGTGGCCGGATCTCAGCTCACTGCAAGCTCCGCCTCCTGGGTTCACGCCATTCTCCTGCCTCAGCCTCCGGAGTAGCTGGGACTACAGGCGCCCGCCACCTCGCCCGGCTAGTTTTTTGTATTTTTTAGTAGAGACGGGGTTTCACCGGGTTGGCCAGGATGGTCTCGATCTCCTGACCTTGTGATCCGCCCGTCTCGGCCTCCCAAAGTGCTGGGATTACAGGCTTGAGCCACCGCGCCCGGCCTGGTTTTTTTCATATAACTTCATGTTAATTTTCTTTCATAGAAAGTTTACAGGGAACAAAAATATACTGCTATAAGTTAATAATTACAGACACTTTCCAAAGCAACTCTTTCCAAATATAAGCAAAAAGCTCTACCCCATTATAATGAAAATGTGGATTACCTGACTTTCCTCACACTGAAGAAACAGCCTTCAGCTTTCAGTGTATTTTAGAGAGAAGAGTTTCCAACCTCACATTGAGGAGCCCTCAGATCTGCCTTACCTTCCTCTTCCACTTTGAGGTGGAAAATGGATGGGTTCGCTCCAAGTTCAGTTTAGAGAAACAAATGACAGAAGAACCATGCCCTGTGCAAATGATAAACATAAATTCAGTCCTTAAATAAAAATTTTAATGAGCAGGCTTATAATGAGCTATAAATACAGCTGTTGAACATGAACACTTGATAACATTTGTCTCAAGTTTCATTTGATGTAAAAACAATAAAAAAATCTCTGTTTGAAAGAGCAAATGTTACTACTTCAAGAACTCTGAGATCCTCTAATGCTGATAACTTTCTCTATCCGGATGGATTGTGATAACTGCACTCAATTCTTTTTTTTTTTTTTTTTTTTTTTTTTGAGACAGGGTCTCACTGAAACCTCTGTCTCCTCGGGTTCAAGCAATTCTCCTACCTCAGCCTCCTGAGTAGCTGGGATTACAGGTGTGCGCCACCATGCCCGGCTAATTTTTGTACTACTAGTAGAGACGGGGTTTCACCATGTTAGCCAGGCTGGTCTTGAACTCCTGATCCCAGGTGACCCTCCCGCCTCAGCCTCCCAAAGTTCTGGGATTACAGGCATAAGCCACCATGCCCAGCCTTGTTGGTGTTTTTTTAAAGAGATATGGTCTCACTTACCCAGGCTGGTCTTGAGTTCTTGGCCTCAAGTGATCCTCCAGCCTTGGCCTCCCAAACTGCAGGGATTATAGGCATGAGCTATCATGCCTACCCTTTTTTTCCAATGTTTTTGTTTAACAAAATTATATATATATATATATATATATATATATATATATATATGCTTATTCCACAGAGATACTGTGGAAATTATGCTGTATTAAAAAGCTTAAATGCAAAATATGATTGCACAACCTATATAACTGTAAAGTAATAAAATTTGGAATGTCTGGTATATAGCATATTTGAAAGCTCTTTAACAGAAGATCAAAAATTCATTTTTGATAGAATATTCTAGGCCAGGCATGGTGGCTCACGCCTGTAATCCCAACACTTTGGGAGGCAAGGCAGGTGGATCACCTGAGGTCAGGAGTTCGAGACCAGCCTGACCAACATGGGGAAACCCCGTTTCTACTAACAATGGAAAAATTAGCTGGGCGTGGTGGTGGGCGCCTGTAATGCCAGCTACTCGGGAGGCTGTGGCAAGAGAATTGCTTGAACCCAGAAAGTGAAGGTTGCAGTGAGCCGAAATCTCACCATTGCACTCCATCCTGGGCAACAAGAGCAAGACTCCAGCTTGAAAAGAAATAATATTCTAAAATTTAGCACATGCAACCATTGTCTGCTTTGACCGGCTGAGGTAGAAATGGCTTTACCAGCTCCGCACACTGCTGGGCAACTTGTAGTGCCCCATACATTTTAATCATTGAATAGAGTTAAAAACTCATCTGAGCCCAAAGCATGTGAAAAACATATTCAAACCAGATACACAAAGGAGGGAAATAACAACAGCAAATAAGTTGCTTTAAAAAAATTCACAGCACACTCAGAAATCCAGTATCATCAACTTTCTCTAGCGCTCCTATTATTTAGGTCAGGGGAGGTGGCGTTTTGGAAAGACTCTGCACCTTTCCCATCTCATGGCTGATAGAATTCCAGAGACATTTACTCTGCAGATTTCCAGTAACCTTTTAGGCTAAGCATCTATATGGGCACAGGAGGGTGGGGTTATCAGACTCTCCTCAAAATTCCATGTAGACCAGTGCCTGTCCTGGTAACTGCTTTTGATGATGTGATGAGAGCACAGAGCACCCTAGCACGTGATGTGGGGTTGAAGTCAGATAAGGTGGAAGGAAAAGGCCCAGAATGCTGAGATTTTAGGTGCCAAAAAACACACTTGCTGACTTTACAACTGTAGTACACACCCACGGAGCAAAGTCCACTTTATGTATCTACGAAAAAGAGTCTTATTTTCCTGACAATGGCTTATTCACATGCATCATACAATAGGAAAGAAAGACAGGCAGTTCCACCTCATTGGTTCCAAAACCATGTTTATTCAGCTCAATATAAAACAACAGGGCTTGGATGGTGATCAAATCATCTGCTCTAAGGCGCAAATATAAGCCCCCAGTTTGCCCTCCTGTTTACATAGCAATGTATGCCTCTCCACATAGTTCTCATGGAACCATCAAGACCACGGAGTAAGCCGATTCCTTCTACTAGAGCACAGTTAAACCAGAGGCTGCAAACTGCTGGCCCAGGGGCTCAATCTGGCTTGTGCAATTTTATTTATTTATTTGGAGACAGTCTCGCACTGTTGCCCAGCCTGGAGTGCAGTGGCGCAATCTCAGCTCACTGCAGCCTCCACATTCCGGGCTCAAGCAATTCTCTTGCCTCAGCCTCCCAAATAGCTGGGACTACAGGCACGTGCCATCACACCTGGCTAATTTTTGTGTTTTTAGTAAAGACAGGGTTTCACCATGTTGCCCAGACTGGCCTCAAACTCCTGGGCTCAAGTGATCCACCCGCCCCCCAGCCTTCCAAAGTGCTGGGATTACAGGCATGAGCCACCATGCCTGGCCCTAGGCTTGTATAATTTGAAAGGCTTAAGCATAAAATCCAAATTTCCACCTCTTAAAAAAAAAATGTGGTATGTGTGGATCTGGGTTCTGGTGAGGCCAATGCTGTGAGATCTAAGGAGGGGATCTAAAGGTGAAAGTCACCCTAAAAGGCGGACACTTGCTTTGACCTTTGGGGGAAATGGTTCCTTTGTGTTTCATTATGGACTTGGTCAACAAATTTAAAGCAGCCGTGGCACACCTGAATACAGACGCTTTAGGTAGAAAATAAGAAATCTCTCCTCTTAAGGTAAAATAAACATAAGTCACAAAAGTCTGTAGAACGTATTGCTGCTTTGGAGGAAGTTTTACACTTGGTCCACTTCCCTAGTTAATACTGTATTATGTGCCTGTCCTCTAGAAGCCTCCAGAGGCTTCAGGTTTGTGATACTAAATCATCTCCACTCCATTCTCCTTTAATATTATGAATTCACCTGAATTCACTACTATATTATACGCTGTTTCCCAAAACACCATCTCTAGGCTCAAACTCCCCTCTTGAGTGCCAGGAGGATTGAAGATTTTTCCTGCAGGACATCTCTACCTGAGTTGTCCGAAACTGATGTCATTTTTCCCCATGTATGACTCCTTTCTTCCTCAGAAGCTCCTCCTCTAGTTTGCAGTCTTTTTGTTGGACTACTGTAACAGTGTCCTAACTGGTTGTCTTGCCACGGTCTTCCCCACTTCCTGTCTTTTATTCTGTGTTTTAAACACAGAATAAAATCCTCCAGGGCCAAGCGCGGTGGTTCACACCCGTAATCCCAGCACCTTAGGGGACAGAGGCAGGCAGATCACTTAAGGTCAGGAGTTCGAGACCAGCCTGGCAAACATGGTGAAAACCCATCTCTACTAAAAATACAAAAATTGGCCAGACTTGGTGGTGCACGCTGGGAATCCCAGCTATTCAGGAGGCTGAGGCAAGAGAATCTCTTGAACCGAGGAGGCAGAGGTTGCAGTAAGCAGAGATCACGCCAGTGCACTCCAGCTTGGGCAACAAAGCAAGACTCCATCTCAAAGGAAAAAAAAAAAAAAATCCTCCACAAAGCCCTCCACAATCTGTCTCTGCCTTTATATGAATAGGAGCTGCTCCCTCTGCCTGCAATACCCTTCCCCTACTATCCAAAGGGAAATGAGTCCTCAAAACCCAGCTCAGAAATGATTGCCAAGAACTGTGAGATTTTACGCAGCTTGCAAGCTAACAAGGTAACCTGCATCAGTTTCATAAACACTGGCAGAAGACACAAGACTCCAGGGTAAGAGATGAAGGACATGATTACAGCACAGCCAGCAGTACGAACTTTACATATGCATTGCTTCCCCTCGCTGCTCTAGTCTCAGAGCAGCCCAGGGGGTTGTTGTACACACAGTGGTACATTCCACAGCAGAGGACCCCTGAGCTCAGAAATCCCCAAACTTAAAAGAAGCTACTAGCAAATCTGCCAAACCTTTGCCCCTGGAGGGAGACATTATCTTTATTCTACGGAGGCAAACAAATCTGCCTTCTGCCCTAAGGGGAGACACTATTTCTATCTTCCAACACTGTATGCTCTATAAAGGTACTTGAATTGATAGTCTGGGGTAAGAGAATAATACAAGACATTAAGAAATACAAAATCAGGAAACCCCTAAAGAATGGTCTCAAAACCATGCTAATTTTGTGACAAAGAAATTTTTTTTTAATTTTTACGCAATATGATTAAGGATGGAGAAAGACTGTTAAACCCAATTGAATGAGAATATACATTGGTATAGAATATTATAAATGAATTTAGCAATATGAACCAGTAATATTAAAAATTCATCCTCTTTGAGCAAGTAATTAGACTTCCGGGAATTTAAGAGAATAAATTCAGCTGCTGTTAAAGATTTATGTATCAAATGTCTCCATGCATGCCTCACCTGTAGTACCATACAATGATTGTTATTAATAATAAGACAGATTTTGCCAAGCATTGTTGGTGTGTATGCTACCGATACTCCTAGGGACCAGGCTTGCAGCTTCCGGGGCCACGCTTTCCCACCTAAACAATCAGAAACCAGGCTCAGACTGCACTCCCTGGGAGCTTCGGAAAAAGCTGCATCAAACCCGAGCTTCTCCCCAAGCCAGCAAACTACATGGCTCAGGTAGTCCTTCTGAGAGGTGACAACGTGCTAGCAGCCCTGGCTCGCTCTCGGCGCCTCCCCGGCCTCGGCGTCTGCTCTGGCCGCGCTCCAGGAGCCCTTCAGCCCGCCGCTGCGCTATGACGGCCCCTCTCTGGGGCTGGCCAGGCCTGAGCCCATTCCCTCTGGTCACGGGGAAGTGTGAAGAGAGAGGCGCTGAGGCGCTGGCCGGGAGCTGGGCTGCGCGCGTTACTCGCGGGCTGGCCTGGGTTCCAGGTGAGCGCCGGCGCCTGCTGGGCTTGATCGTTAGCTGAATCCTGTGCGTGGACCGCCATTCCCTCTTCGCGGGATCGTTGGCCACAACAGCAGGTCTCCCTCTCTTTCTTGCTTCCTCTCTTTTCCTCTTGATTGTCTGGAACCAGCTCCCTCTGCACTGCTGGAATGCCCAGGCTTGGTGCTGTAAACTCCCACTGTGAGTGCCAGTGAGAGGTGAAGCCCCCTGGGCTTCTGGGTCGGGTGGGGACTTGGAGAACTTTTCTGTCTAGCTAAAGGATTGTAAATGCACCAATCAGCACTCTGTCTAGCTAAAGGATTGTAAATGTACCAGTCAGTACGCTGTAAAAACGGACCAATCAGCGCTCAGCGCTCTGTAAAATGGACCAGTCAGCACTCTGTAAAATGAACCAATCAGTGCTCTGTAAAATGAACCAATCCGTAGGACATGGGCGGGGCCAAATAAGAGACTAAAAGTTGGTCACCAGCACCAGACGTGGCAACTTGCATGGGTCCCTTTCCCTGCTGTGGAGGCTTTGTTCTTTTGCTCTTCACAATAAACCTTGCTGCTGCTCACTCTTTGGGTCTGCACCACCTTTATGAGCTATAACACCATGAAGGTCTGTAGCTTCATTCCTGAAGCCAGCGAGACCACAAACCCACCGGGAGGAAGAAACTCCAGAAACGTCCAAACATCAGAAGGAACAAACTCCGGACATACCATCTTTAAGAACTGTAACACTCACCGCGAGGGTCCGCAGCTTCATTCTTGAAGTCAGTGAGACCAAGAACCCACCAATTCCGGACACACTTGCTGGGAGACCCAAAGTGTTGGAAGTAAATGCTTATTCCCTACTGTCACAGAGAGGAATTCACAATTAGACAAACAGTTTCCTGAACAAGGCGATTTTTACTCTTTGCAGAAAAGTTGGTGCCTGTCAGCAATCCTGCTGGGAGTACCCACAAAGTAAAAAAGATACTAGACTATTTTTGCCTTACACCTGAGGTCCCTATTGCTGTGTCCTGACTCCATTGGCTGGAGCCAGACCTCACAACGTAAACTAAAACCCGATTGGCTAACATTCTAAATTTTTTAAATAGGTAAAGGCAGTGAGGAACGAAGGAAAAAAAAGGAAGTTGCTTATGAAAGGACTTAGAAAAGTAATAATATTCCCAAATAAGAGAGAAGTGTAGGCTGCAAGCTGGGACATGCCTGGGCACGTCCAGCACGAATGTTTTGACTGAGGTACAAGGACATAGAATGTACTACGTGTCTGTGAGCATGTTTAACATAGATACTGAAGTCAGAGTAGGCTTATTCTGTTACATTTGCTACATAAGGCTTAACAGAGTTATTACCATAAAATAAGAAACAGTTTTGAGAAAAGATATCAATAACGTGTGAATTAAAGGGGAAAGGTTGAAGAGGAATTTTTGCTTGCTACACAAGGCTTCCTCATTCATTGAAGAGGAAAACTCTTGGTGGGGACAAGAGTGACTTTATTTTAAATACCAATCCACTGACTAATCCTGAGTCTGGGAATGCCTCCAAAATGTTGAGTTGATGTATTATTATTTATGTGGAAACACTCATTCACTGTAAGTTTCCTTCAAAACAACCCTGGTTACTGTTACAGAAATCATAGGCTGTGACGCTGGTAGCCACCTACACATTCCTTCCAAAGCACGTATAATTTTCCCCAAGATATAAGCCCTGGGTCTGGGGGATTGTGGTGCAGAGACCTACCTATCTTGTAGCTGCCCAAGACCACATTTCTGTTTGTAAGTTACCTTAATAAATCACCCAAAACCCACACATTGGATTTCTCTGCCTCCTTTGGTTTCCAGGCTCCTTCTGCATTTGGGGGTTACTGTGTTATATACAGCCCTTTCACAGAACAAAATCCCATAGAAGTGCAAACTGTGTTGACCCTTGTTTTATCCAAGTGCCCTGTCTACCTTTGTAGCCTTCCAGTATTTGCTGGGTCTGTGTCCTTGGCATTTTAGGGGCCACATAAACCACCAGGCTTCACACCATTACCCTAGGTTGCTGCTCCTCTGACCATCCTTCTTGGCTAGTCTTCCACCCTGCGTTCTCTCTCCTGACCCACCTTCTCACTGCTGCTGTTCTTCCCACATCTCTCTGCAGGCTCTGGATCACTTTAAGTCCCATATTGAACAACTCTACATCCCTATATTTTAATGGAAGCAGTTCCCTCAATTCATTTCTCTTTTTTTTTTTTTTTTTTTTTTTTGAGATGGTGTCTCCCTCTGTCACCAGGCTGGAGTGCAGTGGTGCAGTCTCAGCTCACTGCAACCTCCAACTCCCTGGTTCAAGAAATTCTCCTGCCTCAGCCTCCCAAGTAGCTGGGAATACAGGCGCGTGCCACCACGCCTGGCTAATTTTTCAGTAGAGACGAGGTTTCACCATGTTGGCCAGGATGGTCTCAATCTGACCTTGTGATCTGGCCACTTCGGCCTCCCAACATACTGGGGTTACAGGCATGAGCCACCGCATCCGGCCAACTCATTTCTTTTTTAAACCAACACTTAGCTCTTCCTTAAGGATGTTTCTCCTGGGGACCTCTTAAAGGAAGGCTATTCAGCTGATAAGCAACTTCAGCAAAGTCTCAGGATACAAAATCAATGTGCAAAAATCACAAGCATTCCTATACACCGATAACAGACAAACTCAGAGCCAAATCACGAGTGAACTGCCATTCACAATTGCTTCAAAGAGAATAAAATACCTAGGAATCCAACTTACAAGGGATGTGAAGGACCTCTTCAAGGAAAACTACCAACCACTGCTCAATGAAATAAAAGAGGACACAAACAAATGGAAGAATATTCCATGCTCATGGATAGGAAGAATCAATATCATGAAAATGACCATACTACCCAAGGTAACTTATAGATTTAATGCCATCCCCATCAAGCTACCAATGACTTTCTTCATAGAACTGGAAAAAACTACTTTAAAGTTTATATGGAACCAAAAAAGAGCCCGCATTGCTAAGACAATCCTAAGTCAAAAGAACAAAGCTGGAGGCATCATGCTACCTGACTTCAAACTATACTAGAAGGCTACAGTAACCAAAACAGCATGGTACTAGTACCAAAACAGAGATATAGACCAATGGAACAGAACAGAGCCCTCAGAAATAATATCACACATCTACAACCACCTGGTCTTTGGCAACCCTGACAAAAACAAGACATAGGGAAAGGATTCCCAGTTTAATAAATGTTGCTGGGAAAACTGGCTAGTCATACGTAGAAAGCTGAAACTGGATCCCTTCCTTACACCTTATACAAAAATTAATTCAAGATGGATTAAAGTCTTAAATGTTAGACCTAAAACCATAAAAGCCCTAGAAGAAAACCTAGGCAATACCATTCAGGACATAGGCATGGGCAAGGACTTCATGTCTAAAACACCAAAAGCAGTGGCAACATAAGCCAAAATTGACAAATGGGATCTAATTAAACTAAAGAACTTCTGCACAACAAAAGAAACTACCATCAGAGTGAACAGGCAACTTACAGAATGGGAGGAAATTTTTGCAATCTACTCATCTGACAAAGGGCTAATATCCAGAATCTACAAAGAACTTAAACAAATTTACAAGAAAAAAAATCAAACAACCCCATCAAAAAGTGGGCAAAGGATATGAACAGACACTTCTCCAAAGAAGACATTTATGCAGCCAACAGATACATGAAAAAATACTCATCATCAATGGCCATCAGAGAAATGCAAATCAAAACCACAATGAGATACCATCTCACACCAGTTAGAATGGCGATCATTAAAAAGTCAGGAAACAACAGGTGCTGGAGAGGATGTGGAGAAATAGGAACACTTTTACACTGTTGGTGGGACAGTAAACTAGTTCAATCATTGTGGAAGACAGTGTGGCAATTCCTCAAGGATCTAGAACTAGAAGTACCATTTGACTCAACCATCCCATTTCTGAGTATATACCTAAAGGATTATAAATCATGCTGCTATAAAGACACATGCACATGTATGTTTATTGCGGCACTATCACAATAGCAAAGACTTGGAACCAACCCAGATGTCCATCAATGATAGACTGAATTAGGAAAATGTGGCACATATATATCATGGAATATTATGCAGCCATAAAAAAGGATGAGCTCATGTCCTTTGTAGGGACATGGATGAAGCTGGAAACCATCATTCTGAGCAAACTATCACAAGGACAGAAAACCAAACAGCATGTTCTCACTCGTAGGTGGGAATTGAACAATGAGAACACTTGGACACAGGAAGGGGAACATCACATACCAGGGCCTGTTGTGGGGTGGGGAGATGGCGGAGGGATAGCTTTAGGAGATATACCCAATGTAAACGACAAGTTAATGGGTGCAGCACACCAACATGGCACATGTATACATATGTAACAAACCTGCACATTGTGCACATGTACCCTAGAACTTAAAGTCTAATAATAAAAATAAAAATAAAAATTTTTTTAAAAAGGTAAGTCTATTCATTCTCCCACAATACAATATCTCAAGTTCAAGAGGTGGAGTCAGTGCTTCATGGATTCATGCTGTGGCTGGAGACCATTCCTTCTCTGCCCTCATGAATGAATGAACTATTGCATGGTGGCTATTTGGAATACAAATCTTGTTTTTTTTCTCTTTTTTTTTAGACAGAGTTTCGCTCTTGTTGCCCAAGCTGGAGTGCAATGGCTCTATCTCGACTCACTGCAACTTCTGCCTCCCGGGTTCAAGCAATTCTCCTGCCTCAGTCTCCCCAGTAGCTGGGATTACAGGCGGATGCCACGACGCCCAGCTAATTTTTGTATTGTTAGTAGAGAGGGGGTTTTACCATGTTGGTCAGGCTGGTTTCGCCCTCCTGACCTCAGGTGATTCGCCCACCTCAGCCTCCCAAAGTGTTGGGATTACAGGCGTGAGCCACTGTGCCCAGACTGGAATGCAAATCTTTGTGTCACCTGACTACTATCATCCAATGACCTTCTTACCAATTGATCTCATTCAGTGAAGGTAAGCCCACAGCTCAGAGTCAGTTTTCTTATCCTATACTCTCCACCCCTATATACTACTACCATCCTGCAAATATCTAGAAAATCCGTATTTGATGGATATTTCGATGGATGACCTACCCAACATCCAGCCTCTTATTTTCTTGACTTGCTCATGGCCAGTGACCTTCACCTGCATTCACTTTAACCACTGTACAAAACAACAGAGGGCTTTGTTGTAAACGATAGAAATTGACTCTAGCAAACTTAGATCACCAATTTGAGATGTTTCTCCACCTCCTTCTTGATTTTTAAGATGGTGGTAAAATGCACATAAAATTTGCCATCTTAACCATTTTTAAATATACAGTTCAGTGGCATTAAGTGCATTCACAAAGGTGACATGAACTCCAGAGAATATGCTGCTTGCAGCTTTGATGATTGTATCAACGGTGGTAAATCTCCCCATGTCTGCAGGAGCAGCTGCAGCTAATTATACTTACAGGGCCTATGTGCCTTTCCCGCCCTTAATTCGGGCAGTTACATGGGTAGATAATCCTATTAAAGTATATGTTAATAATAGTGCATGGGTATCTGGCCCCACGGATGATCGTGGCCCTGCCCAACCCAAGGAAGAAGGAATGATGATGAATATTTCCACTGGGTATCGTTATCCTCCTATTTGCCTAGGGAGAGCACCAGGCTGCTTAATGCCTGCAACCCAGAATTGGTTGGTAGAAGTACCTACTATCAGTGCCACCAGTGGATTTACTTATCACATGGCAAGTGGAATGTCACTCAGGCCACAGGTGAATTATTTGCAGGACCCTTCTTATCAAAGATCATTAAAGTCTAGGCCTAAGGGGAAGCCTTGCCCCAAAGAAATTCCCAAAGGATCAAAAGGCCCAGGAGTTTTAGTTGGAGAAGAATGGGTGGCTGATAGTGCAGCGATATTACAAAACGATGAATTCGGAACCATTATAGATTGCGCACCTCGAGGTCAATTCTACCGCATTTGCATAGGACAAACTCAATCGTGTCCCAGTGCACATGTGAGTCCAACTGTGAACAGTGACTTAACAGAAGGTTTAGATAAAAATAAGTACAAAACGTTAGAGTCTCTCTACCCTTGGGAATGGAGTGAAAAGTGAATCTCATCACCTCGAACAAAGTTAGTCCTGTTACTGGTCCTGAGAACCCGGAACTTTGGAAGCTTACTGTGGCCTCACACCACACTAGAATTTGGTCTGGAAATCAAGCTATAAAAACAAGAGACCATAAGCCATCATATGCTATCGACCTAAATTCCAGTCTGATAATTCCTTTGCAAAGTTGTGTAAAGCACCCTTATATGCTAGTTGTAGGTAAAATAGTTATTAACTCAGATTCCCAAACTATAACCTGTAAAAATTGTAGATTGTTCACTTGCATTGATTCAACTTTTAATTGGCAGCACTGTATTCTAGAGCAAGAGAGGGCACGTGGATCCCTGTGTCCGCGGACCAACCATGGGCAACTTCGCCATCCATCCATATTTTGACTGAAGTATTAAAAGGCACTCTAAATAGATCCAAAAGATTCATTTTTACTTTGATTGCAGTGATTATGGGATTAATTGCAGTCACAGCTATGGCCACTGTGGCAGAGTTGCATTGCACTCTTCTGTTCAAACAGTACACTTTGTTAACAATTGGCAAAATATTCTACAAGATTGTGGAATTCACAACCTGGTATTGATCAAAAAGTTGGCAGATCAGATTAATGATCTTAGACAAAATGTCATTTGGATGGGAGATAGGCTCATGATCTTGGAACATCGTTTTCAGTTACAGTGTGACTGGAATACGTCAGATTTTTTTACTACACCCCAAGCCTATAACGAGTCTGAGCATCCCTGGGACATGGTTAGATGCCATCTACAAGGAAGATAAGATAATCTTACTTTAGACATTTCAAAATTAAAACAACAAATTTTTTGAGGCATCAAAAGCCCGTTTAAATTTGGTGCCAGGAACTGAGGCAATCGCAGAAGCTGCTGATGGCCTCGCAAATCTTAACCCGGTCACTTGGGTTAAAACTATCAGAAGTTCCACTATTGTAAATCTCGTATTAATCCTGGTGTGCCTGTTCTGTCTGCTGTTAGTCTGCAGGTGTACCCAGCATCTCCGAAGAGACAGCGACCATCAAGAATGGGCCATGATGACGATTGCAGTTTTATCAAAAAGAAAAGGGGGAAATGTGGGGAAAAGAAAGAGATCAAATTGTTACTGTGTCTATGTAGAAAAGGAAGACATAAGAAACTCCATTTTGATCTGTACTAAGAAAAATTGTTCTGCTTTGAGATGCTGTTGATCTGTAACTTTAGCCCTAACCCTGTGCTCACAGAAACATGTGCTGTATTGAATCAAGGTTTAATGGATTTAGGGCCGTGCAGGATGTGCCTGGTTAACAATATGTTTGCAGGCAGTATGCCGGGTAAAAGTCATCACCATTCTCCATTCTCCATTAACCAGGGACACAATGCACTGCAGAAAGCCGCAGGGACCTCTGCCCAAGAAAGCCTGGGTATTTTCCAAGGTTTCCCCTGACACAGACAGCCTGAGATATGGCCTCGTGGGAAAGGAAAGACGTTACATCCCCCAGCCTGACACTCGTGAAGGGTCTGTGCTGAGGAGGAGTAGTGAAAGAGGGAGGCCTCTTTGCAGTTCAGATAAGGGGAAGATTTCCGTCTCCTGCTCGTCCCTGGGAATGAAATGTCTCAGTGTAAAGCTGACCATGAGATAGGAGAAAACCGCCCTGTGGCTGGAGGCCAGATACGCTGGCAGCAATACTGCTACGTTACTCTTTGCTACACTGAGATGTTTGTGTAAAGGGAAACATAAATCTAGCCTACATGCACATCCAGGCACAGTACCTTTCCTTGACTACTCATGATGTAATGGCTTACTAGGTGCCAAAGGAAGTTTATGGCTATCAGACAACCGCCTGCTTAGACACCAGGCACTACTCCTTGAGGGACCAGTGCTTCAAATATGAACGTGTGCAGCCCTCAACCCTGCCACTTTTCTTCCAGAGGATGGGGAACCAATCGGGCATGACTGTCAACAAATTATAGTCCAGACTTATGCTGCCTGAGATGATCTCTTAGAAGTCCCCTTAGCTAATCCTGACCCTAACCTATATACCGATGGAATTTCATTTGTGGAGAATGGGATACAAAGGGCAGGTTACGCCATAGTTAGTGATGTAACTGTACTTGAAAGTAAGCCTCTTCCGCTAGGGACCAGCACCCAGTTAGAAGAACTAGTGACACGTACCCAAGCCTTAGAACTGGGAAAGGGAAAAAGAATAAATACGTATACAGATAGAAGTATACTTATCTAATCCTACATGCCCATGCTGCAATATGGAAAGAAAGGGAGTTCCTAACCTCTGGGGGAACCCTCATTAAATGCCACAAGGAAATCATGGAGTTATTGCACGCAGTGCAAAAACCCAAGGAGGTGGCAGTCTTACACTGCCGAAGCCATCAAAAAGGGGAAGGAGAGGGGAGAACAGCAGCCTAAGTGGCTAGCAGAGGCAGGCACAGACCGGCAGAAAGGAAAGAGAAAGAGAAAGTCAGAGAGAGAGACAGAGAGAGGAAGAGACAGAGACAAAGAGGGAGTCAGAAAGAGACAAAGAAGTCAAAGAGAAAGAAAGGGAGATGGAAGTAGTAAAGAAAAAACAGTGTGCCCTATTCCTTTAAGAGCCAGGGTACATTTAAAACCTATAATTGATAATTGAAGGTCTTCTCTGTAACCCTATAACACAACAATATCACCTTGTCAGTGTAAACAAGGGCGTAACCTGAAAGCACTGAGGCCACTGACAACCCGTAGCCTTCCAATCAAAAATCCTTAACCCAGCAGGTTTCCTAACAGGGGATCTAAATCTTAATTAATTACCCATACAAAGGTCCAACCAGATCTAGGAGGAGCTCCCTTCAGGACAGGAGGATAGATGGTTCCTTCACTGGCAATTAAGGAAAAAAGACACAATGGCTATTCAGTAAATAAGGAAACTCTTGTAGAAGCAGAGTTAGGAAAATTGCCTGGTAATTGGTCTACTCAAATGTGCCAGTTGTTTGTACTCAGCCAAACCTTAAAGTACTTACAGAATCAGGAAGGAGACATCTATACCAATTGTAAGTTAATATGGGCTGAACAAGGTCTTATTAACAGCAAAGAATAATTGAAATCCCAAACTTACAAGGTTTTCAACAAAAGTAAAGTTCGCTAAAAGTGAACAGTGTAAACGTATATTATCCTAACTTCTAATCTTGTGGAAATCAGACCCTATCAGTACCCCTCAAAGCTCAAGTCTGTCAGCGCAGAGCCATACAACTAATACCTCTACTTATAGGGTTAGGGATGGCTACTGCTACAGGAACCAGAAGAGCCAGTTTATCTACTTCATTATCCTACTACCACACACTCTCAAAGGATTTTTCAGACAGTTTGCAAGAAGTAACGAAATCTATCCTTACTCTACAATCCCAAATAGACTTTTTGGCAGCAGTGACTCTCCAAAACCGCTGAGGCCTAGACATCCTCACTGCTGAGAAAGGAGGACTCTGCACCTTCTTAGGGGAAGAGTGTTGTTTTTACACTAACCAGTCAGGGATAGTACAAGATGCTGCCCGGCAATACAGGAAAAAGCTTCTGAAATCAGACAACACCTTTCAAAGTCTTATACCAACCTCTGGAGTTGGGCAGCATGGCTTCTCCCCTTTCTAGGTCCCATGGCAGCCATCTTGCTGTTACACACCTGGGACCCTGTATTTTTAACCTCGTCAAATTTGTTTCCTCTAGAATCGAGGCCATCAAGCTACCGATGGTCTTACAAATGGAACCCCAAATGAGCTCAACCAACAACTTCTACAGAGGACCCCTGGACCGAACTGCTGGCCCTTCCACTGGCCTAAAGAGTTCCTCTGGAGAACGCTACAACTGCAGGGCCCCTTCTTCACCCCAATCCAGCAGGAATTAGCTAGAGCGGTCATCACCCAATTCCCAACAGCAGTTGGGGTGTCCTGTTTAGAGTGGGGATTGAAAGGTGACAAGGCGCTAGCAGCCCTCGCTCGCTCTCCATGCCTTCTCCGCCTCGGCATCTGCTCTGGCCGCGCTCCAGGAGCCCTTCAGCCCACTGCAGCACTATAAGGGTCCCTCTCCAGGGCTAGGCGAGGCCGGAGCCGGCTCCCTCTGCTCTCGGGGAAGTGGGAAGAAAGAGGTGCGGGCGGGAGCTGGGGTTGCGTGTGGCCCTTGTGGGCCAGCCTGGATTCCAGGTGAGTGTGGGCTCAGCAAGCCCAGCACTTGGCCCTGGCCAGCGAGTGCTGGGCTTGATCGGAGGCTGAATCCCATGTGTGGACTGCCTTTCCCTCTTTGTGGGATCGTTGGCCACAATAGCAGGTCTCCATCTCTTTCTCGCTTCCCTTCTTTTCCTCTTGATTGTCTGGGATGAGTTCCCTCTGGGCTGCTGGAGTGCCCCAGCTTAGGTGCCACAAAATCCCACAGTGAGTGCCAGTGAGAAGTGAAGCCAGCTTGGCTTCTGGGTGCATGGGTACTTGGAGAACTTTTCTGTCTAGTTAAAGGATTGTAAACGCACCAATCAGCACTCTGTAAAAATGGACCAATCAGCGCTCTGTAAAATGGACCAATCAGCGCTCTGTAAAATGGACCCTTGGCGGGACATGGGTGGGGCCAAATAAGGGAATAAAAGCTGGCCACCTGGGCCAGCAGCAGCAACCTACTTGGGTTGCCTTTCATACCGTGGAAGCTTTGTTCTTTTGCTCTTCACAATAAATCTTGCTGCTGCTCACTCTTTGGGTTCGCACTCCTTTATAAGCTGTAACACTCACAGCGAGGGTCTGTGGCTTCATTCCTGAAGCCAGCGAGACCACGAGCCCACCAGAAGGAGGAAATTCCAACACATCTGAACATCTGAAGGAACAGACTCCAGAGGCACCATCTTTAAGAACTGTAACACTCACTGCAAAGGTCTGCAGCTTCACTTCTTAAGTCAGGGAAACCACGAACCCACCCGAAGGAAGAAAGTCTGGACACACCTGAACATCTGAAGGAATAAACTCTGGACACACTATCTTTCGGAGCTATAACACTCACCGTGAGGGTCACTGATTTCATTGTTGAAATCAGCAAGACCAAGAACCCACCGGAAGGAACCAATTCCGGATGCACGGCCCTCCCCACTCAACTGAACAGCTCTCAGTACCTCGAATTCATCATGCTCCAGACTTTTGCTCATGTGGTTCCTTCATTTCCAACATTCTCACTTTTCCAACATTGGCTTTCCCTTAGCTCATCTCCAACATTGACCTTCCCTTAGCTCAACTGCTAAGGTCTTGCGTCCAGGTGCCACCTCTTTTGCCTTCTTCAGGAAGCTTTTTTTTTTTTTGAGACAGGGTTTCACTCTGTTGCCCAGGCTGGAATGCGGTGACACACTCACAGCTCATTGCAGCCTCAATCTCCCAGCTCTGCCAGTAAACAGATGGGCCTCTCTGGACCCCAGTTTCCAGAAGTTGAACATCAAGACAATAGCTCTCAATTCCCTACATTTGTTAGGATTGGATGAGGGGTCCTTCCAGCGCTGTCCTAGTATGGTGCTTGGCTAATGGAAAACCAATCTCTGTAACTTGGACTAGTTTTATTCCCACCTTATTTGGGAATTATAGGAATGTAAAGTTATAAGACTGTAAAAATATAAAGTTAACAATCTGACCCTCACTTGGGAATTACAAAATTACAATCTGATATCCACTTTACTTGGAAATTATGGTCAGCCCTCTGTATCCTCAATCAACCTGGGACTGACCATATTTGGAAAAATTAAAAATAATCATAGAAATAAGAAAGTACAGTGTAACATCTATTTACATAGCATTTACATTGTATTAGGTATTATAAGTACAGCAGGTCCTGGAATAACATCATTTCATCATTTTGCTCAGTGGTTTTCTTATAATGATGAGGAAAAAAATAGATTTCTGGTTGGGTCCACTGTCACGTTTTGTCCATGTCTGTGTGGATTTTTCTCTCTGTCTTCCGGTCTCCTGTCACATCCCAAAGCCGTGCAGTGCACTTCAGGTGAAATTGCATCTACATGGTCCGAGTGTGAGTGTGGGTGTGTGTGAGCGCACCCTGTGAGGCATGGTGTCCTACCCTGCCTGGTGCCCTGAGTTGGAATAAGCCGGTAAAAATCATCTCACTTTTATTAATCTTTATTTTTCTCTAAGCAGGGGGATAGGGAGTGCTTTTTAAAAAGAAAAACTTTTTTTTTTTTTCTTTGAGACAGAGCTGTGCTCTGTCGCCCAGGCTAGAGTACAGTGGCATGATCTTGGCTCACTGCAACCTCTGTCTCCTGGGTTCAAGCGATTCTCCTGCCTCAGCCTCCCAAGTAGCTGGGAATACAGGCACGCGCCACCACACCCAGCCAATTTTCTGTATTTTTAGTTGCGATGGGGTTTCACCATGTTGGCCAAGCTCGTCTTGAACTCCTGGCCTCAAGTGATCCGCCCACCTCAGCCTCCCAAAGTGCTGGGATTATAGGTGTGAGCCAAAAACCTTTCTTAAATGTATGCATGGCTCACACTTATTTCAATATTTAATATTAGAAGGCTTTCGGTCTTTATTTAGAAGTTTAGGGGCGATTTTGTGACCCCAGATATGTTGTAGGAACTTCACTCATATCAATTAGCTTGTGGTCAAACTGGTTTCCTTACAGTCATTTGGCTTAAAGTTTCAATTTCCAAGAACCCCTCCACAATGTTAGGTGAGGACCTAGGGAATATAGGTGATATGCAAATACTTTTTTTTTTTTTTTTTTTTCACCAAGGACTTGAGCATCTGTGGACGTGGTTCCCCTGGAGGGGCCCTAGAACCAATCAGGACTATAAAATCCTTTTAAGGTTTTAAGAAGAGCATTGTTACCTCTGTGCTCTGACGAGAGAGAGCACTAACGAAGCCCCGCAAGCTCACCGAGATTAAGTGCCCCTACCTAAGGTTGCAAAGCCTCTTATCCTCAGGCTACCTCCAGTACAGTAAATCCAAGCCCTTCCGTCTAAACTTGCCGCACTGAGTACCAAGGGTCACCTCGGCCTTTCAGGCTGAAGGGAGGGAGGCAAAGTCTCAGGGCAGAGTCTGAGCCCCATTCCGCACCCCACCCTCTGTCTGGTACAGCCAACCAAACCAAAGTGCCCCAAGCCGTGACATCCCGTCCGGCGGCTCCCAGGCCCCCGCCCTCCGCACGTCACGGCCGCCGGGTGCAGTGCCCCCTAGGGGTCCCTGCGGACGAGGAGGAAGCGCCAGGTTCTTCCAGCCGCCGCCAGCTCGCCTGGCACGCGCCTCGCCGCCCTCTGCAGCCGCAGCTCCGTGTCCCCTGAGGACCCGCAGCCTCGCGCCATGGGCACGCGCCTGCCGCTCGTCCTGCGCCAGCTCCGCCGCCCGCCCCATCCCCCGGGCCCGCCGCTCCGCCTCCGTGTGCCCTGTCGCGCCAGCAGCGGCGGCGGCAGCGGTGGCCGGGAGGACCTGCTCGGACAGCGGCGGCTGCTGGATGGCCAGGCCCGGAGCAGCCGCAGCCCCGGCGGCCGAACGCCCGCGGCGCGGGACTCGATCGTCAGGTGAGTGTCGGGTCTGGCCCCTGGCTCAGTCTCCAGCGGCTGCGGCCCCGACCCAGGGGCGGAGCGCCCGGGGCCGCCGTGGGGATCGGGGCGCTTGGCTGCGAGTGTTTGGTGCCAACTCGTTAGGGGCGCCGGGCGGTGTGTCGGGAAATGCGGGCTTGGGGACGGCGGCCGGGCGCGCTGGCGGAGAACCGGGGATCCAGGATCCGACGCGGCCCGCGGCGCAGGCGGGCATGGGCATCCCCGATGGACGCCGAGCTGCATGGACCGCACGCCCGACTCCACGTGCGCAGCCGGCCGCAGGCTCTGATGCAATGGCGCCGGGCGCGACCCAGACGGTAAAGGGGCGGTGCGGCTGGGGCGGAAACCGGGGGAGGGGGCGAGAAGGAGACGGAGGGCGGGGCTGCGGCTCCGCGCGCCGGCTGGCCTGGGGTTCGTGGCGGGCATGCGGAGCTCGGGAGAGGCGGGCTCGGGCCCAGCGCCGCCCGCGCGAACCTCCCTGGTGTTGTGCGCCCCTCCCCGCGTGCCGCCCCTCCCCGCGCGCCGCCCCTCCTGCTGGGCTGGGGTCTGTGGCTGACGTCCGCTTTTCCCGGAACGGCAAAGGTGGAGCCGGGCCTTCGGGGCAGCCGCTGGGGTAGTCGGAGAGGTCTCAGCGCTGGTTTCCAGCTCCGCCTCGCAGCGCGCACGGAGTCGCCGCGCAGCTGAGCTTGCAGAGTTCTCTGCGGACCCAGAGCGAACTGGTAGCCCTGGACCGGGCCTTTCCCGTCCCGGTCCCAGCCCCTGGGCCCCAGCCTTCCCCGCCCTCGCCGAGAGGGGCGCCCAGGTCTCGGGCCTTGCAGGGCGAGCCCCTCGGGACAACCTGGAGGTGGCGAGAAAGCCCCTTCCGCCTCCCTCCGAACTGGGATTAGGAACGAATTCCAGGATGCGGTTTCCCCAGCAAGCGGCCCACCTCCTCCATTCACATCCTCTTCCCTTTCCCTCTAGCCTTCTTTCTTAAGGTCATTGCCTGCTTGCCTTTCTCTCTGTCTTTCCTTCCTCCCTCTGCTCTCCCATTTTCCTCCCCACTTCCCTTCTTCCCTGCCTCAGTAGTAAAATACGTTTCCTAGGCTCTTTATTATGTGGCGGTTGATTTTAAGGGGGCATTCATTTAGTTTGCCCTGTTCTCTGTCTTCTTTTTCTTTTTGTTTTAGAAATGGAGTCTCCCTCTGTTGCTCAGGCTGGAGTTCAGTGGGCAGCCTCCGCCTCCTGGGCTCAAGCGATCCTCCCACCTTAGCCACAGAGTAGCTGGGACCACAGGTGTGCGCTCCCGTGCCCGGATAATTTTATTTTATTTTTGTAGAGACAGGGTCTCACTCTGTTTCCAAGGCTGGTCTGGAATTCCTGGGCTCAAGTCATCGTCCCCGCCCCCAAAGCGCTGGGATTAATTACACGCCAGGTCATTAGGTTTTAACCTGCACGTTGCTGAGACTCGTCTTACCAGTTAGTCTGAGGCCAGGATAGGCGGCAAAAAACACCCCCTCCCGTCATGCTGTTTTATTTTCTAGGTAACACTGATTATTACCTGAAACTTCCTTGTTTGCTCATTTCTTGTCTGTCTCACCCACCTGGAATATGAGCTTCGTGAAAGACAGCTGTCTCTTTGGTCCTAGGTCCTGGAGAGAGTGCCCAGCATGTAATAGGCATTTGTGAAATGGTTACAGAAGAAATGCATCAAGATGTGGGGTCATCTGTGGGTTTTATTCATACGTTTTTTTTTTTTTTTTGAGACGGAGTCTTGCTCTGTCGCCCAGGCTGGAGTACAATGGCACGATCTTGGCTCACCGCAACCTCCACCTCCCAGGTTCAAGGGATTCTCCTGCCTCAGCCTCCCGAGTAGCTGGGGTTACAGGAGCGCGCCAGCACGCCTGGCTAATTTTTGTATTTTGAGTAGAGACAGGATGTCTCACCATGGTGGCCAGGCTGGTCTCAAACTCCTGACCTCAGGTGATCCGACTGCCTCGGCCTCCAAAAGTGTTGGGATTACAGGCATGACCCACCATGCCTGGCCTATTTATGCATACTTTTAGGTTTAAAGCCATGACTGCCTTAGAGATGAGTAGAGAGGTTAGTCAGTAGCGGGCTTTAGGGCCTGCACTGGGTTCCCCAAACTCAATTCCTTCAGGAAAATGGGAGGAGTAACAGTACCTACCTCAAGGGGTTATGGAAACAATTATGTGAGAGAACACGTGCAAAATACATAGCCTAGGACTGTCACATACAAGACAAGTTCCTCAAGAAATGGTGGCTATTACTTTTTTTTGAGATGGAATCTCACTTTGTCGCCCAGGCTGGAAGGCAGTGGCACAATCACGGCTCACAGCAAGCTCCGCCTCCTGGGTTCAAGCGGTTCTTCTGCCTCAGCCTCCTGAGTAGCTGGGATTACAGGCTCACACCACCATGGCTGGCTAATTTTTGTATTTTTAGTAGAGACGGGGTTTCATCATGTTGGCCAGGCTGGTCTCAAACTCCTAACCTCGTGATCCGCCTGCCTCGTCCTCCCAAAGTGCTGGGATTACAGGTGTGAGTCACCGCGCCCAGCAATATTTTTACAATTCACTAAGCCGGCGGTCCACAGACTTTTTATATAATGGGCCAGATAGTAAGTATTTTAGGTTTAGTGAGCCTAGAAGCAAAATCAAAATTATTAGTAGGTACATTTATAACAAGAGAAAAGACAAATTTAGGACAGGCTCCATGGTTCATGCCTGTAATCCCAGCACTTTGAGAGTTATGGAAACAATTATGTGAGAGAACACGTGCATTCCCAGGAGTTAAAGACCAGTCTGGGCAACATAGTGAGACACCCATCTCTACAAAAAATTTTGAAAAATTAACTGGGCATGGTGCATGCCTGTAGTCTCAGCTACTCAGAAGGCTGAGGCAGGAGGATCACTTGAGCCCAGGAGGTTAAGGCTGCAGTGAGTGAAGTTTGCACTACTGCACTCCAGCCTGGGCAATGGAGTGAGACCTTTTTATTTTTTATTTTTGCAATTATTTTTAATTAAGGTATGTACATTTTTTAGATAATGCTATCGCACACTTAATAGATGACAGTATAGGGTAAACATAACTTTTTTAAAAATTTTTATTTTACTTTAAGTCCTGGGATACATGTGCAGAACGTGCAGGTTTGTTACATGTGCCATGGTGGTTTGCTGCACCCATCAACCTGTCATCTAGGTTTTAAGCCCCGCATGCATTAGGTATTTTTCCTAATGCTCTCCCTCCCCTTTCCCCCACCCTCTGACAGGCCCCGCTGTGTGATGTTCCCCTCCCTATGTCCATGTGTTCTCGTTGTTCAACTCCCACTTATGAGTGAGAACGTGTGGTGTTTGGTTTTCTGTTCCTGTGTTAGTTTGCTGAGGATGATGGTTTCCAGCTTCTTCCATGTCCCTGCAGAGGACATGAACTCATCCTTTTTTATGGCTGCAATTTTTTTTTTGTAGAGATGAGGTCTCACTATGTTGGCTAGGCTGGTCTCAAACTCCTGGGTTCAAGTGATCATTCTGCCTCAGCCTCCCAAAGTGCACAGATTACAGGCATGAGCCACCGCGCCTGGCTATGTTGTACCTTTCAGTTGAGTTATGTGCATGGTTTACTAAAACTCTCTAGCCCTGAATTGATTCCCTGAGGATTGGAGCAAAGTGGGTGGGGGCGTGAGTCAGCTAGAAGTCACCTGGAATAGAGATCCAGGAGCCGAAGTGTATTAGGTCAGAAAAGTTAAAGAATGAGCTCCCTCAGAAGCATAGTGACCTGTTGTTCCTGGTGATGAGACTAGATGACTATAATCCCTCAGCCTCCACACCCAGCTAATTTTTGTATTTTTAGTAGAGCAGGGTTTCACCATGTTGGCCAGGCTAGTCTCGAACTCCTGACCTCAAGTGATCCACCCACCTTGGCCTCCCAAAGTCTTGGGATTACGGGCATGAGCCACTACCCCTGGCCAGTAACAATACATTCCGTATAATAGTCACAGTAATGGTGAAAATAACAAAGCTGCTGCTGATGGCTTAGTTCCGAGTTTTAGCTACACATGGCAGCCTAGCTAGAGCGCTCACATTCCTTCCCACTGTCCTCAAAGTGGAAGCTCACAAGGCCATTTTTCTCCCCCAGGGACACGAAAATCTCTGATTAGAAACATTTATGCTACTTTTTGGATTTATTGAGCCTAATTACTCCTTTTTCTTTCTAGCTTTGTTTGTCACTGTAGGAATGAGTAACCCCAAAGAATGAAACATTACACATATAACAAGTTGTGGTGAGCATGAACCTATTTTGTTTTATTCGCTTGGGTGGTAATAGCATTGAACTCCTTTACACACCTGTACAGGCACACCTAAGATATTGTGGCTTCAGTTGCAGACCACTGCAATAAGGGGAATATCGCAGTAAAACGAGTCATACAAATTTTGTAGTTTCCCAGTGCATACAAAAACTATGTTTAGACAATACTGTAGCCTATTAAGTATGCAATAGCATTTTGTCTAAAAAAAACCCATAGATAAGTCCGGGCGCTGTGGCTCATGACTGGAATACCAGCACTTTGGGAGGCTGAAGTGGGCAGACGACTAGGTCAAGAGTTCGAGACCAGTCTGGCTAGCATAGTGAAACCCCATCTCTACTAGAAACACAAAAATTAGCCGGGCATGGTGGTGTGCGCCTGTAGTCTCAGCTACTTGGGAGGCTGAGGCAGGAGAATCACTTGAACCCAGGAAGTGGAGGTTGTAGGGAGGCAGAGGTTATGGGGAGGCTCACCACTGCACTCCAGCCTGGGCAACAGAGCGAGACTCTGTCTCAAAAAAAAACAAACAAACAAAAAAACGTACAGATATATACCTGAATTCAAAAATACTTTATTGCCAAGATATGCCAGTGAGCTGGTGGAGGATTGTGCCAAGATATTGATGGTTATTGACTGATCAGGGTGGTTGCTAAAGGTTAGGATGGCTGTGGCAGTTTCTTTTTTTTTTTTTTTTTTTGAGACGGAGTCTCGCTGTGTCCCCCAGGCTGGAGTGCAGTGGCACGATCGCGGCTCACTGCAAGCTCCGCCTCCCGGATTCACGCCATTCTCCTGCCTCAGCCTCCTGAGTAGCTGGGACTACAGGCGCCCACTACCGCGCCCGGCTAATTTTTTGTAGTTTTAGTAGAGACGGTGTTTCACCGTGGTCTCAATCTCCTGACCTTGTGATCCGCCCGCCTCGGCCTCCCAAAGTGCTGGGATTACAGGCGTGAGCCACTGCGCCCGGCCTAATAAGGCTGTTTTCTTATCATTTGTGTGTCCGCGGGAGTAGCAGTTTTAAATTTTTTCAATAGCTTTTCTTTCGCATTCACAGCTTGGCTAACTGTTTGGCACAAGAGGCCTAGCTTTTGACCTGTCTTGGTTTTCAACACGCCCTCCTCACTAAGTTTAATTATTTCTAGGTTTTTATTTAAAGTGAGAGACCTGCGACTCTTCACTTGAACACTTAGAGGCCATTGTAGTTACTAATTGTCCTAATTCCAATACTGTTTCTCAGAGAATAGGGAGGCCAGAGGAGAGGAAGAGAGAAGGGGAAACAGCCAGTCCAGTGAAGCAGTCAGAACACACACTATCATGAACCATCATGGCCACGTTTCAGCCAACACAATTACAATAGTAACATCAAAGATCGTCAGTCACACATTACCGTAACAAACATACTAAAAATGAAAAAGTTTGAAAGCAAGAATTATCAAAATGTGAACAAAGTGAGCAGATGCCATTGGAAAAATGACTCCCGTAGACTTAAAACACAGGTTGCCACAAACTTTCAATTTGTAGAAAAACACAATATCTGTAAATTGCAATAAAGTGAAGCACAAAAAATGATGTATGCCTATACTTTTTTTTCTATCCACATCTACCCCCCAACGCCTTTTTTTTTTTTTTTTTTTTTTTTTGGTAGAGACCAGGTCTTGCTCTCTTGCCCAGGCTGGCCTTGAACTCCTGAGATCAAGTGATCCTCTCACCTCAGCCTCCCAAAGTGCTAGGATTACTGGCATGAGCCACTGCACCCAGCCCCCACCCCCAACTATTTTAAAAGTCTAATTACTTTTTGATGATTGCCAACTTACCTATAGAAGTGTTCCTTTCAGCCCGGTGAGATGACTCACCGCCGTAATTCCAGCACTTTGGGAGGCTAAGGTGGGTGGATCACAAGGTCAAGAGATCGAGACCACCCTGGCCAACATGTTGAAATCCTGTCTCTACTAAAAATACATGGTGGCGTGTGCCTGTAGTCCCAGCTACTCGGGAGACTGAGGCAGGAGAATTGCTTGAACCTGGGAGGCAGAGGTTGCAGTGAGCTAAGGTCGCACCACTGCACTCCAGCCTGGCGACAGAGTAAAACTGTCTCAGAAATATAAAAAGAAGTGTTCCTTTCATCAACTATGAATGGATCAAGACTATGAATGTTTCTGAGAAAATTATTGCTGTTAGTATGAATGTTTTTAGTGTTCAAGGGTAGCTTTGGGGCACAGAAAAAAACAAACATGTACATTTATAAGAAAAAAGGGAAAGAGCCATTGTAGTATACCTGTTTTGCAGATGAGGAAACTGAGGCTCTTAGAAACTATTGCCCACGCTAGTAAACGAAATGCCCAGTACCAGTCCTGGGCTGTATTTCCACTTAGTGTCTCAGAACTACCTGAACTCTATTAAAAATGCGCATTTCTGGGCTCCACTGACACACGTTGAATCAATCTTTCTGGGGTGAAACACCGGAACCATTATTTTTTTTGAGACAGAGTCTCGCTCTGTCACCCAGCTAGAGTGCAGTGGCGCCATCTTGGCTCATGGTAGCCTCCACCTCCCGGCTTCAAGTGATTCTCCTGCCTCAGCCTCCTGAGTAGCTGGGATTACAGGCGTGCACCACCATGGCTGGCTAATTTTTGTATTTTTACTAGAGACAGGGTTTCACCATGTTGGCCAGGATGGTCTTGAACTCCTGACCTCAAGCAATCCATTCACCTTGACCTCCCAAAGTGCTGGGATTATAGGTGTGAGCCGCTGCACCTGGCCTGGAACCTTTATTTTTACCAAACTCTCCAGTGATCCTTATACCATGAGCCGCTTGGGACCCACACTCCAGTGCTTTCCTGGACCCAGACAAAAATAAGAACCTGGCATAGCCAAATTAACAGTCACAACAGGCTGGGAAGAGCATGGCATATGGGCCTCAGTAACCCATTATTGGATGGATGGATTTTAGTGCTTATTTATAAGGTGATTTGTAAACTTTCCCATATGGTCACATGTATTCAGCACAATAATACAATTAATTCCCTGGGAATGAAGTAGCTTTATCCCAAGTGTTTCCAAACAAAACTAACTGAAATGTTCCCAGGTTATAGACAGTTGCCTGCACCCAGTCCATCTGTTCCAACCCAGCTGGCAGTAGAAAGGCTGGTCCTGGTTGTCAGTCTGAGCAGCTCTCTCCTCTAAAGCCCCGTCTGGGAACTGCAGTGCCTCCGGTTCCATTTGTCAGCTGTGTCTCTGAAAACTGGGGGAAGCTTCCCAATGCCTTTCTGCTCTTGGCAATGTACTGTTGATGGCATTGCCTGGAACTTCTTCGCCCTGCATTTCTGTTAGGTGCGGTGGAAGACCGTGTCGGAGACTGAAAACAAAATGTAAGGGTGGTCTTAGCACTGAAGCCTGGGGGCTGCTGTGGCTGTACCTTTGGTCTATTGTGAGAGGGGAAAAAGCCAGCTCCCAGTGCTCATGTGCTGCTGAGAACATATCACAGGGTGGTGGTGAAGTTAACCTCTGCAGTCGCTCATCCCAGAAGATTCCAGAAAGAGCTGAGCTCCTAACACTTTCTTTCTTTTTTTTTTTTTTTGAGATGGAGTCTTGCTCTATTGCCCAGGCTGGAGTGCAGTGGCATGATCTCGGCTCACTACAACTTCTGCCTGCCAGGTTCAAGCGATTCTGCTGCCTCAGCCTCTCGAGTAGCTGGGATTACAGGTGCCTGCCACCACGCCCAGCTAAGTTTTGTATTTCTGATAAGATGGGATTTCCCTATATTGGCCAGGGTGGTCTCGAACTCCTGACCTTGTGTCTGCCCGCCTTGGCCTCCTAAAGTGCTGGGATTACAGGCGTAAGCCACTGCACCTGGCCCTGTTTTTTTTTTTTGTTTTTTTTTGTTTTTTTTTTTAAAAGAAGAAATTGAGTCTTGCTCCGCCACCCAGGCTGGAGTGCAGTGGTACAGTCATAGCTTACTATAGCCTCAAACTCATGGGCTCAGGCAATCCTCCAGCTTCAGCCTCCCAAGTATCTGGGACCACAGGCATGTGCCACCACGCCCAGCTTAATTTTTTATAGAGATGGGATCTTGTTGTGTTACCCAGGCTGGTCTCAAACTCCTGGCCTCAAGCAGTCCTCCCGCCTTGGCCTCTCAAAGTCCTGGGACTACAGGTGCATGCCATCATGCCAGGCCTTCTATCACTTTTACCTAGGCCTGCTCACCCCAGGCTGGCACCTTCCTCAGAGGTGGGAGGTGAAGGTGGCTGCTGCTGGGCATTTGGGAGGTACAGGTGCAGACTATGTTGTGGATTCTCAGAGGACTGAGAAGCTCTCTCTCTCTCTCCCCCTAGGAGGCTTTAATAGTGTTACCAAAGTGGATCTTCAGTGTTTCTGGAACTTTCCTCTCCTTCATTTCCTTCCTTACCTAATTCCTTCTTTAAATTCCAGGACCTGGATCTTATCCTGGCTCCACACTTTTTGTCCAACAGCAAGCCCCCTGTCTTCACCCCGCTAATCTACCCTGTCTTCACTTCCCTCTTCCCACTTTATTTGCTTTCCCCATGGACCCATACTCAGGGTTTTGGGAGGATGGCAGCGGAGTATGGTGGAGGAGAGGGATTATTTAAAGTAGAAACCCAAAGTTTTTATTATAGTAAACTTTTAAAATACAAGAGAAAAATTCACCCCTAGAAAATTATTGTAAACATCTGGTTTGTTTCCCTCTGCATAGTTTAAAAACTGGATTGCCACATTTTACCTTGAGTTAGTGTCTTGATTTCATTGTTATGCTGCCTGCCCACTCCATACTGTACACTTGGAGTGTGTCCTTCTGTGGTCTAGTTATTTTCACTTGCAGGAACGAACTTTCTGAGAAACTGTGTCGTGTCAGTCCTTTCTACTCATTAACCAAGAAATCACAATGTTGTTTTTCTTTCTCAATGTAGAGAAGTCATTCAGAATTCAAAAGAAGTTCTAAGTTTATTGCAAGAAAAAAACCCTGCCTTCAAGCCGGTTCTTGCAATTATCCAGGTAAGCTGAGAACAAAGTTCAGTCCTACTATTTTAGGATGCTTTTCAATTTAGAAAATGATTGTATGCAAAAGAACACCTGCATTTCTTGCCAAAGAGGAGAGGGCTCAGTTGGCAATGCTGTTTTCTTTGGTCTTTTGCTTCTTTGGGGTCGTGGGTGAAGTACTGCTCTGCTTCAGAGTGTCTTCTTGTGTGACTTTCCTCTCTGAGATATGAGTAGCTTTCAGAGGTCTAGGAGATAGGTACTTACATGCATTGCATTACACAGGATATATCGTGGTCCATGTGTGCTCACAAATGCTTACCAAATGTGATTTGAAGGTGCTGGGGGAAAAAGTCCCACTTTGTTTCAGTGGAGGCAGATGCTAGATGAAACATGAGTATTTGGTAATCTTTTTACTCTATCTTTTAAAACCTGCCGTAAACTTAATGGGACAAAAGTCATTACCCTGTCAAAAGGACTTTGCATTCCACATACTTCTTTTGGCTGCAGTCCCTGGTTCTGAGCCACAGTTGGCCCCAGTTGCCATCCTGATTGGCACACTTGTGTGATGGCAGGTGCCGAGAAATAACGAGGTGAGCCAAGCCTGGAAGCAAACACAGCCCGACAGTTGGGCTGCTACCGCGGGGCTTGGCACGCACTTAGGGTATCAAAATAGCAGCCTCTGGTTCCATCGTGCTGCCGTGCTGCGTATTTCAGGATGACAGAGCTGTGCTCAAGTTACTTACATTCTCTGGGATCTGTATCCACATCTCATTACAAAGAAAGGCAAGTTAGAACAATAGAAAGAAAATTAGATTAGGACTCGGGCCTCCTGGGAATCTGCTGACTCCCTGCCTTTCCATCCAACGGCAAACCATTTCAACTCCTACCTTTGGTGTTCCCATTTTTTGGCTTCTTTTTGTGATGGGGTCTTGCTCTGTTGCCTGGGCTAGAGTGCAGTGGCATAATCTTGGCTCACCACAGCCTTGACCTCCTGGGCTTAAGCAATCCTCCCACCTCAGCCTCCTGAGTAGCTAGGACTGCAGGCATGCACCATCACACCCGGCTAATTTTTGTATTTTTTGTAGAGATGGGGTTTCAGCATGTTGCCCAGGCTGGTCTCGAACTCCTGGGCTCAAGCAATCCACAGCCTCAGCCTCCCAAAGTGCTGGGATTACAGACATGAGCCACTGTGCCCAGTCAGCATCCTCATTTTTAGAGAGGGAAGCTGGCTATGTGACTATGTATGTCTTCTAATAGGAGGGATATTATTTTCCTTAAAAAAGTGATATAATTTGAAGGCCTGAAGAATTACTCTGTTAAATACTGGCCACGAGTCCCTTTTTATAAGCAGCAAGATTGTTTTTCTGCACTTTCCTTATTATCTTTGTAATTAGATCATCTGTAATCACAAAATTCATCTCTGGATTATCTTTTGTGCCTTTTCAAGGTATTTTTATGTTGTTATGTTGTTTTTACTCTCCTAAGGCAGGTGACGACAACTTGATGCAGGAAATCAACCAGAATTTGGCTGAGGAGGTGAGGACTGTTGCTTTTTAAAAACTCATTATAACTTTTAACAATACATTCTCTTATAGTGACGAATAACCTTGTGTTCCTTTTTCAGACTGGTCTGAACATCACTCACATTTGCCTCCCTCCAGATAGCAGTGAAGCCGAGGTAAGAATGGCAGAGCTCTAAACTCTTGCTGCTTCTTTCCTCTTAAGACTTGATAGGCCCATTGGCATCTCTTAGTGGTAGCTGGGACAGATCTAACCTTTGCTTGTGGCTGAATTAGAGGGAAGAGTTCACTTCTTTTCTCTAGGGTAAATGCTTCATGATATCCTTGTTCCTTGTCATTTGTATGTTTCTACCGAAGACTTGAGCTGCGACTTGTTGAGTTCAGTTGTGTTTCTTCAGCTGCTGTGGCGGCGTCATCTAGTGGAAATTGTCAGGCTGAGGCAAGGAAACTAGGCCTCGGGCCACAGATCCCTGTGCCAGGGCCCAGCCCTTCTGTGGTTAGCTTTTCTTCCTATTGGCTTCATGTGATAGAAAACCTCAAATAATGGCATCTTAAATAACATACAAGTTTATTTCTCTCGCTCTCTTTTTCTTTTTTTTTGAGATGGAGTTTCACTCTCGTTGCCTAGGCTGGAGCGCCATGGTACCATCTCGGCTCACTACAACCTCCGCCTCCCAGGTTCAAGCGATTCTCCTGCCTCAGCCCCCTAAGTAGCTGGGATTACAGGTGCGTGCCACCACGCCCGGCTAATTTTTGTATTTTTAGTAGAGACGGGGTTTCACCATTTTGGCCAGGCTGGTCTTGAACTCCTGACCTCAGGTGATCCACCCGCCTCGGCCTCCCAAAATGTTGGGATTACAGGTGTGAGCCACTGCGCCCGGCTAATTTTTGTATTTTTAGTAGAGACGGGGTTTTACCATTTTGGCCAGGCTGGTCTTGAACTCCTGACCTCAGGTGATCCACCCGCCTCGGCCTCCCAAAGTATTGGGATTACAGGTGTGAGCTACTGTGCCCAGCCTGGAAGTGTATTTTTCTGGGACATGAATAAAGTTTGGAAGTAGGCAGTCCCTGGTTGATGACATCACCAAGTCGTAGGAGCTTGGGCTCCTGTCCGTCTGCTTTGCCACCTTTGTGGTTTAGTTAACAAGCACTTTGTTCTGATTGATCAGTGAGGCCCAGCAGGTCTGCTAGTCATTTGTGAGACAAAGAATGGGAATTTGTAGAGTTTGTATCTGACCTTGTACTGTGTAAACAAGGGGGCATCTGAGTCCTATGGGGAAGGGCGGTTCTTTGCAGTACACAGAGGGTAAGGGGATTTGTTAACCTTCCCTCTTTTCTAGGATTACAGGGCTCAGGTAAAGTTCACTGTCACCAACAAGAAAAAGGAAGGACAAAGACAGGCCCCTGCTGTCTTTAAAGACATTTCCTGAAAGTCGCAGTTCTACATCCATTCAGTTGTCCTCTACCTAGTTGCCTGACCAACTGCAAGGGAGCCTGGGAAGTGTAGTTTTTATACCAGGAAGCCTTAGATCATTTATTAGCAAGCTAAAAATCAAGAGTTTATTACTGAGAAAGGAAACTGTATATTGGGCGATAAGTGTTTGCCACACTTGCCATTGGAGCATGGTACAAATATGAAGTGTTAAATATGTAACAAATACCTGTGATACCAGCAGTGACAGCATGCAAAGGAGGTTGTTGTTCACTTGCAGGATACCCACTGTCTGCAGTGGAATTTGCTTTTCTTTCTTTTTTTTTTTTGAGATGGAGTCTCGCTGTCAGGCTGGAGTACAGTGGTGTAATCTTGGCTCGCTGCAACCTCTACCTCTCAGGTTCAAGTCATTCTCCTGCCTTAGCCTCCCAAGTAGCTGGGATTACAGGCACCTGCCACCATGCCTGGCTACTTTTTTGTATTTTTAGTAGAGACGGGGTTTCCCCATGTTGACCAGGCTGTCTTGAACTCCTGACCTCAGGTGATGGCCTGCCTCTGCCTCCCAAAGTGCTGGGATTACAGGCGTGAGCCGCCGCGCCCAGCTGCAATTTGCTTTTCTTTAGGTTGTTTTGCCACTGGTTTGTTTTGTTGTTGTTGTTTGTTCGTTTGTTTTGAGACGGAGTCTCAGTCTGTCACCCAGGCTGGAGTACAATGGCGCGATCTCCGCTCACTGCAACTTCCACCCCCCATGTTCAAGTGATTCTCCTCCCCGTTCAGCCTCCCAAAGTAGCTGGGATTACAGGCACCTGCCATTATGCCTGGCTAATTTTTGCATTTTTGTGGAGACGGAGTTTTACTATGTTGGCCAGGCTGTTCTTGAGCTGCTGACCTCAGGTGATCTGCCCTCCCTGGCCTCCCAAAGCGCTGGGATTACAGGCATGAGCCACCTCATCTGGCCTTGCCACTGGTATTGATAGCCCTTGATTTTCATTGTTGTTGTTTATAATTGACACATAATAATTGTGCATGCGTGAGGGGTACATGTGATGTTTCAGTACTTGGGTATGTTGTATAATGATTAAATCAGGTTAGTTACATTCATCACCTAGAACCTTTATCATTTCCTTGTGGTGATAGCTTTCAAGATCTTTTCTAGCTGTCTTAAAATATACAATACATTGTCATTAGCTATAGTCACCCTACTATGTAATAGAACACTAGAATTTATTCCTCCTATCTAAGTGTAACTTTGTACCTACTGATTGACCAACCTCTCCCCATTTCCCCTTCTCCATCCCTCTCCAGCCTCTGGTAACCTCCATTCTGTTCTCTATTTCTATGAGATCAACTTTCCTAGATTACACATGCAAGTGACAGCCTATGGTATTTGCCTTTCTGCACCTGGCTTATTTCATTTCATGTTATGTCCTCCAGGTTCATTCATGTTGCCACAAATGACAGGATTTCGTTCCTTTTTATGGTTGAATGATATTCCATTGTGTATACAAACCACACTTTCTTTGTCCTCCATTAATGGGTACTTGGATTGGTTCCATCTCTTGGTTACTGTGAATAGTGCTGTAATAAACACGGGAATGCAGACGGCTTCTCAGCATAGTCGTTTCAGTTCCCGTGCATATATACCTAGTGGTGGGAATGGCTGGGTCATATGGTAGTTTTTTTTTAAATTTTGTGAGGAATCTTCATACGATTTTCTCTAATGGCTGTATTAATCTGCATTCCCACCAACAGTGTATAAGGGCTCCCCTTTCCACATATCCTCGCCAGCATTTGTTGTTGTGATTTTTGATAATAGCCATTCTAGCTTGATATCTCATTGTGGTTTTGATTTGCGTTTCCCTGATAATTGGTGGTGTTGAGTGTTTTGTCATATACCTGCAGGCCATTTATATGTCCTTTGGGAGATGGCTGTTCACATCTTTTCCCATGAATGTTTTCAGTTTGATTTAATCCCAGTTGTGTATTTTTGCTTTCATTGCCTATTTTGTTGAGGTCCTATCCAAAAAAACCTTGTCCAGACCAATGTCATGAAGCATTTCCTCTATGTTTTCTTCTAGAAGTTTTATTGTTTGAGACCTTATATTAAGTCTTTAATTCATTTTAAGGTGAGCAACGAGGGCCTAGTTTCATTCTTCTGTGTGTGTATATCCAGTTTTCCCAGCACTATTTATTGAAGAATCTCTCTTTCCACAATGTGTGTTCTTAGCACCTTCACCTTGACTTATTTTTTGACAAGGAATTATTTATTCCCTGTTTTTCTTTGGGAAAATTCTAATAGAGTGAATTTGTATGGTATTATATTGAAAAAGAATAAGTACCTCAATGTATTAATTAAGATTTGTATTGACATTTGTTGCTTCTACCAAATGCTTGGTACAGGTGACAATAGTTTCCTCACTTCATTCCTTCATTCTGGTCTCTGCTTGGATATTGTGGCCTCTGACCACCCCTCCACCCATTACTCTGTTAGCCTTTTACCCCACTGAACCTTTATTTTTCTGCATATCCTTTATTCTTTCCAGTGATTTTATTATTATTATTACAATTTGGAAGGGAGGAACTTCCCTTCTCCACTAGAGTATAAGATCCATGAGGACAGTTTTGTTTATAGCTGTATTTCCTTTACTTAGAACTGATACAGAGTAGGTGCTCAAACCATTTGTTGAATGAATGAAAGAATGCCAAATGAATGAAACAAAGCTTTCTTTCTGATTTTGTACCTCAAATGGTTTCCCCTGCCCCTGAACAGGTAGTGATTTTTGCTAGGCAATGAAAAAAAAAAAGGTAAACCAACCCTTCCTCAGAGCCTCTGAGTGAGATCTATAGGCAAAGATAAGTATCTTCTCACTTATGAGCAAATATTTTTGTTAAGTGAGATGAATCAGGATCTTATCTCCTGGCATGAAATAGACAGAGAGGACAAAGCATTGCTTATTTAGAAACACACCCAGACATTCATTAGCTTCCCCAAAATGTAGCTTGGTCTTTTTCCTAAATAGTGAATTATTTTAGTGTTTCCCATAAAAGGAGCTGTGCATGCTAAGAATTTTTCTAGCACAAGCCTTTGGAAAGGCTTCTTATGTGTCACTGAGGTCCAGATAACCCGAGGGCCTCTGTGACCGCTTGGACGTCATGATTAGTGAGCTGTGTTGAACACATTGTGTTTGAAGCACACAAGCTTAGCTGGGCCAGGTTGGAAGGCTTCAGATTCGTGTTTCCTATCCTTCATGAAAACTGGCAGTGTGTTGGCTTAAAGTATGCTTGTTGACAGAGAAGTATCCTTTGTCTATGTAAACGTTAATAGCTGTTGAGCTTTGGTTTTGTTCTGTTTTGTCTTTTTCTGGCACAGAGTAGAGCCATAGAAAGGCAGAGAAGTCACTAAAAAAATTCAGCCAACCCTTTTAATTTTTTTTTTTTGAGCTTTACACCAAGTCTTCAACAAGGAGCAAAACAACAACAGCAAACTTTAACGGATGCATTTTCATGAATCCACTTTTTATATAAAGCTTCCTTTGTTGTGTCTCATTTTCACAAAACTATTTTTATTTTGGTTTTTTGTTTTTCTTTAGATTATAGATGAAATCTTAAAGATTAATGAAGATACCAGAGTACATGGCCTTGCCCTTCAGATCTCTGAGAACTTGTTTAGCAACAAAGTCCTCAATGCCTTGAAACCAGAAAAAGATGTGGATGGGTAAGAAAATAAAATCAAATAATCCACCTTTATGGCTAAATCACTTTTTCTGTTGTGCCTGCTTTTATTTTTCTAAATTTCTCCTATTTATTTTAACTCTCAGTAATTAGATGAAAAAAATTCTTTTAAATATTTCAGGATAGGATTTTTTTTTTTTTTTTTTTTTGAGACGGAGTCTCACTCTGTTGCCCAGGCTAGAGCACAGTGGCGTGATCTCGGCTCACCACAAACTCCGCCTCCTGGGTTCAAGCGATTCTCCTGCCTCAGCCTCCTGAGTAGCTGGGATTACAGGCATGCGCCACCACACCTGGCTAATTTTTATATTTTTATTGAGATGGGGTTCACCATGTTGGCCGGGATGGTCTCAATCTCCTGACCTCGTGATCCACCTGCCTCAGCCTCCCAAAATGTTGGGATTACAGGCGTGAGCCACTGTGCCTGGCCATCTGTAGGCTTTTAAAATTCTGCATGCTAAAGTTATATATTTTGGAAAATACATTAGCCCTTTTATAGTGCTTCGGTGCCATGTAATCTTATGCTATCAGATTCATTTAATAAGTTCCGGTCTGACTTATACAATCTTTAGCCAGCTCTACTCTTCTAATAGATTTTTCCTTGGTAATTCTACCAGACCAGAGAAAAAAACTTAGAAACCGGATTCCCCAGCAGTACCATATTCTGTCTTAGTCCCAGGCCAGTTGAGAAAAGCAAAATAAATACTTTTCTTAATGACACAGGTTTTATTTGAAATTTGGAGGGGAACATCATAACTATTGGGTGCTGTAATGTTGGGCTGTGATTCATGTCATAGAGTGACATAAGCTTCATAGAACAAAGGATACCGGCCGTTTCCAGTGGGGGATAAGCATGCTTCCTGGGGATTAAAAACCCCATTTTACTCCATGGAAATATAGCAAGTATTTTGTACTCTGGCCAAAAAGAACACAATGTGTTTATGGTTATAGGTTGTAAGCAGATTTATAAAGTTAGATTCCAGATCCAGTAGACCTTGCAGGGGCTGGATGGGGAGGCTGCCACCTCCCTGAGACACCCAGCAATCTTCCATTCTAGCCTTTTATCGTGACTTGAGTAGGCCCAAACACAGGCTGAAAAGGTGTCACGAACACCTCCAGCCCTGGCCAGGCAGGGTGGCTCATACCTATAATCCTAGTACTTTGGGAGGCCAAGGCGGGAGGATCACTTGATCTCAGGAGGTCAAGACCAGCCTGGGCAACATAGTGAGACCTCGTCTGTATTTTTCTTTTTTTTGAGTCAGAGCCTTGCTCTGTCGCCCAGGCTGGAGTGCAGTGGCACGATCTCGACTCACTGCAAGCTCCGCCTCCCAGGTTCATGCCATTCTCCTGCCTCAGCCTCCCGAGTAGCTGGGACTACAGGTGCCCGCCACCACACCTGGCTAATTTTTTGTGTTTTTAGTAGAGATGGAGTTTCACCGTGTTAGCCAGAATGGTCTCAATCTCCTGACCTCATGATCCACCCGCCTCAGCCTCCCAAAGTGCTGGGATTACAGGCGTTAGCCACTGCGCCCGGCCCCTCGTCTCTATTTTTAAGTAAACAATTAAATATTTTTTTAAAAAAAACAACAACAATCTCCAGTCCTGTTGTAGACTAACTTTAAAAGGAGAAGAAGTCCTAATCAATGAGAAAACTTTCAGAACTTGAAGGTCCCAGGACATAGTTTCAAGTCTTTCATAAAAGGAGAGGAATTCATGCTGAGGCCCAGCCAGGAAACAACCAACCAAACAAACAACAACAACAGAGAGTAAAAGGAAACAACTATGAAAATGGTTCTAAATGTCTCCATTCTGTTACTAACTGGGATTGATGTGCTCAGTTTAGGCTAGATAGTTGTGGAATGTTTTGTCCTACATTTGAATAGGGAAAGGCACAGAACCCTTCAGAAGATGTGTGGTCTCTCATTTTTCCCACCGCCTCCCACCCCGACTTCTCAAGGAGATAAATATTGAGATCAAGTTGAAATCAGACCTGTGCCTCAATCCCAGGTCTTACTGGGTCACTCCAGATTTATAGGATTGGTTCTGGGTTTTGGTGAACTGCAGGACCGTGCTGTTGTGTAACTCTAGGGATGCTAGTCCATTGGGGTCCGTTGAAAGGAGCTCCCTGGAGTTGTAAAGTGAAGCCCTGTATGGCCTTAGGCTGTGTCCTGGTATATTGGCAGAACCAGGACACCCAAGGTCAGGGCCAGGGTGAAGTTTTCTAAGGTACTACCTTAGAAAATGAATGACCTTTATTGCCTGCTTTCTCTTTAATTCATTTTTTATGTTTTTTTTTTTGAGATGGAGCCTCGCTCTGTTGCCCAGGCTGGAGTGCAGTGGCATGATCTTGGCTCACTGCAACCTCTGCCTCCCAGGTTGAAGTGATCCTCCTGCCTCAGTCCCCTAGTAGCTGGGATTACAGGCACGTACCATCACGCCCAGCTAATTTTTGTATTTTTAATAGAGTCGAGGTTTCGCCATGTTGGTCAGGCTAGTCTCGAACTCCTGACCTCATGTGATCCACCTGCCTCAGCCTCCCAAAGTGCTGGTGTTACAGGCGTGAGCCACCATGCCTGGCCGTCTTTAATTCATTTTTATGTATTCTATCAAACATTGACTTGAATGTTATTTGGGGTTAATATATGTACATTACATGTGAGTGATTTTTTTGACTGGACTTTGACTTAACCTATTCCCTTATTTTCTGATTTAGAGTAACAGACATAAACCTGGGGAAGCTGGTGCGAGGGGATGCCCATGAATGTTTTGTTTCACCTGTTGCCAAAGCTGTAATTGAACTTCTTGAAAAATCAGGTAGGATGCTCCTTGAGAAATGCTGCTGTTTTCTATTTATTGGTATTTACATTTTTTAAAATAAGGATTTGTTTGGGGAAGAATTAAATTTTTTAAATTATTATTCTGATATCCTTTTAAGATGTTTCTAGAAGATTCTAATTGAACATAGAAGTGCTATTTCACTTTGACTTTATTTTTCTCATCTTTTGGGAGATACAGATGAATACCTAGAAACTTTTTCTAGTAAGACTATCTTATAAATTAAAAGAAAAATTAGTTGAGATAAATGATTAGCCCTGTTTTAAACATGCTCAGTTTCTCTCGTGAAACAGTTCAAAATAACCACAGTAAAATATGCTTCCAGTTGCAGCTTACTAAATCTGTCAATGTGTAGGCTTAGATAAGATTTACATTGAAGACTTCAATGAGGCCAGGCACAGTGGCTCATGCCTATAATCTCAGTGCTAGGCAAGGCCAAGGTGAGAGGATCACTTCAGGGCAGGTTGAGACCAGCCTGGACAAACATAGTGAGACCTTATCTCTATAAAAAATTTAAAAATTAGCTGGGTATGGTGATGTGCACCTGTAGTCCCAGCTATGCTGGAGGCTGAGGTGGGAGGATCTCTTGAGCCCAGGAGTTTGAGGTTACAGTGAGCTATGTTTGCACCAATGCACTCTAGCCTGGGTGACATAGCAAGACCCTGCCTCAAAAAAACAAAAAAAAAAAAAAAAAAAGAGAAAAATGAAGAAGCCAATAGATGTAGTTTAGGGCATGGGAACCTAGGTTGGGATTTATTGGTGAGCAGCTTGCTTTTCAGTAGTCAGGACTTACTTTCCATTGTTGTCCCCTTGACTTGGCATTTTTATGTCAATGAAATAGAAATTAATATTTTCTCTTTCTTCATCGTTAAATTTAATGAGTAAATTACTACCAAGTATTTATATATTTAAGGGCTTTCTAGCTGAGAACATAAAGATTCAACTAACTGGGCAGGTGCAGTGGCTTACACCTGTAATCCCAGTGCTTTGTGGAACCAAGGTGGGAGGACTGCTTGAGCCCAGGAATTTGAGACTAGCTTGGGAAACATAGGGAGACTCCATCTCTACAAAAAAACAATTTTTTTTTAATTAGCCAGGTGTGGTGGCATGTGCCTGTGGTCCCAGCTACCCGGGAGGCTGAGGTAGGAGAATTGCTGGAGCCTGGGAGGTCAAGGCTGCAATGAGCTGTGATCACACCACAGCATTCCATCCTGGGCAACAAGCAAGAGCCTATCTGGAAAAAAAAAAAAATTCAATTAACTAAATATTTTTCTCTACTCCAATTTGAATAGAAACGAGGCAAATGCCCCTTCCTACCCCTGAACATGCAACAATCAAAGAAGAATTTCAAAAATAGATGGCAAAGTTTTATTAAAAGCTAACATTCAGGATATATATGCCCTTTGGGCAGTAATATTAAGCTCAAATCTATGAAATAATCCATATATAAAGTGCTTTTTCATTACATGGATGATCAAGATGAAGATTCTGAGCCACTTCATCAGAAAGTACTCAAAGAAAAGAGTAAATTAGGCTGGTAAATTATAGTTATATATTGTGGAAAGAATAGGAATTGGAACCAGAAGGGTTTGAATAGATAATTTTTGCTGATTATAACACCCCACTCCTAGTTCATTGTCATTGTAGGTTGGTGCTGAAAAAGGTCAAGTTTTAAAAGGGTTTTTTGAGACAGTCTTGCTCTATTGCCCAGGCTGGAGTGCAGTGGCGCCCTCTTGGCTCACTGAAACCTCCACCTCCTGGATTCCAGTGATTGTCCTGCCTCAGCCTTCCAAGAAGCTGGGATTACAGGCATGTGCCACGATGCCCAGCTAATTTTTCGTGTTTTTAGTGGAGACGGGGTTTTACCATGTTGGCCAGGCTGGTCTTGAACTCCTAACCTGGAGTGATCTGCCTGTCTCAGCCTCCCAAAGTGCTGAAATTATAGGCGTGAGCCACTGCACCTAGCCTAAAAGGGTTTTTTTTTTTTCAAGTTAAAGTTTTGAAAGGAAAGATCTGAAGTTTTGAGTATAATATCGAATTTTCATTTGGTTAGTAGGTGTCAACCTAGATGGAAAGAAGATTTTGGTAGTAGGGGCCCATGGGTCTTTGGAAGCTGCTCTACAATGCCTGTTCCAGAGAAAAGGGTCCATGACAATGAGTTCCCAGTGGAAAACACCCCAGCTTCAAAGGAAGGTAAATTTCATGTTGGAAATATATCATCTTGAAGGCTTATGTTAGAACAGAAGAAAGTCTAGAAATGTCTAAGCTAAGCGCTTAATTCAAGAAGTTAGAGGAAGAAAATTGAATAGACCCATATCCATTAAAGACATTGAATCAATCTACTCACCAAACAAACAAACAAGAAAAGGCAACAGGTGGTTTTACAAATGAGCTCTATCAAACAAAGAACAGATCATTCTAATACAATCCTTTTCTTTAGCAAATGGAAAAAGAAGGAACATGGCCAAACAGACTTTATGAGTGCCAAAACCAAACAAGGACAAGATGCTAAAGGAAAATTAACAGGCCAGTTTCAGCTGTGAATATAAATGAAATAATCATGAGCGAAATCTGAGAACACCAAATACAGCACAAGTTAGGTTTATTTTAGGATTCCCAGGTGATTGAACATGAGAAAATCTATCACTGTAATTCACCACATTATGATTAAAAACTAAATTCTCACCATAGTAAGTACAGAACAGTCATTTGGTAAATCTAGTATTCATTATGACCTTTTGAAAGTAATTATAATTTTGATGAAAATTATTAAGAAGACCTATATAAAAGCAGAAGTATCATCTTCATGGAGAAGATGCAATGTCTTAAAGATATTAATTGTCTGCAGACTCCTGACATATTTTTTGTAGAATTTGACAATCTGATTCTGAAATCCAAATGGAAGCATAAAGGACAGAGAGAGTCAAGACAATTTTGTGGAAAAACTAGGTGGGAGACATTCCCAACCACATGGTGTGAATTATTAAGCACTTACAGTAATTAGGATAATATGGTAGACAAACAGACTATCAGAACAGAAGAAAGTGGAAATTTATGCATATATGGAAGCTTGAGAGCAGGTACTACAGATCAATGGGGAAAAGATTAACGATTAAAGGCCGGGCGTGGTGGCTCATGCCTGTAATCCCAGCACTTTGGGAGGCTGAGTTGGTCGAATCACTTGAGCTCAGGAGTTTCAGACCAGCCTGGCCAATATGGTGAAACACCATCTCTACTAAAAATACAAAAAAATTGGCCAGGCGTGTCAGTGCAAGCTTGTAATCCCAGCTACTCAGGAAGCTGAGGCAGGAGAATCGCTTGAACCCAGGAGGCAGGGGTTGCAGTGAGCTGCGATCGTGCCACTGCACTCCAGCCTGGGTAGCAGAGTGAGACTGTGTCTCAAAAAAAAAAAAGAAAAACCAAACAAACAAAAAACTAAAACATTAACTATTCAAAATCATGCTGACTTAACTAGTTATGTATATGAGTCTAGCATAGGATTGCTAACCTGATACTACATATTAAAAAAATCACTTCTATGTTAAAATACCTAAATGTGGAAAGCAAAACTGTAAAATTTATAGAAAAAAATACAGGCGTATGCATTTAAGATGTTGGCATTGGAAGGATAGCTTAAGAGACCCCAAAAGCACAGATTGCTAAAGAAAAGATACATAAATCTGACTACATCCAAATTTTTAAAAACCCCGAAGTTTTTCTTTCTGAAAAGAAGTTCTTAAAAAAGTGAAAAGACAGCTATAGTGTAGAAGATATTTACAACAAACATTTAGCCAGCAATTAGTATTTTATAAAAGATTCCTACAAATCAGTGAGACAAAGACAATCTGTTAGAAAAACGGACACACGACAGGCCACTAACAGATGAGGAATCTGAGGTTTAAAAGACACGTGAAAAGCTGTCTGGTTTCCTACTGTTTTTGCTCACCAGTCATATTGGCAGTAGGTAAAAAGTGCCAGTTAGACATATTGACAAATGTCTGGAGCCCTGGGAATTCATATATTGCTGGCAGGAGTTTAAATTTGAAAGAGGCATTTTGGAAAGCAGTTTAATGGAGTTTCAGCTACTCTTTGACTCAGGAATTTCACTCTAAATATATATCATATGGCTGGGCACGGTAGCTCACCCCTGTAATTCCAGCACTTTGGGAGGCTGAGGTGTGCAGACCACCTGAGGTCAGGGATTCAAGACCAGCCTGACCAACATGGAGAAACCCCATCTCTACTAAATATACAAAATTAGCCAGATGTGGTGGTGCATGCCTGTAATCCCAGCTATTCGGGAGGCTGAGGCAGGAGAATCGCTTGAATCTGGGAGGCAGAGGTTGCAGTGAGCCGAGATCACGCCATTGCACTCCAGCCTGGGCAACAAGAGCGAAACTCCATCTCAAAATATAATAATAATAATAATAAAAAGTATATATGTAAACATCATAGACAAAACTTGCCCATATATATACAAAGGTGTGTTTACAAATGGTCAGAGCAGCATGTTTATAGTGCAAAAAGTTTTGTTTGTTTGTTTAAGACAGAGGGGCGGTGGTGATTCTGTGGGTCTTGGCCCCTTTCTGCTGTCAGGGCTGAGTTGGCTCCCTGAGTTGGTGAAAGCAGTATCCAGCCAGGTGCAAGGGAGGCGGGGGCAGGATTTCGCCTTTACTGATGGGCAGGCCACAGGTCCCCTGTAGAACGGTGACTCTTGAATATTGAGAGGACGGTATCCCTCCCTGAGCGTCTTCTGGAGCTTGATGACCACTAGGGAGTGTATCAAAGTCACGTGCACCAAATATGTTACTGGTGGCAGCTATTCAAGTTATCCCGAGTTCGTGCTGGTGTACCCGTACAGGTCTGCAGCAACTTCAGCTCTTGCCTCCTCAGAAGAAAGAATTGGACTGAGGGCCATAAGATAGAAGGAGAGACTGAGGCAATTTTCAGAGGAGGACGGAAAGTCTAGCAAAAAGCTCTAGAACAGTAAGGAAGGGAAAGAAGGAAAGTACAACTTGGAAGAGGGCCAAGCAGGCAACTTGCAAAACCAAGTACACCGCAACAAGTCTTTAAACAGTGACCTAAATGCCCATCAGCGTGAATGGATAAATCAGTATAGTTGCACATAGAGTATGCATAGACATATGTTCCTAAAACAGAATGATATACAAGCAGTGAAAATTAATAAACTAGAGCTGTAGATAGCAACATGTTTTTTTATTTTGTTTTTTGTTTGTTTGTTTGTTTGAGATAAAGCCTCACTCTATCCCCCAGGCTGGAGTGCAGTGGCACGATCTCGGCTCACTGCAACCTCTGTCTCTTGGGTTCAAGTGATTCTTCTGCCTCAGCCTCCTGAGTAGCTGGGACTACAGGTGTGCGCCACCATGCCCAGCTAATTTTTGTATTTTTAGTAGAGACGGGGTTTCCCCATGTTGGCCAGGCTGGTCTGGAACTCCTGACCCCAGGTGATCCGCCCACCTCAACCTCCCAAAGTGCTGAGATTACAGGCATGAGCCACCGTGCCCAGGCCGGAAGAATTTTTAAAACACTGTTCAGTGAACAAAGACCCAATCTGCAGAAGGATGTATTTCATATAACACCATTTATATATGTCTGAAAGCAACACAGCATATATATATGTAATCTAATACATACATGCATATAATATGTATTATATATAATCCTTATATATATATAGAATCAATATATATATTTAGGTCAGGACATTTAGATCACTGTTGAATATATATTAGGATTATATATAATATATATTATATTATTATGTATTAATTATTTAATCCTAATATATGTATATTAGGATTCCATGCAAATGAAGTAAAAATATAAAGAAATAATGCAAACTGCAAACCAAATCCGAAAAGCATTTATTGAAGCAAGGATGTGGATATAGATGGAAAGAAAACCTAGACACCTTCACACCTTTTTTCTTAAACTGGGCAATAGGTGTTGTCTAGGTATGTTAGGATATTGTTTTCCATTTTTATGTCTGAAATGATTGTTTTTCATTTTTAAAAATGACAGTACAGCTCACAGATTTCAAGCAAAGTGAAGTTTTAAATGAATGCATTAAGTACAATCAGTTACTACAGAACGTGATCTAAAAATACATGTTCCTCATGTTGCAGAGTGAGAATGGAAATGAGGAGTAAATTGTAATCCTGCCAGGGAAGCCAGGTGTCTCAGCAGATTTGGACTCTTTGCATGGCAGGTGGATCTAATTTATGTAATGCTTGGGTTAAGACAGCTCAGGAAGGCAGCCTTGCAATGAAACCTGAACCTGTGTGCGTTTTTAGCAGTCACCGCGTGGTGGCAGCCTATCCAAGAAAATTCAAGGGCAATAGTTTGCTCTTGAGAGCCTAGAAATTTTTATTTGGAAGCTCAGTGGAAGAGGAAAATAAACCTTGCCCTGCACTGAACAGCTGTGGTGAAGAGAGAAAATACCTTCCTTGGCAATTGAATGTTTTCGCAGCTGTCACAGATACTTTTGCTAGTTGTATCTGTATTTTTGAAAAACAAAGACATTTTTCAAAGTACTTTTTTATTACGGGAATAAATCACCTTGTCTCTGTACTTTGGGATGAATCTCATCCGAACTTTGAGAATGATTAAGTGACTTCACTTTCTGGAGAAGCTAGTCATTGGGTAACATTCTTGTTTTCATATGTACCAGAAGGTTCTCTTTCATAGTTGATGTTGCACACACGTTTTTTTCCCCTAAGTCCTTGGTATTTATAGTGGCACCACTGCAAATGTTAGAGGCGGTCAACTTTCATTCTTATTATTGCTTCATCTTTGTGGCCAAAAACATGGGAAGAAATGTTCATGGCCCCACCCCATACTTGTCCCCCCTCTACCTGGCCTACCTGCCTATGTCAGGCTCCTGTCCCACCACAAACGACAGCCTGTGTCTTTCATGTTAGCAGCTAGTCTTTCACTAGCCACATACCTCCCCATAACCCATATGCCTCCCTGTGTCTGCCTGACATTTGAATTGTCACTATTCTTGTGTTGTAATTTTATAAGAAGAGTGTATGGGGCAGAAAACCCTTGCCATTCATTTCCTGAGTAGGAATTCTAGCCTTCCTTGGAGTCGTGGTAATGTGGAGCCATGGTAATATGTGGATTGTACCACTCAATGGCTGTCTGGAGGCCATAGTGGTGCAAAAAGCTACCTAGGCATGGGTTAGTGTCCTAGGGCACCCAATCAGGACAGACTCTGTCCACACCTGGCACACCCTTGGAAAAGCTTCACTGTGAAAAACACTGAAAGTAAAAATTTTAACAACAGATAGGGATTTTTTTCCCCCTTGAGATAGAGGCTCACTCTGTTACCCAGGCTGGAGTGCAGTGGCGCGATCTCGGCTCACTACAACCTCTGCCTCACAGGTTCAAGCGATTCTAATGCCTCAGCCACCTGAGTAGCTGGGATTACAGGCGAGCACCACCATGCCTGGCTAATTTTTATATTTTTAGTAGACGTGGAGTTTCGCCATGTTGGCCAGGCTGGTCTCGAACTCCTGGTCCCAAGTGATCCACCCACATGGCCCTCTCAAAGTGCTGGAATTATAGGCCTGAGATGCTGTGCCCAGCCCAGATGGGGATTTTTGTTGTCCAGTTTAATGAACCAAGAATAAAAGTGCATTTTATGATTATAGTCTCTTCTCCTTATTGGCAATGGTAAAAGAGTTAAGAAAAGAAGAGAACAAGCTTAGGATTATGGCTACTAAGTAGAAGGGCGTTATCTTTGACAAGCATTTCTGATGTGCTTATTTATACCTGACATGGAACAAGACTGCCGGTCCCCTCAACACATCCCTGCTGTGGGACATCTGGCTGGGGAGTTCCAAAGCTGAGGGTGAAAGGTCTGGGCATCGGGTATGACTGTGTAACACTAGAGTTCTATCTACCATCTCTTAAACTATAGGTAGTCTTAGCGGTGTGGGCTGACCTTCTGGTTACCAGGCAGCCTGCTGCAACCACTCAGAACTGCCTTTGAAGGTTTCCAGTCGGGCACAACATTTGTGTTCTCATTAAGCAGTAGAGCGCAGGCTTTGGGGACACACAGCTCTGGGCTCAAGCCTTAGCTTTTGCTGCTCTAAGCCTGTTTCTTCGTGTAGAATGGCAATCGTAATACTCCCTATTGCCGGATGCGGTGGCTCATGCCTGTAATCCCAGCACTTTGGGAGGCCGAGGAGAGCGGATCACGAGCTCAGGAGATCGAGACCATTCTGGCTAACACGGTAAAACCCCGTCTCTACTAAAAATGCAAAAAATTAGCCGGGCGTGGTGGCGGGCGCCTGTAGTCCCAGCTACTCGGGAGGCTGAGGCAGGAGAATGGCGTGAATCCGGGAGGTGGAGCTTGCCGTGAGCCGAGATCGCGCCACTGCACTCCAGCCTGGGCTACAGAGCGAGATTCTGTTTCAAAAAATAATAATAATAATAATAATAATACTTCCTACTTTATGGGGCAGTTGTGGGAATGAAATTAAATACTAATGGGGACTGGGTGCAGTGGCTCACGCCTGTAATCCCAGCACTTTGGGAGGCTGAGGCGGGCAGATTGCTTGAGCCCGGGAGTTTGAGACCAGCCTGGCAACATGGTGAAACCCCATCTCTACAAAAAGTACAAAACTTAGCCAGGCATGGTGGCTGTAGTCCCAGATACTTTGGAGGCTGAGGTGGGATGACCGCCTGAACCTGGGGAGGTCAAGGTTGCAGTGAGCTGAGATTGCACCACTGCACTCCCTGGAGTGCAGGCTGGAGGAAAAGAAATATATGGGCCCATTAGGCAAATGTGGGTCAATTGGGCAAATCACTCAAATCATAAGTAGATAAACTAGTAAAATAGTGTGACTTAGGGTCCCTCACTGGAAGCCTGGTATTACATGCTTCCATTGTGTGGGTAGGGGAAGGAGAAAGTGTCTCTAGCTCTCTGTCTGTGAGGTCTCCCAGCAGAATATTGGCCAAGGGAGTGAAACCAAAAGCAAGACTACCAGGAGACAAAGGAGACAATGTCCCAGAAAGAGGAGGGACTCACCAGAGCAGGTGCCCAGCTTTGGCCAGTCAGGCTCATCTTCCAATCCTCAGTAGATTATTATCAACTTTAAGTGATGTCACAGAGTCCCTTCCTCCAAAACTGTGGACCTCTTCCTTCCCATGCCTCTTGTTACTCGGAAGTCACTCTACTTCCAAACATGTTGGCTGGAGATCCCTGATGCCTGATGGGCCAGTTATTACTTTCAGGCTCTGTAGTTTTAAAGAATAGTTACATCCAGTTAGTTACAAATAGAAATCGATCCTTTCTTTGTCCGTCTATCTAAACGGAAGGATATTCTTTTTTTTTTTTTTTTTTTTTTTTGAGCTGGAGTCTTGCTCTGTTGCCCAAGCTAGAGTGCAGTGGTGCAGTCTTGGCTCACTGCAGCCTCCGCCTCCCGGGTCCAAATGATTCTCCTGCCTCAGCCTCCAGAGTAGCTAGGACTACAGGTGCACACCACCATGCCTGGCTAATTTTTGTATCTTTAGTAGAGACGGGGTTTCACCATGTTGGCAGGATGGTCTTGATCTCCTGACCTTGTGATTCGCCTGCCTTGGCCTCCCAAAGTGCCGGGATTATAGGCATGAGCCACCGCGCCCAGTCGGAAGGATATTTTATGGACACTAATTAGGTATAAAATCTCCATGGAGCCTGAGCATGAAGAATTGAACTTCTTAGGGTTCCACAGAAACCAGAATAGACTTCTGTGTTTGGTAGCTTTGTAACTTAGGCCTATTGGGGTGTATAGTTGAAAATTGAAAATAAATTTCCTGTTCTGTTTCTGAGCATCTTTTCCAGGCTTGGAGATGCATTGAGCATTTCCACGGAGACCCTAGAGGTGGGGAGGGGAAGAACACCTGGGCATTTGTCCAAATTAGCCATATGCTGTGGAGTGTCACATGTCAGGAAGCCAAGGCAGTGGAGCTAGTGCCTTTGGGCAGGGCTAGGGAACCCCCCCGGCCTTTCCTCCACCCAAACGCAGGCCCCCACACCCAGCGTCCTGGGCCCTGCAGGGGAATGACACTGTTGGTATCACTCTCAGGAATGAGTCTAGATTTGGAGATAACCTCTTCCTGACCTCGATGATTTCACTCTGATGCCAAAACCAGTCTGAAGTGGGCGTGGTTTTGCATTTGGCGTTTACAAGGTGGAGTGGTGCCCTCGGCATGGAAGGAAGAGGTAGGCAGGTATGGGCGGGGCCCTGCTCCCTCGGGAGTCTCCTCTGAACCTGTGGTTAGGGCACAGCTGGACAATGCTGAAATGGTCTCCAGCTGGGAGATGAGGTAAACCTCAGCTGCATGCAGAAGAAATAACCTAGAAATCAGAGAAGCGTTTTATTTTGTTTTTCTCAGAGGATCTCATTTCTCCCTCTCCTCCTGAGCACAGAGATCCTCAAACCTGGTATTCACAGAAGGAAAAAATATAGGTCTTTTTCATCTTTGAAGGATCAAAGTGTCTAGGTTTTTTTTTTTTTCTTTTGAGCAAAGCTGAACTATCACAAAGTTCTTTTTAGTTTAAATTTAGTGCATGGCATGGCTCATGAACGGCTTTTAAAAGTGAATTGGAAACTTCTAAATGTACTTGTATTATACATATGAAAGGATGACTTTTTGAAAAAAAGAATAATGTCTATTCCAAACAGGAGAAGGGAGGAACTCTAGCTTTTAAACTGCACTAGATTAGTGAGTTACATGACAATTCTCCTTTGAACAGGATGGAATGCACTGAAAGGAATGTGCTATTGTGACAGTAATGACAGCTAATGTTAATTGACAGAATGGCTACTCTGAACCAGGCACTGTCTTGTACTCCTGTTATCTCAGTGGTCTTCACACTTATTCTGTTAGGCAGGACTGTCATCCTCCCCATATTACAGATGAGGAAACTGAGGCTCAGGAGACTTTGCAAAGATCATGTGATTAAAAGATGGTAGCGGTGGCACAACAGCCTGTATTTTTAACACTGTCCCATGCAGCTCTTATTCTAGATCATCACATAAAGTCTAATCTCTAATCTCGAAAACCAAAAAATCACCTGCCACCTCAGATGAGAGAGACCAAGACCCTAGACACTCGGCTTGTGTTGAATTCACTCTTATTTTATTTTGATGTTTGTAATTCCAGAGCCATGCTTGTTAAGAGAGTTGAGCTGAAGTAGACTGAATGCTGTCCCCTCCCTGAGGCCTGGGGCTCATCACCAGCTATCCAGGCTCCCCTTTCAGAGGGGATGGTGAGCACCTTTGGAAAGGGCAGGGGTGAGCACACAAGACAGCCTCAGTTATGCGAGTTCATTCCCTCCCCTGCCTGCTGTGGGTGAGATGGAGAATAAAAGCGCTGGACCCTCCTGGGCATCACAGCCTCGTGCTCAGTGAGTGACTGAGGTCACCAGTAACCCAGGTCATCAGTAGTGTGGAATTAAGTGCACTGGATAGTGTCGGCCCCTGAGCTTTGTTTGACAGATTTAGGGGGTCAGCTCCCCACTTTCCCCTCTTGCTTCTGTCTGATCATTGCTCTGTTTATTAATACCAGGGAAGAAGGTGAATAGAACTTTTTGGAAAGTCAAAAAAAAAAAATCAGGCCATTATACTTAGCAGTGCTGAGAGAAGGATTTGTGAGATGATATATTCAAACTAATGGGCATAAGACCAAGAAGGGGCTGTGTGGCCTGGTGTGGTGGCTCACGACTATAATCCCAGCACATTGGAAGGCCAAGACGGGCGAATCACGAGGTCGGGAGATGGAGACCGTCCTGGCTAACACGGTGAAACCCTGTCTCTGCTAAAACAAAAACAAAAACAAAAACAAAATTAGCCAGGCGTGGTGGGGGGCACCTGTAGTCCCTGCTACTCGGGAGGCTGAGGCAGGAGAATGGCGTGAACCCATGAGGCGGAGCTTGCAGTGAGCCGAGATCATGTCACTGCACTCCAGCCTGGGCAACAAAAACAAAAAGAAAAACAAAAAACAAGCATGGTGGGAGTGGGTCATGTAATGAATAGACTGATTGGTCTTAGGTGGTTCAGAATTTAAGCTGAGAAACTGAAATTGAGAAGAAATGATGTATTGTTCTTATACCAAATATTTGAGTAAAAATACAATTAAAACACCATCTATCTCCACTTTTCCCAAAAGTACCTCCCTTTTATGATGCCCTTCCCATACCTTATAGGCAAAATATTCTAATTTCAGTCTCAGTGGATTGTGTTCTAAATGTTTGAAGGTTGGTCTGAACATGGAATGTATTTTCTCATAGAGATAATAGTATAAATGGAGTTAGGGTCATGGGATTGCCAAGCCAATTCCACTGCAGTGGAGTCATATAGACCTCCTTTCCGATTTTTCTGTGGGAAACTTCATCTGAAGCTTTAACTCACTTCTTAGCTGTGGGGTAAGTTTCAGCCTCCATGGGGTCTTTGTTACTTTGCAGTCACCTGTGGCCAACCACAAATAAGTCTTTGTGGTCATCAGGGGCCAGATGGGAAAGTGAGGTGTAGACTGCACAAAAGAGAGCCTACCCCAATTCTGGAAGAAGGGCCACAGGCCTGTGTCCTGCAGAGAACAGGCGGGAAGCATCGCCTTCAGCCCACTGGCGGTGGGTCATCTCCCATCTGCTTTTCTGCACCATCAGCAGAGTCTGGCTTCCTTTTCCACCCCTTCTCCAATGTGAATGCTTTTTAAGGACGTGGAATTCGATTTTTTTTTTTTTTTTTTTTTTTGAGACGGAGTTTTGCTTTTCTTGCCCAGGCTGGAGTGCAATGGCATGATCTCAGCTCACCACAATCTCCGCCTCCCGGGTTCAAGTGATTCTCCTGCCTCAGCCTCCTGAGTAGCTGGGATTACAGGCATGTGCCACCTCACCCAGCTAATTTTGTATTTTTAGTAGGGGCAGGGTTTCTCCATGTTGGTCAGGCTGGTCTCAAACTCCTGACCTCAGGTGATCTGCCCACCTCGGCCTCCCAAAGTGCTGGGATTACAGGCATGAGCCACCGCGCCTGGCCAGTATTAGAATCTTTTAATGGGAACGTCTTAAACATAACCTGTGACAATGAAGCACCTTATAATTGTGTGGAGATTTCCTTTTCACAGCTTTTTCATATATGCCTCGCACTCACCTGGCAACCCTGCAAACTGGACATTATGCTCACCAGAGAGCCTTGACCCTGATTGTCGCTGGCAAGGAGCAGTGTCTGGACTTGAATGCAGGTCGCAGGAACTCCACCCATGGTGTTCTCCCACTGCACCTCAATTCCTCACTTTTCAAAGGAGGCAGCGGAGGCCTGGAGAGTTTCTGAAAGGAAATGGAATGCAGAAATCTGTTGATGTGCAATGTGAGACTCAGAACTGAAAAGCATAAATGTCAGGAAATGCAAAGCAGAATTTGCCCTGGCAACGGCAGTTTGCATGAATGCGAAGACGCTGTATGGATGAAAGTTTGTGGCTGGCGGCTCGGGCATGAATCCTTCGGGGTGCTGTTCCTCTAGGACCCTGGCTTGCCTGGTGTTGCCCTGGGAACTGCAACTTGAGCATTTCCTTAGTTTTTGTACTAAAGGAACCAAAATAAGGTATTTTGGTTCTAAGTCTTTGTCATGTGAAGGGAACTTACCGTTACCACCCCCCATCTACACACACATTCTCTCTTGGCCCCACTTTTGAATTTTATGTTTTTCCTAAAGTATAGGGAAGAGAATTATTATTATTATTATTATTTTCTTTTTGAGACGGAGTCTTGCTCTGTCGCCAGGCTGGAGTGCAGTGGTACGATCTCGGCTCACTGCAAGCTCTGCTTCCTGGGTTCAAGTGATTCTCCTGCAGAAGGGAATTATTTTTGATGAGTCATTAAAGTATATCCATTCCCAGAATGGTGTTTCAGTTTTCCTTTTATCATCTGTCACGACTTTTTTAAGTGTGAAGCTTACTTCCAGAAGAATTGTCTTTTCCAGCATTTTGGATACAACTAAATATCTTTGATATTTTCTTCTCATATGTTAAGCAGTAAATTAAGTTGAATGGTGAAGTTAGAGGTGAACTTAGGAACATTTAGGAAAAGGAAGGTCGCTTACTATTTTTTAGGGGAAAAATTTGGCAGATAAATGCTGTACTCCCAATTCCCAGATGTCCATTTGGCTTGTACTCATTTTGATTTATGAAATAATCATAAGAAATGTCTTAAAATTTTAAAAGCCAATAATTTGTTCTACTAATCACAGAAATAAAAGAAATACACCCAATTCCTGAAAGGAAAAAAATTCTCCCAGGATGAGATCACTGGGTGGACATGAAGTGGGTAAAATACCTTTTGCTGCAATTGTCATCCCCTTATCTTGCCAAAGTATGACAACATCTGAATGAAGATGGTTTGACATTCTTAGTTTAGAGTAGTTATACTATTATTTTAACATTCCTATTTAATGGTATGCTTAATACTGCAGAGAAAGGTGGATATGGATTCATAGCTTCGAAGCAATAATCTTATGCTCAATGTTCATTTAATTTCAAATACAAAGTTAGACATTTAGAGTTTAAAAAATTAATGAATAGGCTGGGTATGGTGGCTCACGCCTGTAATCCCAGCGCTTTGGGAGGCCGAGGCAGGCAGATCACGAGGTCAAGAGTTTGAGACCAGCCTGACCAACATGGGGAAACCCCATCTCTACTAAAAATACAAAAAGTATCCGGGTGTGGTGGTGGGCGCCTATAATCCCAGCTACTCAGGAGGCTGAGACAGGAGAATCGTTGAACCCGGGAGGTGGAGGTTGCAGTGACCTGAGATTGTGCCACTGCGCTCCAGCCTGGGCCATAGAGTGAGAGTCCATCTAAAAAAAAAAAAAAAAAAAAAAAAATATATATATATATATATATATATATATATATATACACACACACACACACACACACACAAAATATATATTATATATACTATATAACATTATATATTTAGATATTTTGTGTATATATATATAAATGAATAAACAGGGCATCTGCTCATGAATGCTCAGGCAGTCTGCCTGAATGAAATCTCCATTTGCAGGCAACACACTCTACAGAAATGGCAGGACTGTATCAGGCATGGTTCCTAATGCCCATTTCTGTAGCAAAGTCACCAGTGATTCCTAATTGCCAAAAGTGTATTTTTTGCGTTAATCCTGCTTGACCACGGCTGTCATATCAACCTGTTGTCCACACCCTTTTCCCTTGGCCTGAATGAAAATGCCCCTTCCTAGCTCCTGGGCCACCGGGACATGATGGTCTCCATCATGTGTTCCTTATCTCTAACCATTGAAGATTAGTGCTCCCCAAGGATGTCTGTTAACCCATTTTCCTTCCCATTCTGCCAGTTTCCCTTGGGGAATCCACACTTCTGGTTTTAACCATCACCTAAATGCTGTGTGTCCCGACCCGCATCCTCATGCTCCCAGGCCATTCTCAGTTCCAGACCTGGGCACCCAGCTTCCTACAGATGCCTCCTCAGTATCTTGCTTTTCTTCCTACCTCCTCTAAGGCATTCTCAATCCAGCTTCCAGAGGAATCTTCCTAAAACACATCTGACTGTGTGAGCCACACACTGTAGCCCAACCTGATAGCTTCTTTTCTATATTAAGAAAAAGTGTGGCTGGGTGCAGTGGCTCACGCCTGTAATCCCAGCACTTTGCGGGGCTGAGGCTGGCTGATCACGAGGTCAGGAGATCGAGATCATCCTGGCTAACATGGTGAAACCCCGTCTCTACTAAAAATACAAAAAATTAGCCGGGCGCGGTGACAGGCACCTGTAGTCCCAGTTGCTCGGGAGGCTGAGGCAGGACAATGGCGTGAACCCAGGAGGCGACGCTTGCAGTGAACCGAGATCGTGCCACCGTACTCCAGCCTGGGCGACAGAGTGAAGACTCTGTCTCAAAAAAAAAAAAAAGAAAAGAAAAAGAAAAAGTGCACACCTTTTGACATCTGATAAAAGTGATGTTTTTCTTAGAAAACTGACTTCTAACTCTTTATAGAAACTTTGCCACAAGGTAGTCTAGGAGTCCCCTTGCTACCTAAGATTTTCATGGACATGCCCTGTCTGATCATAAAGTACTGTATGCCAGGCACAGTGGCTCACGCCTGTAATCCCAGCACTTTGGAAGCCCCAGGCCGGGATCACTTGAGCCCAGGAATTCAAGACCAGCCTGGACAACATGGTGAAACCCTGTCTCTACAAAAAACATTTAAAAAACAAAATGAACCAGGCATGGTGGAGCACATTTATAGCCCCAGCTACTTGGAGGCTGAGGTGGGAGGATCGCTTAAGCCCAGGAGTCAAGGCTGCAGTGAGCTGAGATCATGCCACTGCATTCCAGCCTAGAGGACAGAGTGAGACCCCGTCTCCAAAAATAAATAACTAATTACATAAAGTCTTGTGAAGAATCTGCAGTGGAGCATAATGTAACCCATAAATCCACTTAACTGGGCGCACACAAACTACAGTATGTCCCAGTTCATTAGAGTGAAAATCAAGCAAGGGACCACCTCGGCGTGGTAGAGCCCCTCGCTTGCCCTCCACACCCTGCTCTGTTCTCTGTGTCTGACCATTGACCAGCCGTCACTCAGGCACTAGTCGAGAATGCCAATGTCTTCGTTGTAATTTTAGAAGCACATCATTGCTGGACAAAGCGCCTACCTGTTAATTTTTAAAAGTAATGTCCATCATTTTGAACATTGTTTTCTTTCTTTTTTATTCAACTGACCCTCATGAGGAATTGAACTTGGTTTTCTGAACTTTGTTGGTAATGTTTGAAGGACATAGAAACAGTTGTCATAGGTCTCAAGTGATATAAACCACAGTTCTTTAGAAAATATCTTTTGTTTTACCCATTCTGGATTTTGAAGTATATACAGATCTCATACCTGAGATTCTTATTGATATGAACTGTTTCAAAACACATTGATAGCAGAAGATACATACTGTCTTCTAGTCAAGAGGGTAGGGCTGTGTTTAGTTTAAAACATTTTAATGCATTTTATTTGCTAAATACAAAATTACAATATTCTATATAACTTTCCAAATTCCATCTGTCCTCCCTTTCCCCCGTCTCTTTATATTCAGATGCTTGTCTCTCTAGCTTAAAAATTCATGACTTTGAGAAAATTCATCTTCGTGTTATCTAAACTACTGCACCCCCACACGCTCCCTGTTAAGTGTCTGCGTATCTGCGTCTTGCTGTTGTTTTAAAATTCGGTTCTCTGCCTGGGGAATGGGGTGGTTTGCTTTAAGCTGCTCCACTCTTCTCGGCAGAAAAAGCAATACTTTGTTATGAGGTAGAGTTTTAAGCCAAGCTTTGGCCGGGGTCTTTCCCATTTGGGAGGAAGAGAGTAGGAATAGCAAGTGAGACGAAAATTCTCCTTGAATTTTAGCTCATTAAAATCTTACCTTGTCCTCGGCGTGGTATTTACTGATTTAAGCATCTAGCACTTTTCCTTTCCAGAAAGAATTAACATCTACGATGCAATCATTGCTAAGCGAGGAGATTTTTGTGTTTTCTCTGTGGAATTAGCTGTTCCCCAGTTGCGGATGAGCACATCCCACTTTAGAGTTGTGTGTAGGTATGGAGTTGAGGAGTTGGAATGAGATTTCCAAGATTTATAGGTAATGAAAAGAACAGGTTGTATCAAAGATACCACGTGTAGGAAACTAACTGTTCTTAGGGGACTTGTGTGAACCTGTGATCCTTGGCTTTCTCCAAAATGAACATTTCAGCCGTGTTCATATTAACCTCCTTTTTACAGTTGTTTTACCATGTTCTGGTTTTGCTGCTATTCTGCCTGAAAATCTAGCAAAATGGTGTTTCTTATCTGCAGAACTGCGACAAAGCTTAAACATTTGCATTTCTCTTGAGGATTACTGTGGTTGAATTTTTGACAGTACTATATATAAATGAAGAAATACAATTTTTTATACAGATGTTTAAAATCCTCTTTCTACTAGAACACTTCTTTCTCCCTAAATATACCATCACCAGGAACTCTAGCTGTTTTTCAGATAGGTGAGGTCTGGCCCACACAGTGGGCTTGCTGGCCTGTATAATGGCACCATCACAATGGTGGCTTAAGGGACTAGATTGCTGGTGATATTGGCTGCACAATTCTTTTTTTTGAGACAGAGTCTCACTCCATTGCCCAGGCTGGAGTGCAGTGGTGCGATCTTGGCTCACTGCAACCTCCGCCTCCCAGGTTCAAGCGATTCTCATTTGGCTGCAAAGTTCTTGGTGAGGTTTGGTGGTATTTTGGCCCTGTGGCACAGAAGAATGGTTATTTAGGCAAATGTGTTTTGTTTTTGGTTTTGTTTTGTTTTTGAGACAGGGTCTTGCCCTGTCATCCAGGCTGGAGTGAAGCGGCTTGATCACGGCTCACTGCAGCCATGACCTCCTGGGCTCAAGCGATCCTTCCACCTCTACCTCTGAAGTAGCTAGGACCACAGGCATGCCTCACCACACCTGGCTCATTTCTATTTTATTTTATTTTTGTAAAGACAGGGCCTTCCTATGTTGCCCAATCTGTTCTCAAACTTTTGGGCTCAAGCAGTCTTCCCACCCTGGCTTCCCAAAGTGCTGGGATTACCCAGCATGGTGGCATGAGCCAACATGTCTGGCCTAGGCAAATGTTTTAGTAGGGCTTTCTCTTTTCTTTTTAAGGTGATTAATACAGTAGATTCATACAGTCAGAAGCTGAAAAGCAGGGAATACTGTTTGGCTTATTAATGGACAATCAATGACTGTTAATACACTTTTCACTATTCACATGGTCAAATTGATCAAATATTTCCAAGGTGTTAACTTTTAAAGTTGGCTTTGTCAGCTCTATGAAAAGACATGCATTTACATTTTTATCATGCTCCTCCTCTGTCAGGGGACTTGGATCTGCCCTTGATCTTGGCTTTTCTGTTCATAAACCAGGTAGGACTGTCAAAGGTTTGCTCCCACTATCATCTCTTGTCCCAAGATTTCTAAAAGGCATCAGCTGATGCACCCTTTTGCCCAAATAGTGTTAATCGTCCTCAAGCTGAGGAGCTGTCCTGGTTCTTCCACAGGATCTATAATGATCAGCCTGTAAGCTGAGAATGGATAAGGGTGTCTCCAGCACGTTTATTTGGTGGTTTGGTGGGGGCAGTGGCAGTGGAGATGCTTTTGTGTTCCATAATCTGCCCCTCTGTCTGTTTGACCCCAGAGACTCTGTGGTTAGTTGTAGGACATCAAAGTCCACAGGAAAGACAGTGGGGGAAGGGACTGTCAGTCCCCTCTTTCTGCCTAGGTTCACTAGGATCTCTAAGACTGGATTCACTAGGAGACACAGGACATACCATAGAGCTATTTGTGTCTGAGAGCCCCAGTTTCCTTGTCTGTTAAATGAGCATGGTAACACCAATCTCACTCATTTGGAATATTCAGTGAGGTAATACTTACAACACCTGGCTGACCTGTACAATTGTAGCTATTCTCTTCTGCAAGTCTAATATTCCTATTCACCCCTCGCTCCGCATAGGGATCCAGTTTGAAATCATCAGTTGCTCAGTGGGGCTTGGGGAGCTATTCTTTGGTTAAAGTCAGAGCCAACCTCTTTGCCTACCTCTTTGTCTTAATGTCAACTTCCTACCAGACTTGTTCCTCCAGTACTGGATGATCAAAATGCAAATAGGATGGACACGATCAATGCATTTTGTTGGAGTGGTTGCATTCTTTCTACTTTCTCAGGTCAAAAAAATGAACGGTTGGACAAGAGACTAACCAGGGCCTCAGAGAAAGTGAAATTCTTTCTCAAGCTCCTGAAAATCCTTCCATGGGTATAGTAACAGTTCTATAGGGGTCTCATTGTGATGGTGCCATTATACAGGCCAACAAGCCCACTGCGTGGGCCAGACCTCATGGCCTTCATCCTTGTTTTCCTCTTTTTTGTTTTTTGAGACAGGATCTCGCTCTGTCTCCCAGGTGGGAGTGCAGTGGTGTGATCTTGGCTCACTGCAGCCTCTGCTTCCTGGGTTCAAGCGATTCTTGTGCCGCAGCCTCCTGAGTAGCTGAGATTACAGGCCCCTGCCAGTGCGCCTGGCTAATTTTTGTATTTTTAGTAGAGACAGGGTTTCACCGTGTTGGCCAGTCTGGTCTCGAACTCCTGACCTCGTGATCCACCTGCCTCGGCCTCCCTAAGTGCTGGGATTACAGGCGTGAGCCACTGTGCCCGGCTGCCCTATCATTTTTCTTGATATTATAGTTAGTGGTGAAAACATGTAAATGATAATACTCCACATGCAGTATGTATGCTGAAGTGACTACCCTGAAGATATTTTTTAAGTCCTATTTTTTTTTCTTTCTAGGATATGATAATCATTTTCTGTTTGTATTAATACATGCTTGAAAGGAATTAGTAAAGCGACTCCATCCTTGTCAGCAGCTTGGAACAAAGCTGTGGATCTGGGATTGTGTTGAACTCATTTGACATCAGTGGTTAGTTGTGTCTTTATGCCTCAGATCAAACTGTGCATGTTTTTTTCTTTCTCCTTTTAGCTTCATGAGGCTGACATTGTGGTCCTAGGCTCACGTAAGCCAGAAGAGATTCCCCTTACTTGGATACAACCAGGAATTACTGTTCTCAACTGCTCCCATGACTTCCTGTCAGGTAAATGTCTTCACATTGGTGTTGAGCCACTGATTAGGTCAGATCATTCGAAGAAATGTTAACCTTTTCCTAAGAGGGTATGTTTCTGAAATGTTAGCAGTCGTCAACATTAGTATATAGGGTAGGAAACTTAGACTGTGGGCTACCTGATAGAACCATGCTGTTGAGCAAAGAGAGACCAAGATGGCGGTTGAGGTGTCTGCTGCCACAGTGAAGTGCCCCCTACTGGCCTCTAGCAGTCAGGTTAGTTGTGACCTTAAGTAGATGATTTGTATGTGTGTGAGGTAAACTAGAAATAGCGGTTTTCACAGTCTCTTAAAAATTAGTAAAATCCTTTCTTCCAAAGAAATCTTCATGGAATTTCACTATGTAAAAGCAGATGAGAGCCAGATTGTCAGGAGGGATGGGAATAGGATCAGTCTCTGTGTCTCCCTGATTTCCCCTTGTGTTGACCCATGAAGCACATCCTTGGAGCCCCAGAGTCATGTCAGAACAGTATGAAAATCACCACTAGATGCAGAAACTGTTTTAGGATTGGTCCTGCTATTTGATGGCATTTTGCCAAGGTATCCAGGAATACTCAAGACCACACCAGGCCCACTTTGGGGGCAGCCCAAGCAGTGCCCGCAACAGGGCAGCCAGCAGCCCTGGGATCCAGCAGGAGCAGGCCCAGAGTAGGTTCCTTTTTCCAGTTCGTAGAAGGACTGAGGCTAAGAAAGCCTTGGACCACACCCAGCCCCTCAGCAAGTCCCTGAATGGCACAGGTGAGCAAGAGACAATGGCACAGGGAGGCAGAGGAGAGCCCCCCTTCCTGATTCCTTCTGGCTTTGGCCTCCAAATGTTCATGCAGAAGAGAGGACTATGCTGAGCTGGGCTGGAGGACAGGGGCAGCTTTTACCCCTAAAGCTGGGCAGAACATGCACCACGGTTGGCAGCCTCTGCTCTCCTTCACTTCCACTAGGACCATACTTGAGGTTGAAATCTTGAAACCTTATAGGCAGCTCCATAAAAGCGTGAGCCCTAGCCAGAGGTTGATACTGACCCTCCTCTCTAGGAAATGTAGCTCCTGCCAGAACTGACGGATCAGATTAAAAACTCCCTGGGGGCTGGAGAGGGTGGAATGGATCAGAGTCCAAGGAAAGAGCCAGAGCTCAGCTCTTGCATTAAGAACTGTGGCCCTAGCGGCTCTTTTTAACAAACAGAAAGCATGTGCTAAATAACATTTTTAAAATATATGTAGTTTCTTCATATAACTTTTTTTTCCCTGAGAAAAACAATGCCTAACCTATTAATAGTAGACAGGGTTTCCTCTGTTCAGAATCCCAGTTAGATTAGGAAAATCAGTTCCAACATTTGTTTCTTGTAAATGAATGCTGCTTTGCTGTAATATTTACTTGCTGTGTTTTATTAAAGTTTTCATGTAGGACAGTTTTGGCACAGTCATGGCTAGGGTTAGGAGTCTACTTTGATGTTCTCCTGGAATCCCTTTGAGCTCTGTGGTTACATGACAGTGACATATATTTTGTTAGTGAAAGTGCTTTATTTTTAATAAGGTTTCCTTTTAGGACCCTTATTTTTGGAAAAAGTATTCCCTGAAACATTAGATTTCAATGTAATGATTCTCTGGGGGAAAGAAGACCAAGGCGTTACAGATGTTCCTCGGGCTTATGCGTAGATAAACCCATCAGAAGTTGAAAATATCATAAGTAGAAAATGGGCATTTATAGATAGGATGGGATGTGAAAACACAAAACAACATCCAAAAACGCTGGCAGCTTAGTACATTGCGGAGTATTGGTTGTTTGGTCTTGTGATTGCATGCCTGACCAGAAATCGCGATTTGCCGTCACTGCTGCCCAGCGCCTCAAGACACCCTTGTTCTGTGTATGGCTAGCCTGGGAAAAGATCAAAATTTAAAGCAGTTTCTACTGAATGCATGTCCCTTTCCCATCATCATAAAGTGGAAAAATAGCGAAAAGGTTGTAAATCAGGGATGGTCTGTGTATTTCAAAATGATTCTGTAAGTAGAATTTATTTGAAATTTATCTGGCCCAACTCTAATAGTTTTCATGTTGGTTTTTGAATGTCTAGTGTCTGGAATAGTACCTGACACTTAGTAACCACTCTGTGAATTTTTTTTTTTTTTTTTTTTGGAGATGGAGTCTTGCTCTGTCGTCCTGGCTTTAGTGCAGTGGCGCGATCTTAGCTCACTGCAGCCTCCGCCTTCTGGGTTCAAGTGATTCCCCTACCTCAGCCTCCCAAGTAGCTGGGATTACAGGCGCCTGCCACCACTCCCGTCTAATTTTTGTTTTGTATTTTTAGTAGAGGTGTGGATGCACCATGTTTGCCAGGTTGGTTTCGAACTCCTGACCTCAAGCGATCCACCCACCTCAGCCTCCCAAAGTGCTAGGATTACAGGTGTGAGCCACCGGGCCCAGTTAACTTTGTGAATATTGAGTGTTTAACAAGTTAATAAGCATGACTCAGAATTGTACTCTGCTTGTAGTTTTAAGTTAGTGGCATGTTTAGAAACATTTCCTTGAACTTGTCTCCCACTTAAAAATGGGGCTGATGGCCAGGCGTGGTGGCTCACACCTATAATCCCAGCACTTTGGGAGGCTGAGGCGGGTGGATTACCTGAGCTCAGGAGTTTGAGACGCAGCCCGGCCACCATGATGAAACTCTGTCTCTACTAAAAATACAAACAAATTACCTGGGCCTGGTGGCGGGTACCTGTAATCCCAGCTACTCGGGAAGCTGAGGCAGGAGAATGGCTTGAACCCAGGAGGCGGAGGTTGCGGTAAGCCAAGATTGCACCATTGCACTCCAGCCTGGATGACAAGAGTGAGACTCCTCAAAAAAACAAAAAAAAAGAAGGAAAGAAAAAAAAAATGGGGCCAACTAGGCAGTCATTGAGATGAAGATGAGGAATGCTATGTTGATGAAACAGATGAACAGTTTCGGGGTGGTGCTGTCCATAATAGCACATTTCTAAATAGTCTACAAGTTTTAATTTTACCAACTTTTTTAGTATGAAAATTTGATCTAGGAATAATGGAGAAAGGTTTTTTCCCCCACTTTTTTTCATTATCCCACTACTGTAAAGAAATGAATAAACTTTTTGAAATATTAAAAAGAAAAGAGCTCTTATTTAAACTCAAGATGAGAAGAAGAACTTTTAATAAACTTGTGGCTGGATGAAGGCAGAGTTTTATAATGCAATTTTTATTCTTACCTTCATGGTACAGGGTCCCTCCTCCTTCCCCCCGTAAAAATAGATGGGATGTTGTGATTTATGATGAGATAATTCTGTAGAGGCATTTTATGGAATACGTATGGAATCCTAGGAGAGATTTTCCTGATGGCTGATATCCCAGACACAGAGCTCAGAAAACAATTACACCCAGCTAGTTGGTTCTGTTCACTCTGCTATTGCATGAGTCCAATGTTTAGATTTTAAAACAAGGAAATTTCAACATTCTGTTTTCTAACTATAAGAGTAACTACTTTAAAAAAAAATTAAAAAGACAACCAAAAAAACCTCTTTCTTAGAAAAGGTCTTGCTCTGTTGCCCAGGCTAGAGTACAGTGGCACAATCACAGCCTCAAACTCCTGGGCTCAAGCAATCCTCCCTCCTCAGCTAATTAAAATAATTTTTTTTGTTGTCGAGGCAGGGTTCTCACTGTGTTGCCCAGGCTGGTTTTGAACTCCTGGCCTCAAGTAGTCCTCCCGCCTCCACCTCCAAAAAGTGCTGAGATTACTGGTGTGAACCACCATATCTGGCCTAAAAAATTTATTTCAAATGAAAGAAATACACACTGCTCTTGTAGTGCTCTGCTTGCTAAACAGCAGATTTCATCATAAACACAACTATTTTGTACCCTAAATATTAGGACTTACTGATGTACGAAATGGGACCAAGGAAAAGCTTTTCTTCTATCTTAGGCTCAGAGAATAGTATCAAAACAGCAACTCTGTGGCTCAGAGTAGTTTATAGCATCATTTTAAGCTAATATATTTCTATTTAGTGTAGAAGAGGGCAAGAGCCCTGGGATGCTGATGTGCCGGGAGCCCCCAAGGGACCTTGAGACTTTCCCTCCTATGGCCCTGAAGGGAGACATTAGAACTTACTGGAGGCTGGGTGTGCTGTGGCTCACGCCTGTAATCCCAGCACTTTGGGAGGCCGAGGCCAGTGGATCACTTGAGGTCAGGAGTTCAAGACCAGCCTGAGCAACATGGTGAAACCTCATCTCTACTAAAAATACAAAAGTTAGCCAGGCATGGTGGCAGGCACCTGTAATCCCAGCTACTTGGGAGGCTGGAGCAGGAGAATTGCTTGAACCCAAGAGGTGGAGGTTGCAGTGAGCCGAGATCACACCATTTCACTCCAGCCTGGGCAGCAAGAGCAAAACTCCATCTCTAAAAGAAAAAAAAATGTAGTGCAAAGAACATGGACTTTGGAGTCAGGATTAACCTAACTCAAGGAAAAGGGAGTTGTTTGTGTAAAAAAAATTCTTGGCCTGACACGGTGGCTCATGCCTGTAATCCGAGCACTTTGGGAGGCTGAGGCGGGCGGATCACCTGCGGTAGGGAGTTCAAGACCAGCCTGACCAACATGGAGAAACCCTGTCTCACTAAAAATACAAAATTAGCCGGGCGTGTTGGCTTATGCCTGTAATCCCAGCTACTCAGGAGGCTGAGGCAGAAGAATCGCTTGAATGCGGGAGGTGGAGGTTGCGGTGAGCTGAGATCACACTCCAGCCTGGGCACCAAGAGCGAAACTCCGTCTCAAAAAAAAAAAAAAATTCTTAATTGTATTGCACTTACAGGCTATGTGACTTTGAGGAAATAAGATCTCTGATGAATTAATAAGATTCCCAATTTATTTGTGGGTAAATTGGGAGGAAGGCTGTTGGGAGGAATGACTGAGATGCTACCTTGGGGCAGTTCCTCTTTGATGGTAGCTGCCAATAAATGCTTGTCCACTTCCTGCATTCCTCCCTCCACTTCCTTGTTGCCATGTTAACTGCACACGAAACAGCTTTCAGACTGCATCTTGGCACAATTTAATTAGTTCTCAATATAATATATTTGATTTTTTGCTTTTTTTAAAAAAAAGTAAAGGTTCATGCAGCACTGTATAAATTTCCTTGTTAATTTGGTTTCAGTGGTCCAAATTAAATTATTACCAATAGCTTATTAGTATCAGTTTACTAATATTTTAATTATATGTTTTTTTATCTTGTCTTACATTGCATTCTTTTAAAAACTAGTGATATGCTGTCATTTGACAGTAAGATTCAAATAATTTAAAGTAGGAGTGCAACTCTCAAGAACACTGTCACAAAAATTTTACCCAATGATATATATTAGTCCATTCTCACACTGCTATAAAGAAACACCTGAGACTGGGTAATTTATAAAGAAAAGAAGTGTAATTGTCTCACAGTTCCATGGGCCGTACAGGTAGTGTGATGCTGGCATCTGCTTGGCTTCTGGGAAGGCCTCCGGAAACTCACAGTTATGGTAGAAGGCGAAGGGGAAGCACGTATATCTTACATGGCCAGAGCAGGAGCAAGAGAGAGGGAGGGCATATTAGTCTGTTTTCACACTGTTGATAGAGACATACACGAGACTGGGAAGAAAAAGAGGTTTAATTGGACTTACAGTTCCACATGGCTGGGGAGGCCTCAAAATCATGGCGGGAGGTGAAAAGCACTTCTTACATGGCGGCAGCAAGAGAAAATACAGAAGACGCGAAAGTGGAAACACCTGATAAAACCATCAGCTCTCATGAGACGTATTCACTACCATGAGAACAGTATGGGGGAAACTGTCCCCATGATTGCAACACGTGGGAATTATGGGAGTACAATTCAAGATGAGATTTGGGTGGAGACACAGCCAAACCATATCAGAGGAGGAGGTACACACTGCATACTTATAAACAACCAGATCTCAGGATAACTCACTATCATGAGAACAGCACCAAGGGGATGGTGCTAAGCCTTTCATGAAGGGCCACCCTCATGATCCTGTCACCTCCCACCAGGCCCCACCCCCAACACTGGGGATTATAATTGAACATGAGATTTGGTGGAGACACAGAACCAAACCATATCATGATACTCATTTTATTTATTGCATTTTACTTTATATCCTACAAAGTCAATGTATTTAACTCAAAAACTGGCTACCAGTGGTTTTTGTTGTTGTTGTTGTTTTTAAGTTCTACCTGTACTGGTTTCTAATTTTCAGCTGTTCCTGATTTTAAAACCTCGCATTTGGGGGTAATTTGTTCTCCTAGATGGGAAGAAAATATTTAAGGCTGTGGGCTTGGAGAGTGGTTTTTTGATAAGAAGGATGCCCTTGGCCAGACTGCATAGAAGCTGAGATGTTTCCACAGAGCCAAGATGGCAGGAAGGCTGAAGAGTCTGCTGCATCCCTCCCACTGCCGTGATTGTTCTGGCAAAGTTCCCAGGGTGGTCCAGCACTGCTCATGTTAGTGAAAGGGTGGTTCTGATTTCTGAGGAAGTCATGATAACACTTTGGCCTTAAATTTTCTTTTTGCAGAAAGTTTATCATTAGAAGAATGGCCATCTTTTAAAGTGATTCATTGACTTGTCCCTAGAGAAATCAAGAGTTAGATGAGTGTTTACTGGGAAGTGAAAAGACCCATCCACGGTTTGGGATGAGATCCTTGTTGGACTGTGATCCCAGGATATTACCCAGGCCCAGACTGTAGACAACCTTCAGATGGAGTCCTGCCTCTACACGGGCAGGGAGTGAAATAATGATTCCCTTTCTCAATTTTCTTTAGCCATGAAATTTATTAAAAATGTATATCTGATTCTGAGTTGCCAGTCTTATTGCTTCAGATTCTCTGGATTCAGAACTTATTTTTATGTTATTTTATATTTTGAGAGAGTCTTGCTCTGTGATCCAGGCAGGAATGCAGTGGCGCAACTACAGGCCCACTGCTTCCTGAGCTCAAGTGATCCTCCTGCCCCAGCCCCCAGGTAACTGGGACTACTGACACATGCCACGATGCCCAGCTAATTTTTGTACCTTTTCTAGAGACAAGGTTTCACCAAGTTGCCCAGGCTGCTCTCGAACTCCTGGACTTAAGCAATCCTCCTGCCTTGGCCTCTCAAAGTGCTGGGGTTACAGGTGTGAGCCATCGCACCCAGCTTCAATGCAATCTTAAAACTGAATTAGAAAATCTGAGTCCAGGCCAGAGTTATTTTTAAGTTGTGTTTTAAAATTGTGTTGTTTTTGGTCGAGCCTGGTGGCTCACACTTGTAATCCCAGCACTTTGGGAGGCTGAAATGGGCTGATTGCTTGAGCTCACGAGTTCGAGACCAGCCTGGGCAGCATGGTGAAACTGCCTCTACAAAAAATACAAAAATTAAGGCCAGGTGCTGTGACTCATGCCTGTAATCCTAGCACTTTGGGAGGCCGAGGCCGGCAGATCATGAGGTCAGGAGTTTGAGACCAGCCTGGCCAACATGGTGAAACCCTGCCTCTACAAAAAAAATACAAAAACTAGCCAGGCGTGGTGGCACGTGCCTGTAGTCTCAGCTACATGGGAGACTGAGGCAGAAGAGTCTCTTGAACCCAGGAGACGGAGACTGCAGTTAGCTGAGATTGCACCACTGCACTCCAGCCTGGGTGATAGAGCAACAGTCCATCTCAAAAACAAAAACAAAAACCAAAAATTAGCCAGGCATTGTGGCATGCGCCTGTAGTCCCAGCTACTTGGGAGGCTGAGGTGGGAAGATGGCTTGAGCCTGGGAGGCAGGGGTTACAGGGAGCTGAGATGGTGCCACTGTACTCTAGCCTGAGGGATCGAGCCAGACCTTATCTCAAAAAAAAAAGTATTGTTTTTAATTACTTGTAATTTTAATTGCTTGTAATTAAAAAAAAGTAACTAAAAGGATCAAAAGTTAACTTTGCGGATAGTGAACCTTAGCCTACTGTACATAAAAATCAGAAGGCCAAGGCAGGAGGATTGCTTGAGCCCAGGAGCTCAAGACCAGCTTGGGCAACATAGTGAGACCCCCGTCTCTATAAAACAACTTAAAAATTAGCCAGGTGTGGTGGCACACCTTTGCAGTCCCAACTACTCAGGAGGCTGAGGTGGGAGGATTGCTTGAGCCTGGGAGGTCAAAGCTGCAATGATCATGATCACATCACTGCACTCAAGCCTGGGCAACAGAGCAAGACCCTGTCTCAAAAAATAATAACAGTAATAATCAGAAAGCAACACTGTATGTGAATGAAGTCACCTTACCTAGCTGCCGGTGGACAGCCTTTGGTATTTCAAGAACCTAGTTTTTATTCATTCCTGCTTTCGATATTTGTTGACTGTGAGCTTTAGGCTTATCCAGGGTCCACGAAGAAGAAATGGTTCTTCCTCATCTCAGGCTTTTGTTATTTTGGGGCGTTTTAAATTCCTCTGCCATGGTTACTCAATCCGACCCTACTTACCTGTCTCTTCCACAAATTTCTCAAATGTCATTTGTGGTACCCTTTTAACTCTTATGGACTTGCTTGATTTTAACATATCTTTTACTCACTTTGAATGGACTTTTGACTAGAAATAGAGGGTAGTGTTGTGTGTACCACCTGCCATCTTGAGCTAGACCCTTTCAAAGAGTTGGTTTTGTTAATTATATCTTCTTACGTGGCTCATTATGCTTGTTGAAATTTGTGAGATGGTTTAGACCAAGCATGTCCAAACCACAGCCCGTGGGCCGCATGTAGCCAAGGATAGCTTTGAATGCAGCCCAACACAAATCCATAAACTTTCCTAAAACATGAAATTTTTTTTTTTTTGCAATTTTTTTTTTCCTTAGCTCATCAGCTATCATAGTGTTAGTGTATTTTACGTGTGGCTATGGCCCGAGACAATTCTTCTTCTTCCAGTGTGGTCCAGGGAAGCCAAAAGATTATACATCCCTGAAAGCTTTAGACGTATCAGGAATCATATAGCTTTTCAAAATAAAATATCCACACTTTTGCTAAGTTCTATGCTACGTAAGTGACTGAAATGATACCAGGACTTATTTATCTTGTAAACTTGGAAGTGAAATATTCTTCATTCACAAGGGTATTTGTGATTAAATTCTGGGAATATGCATTTATAAGTTAATACCAGCTTCTGGAATGTTACTTTTTCTTTTTTCTTTTTTAGATTTTTTGAGATGAAGTCTCACTCTGTTGTTCAGGGTGGAGTACAGTGGCATGATCTTGGCTCCCTGCAGCCTCCGGGTCCCAGGTTCAAGCAATTCTCTGGCCTCAGCCTCTGAGTAGCTGGGACTACAGACGTCTGTCACCATGCCTGGCTAACGTTTTTTTGTATTTTTAATAGAGACGGGGTTCACCTTGTTGGCCAGGCTGGTCTTGAACTCCTGACCTCAAGTGATCCACCCGCCTGGGCCTCCCAAAGTGCTGGGATTACAGGCGTGAGCCACCGCATTCAGATGCTTTATTTCTCCATCACTTAAAATAGAGGAATGAGAGAGGCCCGTTTGTTTTATGTAGTAGTTGGACAAGATCTTAAGTACAGATCTCTAGTGATTAAAACAAAACACAGCAAATCTCTCTCATCCTCTAGACTCTTGGCTTTTGCCTAAATATGATTCATAAAGCTGAAGTGTTTCTAATCTTTAAATAATACCCAAGGGATATGATTATATGATTACCCAACACCCTAATACAATTTAAGAGTAGAGTGATCCAAAGAAGGAGAAAATAGTGTCTTCAAAAATGTTGCTGTTAGAAATATTTCTTTTCTCTAAGGGAGGATGCAGGCTAAAGCATTTTACATGTGTGTTTACTTTTATAAATTTTCTAAGTGAGGGTAGAATTCTTTTTTTTTTTTTTTTTTTTCCCAGATAGTTTCACTCTTGTTGCCCAGGCTGGAGTGCAGTGGTGCAATCTCGGCTCACCACAACCTCCACCTCCCAGGTTCAAGCGATTCTCTTGCCTCAGCCTCCCTAGTAGCTGGGATCACGGATGTGCACCACCACACCCAGCTAATTTTTTTTTTTTTTTTTTTTTTGTATTTTTAGTAGAGATGGGGTTGCACCATGTTAGCCAGGCTGGTCTCGAACTCCTAAACTCAGGTGATCCTCCCACCTCGGCCTCCTAGAGTCCTGGGATTACAGGCGTGAGCCACTATGCCCTGCCAGAAGTGGAATTCTTATCAACATCTTTCTATGTTGATAATCAGGTAGTCCCTAACATTAATACCCTAAAATGCAATTTTTTAGTTTTGATGAAAAATTGATTCTATCACTTCTCTTTTTTTTTTTTTTTTTTTTTGAGATGGTATTTTGCTCTTGTTGTCCAGGCTAGAGAGCAATGGCACGATCTCGGCTCACTGCAACCTCTGCCTCAGAGAAATGTTCAAGAGAAACGTTCAAGCATTTCTCCTGCCTCAGCCTCCTGAGTAGCTGGGATTATAGGCACGCACCACCATGCCCAGCTACTTCTGTATTTTTAGTAGAGATGAGGTTTCTCCATGTTGGTCAGGCTGGTCTCAAACGCCTAACCTCAGGTGATCCGCCCGCCTCGGCCTCCTAAAGTGCTGGGATTACAGGCGTAAGCCGCCGCACCTAGCCGATTCTATCACTTCTATGATAGAGAATTTTTAAATTATCGAAAAAGTCTGATTTCTCATGTAACACTTTGACCAGTCTTACCCTATGAATGTTTTCATCCGCCTTCTCACACTTTGCATCCACTAGTGAAAGTGCTTCTATTTTTCTACATACTGTACAGTAAAGATTTTAGAGCCTTCTGGGCCGGGCACGGTGGCTCACACCTATAACCCCAGCACTTTGGGAGGTCAAGGTGAGCAGATCACTGAGGCCAGGAGTTTCAAACCATGCTAGCCAACGTGGTGAAACCCCGTCTCTACTAAAAATACAAAAAGTAGTCAGGAGTGTTGGCAGGTGCCTGTAATCCCAGCTGCTAATAAGGCGGAGGTTGCAGTCAGCTGAGATCATGCCACTGCACTCCAGCCTGGGTAACAGAGAGAGACTCTATCTCAAAAAAAAAAAAAAAAAAAAAAAGATCATTCTAATAAGATGAAGCCCACTGTGTCAAAAAAATGTAAAGATTAGGATATGAAGTCATTCTGACAGATTATGCTGTGGAATGTACATCCCTGTTCCTTTCTTCTGAGCCTTATTTTCATGTTAATAGTTTAAACTACATACTATATGCCAAGAACTTTATGTACCTTATCATATTTCATTTTCACAAAATTTTAGGAGGTTGATATTACTCCCATTAATTAACAGGCCCAACATCACAATTTCTAGCAAGAGGAAGAGCTATGCTTTTAATGCAAGTCTGACTCTGAATTCTGTGGCCTAATCTGCAGTCTATGTTGCATCCACATTAAATGTTTTAAATGTTCACTATGAATTCTCTTGAGCTATTTATTTCTATCTCTAATTATGCCATATTTTAAAAATCACAGTGATACTTGGGCTTGTGTGAAGAGATAGTGTGTCTAGATGTTTCTTCCTGGCTCAGTGTGAGGTATGATTTTCCAAAGCACATGGTGTGCTTCATTACATTTTTAAAATCCATTTATCGCAGGTTAATAACTTAGATGACTTTTTTTTTTCTTTTCTTGAGATGGAGTCTTGCTATGTCACCCAGGCTGGAGTGCAGTGGCATGATCTTGGCTCACTGCAACCTCCACCATCCAGGTTCAAGCAATTCTCCTGCCTCAGCCTCCCAAGTAGCTGGGACTACAGGTGCACACCACCATGCCCAGCTGATTTTGTATTTTTAGTAGAGATGGGGTTTTGCCATGTTGGCCAGGCTTGTCTTGAACTCCTGACCTCAGGTGATCCACCTGCCTTGGCCTCCCAAAGTGCTGGGATTACAGGCGTGAGCCACTGCACCTGGCCAGATGGCCATTTCTCTAATGTAAAATGTGAAGCAGGCCCAGTGGAGGGTCCCAGGGCTGTACCAGAGGTGACCAACCTGCAGCCATGCCCTGACATCCTAACTTCCTTGATGAAAAATGAGCCCATTATTCAGTGTGCTGGCTGTTTGCAAGGATTAATGGATTAGAAATGACAATGTGCTGAAAGTCTTTTTTTCCCTCCAATTGTTTACAGGGAAGGTTGGGTGTGGCTCTCCGAGCATACATTTTGGTGGACTCATTGAGGAAGATGACGTGAGTCTCCTTGCTGCAGCTCTGCGAATTCAGGTTTGTTCGACATGGCTGTCTGAGAAACCTTGAGTTTGGAAGTTTGATTAATAGTTGCTAACAGTTTACAAGTGGTTTCTGTTTACCAGGTACAGTGTTAAACACTTCATACACAGAGTGTTAGGCCCATTTGATAAATGAAGAAATAGTGATTTTGAAAAACGAAGTGAGTTGCCTGTGATCACATGGCATGTGTGGGGTGGGGATCCATACTGGGGACTGTGTGTATGTTATCTTGTGCTGTGTAATAAATTATCTCACAATTTAGTAACTGGAGCAACAAGGCATTTATTTTCTCACAGTTTCTTCAAATCAGAGATTTGGCAGTAGATTAACAGATTAGGTGGTATGTTAGTCCATTCTTGCATTGCTATAAAGAAATACCAGCTACTTGGGAGGCTGAGGCAGGAGGATTGCTTGAACCCAGGAGACAGAGGTTGCAGTGAGCTGAGATTGCACCACTGAACTCCAACCTGGGTGACAGAGGGAGACCAAAAAAAAAAAAAAAAAAAAAAGGAAAAGAAAAGAAATACCCAAGACTGTGGTTAACTTAGAAAGAAAACAGATTAAATTGGCTCACCGTTCTTTTTTTTTTCCTCCTTGAAATGGAGTCTCGCTTTGTCACCCAGGCTGGAGTGCAATGGTGCAATCTTGGCTCACTACAACCTCCACCTCCCGGGTTTAAGCGATTCTCATGCCTCAGCCTCCTGCGTAGCTGGGATTACAGGCACGCACCATCACACCAAGCTAATTTTTTGTATTTTTGGTAGAGACAGGGTTTCACCATGTTGGCCAGGCTGGTCTCAAACTCCTGGCCTTGTGTGATCTACCCGCCTCGGCCTCCCAAAGTGCTGGGATTACAGGCATGAGCCACCGCGCCTGACCTGGCTCACAGTTCTGCAGGCCTTACAGGAAGCATAACACAGGCATCTGCTTCTGGAGAGGCCTCTCCAAGCTTCCAATAATGGCAGAAGGTGAAGGGAAAGCAGGCATCTCACAAGGTGTGAACAGGAACAGGGAGTAAGGGGGTGGTGCTACATACTTTTAAATGACCAGATCTCATGAGAACTCACTCATTATCACAAGGATGCTACCAAGGGGGATGATGCTAAACCATCATGAGAAACCAGCCCCTGTGATCCCATCACCTCCCACCAGGCCCCACGTCTAACATTGGGGATTATATTTCAAGATGAGATTTGGGCAGGGGCACACATCCAAACTATATCAGATGGTTTGGGCTCAGGATCTCTCATGCATTTGAAGTGAAGATGTCAGCTGGGGCTACAATCATCTGAGGGGTTGACTGGGGCTGGAGGATCTGTTTCCAGGATGGCATACTCACATGGCTGTGGGCATGTGTATTTCATTCCTCATTGGCCATCAGCAGATGCCTTGCTTCCTCATCATGTCCACCTCTCTGTAGGGCTGCTCACAGTGTGGCAGCTAACTTCCCCCAGTATGAGCAATCCAGAAGGAGTCTTGCAGTATGGATGACCTAGGCTCTGACATCATGTGCCGCCACTTCCTTTTGTCCTGTTTGTTAGAAGTATATCACTAAGTCCGGTTCATATTCAAGAGAAGGAGAATCCTCACCTCTTCAAGACAGGAATATTAAAGTATTTGTAGGCATTTTCAAACCATCACCACCTGTGTGACCTAAAGGCGAAGGTCACCAGTGTTCCACCATGTAAGCTGAGTGTTGTCATAGTGCTGGAGCCTGCAGTGACGGTGGCTTCTGGCAGTGACACTCTTTACTGAAACTCTTTACCTCAAAATGGGTCATTATACATTTTTGTAAGGATTATAAATTACATTTCCATCAAAGCCAAATTTTATTTATTTTTATTTCATTTACTTATAATTTATATGCATACATAGCACTATTCAGTAATTCAATTTGCTTGTTCTTTTATACCAACTACAGAAGGATGGTATTTGGAAGCTGAGCATCCAAGCTGATCATTCATGCAGTCTTGTATTTTCTTCATTTTTCTTTTCTAAATCAGATGACGAACCTATTCAGTATAAGTTTATCCATGTACATGATGTCTTTTGTGAACACTTAATCTATTTTATTTATTTATTCATTCATTGATTTATTTATTTTATTGAGACAGGTGTCACCCAGGCTGGAATGCAGTGGCACGATCTCAGTTCACTGCAGCCTGCACCTCCCAGGTTCAAGCCTCCTGGGTAGCTGGGATTACAGGCACATGCCACCACACCTGGCTAATTTTTTTTTTTTTTTTTTGAGATGGAGTTTCACTCTTGTTGTCCAGTCTAGAGCGCAATGGTGCAATCTTGGCTCACCGCAACCTCCACCTCCCGAGTTCAAGCCGCAGCCTCTGGAGTAGCTGGGATTACAGGCATGCGCCGCCATACCCAGCTAATTTTGTATTTTTAGTAGAGACGGGGTTTCTCCATGTTAGTCAGGCTGGTCTTGAACACCCGACCTCAGGTGATCTGCTTGCCTTAGCCTCCCAAAGAGGATTACAGGTGTGAGCCACTACACCCGGCCTAATTTCTGTATTTTTGTTTTGAGATGAAGTCTCGCTCTGTCGCCCAGGCTGGAGTGCAGTGGCGCGATCTCGGCTCACTGCAAGCTCCGCCTCCCGGGTTCAGGCCATTCTCCTGCCTCAGCCTCCTGAGTAGCTGGGACTACAGGCACTCGCCACCGCGCCCGGCTAATTTTTTGTATTTTTAGTAGAGACGGGGTTTCACCGTGGTCTCGATCTCCTGACCTTGTGATCCGCCCGTCTCAGCCTCCCAAAGTGCTGGGATTACAGGCGTGAGCCACCGCGCCCGGCCAATTTCTGTATTTTTAATAGAGACAGGGTTTTACCATGTTGCCCAGGCTGGTCTTGAATTCCTGACCTCAAGATCTGCCCACCTCGGCCTCTCAAAGTGCTGGGATTACAGGCATGAGCCACCTCACCTGGCCTCTTTATTCATTTATTTTTAAAGAGACAGAATCTCAGCTAGGATGAAGTGCAGTGGTGTGGTCTTGACTCACTGGAGCCTCAAACTTCTGGGCTCAAACAATCCTCCCACCTCGGCCTCCCAAGTAGCTGGGATTATAGGTGCTTGTCACCACACCTGGATTTTTTAATAGTGTATTTTCTCACATTTTCCTGTTTTTCTTTTTTAAATTTAACAAAAACAATGAACATAGTCAGAAGTTCTGGCCTGTGACTTGATATAACCCTGGACGTACATTGTAAAAAACATTCTCAGATTCATTGCTGTAAGTATGAAGAGCTAATAGTCTGCAAGGGAACTACAGAATTAAGCTGGATCATCCAGTTCATGCGTTCATATTTAAGAAACAAAGCAGCTTCTTTTAATACTATCAAACTCTTCAGTACGGTATTGAATAGTTGTATATTCTAACTAGGCATGCAGGTTTTCACATTTTCCTTTTTAAGAAAAACCTACAAACCTAGTTACAAGTGAATAAAAATATTCCTAATATCCACTTGGCTTATTGTACAACTGGAAAATCTTGTTTTGTAACATCCACAAACAGTATTTCCATGGTTTAAATGCGTGCCCTGTCAGCTTTTACAATTCTGACATGTTTTCCTCTCTCTCCCTGTGAAGAATATGGTCAGTAGTGGAAGGAGATGGCTTCGTGAACAGCAGCACAGGCGGTGGAGACTTCACTGCTTGAAACTTCAGCCTCTCTCCCCTGTGCCAAGGTAACACTGGTGATTTATTTATACTGATGTCAGCTCAGCACAGTGCCTTAGACCCAGTTAGTCATGAGGGAGAAGCACAACTCATGCTACTGTGGTTTTGATAGTAAATAATTTTCTCTATTCATTAAATTGCCACCCTATTTTCTGTATTGTAAATTCTCCAAAATTAAATCTAATGAATGTATTACTGTGTTCTGTCAGTTCTAAAAAGGCATATTTTAAAAATTTCCATATTTTCTATATTAAATGGCAGTTTTTTAATGATGTTTTAAAACTAATTTATATTAACTAATTTAATTTCAATGATGTTTCCTATATTTAATAGCAGTGGGTTTTTTTCTTTTTTTTTTTTTTTTTTTTGTGATGGAGTCTTGCTCTGTTGCCCAGGCTGCAGTGCAGTGGCGCAATCTCGGCTAACTGCAACCTCCACCTCCCAGGTTCAAGCGATTCTCCTGCCTCAGTCCCCGGATCGGGTAGCTGAGATTACAGGTGCACGCCACCACACCCAGCTAATTTTTGTATTTTTAGTAGAGACAGGGGTTTAGCCATTTTGGCCAGGCCGGTCTCAAACTCCTGACCTCAGGTGATCTGCCCACCTCAGTCTCCAAAAGTGTTGGGATTACAGGCGTGAGCCACCATGCCTGGCCTGGCAGTGTTTTTTCTTCTTAATGGTCCATGAAGTCATGGTTTTAAATCTGATAAAATATGGTAATGTAATATTTGGAATATGCTTTTCTGTGTCAGAAATGCCCAACGCATATATATCCGCCTGGTCTTAAGGGCCATGTAGGTTTCTACTCTGGGGATAAATGATCACCCAAACCAAACATTCCACGTGGCAACTGAGCTCAGCTTTCTTCAGAACAATCTGATAGGATAGTCTGTGTTCGTCTAGGTGGGTATTTTCCTCAGAGTGCTCTTTGATGAAGTCTAAGCTACATATTTTATCTGTAAATTTGAAAATATAAACTGTAGGTCATAGTCTCAGCATGTGGTTTAGAAGGATTGGGTAGGGATGACATCTGAAACAGACAGCCACATTTTCCAGCCTGATGATGAGTCATCTGTGTCTGTCCCACTCCAAGAAATTGGCCCCACCCCCATTATCCAGGTGTGCATAGTGCCAGGTGTGCATCCCCAGGTAATCTCATCTAGCAATGTTGGAATGCACAGAGTGCAGAGGAGATAAAATCCCTCTGGTAACTGACTCTTTTTATTTTTTTTTGAGACAGAGTCTTGCTCTGGTCTTGAACTCCTGACCTCAGGTATTCCACCCACCTCGGCCTACCAAAGTGCTGAGATTACAGGCATGAGCCACCGCACCGAGCCTGACTCATTTTTTGCCTGATAACCAGTTGCTTTATAGAATTGAACTCCATTTCCTTGGGCAGTCAGATGAACACCCTGGTTCAATTCTACCCACCAGGAGGGTGTGACCCTCTTGGACATGTTTTCATCCCTGCAATAGACGAAACATCTCAGTTATGTTCTGTATTCATTAATTATGTAAGTTGCAATGAGGAATGTTATTTCTGTAATATCATCCCTGGGCTTGTGCAATCTGTGTCATAAAATATCTTATTTTAGAGTTATTTATGTTGTTATAAGACCTTGGATTTTGAAAGCAAATCAATAATTTCTACCTACAAAGTGGTAAAAAAGATTAAGATAGATTTCACCAAATTGTGTACCAAAGTTTCAAAGTAAATTCTTCTTGTTTAACCAGTAATTTGGTTGAATAATTAAACCCTTTTCTCCCCCAAGAAGAATTTACTTTGAAATCATTGATTTCTAGACCCACTGGGCAAACAGAAGCAGGCTGAGTAGTTTATAAATCACCCAAAAAATCGCGATGGTGTCTCTATGACCCTTTAGTAAAAAGGAAACCTTACAGGTGTTTGGTTTGGTTTGTTTTTAAGACAGAGCCTTGCTCTGTTGCCCAGGCTGGAGTGCAGTGGCTTGATCTCTGCTCACCGTAACCTTCACCTCCTGGGTTCAAGCGAGGACATCTGGCTAATTTTTGTATTTTTAGTAGAGACAGGGTTTCACCATGTTGGCCAGGCTGGTCTCGAACTCCTGATCTCAAGTGATCTGCCCTCCTGTGCTCCTAAAGTACTGGGCTTACAGGCATGAGCCACCATGCCCGGCCTGTTTTGTTTTTGTTTGTTTGTTTGTTTTTTGAGACAGAGTCTCCCTCTGTCACCCAGGCTGGAGTGCAGTAGGGTGATCTCAGCTCACCTCAACCTCCACCTCCCGGGTTCAAGTGATTCTCCTGCCTCGGCCTCCCGAGTAGCTGAGACTACAGGTGCGACCACCACACCTGACTAATTTATTTGTATTTTTAGTAGAGACGGGATTTTGCTGTGTTGGCCAGGCTGGTCTCAAACTCATGGACTCAAGTGATCCTCCCGCCTTGGCCTCCCAAAGTGCTGGGATTATAGGTGTGAGCCACTGTGGCCTGCCAAAAGCTTACACATTTTTCAAGATTAAGCTCTTCAATTTAGGAGATTGTGGGAAGAGAGAGACAGAAAAGAAGTTATGGCCAGGAAGGCAAAACAAAGTAGGAGGCTAGAAAGGAAAGGTTGGATGGGTGGAGGCCTGGAAAGGGATACTCAGCGGCCCGTGGGGGGGATTACCTGAACTCCTAGTTTCTGTGGTGCCCTTTGGAGAAATCTGGGTGGAGGTGTGTTTGCTGTTACCTCTTACCCCAGGTCAGGCCCCCACAGGATCCTGGAGGAGAGTCTAGGGTGGTCTGCACACTGAGGGTAGATTGCCTGCTGTAGCTACAGAAACAGGGCCAAGGGGCTGACTCAAGTCCACTGAGGGGGTTGATCTGCCCACCGAAAGAAAGCAGATCACAACAAAAATAAGTGTCCTGGGGTGAGTGAAGGAATAGCTGTCCTCTCTGATGCAACCTTTAAGGGCAGTTCCCTGCTGCGTGGTCTCCCTGGGTCAGTCTTGCTGCTGAGGGAACAGGTGTGCCTTCCATCTCTCACTCTCAGACACATGAAGGGCCTGACTCCTCAGCAAATAAATGAGCACGTGAGCCCCAGAGGGGGCTCTTCCTGAAGAGCATTACACATGCTGGTATCCAGACCACTCCTGTAAGACAAGCAGTGGTGGCCAGTAAAATAGAAGAGTTCAGTTAGGTGCCCAGTGACACTCTGGAGTGCCTACAATTTCCTGTCTGAACTTGGGCTCAGGGCACTAGGTCCTTTTACCGACAGTTATGTAATTAATAAAATATTTTGAAATATGGTTTTAGACTGTAAATAGAGAGAGGGGAAGTGTGGACATAGATAAAACAAAATAGCATTTCCACATTTTTTCTTTTTTTTTGTACTTAATCTCTAATGTGATAGTAGTGTTCACATTTTTGAATAGCCAAGAGAAACATGTGGCCAGCCCAGTCGGAGATTATTATGCAATGGCCCTCTATTCATGGCTAATGAATACCGTGATGCCCACACAGCATTTGCTCTGTAGTGGAATCACACTTGCAGGAGGGCTTTGGACACAGTTCTTCTCTGTATGCCATAGGTGTTATACTTCCACCTGGACACAAGTTTAAGATCTTTGTGAGTTTTTTGGAGTTGCATTTCTACCATGAGGCACCATTTTCTCATACACATTAATTGTTAGCAGTTGTGCTTATTACTGCCTGGGAGAAAGGACCCCAAAGCAATTGCATTGATTTCATTGTTGGCATGATGTGAGGCTGTTCTCACTCCAGTTACGACCACCTAAGCTGAGAAGCCTCTTCTCTCTTTTGTGTTGTCTTTCCCCTCAGTGACATTGAGATTTCAAGAGGACAAACTCCAAAAGCTGTGGATGTCCTTGCCAAGGAGATTGGATTGCTTGCAGATGAAATTGAAATCTATGGCAAAAGCAAAGCCAAAGTACGTTTGTCCGTGCTAGAAAGGTTAAAGAATCAAGCAGATGGGAAATACGTCTTAGTTGCTGGGTAAGACACCATGTAACATCCACTTGACCAAGCAGACATCTTTACAAAACTCTTCCCTGTACCCTTGTCCTTGTACCCCTCAATCCATCCTATTCTCACATTTGACATTTTGTCCATTTCATCTGGCATTTCTTTATTTGGTGTGAGGTAAGTTTTTATTTTCAGTGCAGAGCAAATTAGTCAACTCTACAAAATATAAAGTCAAACAAGTTGCAGTGCTTTCTCTTTTGTTTCTCATATTATGTTGTTATTACCCCTGCTCCCCCTTGGCTTTTTTAATTTCATTTTTCATTATAAAAATCAAGATAGGAATTGAAAGTAAAATATTTTGAACTCAGCAGTTTGTTTTGTGCATTCTACTTGAAATATTTTAATGGAAAAGGTACAGATAATCGTATGAAACATGTTTTCCTGTTAATATCCTTGATCTTACTGATATATTCACATTACAAAAGCTCATTATTTGCCTTCTTCTGCATTTCAGAACTAATGTTGAGCCATTTTCACTTGTGTTGGTTATTTTATAAAAGACAAATTCATAGTTTTTATGAAAAGGAGTGTTTGCTTTTTTCCTCTTCTTTTTAAAAAAAGAAGTACATTCACTAGCTGAAAAGATGATAGAAAGCAAGGGATTTCAAATATTTATTCAATGTGACCTGAGGGAACATCGTGAGACCATATAAATTCCTTTGTTGCCTTGAAATTTCATTTCAGTGACTATTGCTTATGATGTATAGGCCAAGGCTTCAGGCACAAAAACCTGTTTGTCAGGCAGAGACATTTCTTGTAACCGGAATTGACTCCTAGGTAATTTGTTTTTACATATTTAATTATTAATATAAGTGCTTTTTTCTTTATTTCTTTTTCTGGTTATAAAAACAATGTAGTTTCATTGTAAAAATATTCTAAAAATTCAGAAAACAGAAGTAAAAAAGTAAAACATCCCAAACCCAAGCACTCAGAGGAAACAACTATTGACCTGCAAGGACTGTTGTGATGCTGCTAGAGTCTCAGCCATGAGATCAAGCTCGCATGCTCTTCTGTAAGCAACCTGATTATTCGAGCATATGTGGCATACTGAGCTCCATGTGAGTGAATATTGAGCTATGTTACCATTTTTCATGACAACATAACATTCTATCACTCACATCCCAGTTTCTTTTTTTTTTTTTTTTTGAGACGGAGTCTCGCTTTGTCGCCCAGGCTGGAGTGCAGTGGCCGGATCTCAGCTCACTGCAAGCTCCGCCTCCCGGGTTTACGCCATTCTCCTGCCTCAGCCTCCCGAGTAGCTGGGACTACAGGCGCCCACCACCTCACCCGGCTAGTTTTTTTTTTTTTTGTATTTTTAGTAGAGACGGGGTTTCACCATATTAGCCAGGATGGTCTCGATCTCCTGACCTCGTGATCCGCCCGTCTCGGCCTCCCAAAGTGCTGGGATTACAGGCTTGAGCCACCGCGCCCGGCCTCTTTTTTTTTTTTGAGACAGAGTCTCGCTCTGTTGCCGAGGCTGGAGTGCAGTGGCGTGATCTTGGCTCACTGCAACCTCTGCCTCCCGGGTTCAAGCGATTCTTCTGCCTCAGCCTCCCGAGTAGCTGGGATTACAGGCATGCGCCACCATGCCCAGCTAATTTTTGTATATTTAGTCGAGATGGGGTTTCACCATATTGACCAGGCTTATCTCGAACTCCTGACCTCAAGTGATCCACCTGCCTTGGCCCCTCAAAGTTCTAGGATTACAGGGATGAGTCACCACACCTGGCCACATCCCAGATTCTTAAACGTGTTGGGGAAGCAGGGGCTGGGGGAGTAGCAAAAATGCCCAGGATGAGGGTGGAGATCCCATCTTACACATCTTCTGGTACCTCTAGTTCCATCAATAAGTGCTGCCCTGGCTCAGCCACTGGTAGTACTGAGTGTTTCTAATCGTTCAAGGGCATTGATGCAGAAAAATAATTTGAACATAGAATAGGGATGTTCCACAACTTATTTGACCAATTTTCTACTGATGGGCAATTAAAGTGTTCCCAATTTTTGTCATTCTAAACTGCTAGAATTAACAACCTTGGGCATGTGGATTTGTGCATCTGCTTAATTATCTCCTTAGGAAAAATCCCCAGAGGTGAGTTCAATTATTTATAACTACAAATAAAGCAAAAATATCATCCAAAACAATATCACCTCTTTAATGATATAGTGATTTCTTCAAATCCCTTTTCCCGCCTCCTTTCCCACTTTCCTCTCCTCTTTCTCCTTCTCTTTGTGTAGCTTTTCTTTTCTTTTCTTTTTTTGGAGACAAAGTCACCCAGGCTGGAGTGCACTGCTGTGATCTTGGCTCACTGCAACCTCCACCCCCTGAGTTCAAGCAATTCTTGTGTCTCAGCCTCCCGAGTAGCTGGGATTCCAGGCGTGCACCCCCATGCCTGGCTAATTTTTTTTGTATTTTTATAGAGATGGGGTTTTGCCATGTTAGCCAGGCTGGCCTTGAACTCCTGGCCTCAGCTGGTCAGGAGGAACCGCCCGCCTCCTCCTCCCAAAGTGCTGGGGTTACAGGTGTGAGCCATCCTGCCCAGCTTCTGTAGATATTTTTGTAAGAGGGACAGACAGCCAGGGCATCTCAGAATCCCTCAGCAGTTGGCGTTGTAAGGAATTCATCCTTTGCTGCACACCTTGGTTGCCTGTGGCTTCACCCTTCTCCCTCAGGCTTCCAGGCTCACTGCAGCTAGATTCCTGAGGCCCTTTCCATCCTAGAACCCCAAACTTAATGTCCCCATAATCGAGTGTGGGAAAGTTCCTTGCTGAGGGGAGGGGTTGGCTCCACCTGCAGGCACCCTCTGGGCCCAAACCCTGCAAGGAGCTGCCTCTGGTTAGATTGGCTCTGGGGTCTCCGAGTATGGGGCACAGTTTAGTCAGGGTTGCTTTTATGGCAGTATGCTTGATGCATATTTGTTTACAATGAATAAACAAACTCGTGGCCATGACAAGACCTTTACACAGCATTTGATTTGTGGAACTGGTTCCCTTCTTCCCGGCCTCGGGTGATCTTGGTAGGTGGGTTTGCAGGATTTCTCACCCTGTCTAGATAGGAACACTTAAGGAAAACTTGGTGGGATGTGTTGTCTGTTTATGAAGGAAGAATCCTGCAGCAGATTTTCTTATCCAGTCCCTCTGCTTTATTCCATTTGGGGCTTGTCAATAAAATCAG